>NW_028274905.1:0-708392 GCF_037043125.1 Eumetopias jubatus | reverse complement strand
CCGAAGGCAGCCACTTAACCAACTGAGCCACCCAGGCGCCCTCCAATTTTCTTAATTCGGTATTCATTTGTTCCCCTCTTCCTGTTTTCTTAAGGTGGAAATTGTGGGCACTGATTTGAGACCTTTTTTCTTTTCTAAAATAGACATTTTAGTGCTATAAATTTTCAAATGTTTTATTTTTGTTTTCATTTAGTTCAAAGAACTTCCAAACTTCCCTTCTAATTTCTTCTTTGACCTATTATTTAGTTACCAAATAATTGAGTGATTTTCTAAATATGTTTCTTTTACTGGTTTCCCATTTAATTTCATTAGAGAACCTATCTTGTATGACTTAAATTCTTCTAAAAGTACTGAGATTTATTTTATGGCACAGAATATGGTCTCTCTTGGTAAATGTGCCTACTGTGCTAAAAGAATGTATACTCTACAACTGTTGGGCAGAGTGGTCTATAAATGCAAATTAGGCCAAATTAGTTAAGAATGTTATTCAAATCTTCTGTGTTGTCTTCTTAATTTGTTCTATCAATTATTAAAAAGAAGATATTGATAAATCTGAATAGAACTGTGATTTTGACCATTAATCCTTTCATTTCTATTAAGTTTTTGCTTTATGTATTTAATAGCTACTTATTAGGTAGATACATGTTTATTATGTTTTGATGAATTTCGTCATTATGAAATGATCTTATTTATGCCTGGCAAAATCTATACCCTTTTCTAATAATAATAATATACCTACTCCAGCTTTCTTTTTATTAGAATTAGCATGGTATACCTTTTTTCTTCTATTGCTCTAAACCTATTTGTGTCTGTATATTTAAAATGGGTTTACTGTAGGCAGCATATACTTGAGTCCTTCCTTTTTATTCAGTCTGATAATCTCTGCCTTTTTTTTTAAGTTTATTTATTGGTTTATTTTTAAGTAATGTCTACACCCAACGTGGGGCTCGAACTCACAACCCCAAGATCAAGAGTTACATGCTCTTCCGACTGACCCAACCAGGTGTCCCCAATCTCTGTCTTTTAATTGGAATGTTTAGACCACTAATGTTTACTGATATGGTCAGGTTTAAGTCTATTGATTTGCTCTTTGTTTTCTATTTCTCCCATTTATCTTCCCTTTTTCTTCTTTTTCTGTGCTCCTTTGGATTAATTTTTATGATTCCATTTTATTTCTTACAGTTGCTTATTGACTGTATTTCCTTGTTGAGCTATTTTACGGTTATCTGCAGGTTTATCACATACACCCTAACTCATCACAATCTGCTTTCAAGTGATATAATACTTCATGTACAGCATAATAACCTTCCAATAGTATATTTCCATTTCTTTCCTTCTGCCTCTGTGCTATTGTTGTCATGAATTTTGCCTGTATATACTATAAAATCACAATACATTGTTACTACTTTTTAAGCAGCCAATTATCTTTTTATTTTTTTTAAAGATTTTATTTATTCGAGAGAAAGAATGAGAGATAGAGAGCATGAAAGGGAAGAGGGTCAGAGGGAGAGGCAGACTCCCTGCTGAGCAGGGAGCCCGATGTGGGACTCGATCCCGGGACTCCAGGATCATGACATGAGCCGAAGGCAGTCGCTCAACCAACTGAGCCACCCAGGCGCCCCTCTTTTTATTTTTTTAAAGATTTTATTTATTTATTTGAGAGAGCACAACCGGGGGGGGAGGGAGAGGCAGGCTCCCCACTAAGCAGGGAGCCCGATGCAGGGGCTCAATCCCAGGACCCTGGCATCGTGACCTGAGCCGAAGTCAGACGCTAACCAACTGAACCACCCAGGTGCCCCCAATTATCTTTTTAAAAGACATATAATAAAAACTTTTATATTTTGCCACAAAATTCAGCCAATAACCTGAATGAGCCTGGAAGCAAATTCTTACCAAGAGCCTTCAATAAGGAATGCAACCTCATGAAAACGTTGTCTACCAATTCTGAATCTGTGTCAATTGTAAGTCAGTTTTGACTTATTTTTCTCTTTGTTATGAGTTTTCCTTTCCTGCTTTGTACTCAGTTGTAGACTCAAGGTAGGCAGAGTGAACCTCCAAAGATGTCCATATCTTAATCCCTGGAATCTGTGAATATCTTACATTACATGGTATATTAGTTTTCTAGGGCTGCTCTAACAAAGTACCACAAACTGGATGGCTTCCAACAACAGAAATTTGTTCTTTCACAGTTCTGGAGGCTGTAAGTCCAAAATCAAGGTATCAGTAGGGCCATGTCCCTTCTGAAGGCTCTAGACAAGAATCCTTCCTTATCTCTGGTAGAGACAAGGTAGCTGCATTCCTAGTTCTTATAGAAGTATCTCTCCAAATCTACCTGTCTTCACATGGCCTTTTTCAGGTGTGTCTGTGTCTCTGTTTTATCTTCTTATAAGGATACTAGTAATTAAATTAGGGCCCACCCTAACCCAGTGTGACCTTATCTTAACTAATTACAACTTCAAAGACATTATTTCCAAATAAGGCCACATTCTGAGGTTCTAGGTGGACCTGGTGGGGGAAAGAAGGGTGGGCAGGAAAGAGGACCATTATTCAATCCAGTATACATGCCAAAAAGACTGCAGGTATAATTATTAAGGCTATAGACCTTAATATAGGGAGACAGACCATCTTAGATTAGCCAGGTGGGTGAAACCTACCCAATGAACCTTTAAAAGCAGAGAACTTTCTCCAGCTGAAGTCAGAGAGAAGCAGTAGAAGGGTAAATCAGGGAGGAACTCAAGCCACTTTTTCTGGAGTGGGTCACATGAAAAACATAAGAGGTGGGCAGCCTCTAGGGCAAAGACCAGCACCTGGCAACGAAATGGAGGACTTCAGTCTTACAACCACAAAGAACCAAATTCAGCCAATAACCTGAATGAGCCCGGAAGCAAATTCTTCCCCAGAGCCTCCAATAAGGAATGCAACCTCACGAAAACCTTCATTTCAGCTTCCCCCCACAAAAGAACATCCATTTCATAAGATCTTACAAAGAGAAATGTTTAAACTGAGATTATGATAGTCCCTTAATTCTATTCATCTGTAAAACAAGATGTTTCTCTGTGCAACTCTCACCTGTCCAGTACTCTGCCCAGAACCTCCAGCCACCTGCCCCCCAACTATAGCCTGCACCCCCATTCTCTCGGCAGCACCCTCCAGCAGTTGAATGTATTTATTTATATGCTGAATTGCTATTCTTCAGTGCCTAGGTTTTCTTGAAAACTTAGTTGTTTTAGGTGACAGGGTATATACAGTCTCTCTTACTTCATCTTGGCCAGACTATATGTAGCTTTTAAACTTGAATGCTGATTTTAATTTTTCTTACTTCATACCTGAGCCTTAGTTTTTGATAAAACAATAAACACAGGGAATGTTCTGGGCATAAAATACCATAGCAGATCACTCATTCTTTACTCACTGTCCTCATGGATTTGTTAATCTTTAAAAAGCTGTTTTTAACGGGTAGTTACCCACTGTTTGAAGTTGACTTCCCAAATACTTATTGAGGTCCTTGACCCTTTTTTAAATTGTTTCAACACACAACTCAATAAAGCCTAAGCCTCAACTCCTATGTCTTAGACAAAATTGTTCCCTATTACCCTATTGTAAAATATCCATTCTCTTTACTCTCTTGCCCTAAATTCCTAAAATATAACTGCTCCAGTACACATTCTATAGTGGGCCTCTAGGATAGTTCAAAAACCATCATGCTTATTCTTTTTTCTCCCTTTTCTATACCCTGCCCATTATATTCTTTGATACATTTAGAAAGTGCACTCTAATCAAATAGGATAGTATCTTAGGGGCGCCTGGGTGGCTCAGTCAGTAAGCATCTGCCTTCAGCTCAGGTCATGATCCCAGGGTCCTGGGATCGAGTCCCGCATCGCATCGGGCTCTCTGCTCAGCAGGGAGTCTGCTTCTCCCTCTGCCTGCCACTCCCCCTGCTTGTCTCTCTCTCTCTCTCTCTCGCTGTCATTAAATAAATAAAATCTTTTTTAAAAAAACATAGTGTCCTAAAAACATATTAAACATAATGAAATCATTGCAAAGCCTCACTTTGTTAAGCTCCTATTATACTATTCAATACCTGCTACTTTCAATTTACACTCTGAAAGGAAAAAAAAAATCACTTAGGAAAAAAAGTACCAGTTTTATATCTTCTCAAAGAATTGTGTTAAATTAAAAGGACCTCTCTTCCTGTTTCTACTGGTCTAAATAAAGATCTCTTTAGCAAAATACTTAAGCAGGGTAGACATACATTTGTAAGATTCTGAAATTAAGATTTATTCAAAATAAGCAAAAGTGTACTTTTAATGCACCAAGAATAACAAGTAAACACAGAATTTTGGAGCAGAAGAGAACTTTGAGATCCCTTGTTTAATTCACTCAGAAACCAAATTCTTTTTTAAAAATTTTTAAAAGTGGTTAAATAAATGACACACAAATTCCAAAACTTACAAATAATGGACAAAGGATTAGATCCAAGATCTCTTGCTCTTTCTACACTACTGTATGGATCTCACACTTACCATTCTGGATGAAAAAAGCACAATATTTTGAATTTTGTTAATATTATCTGCTGAAAAAAGCAATCAGTTTAATAAGATTTTACTAAAGGAAATGTTTAAACTGAGAATATGACAGCTTATTAATTCTATCCATCGGTGTAAAACAAAATTAGTGGAGCTTCTGATCAGTTTGAAAGACACTGAAACAGAATTCAGCACTAGTTTGAAAGACACTGAAACAGAATTCAGCACTTCTACATGTAGCACTTCTACATTATATGTGAGCACATGTACACCCAAGCCTCTGAAAACATCAAACACAGAAAGGTTTTAACAAATCCAACTCTGATAAAACACTGACTGTACTATATGTACTCTGTGTGCTATAATGTCCTCTAACAAAACAAGGCATTCACACTATTCATGATTTAAAAGGCCTAAAAGTCCTGAGGCCAGATGTCTGAGTAAGTGGCACTTTATGTCTGACTAGCCTAAGATTGCATCTATCAGCTATACATGAGCTGGAAGAGGAACTTCAACTCTGTGTCCTCATAAAATAGGCTACAACTTAACTCATAGGGCTCTCATAAAGAAGAGAAATAACATACCAAATACTAAACAAATGTCAGTGCCTCCCGCCAGCCATCTCAAAATAATGTAAATGTTCCAAACAACTGAAAAATTCTAATGCACACCAGCTTTGACCTGATAAAGACAAGACAGTGATTTACAGCTAAAATCAGCTCTCAACCTTTCCCTAAGGAATTATTCTCATTAGGGGCTTCCTGGGTGGCTCAGTCAGTTAAGCATCTGCCTTCAGCTCTGGTCATGATCCTGGGGTCCTGGGATGGAGCCCCGAGTCTCTTCGAGTCTCTTCGGGCTCCCTGCTCAGCAGGGAGTCTGCTTCTCCCTCTCTCTCTGCCAATCCCCCAGCTCATGGTCTCTCACACTTGCTCTCTCAAATAAAATCTTTTAAAAATTTTTTTAAAAAGCATGATTCTCATTAATTATACCCCAAAAAGCTTACAAAACAAAAACCTGTATACACACATTAAAAATATATAAAAACAGGGGTGCCTGGGTGGCTCAGTCGTTAAGTGTCTGCCTTCGGCTCAGGTCATGATCCCAAGGTCCTGGGATGTAGCCCCGCATCGGGCTCCCTGCTCAGCGGGGAGTCTGCTTCCCCTCTCACACTCCCCCTGCTTGTCTTCCCTCTCTCGCTGTCTCTCTCTTCATCACATATATAAATAAAATCTTTAAATATATATATATAAACATATATATATATAAACAACGACCAAAAACAGAAACAGAAAATAAGCTGCAAAGAAATACACCAAATTACTAACAATGTGAATGTACTAAAATTATGGATGATTTGCTTCCTACTTTTCTACATATTATTAGTTTTCTATAAGGAGCAAATAAAGACCCTTAAAAAAAATGAAATATATTTAAACCTTGTTGTGAAACTCACAATTCTCCAAATCCCTGTTAGGTAATCTCCCAACAAAATGCTGGGCTTCCCGTCAGCCATGCCATTCACTCTATTTACCAGCCTCACTGACAACACAGTTCAAATCCAAGCTTCAGCCAAGTCACAGATTACCACTTAGGAGGGAGCTCAAAACTTGCTCTCAAATAGTTGCCACCATGAATATAAACCCCTGAATGCTTAAAATCCACTATACTTTTATAATAAGGGGTAAAACTTTATTAGTTTTTGTAATTTGAAACAACATTCGTACCACAGAAAGGAACTTTTTTATTGTTATTGAACTATAAATACACGTACTCCCAGAATTCATCCTTCTGATCATATATGTCTCCTTTCATGCAGGGAAAACTACAAATTGTTCTCTGAAAATCAAAAGTTAAGAAATAAAACGCTGGGGGCGCCTGGGTGGCTCAGTCGTTGAGCATCTGCCTTCGGCTCAGATCACGATCCCAGGGTCCTGGGATCGAGCCCCGCATCGGGCTCCCTGCTCCGCGGGAAGCCTGCTTCTCCCTCTCCCACTCCCCCTGCTTGTGTTCCCTCTCTCGCTGTGTCTCTCTCTGTCCAATAAATAAATAAAATCTTGAAAAAAAGAAAAAAGAAATAAAACTCTGCCTTGGGCAAAAGCTCACAAATCAGAAAAAGTATCTGCTCTGACTAACCTACACACTTAAAATGAAGATAATTAAGAAAAGCTAAATAAAGAAATCTGTATCAACAGATATCAACAAGCAGCAATGTCTGCAGAACAAGTGGAGAAAATGATGAGTATGATCACAAAGATTCTGAATACCAACTCATTTAGTTTGACAGGAAATTAGATGCCTACATTTTTACATACTGAACTTTATATATAAGTAATATATGTGTGTACATATGTATATGCTCTATATGTGTGCATATATAATACATAAGTGTGTGTGTATATATACATATATCATTTAAATTTTTTTTTATTTTCCCCCAATTGCCCCTTTTCCAGGAGACTCAACATTACTACTAATGGTTTTGACAACCACAATTGTAGAAAGGGATATGTGATACAGAACCTCCACTGTATTTATTTTTGCAAGAAATATTCACTTAACACAAAGAATTTGAGAGCTGAGGTCTTATCTTAACAGAATAATCATCTACACAAATAACCAGTTTTTATTCAAAGTCTAAATAATTAAATGCAAAGAATTAAGTGTATTTACCAGAGTAAGTAAATGTGAAAGTTTCAGGCTTAGCTTATGCTAATTTAATTATTAAATCTACAACATATAAGTTAAAGTTACTATGAGAAAAACATCTAATATAGAGAAATATATCTAACATACATTCCTAAGTAGTAATTATATTCTTGACAATTAAGACTTAATTAGTTTCCAACAGTTTACAAACATACATCAGACATATATACGTAAATATCCCTTAAGAATTATTCTGTAATTTTGATGAAACTTTCCTAATTTTAAATTAGGACTAATATTTATAATATAACTTATTTATATGACTACATATTAATTTATAAAATAAAAATAATCAAATTTCTCTACTTCCAAAGGCTAAAATTACTTCATATAGCTAAAATCCTTCAATATAACCCCAAAAATTCAAAAACCTTGTAGTTTGTCTAAATCAGTATCAGCGACAACCTTTCTGAAAGATGTCCTATGCCTATCTCCCAAAGATGTATCTGAACTTAAACAAAGGTTATTTACTAATCCTAGAATACTTCATTTCAAACCAAACCAAACTGAATTGCCAGATCACCGTAGGATGCATTAACTTCTAGCTCCATCTGCTGGAGTCACAAAATATTCCAAAATCTGACATAAAATACTATGAAACAAATGATCTACAATTTATCATATAGACCAAACACTTCATGAATTTAAAACAGAAAATTAATCAGAGTTCAGCCATATTCAATAATTTCTAAAATGACAAATCTAAGTTAAAATCAGTATTGCAGTGGAATTGAGGATCTAACGCTATTGTCAAAAAGTGAGTTATATAATAAAAAAATTCTACCAAGAAAGCAGAAGCCTTAGAGAAAGACAAGTTTGCTTTTGAACAGTAAGTATTGTGTGAACCTCAGAATCAGAACAGCTTCCGTCTATGAGAAGAAAAACAAAAATTAAAAAACAACTTTAGCAATGAGTTGTGAAACTTTTTACCTTAATATAACTTTTTCTTGTAACAAAAAAGCAATACATGTCCATTGCAGAAATATTATACAATACAAGCACCAAAAAAATGTCTATATCCTGTAATTAATCCTACCACCCAGGGAAAAACATGTTTTTCAACATCTTTCTCTATCAACAAATACTCTTCTACATCATCATCTATAATGGCCAAGAAAGCACTCCACTGTTAGGATTTACCAAAATTCAATTAAGCAAATTTCTTACTTTGACACTTAGATTGTTTCATTTTTAAAATTTTTACAAACAATACCTCCATTACTATCCAGTAACTACGGTGATGCATACTATGACAAATGACTATTAAGACCAATTAATTAGAAACTACTAGTAACATTTAACTAATAATGGTATATTAAACTTTATGAAGGACTGACTTTGATTTAATATCTATACATAAGTAGATGTAATACTTATTTTTAAGTTTAATTGCTTATAATCTAGAAGTCTGATTTTTTTAATCTTCTGTGGGACTTGAAAATGGCTAAATTAAAGATGGATTTTGCATAGTTCCTTCATGATATCCACAATAGCATATTGTCTATTCCTGTTGAAAAATCAAAATAAAACACCCATACCTTGAAAAGACTAGTCAGGTTCATGGTGGTTATCTTTTAACAGACCTAAATGTCAACTAGGCAATCATGTTATAAACGTGTGTCTCTGTCTCTTTCATAAATAAGTATGAACGGCTTAGCAAAAATTGGCCCCCAGTGGGGGATACCTCAAAAAACTGAAGAATTATTTCCTGACTTTATTTAAGGCTACAACTTAACTCCATCATTCTCCTACCTTCCAAAGATTTATTCCTGTTTATTTTTTAACTTTAATCTCACATTACATAAAATTACCATTTAAATAAGGAAGTAATTCAATGCATTTAGTGCATTCACAAATCATGCTACCACTACCACCATCTCACCCCAAAACATGTCTATCACCCCGAAAGGAAAACCCATTAAGCATTTGTATCAGTTTTTCAATTTATGGAACTGAAAAGTTTCGTAGTTTTCTGCTAAGTTTTTAACAAGATACAAAGAAAGTGAATACAAATAGATGCTTTCTTTTTCTGTCCATTTTTTACCCTTTTTCAATTTTAACAATAAAAGTGACAATACAAATTTTAGCTACCATTTTGTCATCTCTGCTCTCTTTGTACCATCCTATAACTATCGTTGCCGGCATGTCATACCCACACTAAGTGAATGATGGGACACACCTCACAACATCCAGCTGACAAGCAAAAAAGACCCTGGGCTAAAACTGCCAATGACCAGATTACCATTCTGCCCCATTCTAGCTCCAATATCATTTTTGTGTATCACATTTTCCAAGCTATTTTAATCATTTTCCCCATGTAGACAGAGATACATCTTGCTACACGATACAGATTTAAAACTAAGGGTAATATTTTATTTATTTATGTTATTAAATTCTGGCCCACAGAAGTGAAGTGGCATTCTAACGTAATCTGGTTAACATGTAACATCTCAAACCCAAGTGGCCCAAATCCAGACACTATATTTAATTCAAACTAAATATTTTTATACATACTAAAGCATTATCAACACATACAGTGGCCTAATCCATATGATTTACACACTAAAGGCACAAGTGATCAAAACCATCCATACTGACACTTTTACAGGATAAGCCATTACATTTGTTTTCAAATTAAGTTCCTTTTTACCAAGGTATTCCTAATGACACAATAAATAACTTTTATTCACTCAACGATGAATCTTTATTGGACAATTTCAGTGTGAAAGTACTGGAGCAGTGATCCGTGGGAGATTAAGAGAATTTCAGACATATTCTGAGACCTCAAAGAATTTGGCATAAATTCACAAAAGCTTAACACAAAAAGACAAGTAACAACTTAAGAAAATCTCGTTAAGTGTTACAAGATGGTAAATGATTGACAAATGAATATGGATGATATAACTGCACTGGGGTAAAGGAAATCATCAGACTTTTCAGGGACTGCTTTTGGAGACCCAAAACATCATTGCGGCCCACCAGTCAGAGCAAAGGCTTATGGAGGTCAGCTGGTCAACTGAGTGTTAGCTCAGGTCTCACATGTGTCACAGTGGGTCTGCAAACCAGGTCTGTGGTCATATCCCCAGTGCCAGAATGCATAAGGAATAGATATACTTCACAGCTAACAGAACCCCTACTCTGGTCCCCTGACCTGTGTAGTAAGGGCTATTACAATGGGAAACACCAAGTGGAAGCCCCCAGAATTGCCTCTAACTAGGAAAACAGTAAACCAAAAGTCATGCCACATCCCCAAAGGAAATGCAGAGATTAATGCCACCATCAAGGGTTTGAAAGACGCAGAAGTAGTGACTCCCACATCCCCAAAACAGACAGACCTTAGGACAATGACAGTGGATTACTGTAAGCCTCACTAGGTGGTGGCTCCCACTGTAGCTGCTGTTCCAGATGTGGTTTCACTGCTTAAGTAAATTAACACATACCGTGGTACCTGGTGTATGACTCCTGATGTGACAGAGGCCTCTGTCTCCACCTCTGTCCATAAGACCCACCAGAGGAAGTTTACTTTCAGCTGCAAGGCCAGCAAAGCACCCTCACTGTCTTACCTCAGGGACACCCCAACTCCTCAGCCCTGTTACAATTTAATTTGCAGGAATTTTGATCGCCTTTCCCTTCCACCAAATGTCACAGTGGCCCATACTAATGATGACACTGTGCCGACTGGATGTAGTGAGCGAGAAGTAGCAAGTACTCTAGACTTATTGGTAAGACATTTTCATGTCAGAAGGTGGAGAATACATCCAAAAATAATTCAGGGGCCTTCTATGTCAGTGAAATTTCTAGGGGTCTAGTGGTGTGTGGACGTGGGGATCTCTGTTCTCAGGCAAAGGATGAGTTGTTGAATCTGGCTCTTCCTACAACCAAGAAAGGCACAAAGTCCATGGGCTTCTTGGGATTTTGAAGGTAATATATGCCCCCTATTCCTCCTCTGGGTGTGTTACTGCAGCTCACTTACCAAGTGACGCCCAGAGCTGCCAGTTTACAGTGGGGTCCAGAACAAGAGAAGGTTCTGCAACAAGTATAGCCCGCTGTACAAGTTGCTCTGTTATGTAGGCCATCTGATCCGCAAACCCAGCGATGCCTGAAGTGTCCATGGCAGGCAGGAATGCTGCGTGGAGCCTTTGGCAGGCGCTCTAGATGGATCACAGCACAGGCCCGTAGGACTTTAGAGCAAAGCCCTACAGCACTACAGCCCCTCTGGGATATACCTGAAGGACAGCCCTGCACAGATAACCATTCTCGTTTAAGTAACACTTGTAATTTAATTTAATTAACACAGTAAATCTTGGCCTGTTACCGGGCCTTAGAAGAGACTGAACACTTGACCATGAGCCACCAAGTTACCATGTGACTGGAGCTGCCCATGATGAACAGGGTGTTTGTTATCTGACCCACCGACCTGTAACACCAGACATGCAACAGCAATACTCCATCATCAAACAGAAGTGGTATACATAAGATCAGGCCCAAGCAGGCCCTGATGGTACAAGTAAGTTACGTGAACAAGTGGCCCAAATGGCCATGGTCTCCACTCCTGCTCTACTACTTCTCTTCCCCAACTTGCGCCTAGGGCCTCATAGGGAGTTCCCTACAATCAGCTGACAGAGGGAAGAAAAGACTCAGGCCTGGTTTACAGATGGTTCTGCACGACACCACCCAGAGTGGACAGCTGCAGCACCAGAGCCCTCTGAGACAGCAGTGAAGCGAAATCCTCCCGATGCCCCTGGTTGTTCACTTTGCTTGGGAGGAGAAATGACCAGACACGTAATTATAAATTCATGGGTTGTGTCCAGTGATCTGGCTAGAAGGTCAGCAAGAAACATGACTAGAAAACTGGTAACAAGGAAATTGAAATTTGGGGCAGAGGTAGTACAGACAGTGCTCTCTGAATGGGGAAAAAAAACATGAAGATATTCATGTCCCATGTGACTGCTCATCAAAAGGGGACCCTGGCAAAGGAGGAGTTTAATAATCAAGTGGATGGGACTCCCTGTTCTGCAGATACCAGTCAGCCTCTTTCTCCGCCACCCGTCATGATCCAATGGGCTCAGAAGCAAAGTGGCCACGATGGCAGGGTAGAGATTAGGCACGGGCTCAGCAGTGTGCACGTCTACTCATCACACTCACCTGGCTATGGCTACCAACTGCATGCCTAATCACCAGCAGCAAAAACCAACACTGAGACCTCAATATGGCACCACACCCAGGGGAGATTAGCCAGCTACCTGGTGGTGGGTTCCCTGAAATGGGCCACTCCCATCATGGAGAGGGCAGCAATTTGTCCTTATTGGAACAGACACTTACTCTGGGTACAGATATGCCTTGAACTTCGCGCAAAGCTGCTGCCAAAACTACTATCTGTGGACTTTCAGAATGCCTTGCCCACCATCATCACAGCAGTGCTTCTGATCTAGGAAATACTTCACAGCAGAACAACAACAATGGGCCCATGCCCTCGGAATTCACTGGTCATGCATGTTTCCCACGATCCTGAAGCAGCTGGTTCGACAGAATGGTGGAATGTCCTTCTGAAGACTGTTACGGTGCCCGCTAGGTGGCCATACCTCGCAGGGCTGAAGAAAGGTACTCTAGGAGGTTGTATTCGCCCTGAATCTGTATTCAATATATGGTGGTACTTCTCCCATCGCCGGGGTTCACAGGTAGAATCGAGGAGTAGAATCGGGAGTGGTAGCACTCACCATTATCCGTAATGACCCACTAGCAAACTTTCTGTCTCCTGTTCCTGTAACCTTAGGAACCAGTGCTGCTAGACTAGAGTTCTAGCTCCAAAGGGAGGAACGTTTCCACCAGGAGACACAACAATGATTCCACTGAAATGGAAGTTCAGACTACTGTCCAGCACTTTGCGGTCCTCATGCCTCTCAATCAACCAGCAAGGAAGGGAGTTCTGACCCCCAGGGGGAACCTGGACGCCTCCTCCACAATAGAAGTGAGGAAGAGCGTGTCTAGAACACAGAACACGCCTCAGGGCATGTCTTAGTATTACCATAATTTGGCCCCATTAATGATTTTTTAAAAGCCAAGAAGTATGTCTAAGGTTGACAAATCTTCAACCCCAAGACAATCTAAGGGACTAATAATAAGCACTCCCTTGAATGTCATCGACAAGGTTAAAGAAAGCTATGAATTTAGAAGAGAAAGATGAATTTAAAAGATTTACGAAATTCACTACATGCAGCAAAGGATACAGACCTACCAAAGATTTAGCAGAAACAAAGCCAGGGGTCATAAAACCCTCAAGGAAAATTTCCAGGGCTTACATCCCAGGCCTCCTGAAACCTATTCCTAAGGGTACATTTAGAAGCAGTGACATCATTTAGAAGGTTCTTCCTCTAGTTCCCCAACTTTCAGATGATGTGGTTTATTGGAGTTCAAAATTATTGTCTATCACATATTCATTCAATAGGTTTATTAGGCAATCACTATGTGGGAATCATTGTTCTAAGCCCTAATTTATAAACAAAATATTTGAGCTTACACACCTTACATTATAATGAGAAAGACTACCAATAAAACAAATACATTTACTTCCAGAGTTAAGGCCTCCAAATATATGGCATGTCATGTGTTAGTAGCTCTTACTTACAGTCCATAAACAGAATAAAAGAAATAGCCTTGATTTAGAGTATGTGAAGGTCACTAAGTATAGCATGCAATTTCTACTCAGTAAAACTGGAAACAAAGGCCAGTTCACCTGTCATACTGGTTAGCCCAGCTTGAGACCACCTGCACTGCTGCTAAGAACACCTGGAGCCCAATCCTGAAAAATGTATGTGCTATAGTACCTATAGCTTTACAGAAAGCTAGGGCCAAGGGGAACCATGCCAAACAGTCTTCCTCAAACATTTTAGACAATACATATAAAAACCATTTTCTAAATTATATATTATCCAAGTATTTTTAATAACAAAAAACATGTCATCTAAAAAAAACTCACCAAAACATTCATAGCCATTACTTTCCAGGTTGCCTCCTGCCTTTCATAATAATAGCTGACTTTTCAGTAGAGGATTTATGTTTTGTATCAATTTCAGTTTGCTTATTCAGTTTTTTTCAATTGCTAAGCAAAAAAATGGAGTAATTTCTTTTTATTCAGTTAATAATTAGTCCTCATTTTACTGAATTCATTTGGTCTTCAGAGCATCATGACTCCATTTGTTTCTACTTTCAAGCATGACAGAAACCACAAAGGCCAGATTCAAATATATGATTAAACTAAAATGTTAAAATTTTTCATGTTAAAAAACAGTTTAAGCAGTATTAAAGGACAAATGGGAGGAAAATGTTTGCAATTAACCTCTGAGAGACAACTAATTACTTAAAAAAAAACTGCAAGTGTAAAAAGGAATGAAATCTTGCCATTTGCAACAACATGGATAGAGTGAGAGTATAATGCAGGAGAAATAAGTCAGTCAGAGAAAGACAAATACCCTATGATTTCACTCATATGGGGAATTTAAGAAACAAAACAAATGAGCAAACGGACAAAAGACAGAGGGGGGGCAAGCCAGGAAACAGACTCTTCCCTATAGAGAACAAACTGATGGTTACCAGAGGGGAGGGAGTCGTTGGGGGATGAATGAAATAGGTGATAGCGATTAAGGAGAGCACTTGGGATGAGCACGGGGCAGTGTATGGAATGCTGAAGGACTGCACTGTACACCTGAAACTAATATTACACTGTATGTTAACTAACAGGAATTAAAATTTTAATTAAAAAAAAAAGGAGGGGAAAACACTGTAAAAATGGGCAAAGGAAACATAGGTAGGCAATTTACTAAAAAATAACTATGAATGACCTCTGAGTATGTTTTGTAAATGTCTATCCTTACTAGTAATTAAAGAAATGTACATTTAAGAGGGGAAATGTTTCATATTTCTGACCTGGAACTTTTTTTTTTTTTCAAGATTTATTGCAGGGGGTGGGGGGTGGGCAGAGAGAGAGAATTCAAGTAGACTGCACTGAGCATGGAACCTGATGCAGGACTCAATCTCATGACCCTGAGCAGAAACCATGAGTTGGACACTTAACCAACTGTGACACCCAAGCACTCCTTGAATTGGCAGGTTTTAAGTACCACCCACAGTTGATGAAGATACATTCTGGGAAGAGGAGCCCCTCAGTGAAAGTGAAACCACTAGTGGAATTCACACAGCTTTTCGGGATCAGCAAACATCTTCTCAAAACTTTTAAAGTGTGCTTACCTAGAAAGTGAATTGCAGAAATTTATCCTAAGGACAAATATTTGTAAAGATGTACACTGGAGCTCTTTTAGTTAAAAAAAATTGGGAACAATCCATGCTTATAACAGCTCCAGGCACTACTATAAATTGCACAGAAAAGTAGTTAATGGCATGGAAACCTCCCACTTACATGTTGATTTAGGAAAACATAAATCATCAGTGAGTCCATGAAGGTTGCCATCTGGTTATGTATTCACAGGAAGACACCTTACTGAAGATTACAGACCACAGTATTCACAATAGCTCTGTGGGTTGTAGGATTGTGGGTAACATTAATTTTCTTCACCATATATTGTTTTCCAAATATTCTCCAGCAAACGAAGCATTTTTTTAAACACAAAGGAGTGAGAGAAATGGTAGTTGTCTGTATAAATTCCAGACGAATTAAAGAGTTATGCACAAAAAAAGTCATCTTTAGAAAATGAGGGGGAAAAAGAGAGTATTTGTCACATATCAGGAAGGGAAAGGATCTTCTAAACACAAAACAATTAGAGAAACCAAAGGAAGAAAAAAGACTGGACCCTGGACAATATACAAATGTTAAAAATTCTGTCAATAAAAAGCAAGTAAAGTTAAAAAGAAAAATAACTAGAACATATTTACAAAAATCTAATAAAAAGCTGATGTGCTTTCCATATAAAGATATCACAATTCAAAACGAATAAAAGGGGAAGGACAATGAAACATATAAAAAAGATCTATGTATTAGATCTTGTAATATATTTTATAAATTAAAATTAAAATGTCATACACCTCACTAAAAATTTCCAGAAAATGGCAGAGTCAAGATTGGAATGCAGGTCTAATTGGCCTCCAAGCAATATACCATGTTGCCCACAGTAAGTAAGTCACTTTTTTAACCACATTAATTTTAAAGTTTGTACTTGACAAAAGAGTTTTTCCCCCTTCAATTATACATTCTTAAATAACAAAAGTAACAGAAAATAAATTAAGTAGAAAACTATGGCTAGTATTCTTAGGTCTTAAATGGAGGCTGCGTTCTTTTGACATATCCAGATAAACCAAAATTCTCTTGCTAAATATTTAAATGAGAACTTACCAAATCATTAAGTATAAAGACTGCTTCTTGATTAAGTAAAACAGAAAAGCCTTTCACAACTAAGAATACGAATAGTAAGTAAAAATCTGGTTTTCTGATTTTATGAAGGACTCATGGTTTATTGGAGGAAGATGCAAATTATGAAGGAAATTAAGAAAAGGCAAATCTAAAAATACAGTGCAGTAAAAAATGAAAACATTCATTGTGATATTAAGCAATATATACTAACCATGAATCAGGGAGCCATTTAGCCATTGAATATAGTAGTTCTGAGGAAAAGAAAGCAGGATTTCATTGCTGATTATTGAAAGGGGTAAAAGCAAAACAGCCCCAGCTGAAACTGCCAGAGTGAACGTGCTCAAAAACAACCTGGAAGAGAAGAGATCATTGTCACCAGCAATTGAAAAAAGCAAGGAATTCGGTAGGAATTTAAAAAGGATAAAAACTCTTTAAATCTTTTAATCCAAAAAGTTACATAAGATTTTCATTAAATATGTGTAGTTGGGAGACAAATGATATATATATGATACTAGAAGTTCAATTAGGTATACTCTAAAACTACTCACTCTGTGAAAAGGGTCATTAACTTGTTGAACAAGCAGGCCCTAGAAGAATCACATACAGAAGACAGAGTACTTTGCACATTTTACAAAGAATAAGCCATAGTCTCTTTCCTCTTTTAAATTTAAATATTTATTTCACAATTGCATTTAATTAACTACATTGGCAAATACATCCTAACAGCAATGCAAAAGCTGATTTCAGATGAAAAAAAAACAAAAACTTGTGAAAACAGTATGAAAAACAAATCAATTCAAAATGGTTATTTCAAGAGAAAAAAACTTAACAAAGCCATTGGTCAGCTACCTCTTAAAATGGGTAAAGGCAAAATAAATTATACTAAGAAACCGTAGAGAACTATTAAACAATATTCTACTATTAAACAGTATTTAAAACACTATTTGTCATTTTTAAAAATAAGATATTGCTAATAAATACTGATACAGAGAAATGTCTAAGATAAATTAAGTTAAAAAAACTGAAAAGGCATGGACAATAAATAGAACACATGCTCCCCCCCCCAAAAAAATGCATTTATACACACAGGAAAATAGAGGTACACACACACACACACACACACACACAAACCTAGCACAATATATAACAATCCCACAGGAGAGTGGAATTCTAAAGGGCTTTCACTTTCTCAGTTATATATATGTCTGAAATGTTTAAAATTTTTTATCTAATTTTTAAAAGATTTTTTTAAGACTTAAAAGGCAAAGGAAAAGAAAACCTCACCAACATTAGAGATGGAATCTTAATTTAATATCCATCCCATTAAAGTCAATATAGGAAGAACGTGAAAATAAATGTAACACATAAGAAAAAAAAAAAACACGTAATAAACGCTTGAAATACACATCCACTAGAGTAACTTTGAGACCAATGCCATCTTGTGGCAACCAACAGAAGTGTTTTCCTACTTAAAAGCCAAAACAACCACGAAACCTCTGTTCAGTAAATCATCGATGATGTTTAAATGTAGACCATATCATACATACCAAAAATGCAGCTCAAATCAGACACAGAAGAAGGCTTAGAAGCTGTTTTGCTGAGTGGGCATGTTTCCTGGGAAACGCACTAGGAAAAATGTCCACCCAGGTCTACTGCCAACTCTGGCAACTACCAGCCCGTGGCCTGAAGCGTGCTTCTCTGGTTTTGTCCTTGCAAGTCAAGGGAGGAAGTTATCCCAATCACTACCATTGCTTCCTTCCAATGCCAAAAATAGGATCAAACCCACAAGTTCACCATTCCAGGTCCTGAACAGCTATGTGTGTGCCAGGCTCCTCTTGCCACGACAGACTCCCACATACAGTGTGATGTACCCACCTGCTCACACACCAAACCTCAATGCGTCTCACGGTTCTGTGCTCTGGGGCACAGTCAGTTCTGCCCCTAGGGTCGCTTTATGTCATCTGCCCTGCGAAGCAGCCTCAGCACCACTCTCCACACTCCTCTCAACAGTCAATGCTTCTCCTCTCAGCTCACACGACACTGACCACATAACCAGCAAGACCAACCAGAGTTTCCAAATCAAAAACCGGGACCAGTAATCTGACAAAAAACTAAGCTTATGAGGGCAAATAGGTAAAGTATTTGAAATCATAAACGATCCAGAAAGGCTAACTATAAACAAACACTTGCAGAATCTACTGCATCTCAGGTACTGTGCCTGGGCTCTGGATACAGAGCGCCGCCGCCACCCTCTCACCCTGCCTGTGAGCACCTAGCATGAAAGCTACTCAGAAAAGGCCGATGCAGGTCAGGTCAATGCTGGCAAGGGGTCCCCAAGGGAAGGCCAGATCGAAAAAGAGCAGTAGTGGTCATAGCTTGCAGACCTCCTGAAGTGCCCTTCAGATTAAAGTGCCGTTTCTCAAAAGTCACCTTCCGAAGCGGAGCAGATTCTGAGGACAGCACCCACAGGACTTCCTGGGGTCGGGGCAGCCAGGGCTCAAGGCTGACGCTGAGCCTTCAGCCTGAGAACGGGAAGGGTAGAGCTGGTATCGCCCGTGACGGAGAAGGCCCCAGCTGGAGCGGGCCGGCGGGGAAACACGGGACTCAGCTTTGGCCCGGCCTCGTCTGTCATGTCCACAAGGCAGGAGCACCACGGAGGCCATGCTTCACACCTCTCCGCAGGCTACCAGGTGGCCTAGAACTTCTGTCTGCCCCATTGCTGGCTACGTTCTGACTGACCACTGGGCAGGACGGTGTCTGCCAGGGCTCTCTGACTCTAACATCACTCTTCCACTTTTAATTAGTAAGTATTTTGTGGGAAGCTAAGTTTGAAAATAGGAAAAATACCCTGTTCCTTGCCAAAAAGTTTATTCATTTACTGATGCCTATCAGGATGGACTCAAGATTGTTCTATTTTATTCTGTGCAGGATCCATTACAATCGTTCTCCGGACACTCAGATTGTCCCTGATTGATGTGAAAGTCCTTCAAGGCTCTTGGGTCTTTTAGACATGCACCCCATCGTTCTTGGAGCACTTCCTTGCATTCTGGCAGTACCATACGTACAAAATGAGCCTGGAACTTCCCCTCTCTTACCCCTGCAGTCAGCTTCTTCCCCAAGGAGCCCTGGTTCCTATCAGTGGAAAGTTGTATTTAGAAGCACAGATCTAGGGCTAAGTATATTCACTGCTCTTGGGGTGTCATGCTCCCAATGGACAGGCAAGGAATGCAAGTATGCACTACGCCTACATGTACATATACACACTAACATGCACCCACCTTCACATCTAGATCTGGTGCAACAACTCTGTATTGAAAACCGTGAGTCCACACTGATAGTTCACTTGCAAGTCCAACTGCAATGCAACAACCCTGTTCATTTTCATTTTTCTCCCTTTCCCTTAACTACAGAATGGTTCCCCTCACCTTTAATGGACCAACCCCCTGGAAATGATCTGACACCCCGCCCCCTGCGGAGGTGCCCTCCTGCTCAGGTGACGCCCCATTCTGGACCGTCCCACCTCCCTCCCCACGGACCTCTGATGCCTAGGCCAGGCCATCCCTCTGGGGACACCCTCCTCAGCCTGCTTGGGCTCTGTCATCCTGCCTGGATGCCCTCCCCAACCTCTGACTCCCTGTAACAGAGCACCCCTGAACACACGCGAGTGCCCCTCATCATCGCTCAAGCTGACACTCCACCAAGGATTTCCCTCTGCAGGGAAAATTCCCTCCCGGCTCCTGGACCCTGAGAGCCCACACCAGGTCACCCCCGGGCTCTGATACCTCATGCCAGGCCTACTTCCTGCAATGGAGACTCTCCTCTCACCTGCAAGGACTCCCAAAAGTTTCACCAGTTAGGCATT
Organism: Eumetopias jubatus; assembly: GCF_037043125.1. Lineage (NCBI taxonomy): Eukaryota > Metazoa > Chordata > Mammalia > Carnivora > Otariidae > Eumetopias > Eumetopias jubatus. The sequence continues at coordinate 687,937 of NW_028274905.1, read as the reverse complement.
CCATTTTTTATCAATAACTTAAATCCAAATCAAATCAACTAACTAGCCAACAGTAGCTCTCATAAAATGTAGTTTTTGGTTGCAAAGTTAATTTGGGGGCACAAGTAGATACAAACAGAGAACAGAACAAAGGAGCAAAGGAGAAAGCAAACATGGGTCTAACGGGAGGTGAGAACGGCCAAGGGACAGGCTTTCCATTTTGACATGGGTGCTGAACCAGCTGCAGAGATCCCTGTTTCAAGTGGCCAGGTAGTGCTGCCAATCATTACACTTAAAAACTTGTCTGAGGGCGCCTGGGTGGCTCAGTGTGTTGGGCGGCTGCCTTCGGCTCGGGTCATGATCCTGGAGTCCTGGGATCGAGTCCCGCATCAGGCTCCCTGCTCAGTGGGGAGTCTGCTTCTCCCTCTGACCCTCTTCCCTCTCGTGCTCTCTATCTCTCATTCTCTCTCTCAAATGGATAAATAAAATCTTAAAAAAAAAAAAAACTTGTCGGAGCTCTTCCCCTTTTTTCTCTTTGTTCAGCAGGACTCTCCTTCCATTTCCTCCTTTTTGGTGGAGGGGGCAAGGCAAGGAAAGACGGTGGAGAGAAGGGAGGCAACCCCAAATTCCCACAGACTGTGCACGAGCACCAACCCTGGATTGTTTTGCAGATGTGATTGAATCCACACAACAGCATGACAGAGTAAGTGGCAGCTCTCCTTCACACACAGAGAAAACAAATCTTTCTCAATCTCTTCTGATCTTAAGTTAATCTTGAGTTCGGAATTTGAACCCAGATCTACCTTCCTCTTCCATTCTCACTCATTCCATCACACAAGGGGGAAAACAGGCGGTGAAAGCCAAAAGGATTACTGGGCAAGGTGGGGGGGAACGGACCAGCCCTGATTCTCTCAGGTGCCCCCCCCCCCCGCCGCCCCGCGCCCTCTCCTGTCTTTATTTTAAGTACACCCGTCGGTCTGCAGGAAAGGGATGCCAGCTCCAGGCACGTGATGCAGGAGCCACCTGCCAGGAGAACCCTCAGACCCGCCACAACAGCGATGGCAGCAGAACTGATGAAAGCAGAAGGGGAGGTCAGGGCTCCTGAGCCTCCTCACAAGGAAACGAGGCACAGCCACCGTTTCACAGAATACACTGCAAGGTAACGTCTAAGTGATGTGTTCTGGTCTGTTGTGCAAACACCACCACTTTCTAGTTCCAGAACATTCCATCACCCCAAAATAAAACCTTGTATTCATTAAGCAGCTGCTCCCCATTTTGCCCTCCCCTCAGTCCCTGGTAACCATCAATATGACACTGATGGGTTTACCTATTCTGGATATTTCTCATAAATGGAATCCTACACTACATGGCCTTTCATGTCTGGCTTCTTTCACTTAGCATGATGTTTTCAAGGTTCCTACATGCTGTAGTATGTGTCAGTACCTTATTCCTTTTTATGGCTGAATAATATCCCCGGGGACATGAGAGTATCCGTGAATGTGTGCGTAAGTGCGGGCAGCCTTTCTCCCTTTCCCTTACCTCCTCCCCACCCCAGGCAAAAGATGAATAATCTGATACTAATCGCAAAGAAACAAATCCAAATAACTGGCCTGTCATCTTCAGAAGTATCAAGGTAAGGGAAGTCAAGAAAATACTGAAGGGTTTCAGTCTGAAGGCAACTAAAGGGGCATGACAACTACAAGCAGTGTGTGATTCTGAGTGGGATCTTTTTGCAACAAAGGACATGAACGGGACAACTGGTAAATCTGAATGGGGCAGGAGTGGTACAGCATCAGTTTCGTTATCTTGATGTTTGTATGGTAGCTACACAGGAGAATGCACTGTTTACAGGCATTATATAAAAAAGTATCCTGAGGAAATGGAGAACCAGGTCAGCAACTTCTCAAACAGTTCTGGGGCAAAAAGGCTCTTTTTTGTTATATTTCTAACTTTTGTCTAAATTCAGGACTACGCCAAAAATTTTTCAAGAATCCAAAGAATCCTGGAATAATAATCTCTCCAATGTAGTTACATCTGTGTGATTTCAAATTTTAGTCAAGCAAAATATGATAGAAAGAAACTCACTGCTTCCCATCTGGTTTGATACCTCAAAAAAAAAATTAAAGGGTACATCAATCATATATCAGCATATATAAGCAGAAAAAGAGCTATCGGGAACATAAAGAACCATCTGCGTCCGTCTCCCTGCTCACAGCAGGTAGATGTTCGATTAACTAGAAGAGATGTCTGTTCCCTATTCCAAGACTGTCACAGCCTTCTCAGCAGACCATTAAACAGCCAAGAGTTTTCTTTCTTATGGCCCAGCAACTTCCCCAACCATAAGCCCACTTCCTGGTTAAAACCTCTGAAGGTAAAATTGTCAGCTCCTCAAACAAGCAAATTTTAACAGGAGACAATCAATCCTCATTTTTCCATGTACAGTTGATCCTTGAACAATATGGCTTAGAAATGCACAGGCCCACTTACAAGTGAATTTTTTTAATAAATATAGTACAGTAATATAAATGTATTTTCTCTCCCTTATGATTTTCTTAATAGTTTTCTTTTCTCTAGCTACTTTATTGGGAGAATACAGTATATAATACATATAACATATAAAATATGTGTTAATCAGCTGTTTATGTCATCAGTAAGACTTCCAGTCAATAGTAAGCTATTAGTAGTTAAGTTCTGGATAAGTCAAAAATTATACACAATTTCCAACTGCACAGGGCCAGCGTCCCTCACCCCCACGGTGTTCAAGAGTCAACTGGGTATCTGTCTCTATGTGTTTCTAAGGATAGGGTTAATATCGATAAAAGCATTGTAATACTTCAGGTGAATTTTTTCCACATTTATGCCCAAAGGTGTGAATTAAATTTGAAGAATTTATGACATCAAAATTTGAAACAGAACAAATGAATTTTAAAATACATACGAAATCCTGTTGACTATGGCATCTTCGTCTTCTTGTTCATCTGTAAAAATGGTTAAGGTATTAATTTTTTTATCTTCAATAAAATGTTTCATTAATTTATTAGGAAATTAAACAAAAATAGAAACTTAATTATTTTGAAAAGAACTGATTTTCAAAATGCACTGTATTTATTTCAACATGGATCCAAATTTAAATCTCATTAAATCATGTAAGATAGAATGTAGTTAGGTAAGAGTGTTGTGATTAACCAAAATCCTGATTAACAAAACTACCATATGTAAATTGAAATTTTCCAAATATTTATTGCTCAAGAAAATAAAACTCAGTAGAACCTTAGGACCACTATCAAGTTTACTGTCATACAATATAAGTAAAATTATAATTGCTAATGAATGAAATGTTTTCGTTGATAGTATCCAACAAAAATCTTTACTATAAAATTAGAAGTCAGAATCTTAAAACTCATGTAGTTTTCTATGATTTGAGTTTGTCATTATTAATGGTACTAAGGAAGATTCTCTTCGACCAGTCTAAACCATTTAGATACCACTGCCTCAATACTTCATAATTATTGTGCAAGTTATAGAGTGGAAAGTATCAAGTTCTGTATCTCTTACAAGTAGCAGATACCCTCTGCCCCAATGCTCGCTCACCTCCTCTACCTCTCCCTCATGGCTGCTCGCCTTCTCTCTGTCCTCCCACATAAATTTACCAGCTAAAGAAAGTCTGATCCAATTACAAGAATATTGCACAGCACCCCCTGGCCCCTCCTTCTCCTCAATACCTAACTGGGGTTGTCCTCAAAGGCTCTCTCTCTAAGTCTCTGTAATTATGAGTGTCCAACTGCTTCCGTGTCAATGGTTTATTTGAGCCATTCTCTTACTCCAATCTCCATTCTTAATTATGGGCTGCCCAAAATAGCTTTACAACCAAAAGGACCATAAAATAACAGTCACAATTTTTATACTGTTGTACACACCCCCAATTAACCATCCACTACTGAAGAACGTTTTAATAGCTTCATATAAATTTCAATTCTTCTCCCTACACTCTACTAAAGTCCAGGGTATTCATCACCTCTCCCTGCCATTACTTTAAAAATCATCTGATAAGGGTGCCCAGGTGGCTCAGTCAGTTGAGTATCCAGGTCTTGATTTCCACTGGGGTCATGTCTCGGGATCATGGATCAGGCCCTGCGTCAGGCTCCGGGCTGACTGAAGGGGTCAGGGGAGTCTGCTTGGGGCTCTCTCTCCTCCTTTGTCTCTGCCCCCCACCCCTGCTCACTCTCTCTCAAAATAAATAAATACTTAAAAATCATCTAAATCATCTAATAAATCTCCAATTTTCCTGCTCATCATCCCCTAATTTCCCCTAAAATGATGCATTTATATTCATTAATTCTCCCCCCACCTTCTATGTCCATAATCATTAAAACCTGATGCCAAAACAACTTTAAAAATAGCTAAGATACTGTGTTGAATCTGCAGGTCTTCAAATTTTTGAGAGATTATAGATTCTAGGAAGTATTTTAGTGTAATCATAGAGCCAAACTAAAACACTAGAGAGCAAGCATTTACTGACTGCTTTCAAAAGTCTAACAAGTTTAATATTATGACATAAAGAGTCCCTATTATATGGAATCCTTAAGTATTCATATGGTACCTACTATTAGCCCAGCATCACAGGTAGAAAATCCTGTGATTTATAGAAAATAGCTGAGATTTAACAGAGGGCAGTAAGGCAACTCTTTAGGTCCTTACAAAACCCTGGCACAAAAATCTGTGAATGAATTAGCACAAAGTTCATTTTTAAAAAAAGAATAGGGGATGGGATGCATGGGTGGCTCAGTCAGTTAAGAATGTGCCTTCAGCTCAGATCACGATCCCAGGGTCCTGGGATCAAGTCTCACATCAGGCTCCCTGCTCAGTGGGGAGCCTGCTTCTCCCTCTGCCTGCCGCTCCCCCTGCTTGGACTCACTCTCTCTCCCTCTCTCTACAAATAAATAAAATCTTAAAAAAAAAAAAGAACAGGTGCCTGGGTGGCTCAGTCAGTTAAGTGTCTGCCTTCAGCTCAGGTCATGATCTCAGGGTCCTGGGATCAAGCCCCACACCAGGCTCCCTGCTCAGCAGGAAGTCTGCTTGTCCCCCTCCCTGTCCCTCTGCTCCTCCCCCTGCTCGTGCACATGCACATTCGCTCCCTCTCTCTCTCAAAAATATAAAATCTTTAAAAATAATAACAATGCTGGAGTGGTGGGGGGTGGGAGGGAGGGGGTGGCTGGGTGAAAGACATCGGGGAGGGTATGTGCTATGGTGAGCGCTGTGAATTGTGCAAGACTGTTGAATCACAGACCTGTACCTCTGAAACAAATAATGCAATATATGTTAAAAAAAAAAAAAGAAGATCATAGGAAGGGAAAAATGAAGGGGGGGATTCAGAGGGGGAGACGAACCATGAGAGACAATGGACTCTGAGAAACAAACTGAGGTTCTAGAGGGGAGGGGGTGGGGGGACGCGTGAGCCTGGTGATGGGTATTAAAGAGGGCACGTTCTGCATGGAGCACTCGGTGTTAAACGCACACAATGAATCATGGAACACTACATCAAAAACTGATGATGTAATGGATGGTGATTAACATAACATAATAATAAAAAATATGAATAAAAAATAAAAATAATTTTTTAAATAAAAAAAGAACAAAGATTTAGTGGTCCCTCTGGTAGACACGATATATATGAAATAATAAAAAGAATAATATACGATTGAATCCTAAATTGATACTAAATGGTATCATGGAGACTCTACATTCTGTATTACTTTAGAGAAAGAAAAGATAGTCTAGTAGTCAGAGAAAAGATGGGATAGGGTATGCATGTTCAAACTCAGAGCCAGTCACAAGAACTCATATATCCTTATAAACTCTAGAATTTCCCAGATACTGAGCAGCCCCACACTGTTCTTGGTTGGACATAAGAACGGTAGTAAACGAGGGCTCAGGTCTGAGAATGACGACCCTGCAAGCAGTCAGATTCCCTGAAGGTTACTGTTTACTCTTAGTACCAGGCTATCGTGTCCTTCAATCATGGCCATACTGAATATATATACTACCACACTGACAGGCACAGTATACAGCCCAAATACCACAGACCAGCGGACATGATGATCTAAGTTTTAACTACAATGTTTCTACTTGCCTGATTTTCTCTTGTATCTTGTGACGATGAAGTAGGAAACAATGTAGAGAATGGCAAAAAGAAGGAAACATATCTGGAAAAAAAAATTAACAGTTCATTTACATTTGTGGCATATTTTTTTAATAAATTATAGAAGATACATCTTTGGTATTTATATGCAAGAAGGATTTGATCTATTAAAAAAGTAAAATTTTTTAGATATTTTGCTAATATAAAGTTTTGATAAAATACTAACTTATATGAACTAATAACTCAAATAGCCCAGTGTTTAATATCATTGCAGAAGAAAAAGCCCAAGGAAGATCTTTCTTTTCATAACTTAACCGAATTGTTTTCAAAATCATATGGAAGTGTAAAGAGCAAGACCAACACCAACAATTCTGAAAACCAAAGTCAATGAGACGCTACTATCCCTTCCAAATATCAAACACACTATAAAGCTTCAGTAACATTTAAAGAGTGTGATGGTACCAAAACTTGACAGACAAATGAAACATCTACTACACAAAATTTATATAATTTGGTTCTACATATAGAAAGCATCACAAATCAATGTGAGGGGAATAATCATTCAATAAATAAACCACATATCAAAATAAACAGCAGTTGAATGAGAAACTTCTTAAATATTAAATTCAAATTAAATTCCATTTAATTTCATGGGAACGATAGGTAAAAGAGGGTGGGTCAAAGAACGGGAGACCTCGTCCCTGTCAAAGACCAAGTGTGCAGAAATACAGTCTCACTAGAGCTATGAACCAGGGTAAAAATAATTTGAAGACTCTCAAATGAAACAATTCAAAGTGACGATAGTCTAGGGAGCACCCCTATGCATAGATTTCTGAAGGACTGTTGGCCACATGACTAAAAAGGACCTTAGATCTAGGTGTGAACAGCCACTGTGAAATGTCATCTAGGAAATGACAAACTAAGAGTGGACAGGAAGACCACGAGCCTCATGTTCTTCCAATACCAGTGGAGTGGGAAAGTGACAACGGACCATAATGACAGTGACCAAAAAGGAGCCAAGAGTCAAAAGCATCAAACTGGCCTACTGCTGGGAGCCCACTAAGAACTCCAGATGGATAAGAGAATGTTAGCACCATCACCACTTCCTCCCAAAATCCTATGAGTAGGGGAAATGGGTCAAAAAAGGAAACCAGTTATTGCTGAAGAAATGTAAACGGAGGGGGTCTCCTAAGAAGATGTTGAGGGCGCCTGGGTGGCTCAGTCGGTTAAGTGACTGCCTTCGGCTCAGGTCATGATCCTGGAGTCCCGGGATCGAGTCCCACATTGGGCTCCCTGCTCAGCGAGGAGCCTGCTTCTCCCTCTAACCCTCCCCCATTTCATGTACTCTCTCTCTCTCTCATTCTCACTCTCTCAAAATAAATAAATAAATCTTTAAAAAAAAAAAAAGAAGATGTTGAGTGTCAGGGGAGACTGTTTATAATGGAATAGTGAAGTCTGAGTAGGGCTGCAAGAGCACTAGAAACAGGGTAACTGGGCAGAAAATCCGTGACTTACAAGGTTAAAGTCAGAGGGATCGAATGACCAAGGCAATTAATATTTATTACAGAAGCTAAATGAAATTCAATTCATTCAACAATTACTTGTCATGAGCTTACTGTACACCAGGCATTCTTTTCAGAACTGAGAACACAGCAGTGAACAAAACAAAACTCCCACCCTCACTGAGCTTACACTCCACTAAGAAAACAGCCCATCAATAAACAGGCAACGGGGCAAATGACAATTGGTGCAGGATTACGGGAACAGGGAGTGCGAGCTCAGGTGAGGGGGCACACTTCACTAATAAGGTGACATCTGAGGAAGGACTTATGGGAGAAGAGAGAGCAAGACATGCAGAAATCTGGAGGGAGGGTACTCAAGGGACAGAGAACAGTCACACCAAGGGTCTGAGACAGGAAAAGCTCTGGTGTGTTCAAACAGCAAGAGAGAAGTAAGAGATGAGGTCATACAGGAGTTCGTACTAAGCGTCAGTTCTCACAAACAGTGAAGAGTTGGTTTTTACCCTGAGTGAGACAGGAATCCGTGCGACGAGACTCTGAGCAGAAGGGTGACAGGATCTGACAGAGGGCAAAAGGCTCACTCTAGGTACAATGTGGAAAGTAACTTAGAAGGGACAGGTTAGAAGCAGAGAGACCAGTTAGGAGTGCCCTGCAATCATCCAGAAGACAGGTCACTTGGACCTGTGTAGTAGAAATATCAAAAATTATTAAGTTCTAGGTATGTTTTGAAAACAGACTTGAGAGGGCTTGCAGGCATTAAGGCTTGGTCGAAGAAACTGGAAAGAGAGAGTGGCCATTTCCTGAGTCAGGAAAGATTATGAGTAAAGTTATTTTGTGCTGGAAATAAAAAGTACAGTTTACACTGATGAATGTGAAATACTTATTATTCACTCAGGTGGAGAGGGTGGATGAGCTGTTGGATATAAAAATCTGTACAGTCCAAGGAAAGGAGCCTGGCTAGAATTTTTTTTTAAGCTGAGGAGCAGGGGGGACATAAGCAGATAGATAGCTAAAGCCCTGAGACCAGATGAGATTTCCACCCCAGGGAGTGAGTACAACCAGAGAAGTCGGAGAACCAAGCCCCGGAGCTCTCAAATATTTAGAAGTCAACTTGACAGAAGGAACCAAGAAGAGCTAACTGAGAAGCAGCAGTCAGCAGGTAGGAGGCAAACAACAGACTGTGATGTCCCAAAAGTCAAATGAAGAAAGTTCATGTAGGAAAAGGGAATTATCAGCTGTGTCAAATGCTGCTGACAGGCCAAGTTAGACGAGCACTGAGAATTGACAACTGGATTTAGCAACATGGAGGTCATCGGTGACCTTGACCAGAGCTGTTTTTCTGAAGCAGTGAACGTAAAACCCTGACTGAAGTAAATTAAGACAGAAGAAGCACTGAAAATAAAATGTACATAGACAGTTCTTTCCAGGAATTTTAAGGTAAAGGGAAGCAAAAGAAATGGGATGGGAACTATGAAGAGGGCTTTTTTTTTTTAAGATGAGAAAAGTTACACATTGCAATATAATCAGGTAGAGAGAAAAATTATTGATGCAAGAAAGAAAAAGGAGAAGTGCTAAAGCAATGCATTCAAGGTGAGGAGCTAGAAATAAATGTATCCCTAGTCAGAAGGAGGAGGAGCAGAGGACAGAACATTTGAGTTCCACTGCAGCTAGGTAAACAGATGCGGGGTAAAAGCACAAAAACATTCCCTTTAGATGGTTTCTATTTTCTTAGTAAAATAGAAACCAAGTTCCTCAAATAAGAGTTACACATGGAGACAGAATGCACACAGGAGGAGGACACCGTAAATGGAGTAGAGAATATGAGGGAATCCTGAGAGCCACGGCAAGATGAAATGGACTTCACAGCTCCAGGCAAGCCCAAGCTGAACCTCCGAGCCAGGCAGGAGGCCTACTGCTGCTCTACAACACGACGGCCTAGCTCTTAGGTGCTGGGGAAGCTGCAGGTACACCAAGCAGAGCTTTGAGGATTCTAACAACGACCCTATTCTCTCCTCCCCTGTACAGCCTACACTGGCAGACTTGTGCTAGGTACGGCTCACTCACTCCTCCAGTCACAGATCTGACTTCGTGTCCACTGACCAACTCCAAGTGCTCTGGCAGTGGTCAGTCAAGACCCAGCATCCGAATTCCACTCTCACAATTTCACCTGATCTCTGAGCAGCCCCTCCTATTCCAGCAATCATCCTCCTTCTCTGATTATTCACCCATTTTCCATCACTAGCTTCCCTTTTCCTGCCAGTCTTTAAACATTATTCTTCTAAAACAAACAAAACAAAACACAGCACACTATTTTTCTTCTCCATGATTTCAGGGCTGAGCCAGAAATCTGTTCTCAATCCACAAACTCTTCACAGGTAACCTAATCTGCTCCCAGGGTTTTAACCATCAACCCCAGAAATCCCTGGACAACAGTGTGAAAATCACTGGATTAGGGTATTAGCAAAAGTAAGTAAAGGGCACCTGGGTGGCTCAGTCGGTTGGGTGTTTCCCTTAGGCTTAGGTTGCAATACACTGGGATTGATCCCTGCGTCAGGCTCCCTGTTCATAAGGGAGTCTGCTTCTCCCTCTCCCTCTGCCCCTCCCCCACACAGCTTGTGCTCGCTCTCTCGCACGCTCTCTCTAAAACATAAATAAAATCTTTAAAAAAAAAAAAGAGTGAAATGAATGGCCATAAATCCTAAGTAGATTGGGGAGGAAAAAAAGTAACCAACTACAGAGTGATGGATAAGTGGAGATGTCTATCAACTGAGGCTCCCAGTAGAACTGCAGGAGACCAAGGAACGTGGAAGAAGAAAAGGTTATGATTAAAGAATGTTTATAGATTTTTAAACTTAGTATTTGAATTTAGAGAACAAAAGTGTCAGGAATTCCAGAAAGTTCATGCAGAAGCAGAAGATGAGAAGGCATGAGAGGTAATGAACAAAATGAAATTAAGAAACCAAAATGCATGGCATAAAATGAAAAGACTAATGGAAAGCGATTCATTTAAGAACGGAAATAAGGCTAACAATTATAAAAACAAATATAAGTATTACTAATTTAAATATAAAAGCCACGCATTAGGAAAATAAAAATACAACTATAACGGATTAGAAAACTCACAGAATGGGTTAGACTATTTTTCTAGTTCCAAAAGTGAGACTAGGAGCAAATGCCTCCCCTAAATGAGTGCATCTTCAACAGAAAGCAACCCAGAGATGAGTGAAATGAAAGCAAGCTGTCGTGATGCCTTTTATTGTCCCTATATCTGGTGGGAACAAAAGGAAATTCCTAACCAAAAAAGGAGAAAGGCGGGGCACCCTGGGTGGCTTAGCTGGTTCCGCACCTGCCTTTGGCTCAGGTCATGATCCCAGGGTCCTGGGATCTAGCCCCGCATGGGGCTCCCTGCTCAGTGGGGAGTCAGCTTCTCCCTCTCCCTCTGCCACTCCCCCTGCTTATGCTCTCTCTCTCTCTAATAAATAAATAAAATCTTAAAAAAAAAAAAAGAAGAAGAAAGTCATTACAGCTCCTCGCCATTAACAGTGAGTAAGACACAGCTGATAAAAAGGGAGAGGAACAGGCTCTCATGGTTCTCTAAGAAGACTGAGCTCTTCCCTCCTGGTCAGGGAGGAAGAGCAAGGTTACTGAAACTCAAGCAGAAACAATACCAGTTGCATGTCTTCTATGCCAGCTAAACTAGACAGCAGAAAATTCAGCCCTCTCGGGGGCCACATGGCTTTAGTCCTGATGATGATCAAGGATGGCTATCCTAGAAACATACACTCTTCCAAAACTGAAACAAGAAGAAATAGAAAATTTGAACAGACCGATTTCTAGTAATAAAATTGAATGGGTAATGAAAAACCACCAACAAACAAAAGTCCAGGACCTGATGGCTTCACAGGTGAATCTACCAAACATTTAAAGAATGGTTAATACCTATTCTTCTCAAACTATTCCAAAAAGATAGAAGATGGAGAAAAACTTCCAAATTCATCTTATAAGACCAGCATTACCCTGATACCAAAACCAGACAAAAACCTGAGGGGAAAAAAAAACAAGCTGATATCTCTGCTGAACACAGAGGCAAAAACTCTTCAACAAAATACTAGCAAACCCAATCCAACAATACATGAAAAAAATCATTCACCACAATCAAGTGGGATTTATTCCAGGGATTCAAACATGGTTCAATAGTCACAAACCAATCAATGTGATACATCATACTAACAAGAGGCAGGATAAAAACCATATGATCATTTCGTAGATGCAGAAAAAGCAACTGACAACATCCACTCATGATAAAAACACTCAACAAAGTGAGTTTAGAGGGAGTAATACCTCAACATAATAAAGGTCATATATGAAAAATCTACAGTTAACCTCATACTCAATGATGTAAAACTGAAAGATTTTTCTCTATGATCAGGAACAAGGCAAGGATGTTCACTCTCACCACTTTTATTCAACAAAGTACTAGAAGTCCTAGCTGCAGCAATCAGGCAAGAAAAAGAAATAAAAGACATATATTGCTGAGGAAGTGGGGTGCCTGGGTGGCTCACTCGATAAGTGTCCAGCTCTTGATCTCAGATCAGGTCTTGATCTCAGGGTCGTGAGTTCAAGCCCCACATTGGACTCCATGCTAGGCATGGAGCCTACATTTAAAAAAAAAAAAATTGCTAAGGAAGAAGTAAAACTACTACTGTTTGCAGATGACATGACACAATATACAGAAAACACTAGAGACTCCACCAAAAAACTATTAGAACTGATACTGAATTCAGTAAAGTTGCAGGACACAAAATTAATATTCAGAAAACTTGCATTTCTATACACTGATAACAAAGTAGCAGAAAGAGAAATGAAAGTATCAATCCCATTTACGATTGTACCAAAAATAATAAAATACCTAGGAATAAACTCATCAAAAAGGTAAAACACCCATATTCTGAAAACTATAAGACATTCATGAAATAAAGATGACACAAACAAACAGAAAGATACACCATGCTCATGGACTGGAAGAATATTATTAAAATGTCCATACTAAAGCTATCTACAGATGCACTGCAATCCCTACCAAAATACCAATAGCATTTTTCCCAGAACTAGAACAAATAATCCTAAAATTTGTAGAGAACCACAAAAGACCTTGAATAACCAAAGCAATCTTGAGAAAGAAGAACAAAACTGGAGGTATCACAATCCCAGATTTAAAAATATACTACAAAGCTAAAGTAATCAAAATAGTACAGTACTGGCACAAAAACAAGAAACACGGGTCAACAGAACAGGACAGAGAGACCAGAAACAAACCCATATCTATATGGTTAATTAATCTACAACAAAGGAGGCAAGAATATACAATGGGGAAAAGACAGTCTTCTCAATAAATGGTGCTGGGAAAACTGGACAGCTACATGCACAAGAATGAAACTGGACCATTTTCTTACAACATACCCCAAAATAAATTCAAAACAGATCAAAGACCTAAATATGAGACCTGAAATCATAAAACTCCAGAAGCAAACAGAGCTAGTAACCTCTTGGAAATCACCTTAGCAACATAGTTGTGGATATGTCTCCTGAAGCAAGAGATACAAAAGTAAAAATAAACCATTGGGACTACACCGAAACAAAAAGCTTTTTGCACAGCAAAGAAAACCATCCACAAAACAAACAGTCAACTTAATGACTGGGAGAAGATATTTGGAGCAAATATCCAAAATACATAAAGAACTTACACAACTCAATACCAAAAAAACAAACACTCCAATTTAAAAATGGGCAGAGGACCTGAATAGACATTTTTCCAAAAAACACATACAGATAAGCCTATGTGAAAAGATGCGCAACATCAGGGAAATGCAAATCAGAACCACCTTACACCAAAAACAAACAAACAAATAAATACGACCTCACACCAGTCAGAATGGTTAGTATCAAAAAGACAAAAAATAACAAGTGTTGGTGAAGATGTGGAGAAAGAGGACCCCTTGTGCACTGTTAGTGGGAATGCAAATCAGTGCAGCCACTCTGTGAAACAGTATAGACGATCCTCAAAACATTAAAAAAAGAAATACCATATGATCCAATATTTGCACTACGGGGTATTTACCCAAAGAAAACAAAAACATTAATTTGAAAAGATGTATATACTCATGTGTATTGCAGCATTTTCTACAACAGCCAAGATACAGAGACAACCCAAGTGTCTACCAATAGATGAATGAGTAAAGAATATGTGGCACATATATATAAATAAAATAGAGTATTACTCAGCCATAAAAGAGAACGATATCTTGCCATTTGCAACAACATGGATGGACCTAAGGGTATTATGCTGAGTGAAATAAGTCAGACAAAGAAAGACAAAATACCGTATGATTTCACTTACATGTGGAATCTAAAAAAAATGAAAAGCAAACAACCAAACAAAATGGACTCTTAAATACAGAAAATAAACTGGTGGTTGCCAGAGGGAAGGTGGGTAGGAGGATGGGTGAAACAGATAAAGGGCATTAAGAGGTACAAACTTCCAGTTATAAAGTAAGTCAGTCACTGAGATGAAAAGTACAGCATAGGAAATATAGTCAATAATATTGTAAAAATGTTATATGGTGACAAATGGTGACTACATTTATTGTCGTGAGCACTGGGTAATGTACAAAATTGTTGAATCAATAGGTTGTACACCTAAAACTAATATAACATTGTATGTTAACTATACTTAAATTTTAATTTTTTAATTAAAAAAAGGGCTAGGCATTTGGGAACTGAATCACCCGGTCACAAATAATCTAATAATGCTTTCAAAATACAATGTTAAAAGCTAAAATTCTTAAATTCCAGGTATAAGATTTGAACCTAAATTCAAACTGGTACATTATAATCAAATGGTACTACCTAGTAGCTTTTCATTCAAGGCCGATAGGCTTCAACTATTTTAGGGTAACCAGAAGGAATGAGTATCATAAAAGAGTCATGGGTGCAAAGACGCTCAAGGACTGTTACCGTGAACACATTTCTGACAAAATCTTGGCAGAGAAATGAGGAAACTATAATTGAGCCAATAATCTCATACCACAGCTGAGAGCCAATAGACACTGCTTTATTTTAAGGTCACTAAATCAAAAAATAGAGATGTTAAGTATCCTTTAACATTACAAGCTAACCACTAAAATAAAATTAAAATTCTTCAAGTTACCCTAAGAGCCAGGAAAACAACAATAAAACAAAGAAAAATCCAGACTATGTAGTAAAAGACAGGAAGACACCAACATTATGAAAATAATAATACAACAGATTAAAGATGAAACACTAAAACCAAAATTGTAAATGAGACAAATGATTAAAAGAAAACTCTCACAGATACAGACATATCTAAAATAAAGTGACTCATGCGCTTGGGTGGCTCAGCTGGTTGAGCGCCTGCCTTCAGCTCAGGTCCCTGACCCCAGACTTCTGGGGTGGAGCCCCGCACCGGGCTCCCTGCTCCGCGGGAAGCCTGCTTCTCCCTCTCTTCCTTGCTCTCGCTCTCACTCTTCCTCTCAAAAAATCTTTTTAAAAAATGAAATAAAATAAAGTGACTCAAAAAGATTGAAAACAAAAGGATAAACAGAGACAAACCAGGCAGATACTAACAAAGAAGCTGTCGTTTTTTTTTTTAATAAGGTGTGAAGACAAAATAGGGTACTTTATGAACAACAGTATCACCCACAATGAAGAAAGAATCCTCATGTACCAAAAACACCAAGATAATTTTTCAAAACTGAGTATGAAAGGGAAAATGTAAACCACTACTTTAGTTGGGAGTCTTCAACTCACCATCAAAGAAAAAGCAAATGCAAACCAAATACATAATAATAAAAATGAATTTTTTTAAAGTAATAATATTGCTCCAGTAAATAAATGGCTTTATCATACTCAATGCTATATACCTATAAATCCATGTCCTGCCACCCCAATGTCCTAGCCCCTCACAACTACTGTTTTCTGTTTCTATGGATTTGCCTATTCCGGATATTTCATATAAATGAAAACATAATATGCGCCTTTTTGTGTCTGTCTTCTTTCCCTTAGCATAATGTTTTCAAGGTTCATCCATGCTATAGCATGTACCAATACATCGTTCTTCCAAACTTTTTACAAGAAAAATAAAACACTATGTAATTAAAAACACAGTGAATATTTTGTTGCTAGCAGCTGCAAGCATTCCTTTCAGATACATTTGCATATGTTCATTGTTTATAAGTGCAACAAACCACCTTTTAAAGAGATAAGAAAACAAAATTAGCAATATTCTATCTCCCAAACAATTAACATGACTTTGAAACACAAGCTGATATCCACTTTTCTGTTATCGGCACCATCATAATAAATTGCCCTGTGTCCATCAACTTGTGCTTCAATAAAGGTAAAACAGTATTTCCTCATAAACATCTAACAGAGACCTTTAACAAGGAGTAAATATTCTGTTTTTCAAGATTATCACAGTAAATGTCAAATTCAGTAATGTCATCTACAATATTACACTTTATTACTTATTGAGATTTTTCAGATTCTGTCTAATCTTACATTGTATGTCACCAGCCAAAAGTTCTCTAAAAGAACTTTTAGAGACCCAGAGCATTTGACAAAATCCAATACCCATTTATGATAAAAGCTTCTGAGACCCAGACTCCAGCAAAACGTAAACGAAAGACAGCTTTACCTGAGAGAAGCTGCCACCAGAGCCAGCTGTCACTCACTTTGTCCTTCGTGTTCTACATCCCAAGCACAGCTATTCTACCCACAAAGCCCCCACCTTCCGAACCCTCACAATACTCCTAGTTCACAGTATTTCAGCACAACCACTGATTTCCATTAAATGTTTCATGTAAATAAAATGTGTCTCCTAAAATTCTTATTATATATAGTTTAGGCACATTAAAGGTACTAATACAAACAGGAACTACCTTATACATCTCTTGAATCTTCCTGAGTGCCTAGATAAATAATTTTAAAATAAACAGAGTAAATTACAATCCTTCCCACTTCTGGTTCCTTAACCTCCATGAGGCCCAGTCACGGCAAAGGGGAGACACTTTGAATAGGATGAAAGACAGAAGTTTAAAATCGACTGGACTTGATTTTTCAGTATGTGAGAGTGACCATAAAACTATTAGATGAGCCAAAGTTGTCACCAAAGGAAGGGAACAGAGATCCAACAAAGGATCCTTGCAAGCAGCAGTGGGAGAAAATGAAACTGCTTTACAACTATTTCCTACCAAGTTTACCCACACAATAACCAGTTAAGTACGACCTCTGAACGATACTAAGTCTTCCTTCCAGGAGAGGAACAGCTCTCCACTAATTATCTTCTTTGATTTTTTTAAATCAGAGTAGTTTTCCTCATATAGATCAGGTACATGTTTTGTTAGCTTTTTACCTAAGCACTTTTTTCTTCATGCTAATGTTAATGGTGTATTTTTAATTTCAAATTCCAATTTTTCATCCCGGTATACAGGACAGCAACAGACTTTTGTGTATTAACGTTGTATCTTAATGTCTTGCTATAATCTATTAGTCCCAGGAGTTCTATTGTTGTTATTAACTTCCTGGGATTGTCTACCTAGACTATCATGTCATCTCTGAATGAAGACAGTTTGCTTTTTCTCTCCCCAATTTGTAAACCTATCAGTTCCTTTCCTTTTCTCACTGCATTAGCTAGGACTTCCACAAAAAAGCAGTGATAAAAGGGGACATCCTTGCCTTGTTTCGGATCTTAGTTGGAAAGCTTTTGGTTTCTTCATTAGTGTGATATTAGCTGTAGATATTTTGTGGATGTTCTTTATCAAGTTGAGGAAGTTCCCCTCTATTCTTGGTTTATTGAGAGCTTTTATCATAAATGGGTATTGGATTTTGTCAAATGCTCTCTCCGATAGGATATTAATAGGATTATATGCTATTTCTTCTTGAGTCTGTTGATGTGATGGATTACACCAAGTGATTTCTGAATGTAGAACCAGCCTTGCATACTTGGAATAAATCCCACTTGGTCGTGGTGTATAATAATTCTTTTGATACGCTACTGGATTTAGTTTGCTAATATTTTCTTGCAGAACTGTGCATTTATGCTCACAACAGATACTGGTCTGTAGTTTTCCTTTATTGCAATGTTTTTGTCCAATTTTAGTATTAAGGTAATGCTGGCATCCTAGAATGAGCTAGAAGTGTTCGCTCTGCTTCTATTTTCTGTTCGAGATTACAGAGAATTGGTATCACATCTTCCTTAACCATTTGGTAGAATTCACTGGTGAAACCATCTAGGACTGTTTGGAAGGTCAATTGCTGATTCAATTTCTTTAAAAGATACAGGCCTACTCAGATTATCTGTTTCTCATTCTATTACACTTTATTTGATTTCTACCATTCCTTCGTTCTTAAAGTTTCCATCTCTTTGCTTACATTATCCATCTGTTCTTGCATATTGTACACTATTTCCATTACCACCCTTGGCATATTAATTAGTTATTTCAAATTCGGGCTTTATAAACCCCAAGTCTCTGTCATATCTAAATCTGCTTCTGATGCTTGCTTTGTATCTTTCAACTGTATATTTTGCCTTTTGGTTCTTAAATTTTTTCATTAAAAGTCAAGGCATTATAGGGGCACCTGGGTGACTCAGTCAGTTAAGCATGTGCCTTTGGCTCAGGTAAGATCCCAGGGTTCTGGGATCGAGCCCCACATCGGGCTACCAGCTCAGCGGGGAGCCTGCTTCTCCCTCTCCCTCTGGTGCTCCCCCTGCTTGTACTTTCTCTAACTGCCAAATAAATAAATAAACTCTTTTTTAAAAAAGACATTATACTAGAGGAGCTAGGGAAAAAACAGCAAATAAAGCCTAAACCCAGCAGGAGAAGAGAAATAATAAAGATCAGAGCAGAAATCAATGAAATAGAAACCAAAAGAACAGTAGAACACATCAACGAAACTAGGAGCTGGTTCTTTGAAAGAATTAACAAGATTGATAAACCCCAGGCCAGACTTATCCAAAAGAAAAGAGAAATGACCCAAATCAACAAAATCATGAATGAAAGAGGAGAGATCACAACCAACACCAAAGAAATACAAACAATTATAAGAACATATTATGAGCAACTATACGACAGCAAATTAGATAACCTGGAAGAAATGGGTGCATTCCTAGAGATGTATCAACTACCAAAACTGAACCAGGAAGAAATAGAAAACCTGAACAGACCTATAACCACTACAGAAATTGAAGTAGTCATCAAATATCTCCCAACAAACAAAAGCCCAGGGCCAGATGGCTTCCCAGGGGAATTTACCAAACATTTAAAGAAGAATTAATACCTATTCTCCTGAAACTGTTCCAAAAAATAGAAATGGAAGGAAAACTTCCAAACCCATTTTATGTGACCACCATTACCTTGATCCCAAAACCAAAGACCCCATCAAAAAGGAGAATTACAGACCAATATCCTTGATGAACACAGATGCAAAAATTCTCACCAAAATACTAGCCAATAGGATCCAACAGTACATTAAAAGGATTATTCACCATGACCAAGAGGGATTTATCCCTGGGCTGCAAGGCTGGTTCAACATCCACAAACCAATCAATGTGATATAACATATTAACAAAAGAAAGAACAAGAATCATTTGATCCTCTCAATAGATGCAGAGAAAGTATTTCACAAAGTACAGCATCCCTTCTCGATCAAAACTCTTCAGAGTATAGGGATAAAGGGTACATACCTCAATATCATAAAAGCCATCTATGAAAAACCTACAGAGAATATCATTCTCAATGGGGAAAAACTGAGAGCTTTCCCCCTAAGGTCAGGAACGTGGCAGGGATGTCCACTATCACCACTGCTTTTCAACATATTACTAGAAGTCCTAAACACGGCAATCAGACAACAAAATCAAAGGCATCCAAAACAGCAAAGAGGAAGTCAAACTCTCACTCTTTGCAGATGATATGATACTGTATGTGGAAAACCCAAAAGACTCCACCCCAACACTGCTAGAACTCATACAGGAATTCAGTAAAGTGGCAGGATATAAAATCAATGCACAGAAATCAGTGGCATTCCTATACACCAACAAGACAGAAGAGAGACAAATCAAGGAGTTGATCCCATTTACAATTGCACCCAAAACCATAAGATACCCAGGAATAAATTTAACCAAAGAGGTAAAGGATCTGTACTCAGAAAACTATAAAATACTCATGAAAGAAATTGAAGAAGACACAAAGAAATGGAAAAACGTTCCATGCTCATGGATTGGAAGAACAAATGTTGTGAAGATGTCAATGCTACCTAGAGCAATCTACACATTCAATGCAATCCCCATCAAAATACCATCCACTTTTTTCAAAGAAATGGAACAAATAATCCTAAAATTTGTATGGAACCAGAAGAGACCCCGAACAGCCAGAGGAATATTGAAAAAGAAAAGCAAAGCTGGCGGCATCACCATTCCGGACTTCCAGCTCTATTACAAAGCTGTCATCATCAAGACAGTATGGTCCTGGCACAAAAACAGACACATAGATCAATGGAACAGAATCGAGAGCCCAGAAATGGACCCTCAACTCTATGGTCAACTCATCTTGGACAAAGCAGGAAAGAATGTCCAATGGAAAAAAGACAGTCTCTTCAACAAATGGTGTTGGGAAAATTGGACAGCTGCATGCAGAAGAATGAAACTGGACCATTTCCTTACACCACACACAAAAATAGACTCCAAATGGTTGAAAGACCTAAATGTGAGACAGGAGTCCATCAATATCCTAAAGGAGAACACAGGTAGCAACCTCTTCGACCTCAGCTTCTTCCTAGCAACATCGCCAAAGGCAAGGGAAGCAAGGGCAAAAATGAACTATTGGCATTTCATCAAGATAAAAAGCTTTTGCACAGCAAAAGAAACAGTCCACAAAACCAAAAGACAACCGACAGAATGGGAGAAAATATTTGCAAATGACATATCAGATAAAGGGCTAGTATCCAAAATCTATAAAGAACTCATCAAACTCAACACCCAAAGAACAAATAATCCAATCAAGAAATGGGCAGAAGACATGAACAGACATTTTTCCAAAGAAGACATCCAAATGGCCAACAGACACATGAAAAAGTGCTCAACATCGCTCAGCATCAGGGAAATCCAAATCAAACCCTCAATGAGATACCACCTCACACCAGTCAGAATGGCTAAAATTAACAAGTCAGGAAACGGCAGATGTTGGAGGGGATGCGGAGAAAGGGGAACACTCCTACACTGTTGGTGGGAATGCAAGCTGGGGCAACCACCCTGGAAAACAGTGTGGAGGTTCCTAAAAATGTTGAAAATGGAGCTACCATACGATCCAGCAATTGCACTACTGGGTATTTACCCCAAGGCTACAAATGGAGGGATCCGAAGGGGTACGTGCACCCCGATGTGTATAGCAGCAATGTCCACAATAGCCAAACTGTGGAAAGAGCCAAGATGTCCATCGACAGATGAATGGATAAAGAAGATGTGGTATATATACACGATGGAATATTATGCAGCCATCAAAAGGAATGAGATCTTGCCATTTGCAACGACGTGGATGGAACCGGAGGTTGTTATGCTGAGTGAAATAAGTCAATCAGAGAAAGACATGTATCATATGACCTCACTGATATGAGGAATTCTTAATCTCAGGAAACAAACTGAGGGTTGCTGGAGTGGTGGGGGGTGGGAGGGGTGGGGTGGCTGGGTGATAGGCATTGGGGAGGGTACGTTCTATGGTGAGCGCTGTGAATTGTGCAAGACTGTTGAATCACAGATCTGTACCTCTGAAACAAATAATGCAATATATGTTAAGAAAAAAAAAAGAAGATAGCAGGAGGGGAAGAATGAAGGGGAGTAAATCGGGGGAGACGAACCATGAGAGATGATGGACTCCGAAAAACAAATTGGGGGTTCTAGAGGGGAGGGAGGTGGGGGAATGGGTTAGCCTGGTGATGGGTATTAAAGAGGGCACATTCTGTGTGGAGCACTGGGTGTTATATGCAAACAATGAATCATGGAACACTACATCAAAAACTAATGATGTAATATATGGGGATTAACATAACAAAACTAATGATGTAATGTATGGTGATTAACATAACAAAATTTAAAGAAAAAAAAGACATTATATAGAGGGTAAGAGGAACTAGGGTAAATAGGTCTTCAGTGAGGTTTATGTTTATCTGGCTGTGAGCTGGGCTGTTTACTGTTTGATGAAGCTGTAGGAGCCAGAGGCTAGAATGTCCTCTAGGGTGCTTGGTTTTGTCTCCCCTGTTGCCTCTGGTTTTCTATAGACTTCCTGTTAAAGAGAGTCTGAGCCTTGCAGTTCTTTCAGCTGTAATCCCCTGTTATTATACAGAAGCCTGACTGATATAGTAGAAAGGGGTGGTTCTGGTAAAAACAATTTCCCTCGAGAGCAGGCCTTTTGTCAAGGTGAACAAAATGTTCTGGTTATCTTCCAGAATGGTTACTTTCCCTCCCCCCTGCCAGAAGCACTAGGGGACTTTTTTTTTTTTTTTTTTACCTGAGAACCCAATAGAGCTCTTAGAAGTAAAACTCATTAAAGTATAGAAGCACCCCCTATGAAGACTAGACCTCTGGAGGTTCAAACTCTGGTTAGTCCACACTAAACCTCCATCAATTAATTAATTACAGCTTAAGTGTTCCTACCAGTACTAGCTACTTAGCAGGCTTCTGCTATATAGGCTTTTGTTCTGGGTAAGCTATGATTCTAGGTACCCACCTCTCTTTCCAGTTTTCAAGGCAGCAATGTGCCCTATGATCTCAATTCTCTGACGAATCTAAGAAGAGCTGCTGATTTTCCAGTTCTTCAGCTTTTCTCACTATTGGGAGTTTGGGAATGATGACTCCAAGCTCTTTTCAAATTCGACTGGAAACCAGAAGTCACCTATATGTTTTATTGTTTTAGCTCTTAGCTTTAGGTCTTTGATTTACTTGGAAATTATTTTTTGTGTATGGTGTATATGATGTAAAATACTGTTTTAAAAATACTTATTCTCTTGGAGAACTCTCTTGGATTCATCATTTGGCAGCTGCTTGGGATCTTCCTCTGATATGCAGTCCCTGCATAGACTTAATCCAGATGAGTTATGCCAGGGCTTCTTTCTAACTTATTCTGTTTTACTTTTAATTTTAAATATAAGTTTCTGGTTGGCAGAGTAAACATTATTTTAATCATTTTTTAAAAAAACACAAGGTGTAAGATCATAATGGAAAGTGCTTTCTCCCCCATTTTAATACTAAGTAGTTTGGAATGATCTATCCTTTAATCTCTTAATGTGCCTATTTTTTTTTAAAGAGAAAGGAATTCAGTTATTACAATGTTCCAATTAAATTAATATAAGCATTTCCTACTAAGGCAACTTATAATAGAAAACAAGCATTACTTGTAAGAGGCTATTCAAATTGTGTTGATTATGTAATTATTTCTGTGCTTATGTATTTTTTGGCAGTTAGTCTAAAAGAGAGTTCCTCCACCCTGGCACTCTTAACATTTTAGGCCAAATAATTCCTTGTTGCTGTGAGGGTCCTTGCAATGTAGGAGTTTAGTATCATTTTGGTCCTCTACCCGCTAGATGCCAACACATAATCCACCCCTCAAGTTGTTACACTACTACATGTTTTCTGGGGGGGTGGGGAGGGGACCCAGTTGAGAACCAGTGGTCTAAGAAATGAATGCTAAATGTGGAAAAAAGAAATAATGTAAAAATTATATTACTTGGTTTTAATTTTTTCAAATAATGTAAATTTTCAAGTGAAGGAATGGAAGCTAAATCTCTAAGGAATGACTTAAAAATTGTTCTGTCATTGTGCAAGACTCTTGAATCACAGATCTGTACTTCTGAAACAAATAATGCAAGATATGTTAAGAAAAAAGAAAAAGAAGAAGATAGCAGGAGGGGAAGAATGAAGGGGAGTAAGTCGGAGGGGGAGACGAACCATGAGAGACGATGGACTCTGAAAAACAAACCGAGGGTTCTAGAGGGGAGGGGGGTGGGGGGATGGGTTAGCTTGGTGATGGGTATTAAGGAGGGCACGTTCTGCATGGAGCACTGGGTGTTATGCACAATCAATGAATCATGGAACCCTACATCAAGAACTAATGATGTAATGTATGGTGATTAACATAACAATAACATATATATATACATATATATATATATATATATATATATGTATATATATAAATTGTTGTGTCAGAGATATACATGCATGTGATATACAGACCTCAAGGAAAGACTGCCAGGGGCGCCTCGGTGCCTCGGTTGGTTAAGTGGCCGACTCTTCGTTTCTGCTCAGGTCATCATCTTGGGGTTGTGAGATCAAGCCCCACATCAGGCTCCGCATTCAGCGTGGAGTCTACTTGAGATCCTCTCTCTCACTCTCCCTCTGCCCCTCCCCCTGCTCACACAAACTCTCTCAGGAAAAAAAGTATTAAAAAAAAAAAACTTCCATCCAACTCTCCTCCATAGGCAATCTGTTGTTTTCCTAAGCCATTTCCGTAATACTAGGAAATGTTTCAGTTTACTGACATTAACAATATATACTGACTACCCAATAGAGAAGTTCAGAATTTACCGATTAGCTTTCTGATACTGAGGATTTACGCCAATCGATGACTATTACCACTACTACCTGTCTTCCACTTCCTCCTCTGGCATTTATTATATTATTACTCTTTGTTATTCTCTTGGGTAACCCGCTAAGGATTTAAATCTTTACTTCTTGTCTTACCAGTTTATTCCCAAAGGTGTAGCTGACAGATGTCTTCCTGCTCCTAAATTCTCTAGTAGCTGCTATTACATTATTGTGATTATTAACATCATCATAAGTAGTAAAAAAAAAAAAAAACTAATTATCTAACAATAGATGAATGGTTCTCTTTAGTTTTTCATGGTTTAAGATAATGAGACAAAGAAAATTTTAATGCATACAAGTCACATTTTTACATAAATGCAATATAAATTCCCAGGAATAAGGTTATTGAATCATAGTGTATAAATACTCCATCACATTGCTTTCCAGCATGGTTATTAGAATCCATTTTATTTTGTTCATATTGAAAATAGTGTTATTTTTTTCCCAATTACATAAATAAAAATCCTTATTAAAAATTCAATCAATTCAGGGGCACTTGGCTGGCTCAGTGGGTAGAACACGCAACTCTTCATCTCAGGGTTGTAAGTTCAAGCCCCACAGTGGGTATGGAGATTACCTAAAAATAAAATTTTTTTTAAAAATCTAATGTATACAAAGAAGTATAAGGAAGAAAGTAAAAATATGAAATTCCACATTTAGTATAATCCTTCCTGTTTTTTTTTTTTAAGATTTTATTTATTTGAGAGAGAGAGAACGAGAGATAGAAAGCACGAGAGGGAAGAGAGTCAGAGGGAGAAGCAGACTCCCCGCTGAGCTGGGAGCCCGATGTGGGACTCGATCCCGGGACTCCAGGATCATGACCTGAGCCGAAGGCAGTTGCTCAACCAACTGAGCCACCCAGGTGCCCCTTCCTGTTCTTTTTAAAAAATATTTAAGTAATGGGCGCCTGGGTGGCTCAGTTGGTTAGGCGACTGCCTTCGGCTCAGATATTCATAATACTAAAGACAAAAAAGGATTATTACATGAGTAATACTCCAAATGACTGAAAGACCCAAATGTGAGACAGGATTCCATCAAAATCCTAAAGGAGAACACAGGCAGCAACCTCTTCGACCTCAGCTGCAGCAACTTCTTCCTAGAAACATCGCCAAAGGCAAGGGAAGCAAGGGCAAAAATGAACTATTGGGACTTCATCAAGATAAAAAGCTTCTGCACGGCAAAAGAAAGAGTCAACAAAACCAAAACACAACCGACAGAATGGGAGAAGATATTTGCAAATGACATATCAGATAAAGGGCTAGTATCCAAAATCTATAAAGAACTTACCAAACTCAACACACAAAGAACAATGATTCAATCAAGAAATGGGCAGAAGACATGAACAGACATTTTTCCAAAGAAGACATCCAAATGACCAACAGACACAAGAAAAAGTGCTCAACATCGCTCGGCATCAGGGAAATCCAAATCAAAACCTCAATGAGATACCACCTCACACCTCATAGAATGGCTAAAATTAACAATTCAGGAAACAACTGATGTTGGCAGGATGTGGAGAAAGGAGAACCCTCCTACACTGTTGGTGGGAATGCAAGCTGGTGCAACCACTCTGGAAAACAGTATAGAGGTTCCTCAAAAAGTTGAAAATAGAGCTACCCTACGACCCAGCAATTGCACTACTGGGTATTTACCCCAAAGATACAAATGGAGGGATCCGAAGGTGTATGTGCACCCCGATATTTATAGCAGCAATGTCCACAATAGCCAAACTATGGAAAGAGCCAAGATGTCCACTGACAGATGAATGGATAAAGAAGATATGGTGTATATACACAATGGAATATTATACAGCCATCAAAAGGAATGAAAGCTTGCCATTTGCAACAACGTGGATGGAACTGGAGAGTATTATGTTGAGCGAAATAAGTCAATCAGAGAAAGACATGTATCATATGACCTCACTGATATGAGGAATTCTTAATCTCAGGAAACAAACTGAGTGTTGCTGGAGTGGTGGGGGGTGGGAGGGATGGGGTGGCTGGGTGAAAGACAGTGGGGGAGGGTACGTGCTATGGTGAATGCTGTGAATTGTCTAAGACTGTTGAATCACAGACCTGTACCTCTGAAACAAATAATACATTATATTATACATATAATACATTATATGTTAAAAAAAAGAAGATAGCAGGAAGGGAAAAATGAACGGGGGGAATTGGAGGGGGAGACAAATCATGAGAAACTATGGACTCTGAGAAAGAAACTGAGGGTTCTAGAGGGGAGGGGGGTGGGGGGATGGTTAGCCTGGTGATGGGTATTAAAGAGGGCACGTTCTGCGTGGAGCACTGGGTGTTATGCACAAACAATGAGTCATGGAACACTACATCAAAAGCTAAGGATGTGATGTATGGTGATTAACATGATAAAAAAAAAGAGTATATGAGGATTCACCGTGCTATTTTTGCAATGTTTCTATCACTCTGAATTAATTTTAAAAAATCAAAAAAAAGATTTTATTTATTTGTCAGAAAGAGAGAGAGCACACAAGCAGGGGGAGCAGCAGGCTCCCCGCTGAGCAGGGAGCCCAATGCAGGACTCGATCCCAGGACCCTGGGATCATGATCTGAGCCAACAGCAGATGCTTAACCAACTGAGCCACCCAGGCATCCCTAAGGTAGGTGTTATAATTCCTATTTTCACAGACAAGAAAAGAAACATTAAGGTTCCAAGAGATTAAGGAACTCACCCAGTAGCACACAGCTAGTAAATAGCAAATATATGACTGGAACCTACACTGCCCCAATCCAAACCCAACAAATCTACCTCCTTGTTCAGCTTTCAGCACTGTTGTGCAATAAAGAGAAGCTCAGGCTCTCAATAAGTTAAAATTTGGAGTTTTGAAAGAAAGTATTACACTATGAATAACAACGGTATAGGCCTCAATAATATATCTGATATTCAAATATACAACATCAATAAACTCATCCATGAATCCCATAGAATCACTATAGAATCATGAATTAGCATGCTAGTGAAACAATCCTGCTTGCAGTCCTGGATGGCCAGCTTTTTGTCAAATTCCATATTTAGTTATGGTGCTCTTTGAAAAATACACAGATTTGAGAAAAATTAAAATACTGTTAGATGAATGACTTCTAAAGGCCAAAAACTGTACTCTAAAGACTATGTGGGGCAGGTGGCACCTAGGTGGCTCAATCGGTTAAACATCTGACTCTTGGTTTCGGGTAAGGTCATGATATCAGGGTCATGAGATCAAGCCCTGTATCAGGCTCTGTGCTGGGAGCCTGCTTAAGATTCTTTCCCTCTGCCTCTGCCCCTCCCCCCCCACTCTCTCCTTCTCTCTCTAAAAAAAATTAATTTATTAAAGGATATGTGGAATGTTCCTGAAGCCTAAGCCCCGAAGACATGTGAAAAACTGATATTAAGTATCAGAATACTTTAACAATTCTATCTAGAGAATCTATGGCCTACACAATTGAAACACAAGTTTTATTATGAGTACTGCCACAAAAAGACCCACAAAGAAAAGAAAATGATATTTTATTCCCTCTCCAACTTCAAGTTCCCCTCACACAATTTGAAGTCCATGCAAATTTAATTATACAAAGCTTTTTAAAAAAAAAAAATTTCTGGCACCACCAAATTTCAAGTCACTCCTGGTGGCGATGGGTCAGCAAGGGAAAGACAAGTAAAGTGGGATGACAGAGAAGTAGTTTTTACAATGTCACCTCGGGAAGGCAAATCCGAGCTGCAGAGGGACCGCACTACCATCTGTGGGGGCAGGAGAAAAACAGGAACATAAAAGATAACAAGTGCTCTGACACAGAGCTAGGGTTCTCCACGCAGCAATCGGGAAAAGTCACCCAAAGCATCCCCCACCTCCAGCACACAAGTTCTTCTGTGCCAGTGGAATGATAGTGAGGAGTTGGGTCCCAGGAGTCAACAACTCTGAGCCAAAAATCAGAAAGACATCTGGATGAAAGAACAGACATAAGGAAATACTTCTCATAATGCATATTATTCAAAACAATCCAAAATGCATCACAAGGATCCCACTGAAATTCTAGGGAAGGGGATTCTGAAAATTCTAACATACAACAGATAACAGATATTAACTGTAAAATTAGAATTTATTGTCTTTATTGTGTACCCTTTTTGAACTGTTTCATCTTAAGTGTTAAAACATTTACAAGGGCTTTCAAAGATAAATTCTGAACTTTATCACCTCATGTGTGTTTTTTCTTATGATGTCTTAAGTTCTTTGAATTATCTTACCACCAAGGTTTTCAGAAAATTAACCTATATTACTATATTTGTATATAATCTTCAAAACCATATCATGAGTAAATATCTACAATTACCTTCTACAAATACAGTGCAGAATAAAACAAAAGCATACAGCTCTCAGAGTATATTCTATCCTACTGTATAAAATTAGCTTGGAAACAAAAGGAAAACTAACACTAGAAATCGTCCTGAAATGATACGGCATTCTTTGGATGCCTATACCTCTCAGGAAATGTACTTCCAACTATCACTTAAGATGGAAAGAATAAAAAGAAAAAAAAAATCTTACACGCAATCAGAAATGCCTCAGTCTCCTTCAACCCCAAGTAAAAAACTAGAGAGAAGTGAAGTATACTCACAAGGAGAGCGGTGAAGGTCAAAGCCTCCTGATAAAGGATTCTGAGTGGCTGCTGTAACCAAATACCTCAACTGAGCACCTAACGTAAATTTATTACCTCATAGTTCTAAAGGTCACAAATCCAACATGGGTATCACTGGCTAAAATCAAGATGTCAGCAAGGCTAGTTCCTTCCGTGATGTGGACTCTAGGGAGAATCCATTTTCTTGACTTTTCCAGCTTCTAGAGGCTATTCAATTTCCTTACCTGCAGAGTGCTTCACTCCACCCTCCGCTTGTTGTCACATCTCCTTCTCTGACTCTGACTCTCCCACCTCCCTCTTAAAGGACCCTTGCGATTACACTGCATTCACCCAGATAACCTAGGACCATCTCTCCCTTAACACAATCACAGCTGCAAAGCCCTTCTGCCATTTATGATAACATACAGGTTCCAGAGATTCCCACACGAACATCTTCATGGGCTACTGTGCCACCTCCCAGAAGTTCATTTAATCCAGTTTAGCAAAATCAAATACAAAGAATCCTCTATACCTCTATCCCGTTCCTTTTTGCTCACCTATGTTATAAAGTCAATATATGTCAGCTATTGGATTTGTATCTACTATGCCGTTCAACTGTAAGACTTTACGGAACACACCGAGAAAGAGAAAAGCAGCCCCTGACATCTGGAAGCCCTGCTACTATCAGCTAGGCCTTGTTGCTACAAACTGGCTAGCAGCTCAGAGTGAGGCACTCACAGCTAGGTCTTGATGATTCTCCTCTTGAAAATAAACAACTTCAGAGAACATCAACATCAGAGAAGGGCACTCTGTGACCATAATGGACAAAGAATAAACATCACTCTGTAATCATGCCTGAACAAAGCCAAAAACATGAATACCATCCAAATCATAAAGATGACTAAATATCTCCCCACCATGGCTTACATGAATGACTTGCTTCTTATTAACAATAAGTTTTAAGTTCAACCCACCCAGTCTTCTTTCCTTCTATATAAGATTAAGATACTGAATCATAGAATTATCTCTGCTTCCTAACAGCATCCAATACAAATCAAAGCCCCATTTCTTTGAACTCTTTCCAAATCACCCCACACAAGCCCAAATCCTATTTTTAAAAGTTCCTTTCAAATGCTCTCTTATTGAAACACCCCACAATTCCCAATGGTGTGCATTTTCCCTTACTGCAACATGCAATCAACCCAACTTGTCCAACTACCGGTATATTCCTGGTGGTCTTTGGCTGGAGAGCAGTGACAAAGCTCAGAAAAAACTTACAGACCTCCAGACACCTGCATTTCAAATTTAGATACAAGACTGATGATTGGCTCCCATCTTCTGCCCGACCTCTATTCTCAAGAGGGAAGGGCTAAAGTTTTTATCTGCAGTACATGGAGTGAGCCATGGAGATGAAGGCAAGACCCTGGTAGAAAAAGGCAGGTAAACTGACCTAGGGAAGCAGTAGAGAGAGCATGATTCCTGGCATCTCCAGTATATCCCCACTCTATGTGGCCAAAAGGAAGCCAAGAAAATTAGAGGGTCCTAAAATCTCCCCTGTTGTAAAAGTCCTAGTGAACCCCAGAACTGCACCAAAAATACTACACCAAGTTAGGGAGCTTAAACCATAGCCAGAATAAGGAAGAATTTAAATTGTGCAGCTAGACCCCAAAATTCCCTGCCAGCTAGTTTCACCAGTTCTCCTTGGTCCTTTCATTAGCCTTACAACAAGCATTTTATGTAACCAATCTAGCTGGATCCGACATAACCCTGTTATGGTGGAGATTTAAACTTTATAAGACTGTAAATATAGTACAGGCTATGAAATCAGCCTGCCTGGATTCAAACTCTCGTTCCATCACACACTGACTATGCCGCCTTGGCTACATGCTGCGAAATACCTACTTCATATGCTTGTTGTGAAACTCAAATGAGATACCTAGTAAGCACTCAATAAATGTTATTTATTATTAATTTAATGAAGGGATTATGAGGCTATTTTGGTACTGTTATGTATTAATCTGTGACCATTTTAAAGTAACAGCTATATCAGTGAAAGTGGCAACATAAGAAAACCATTTGGAACGTACCATCTAAGTAAATGCACTTGAAGAATAGAGTACTGGGGTGCCTGGGAGGCTCAGTCAGTTAAGCGACCAGCTCTTGATCTCAGCTCAGGTTTTGATCGCAGGGTTGTGAGTTCAAGCCCCCTGCTGGGCTCCGTGCTAGGTGTGGAGCCTACTTAAAGAAGAGATGGACCAAAAGACAAGTGATGCTGTGCAACTATGGCAGGTATAAAGAACAGGAACATATAAATTACTGTCCATATTTCAGTTCTCCTGCTGGATACTTAACAAGCTCGAGTCAGTGGTTTAGTATCCTGGGTAACAGTTCATGTGTGCATACTACTTAAAAATAGGTTAATCAAAAGCAGGTCACACATGAACCAATGAAAAATTTGTGTATGAACCAAGGATTATAATTAATCCAATTCTGTGCACCTGAAGTTCAAAATAAAAAGGAAAAAAAAAAGCCAGCAACAGGAAGAAAGAAAATAGATCATTGCCACCTGGTTAATAGGTTTTAGCTACGTAATCATTGAAGTAATTGACAAGAGAACTCAGATATTCATAATACTAAAGACAAAAAAGGATTATTACATGAGTACTTATAAGTTAAACACTACACAATATGCAAAAATTAACTCAAAATGGATCAAAGACCCCAAATGTAAGAGTTAAAACTCTTAAGAAGAAAACATAGATAGAAATCTTCATGACATTAGATTTGGTGATGATTTCTTTAATATAACACCAAAAACACAGGCAAAAAAAGAAAAAAAGATGTATAAAATGAACTTCATCAAAATTAACAACTGCTGTGCATCAAAGAACATCATCAATAGAGTAAAAAGGCAACCCACAGAATGGGAGAAAATATTTGCAAATTTGATATTTAATAAGGGATTAATATCCAGAATATATAAAGAACTCCTGAAAGTCAACAACAAAACAACCCAATTCAAAACGGGCAAAGGATTCAAATAGATATTTCTCCAAAGAAGATATACAAATGGCCAGGAAGAACATCAAACAGTGCTCAACATCACTAACCATCAGGGAAATGCAAATAAAAGCCACAATGAGATACCACTGCACACCCGTTAGGATAACAATTATATTTTAAAACAACACGTGTTAGTGGAGAAACTGGAATCCTGGAGCGCTGCTGGTGGGACTGTGAAATGGTACAGCCACTGCAGCAATTTTTCCCAAAAAAATTAAACGTAGAATTTTTTTATATGATGCCACAATTCCACTTCTCGGTATACACATACCTAAAAGAACTGAAAGCAAGATTTCGAAGAGGTATTTGTATTTGTACACCTGTGTTCATAGTAGCACTATTTACAAAGGCCAGGAAACAACCCAAATGTCCAGTGATGAATGAATGGGTAAACAAAATAGGGTTATGTCCATACAAGTGAATATCATCCAATGTCAAAAAGGAAAAAAATTCGGACACATGCTACGAGATGCATGAAACCTGAAAACCTTATGCTGATTGAAATAAGCCAGACATGAGAGGACAAATACTGTACGAGTCCACTTATATGATAACTGGAATAGTCAGATTCATAGAGACATAAGTAGAATGGTGGTTACCAAAAGCCGGAAGAAGAAAGGAATGGTAAGTTAATGACTCATGGGGACAGTTTCAGCTTGGAATAACAGCAAAGTTCTAGAGATGTGCAGTGGTGACGGTTGCACAAGATGTGACTGTACTTAATGCCACTGAATTGTACACTTAAAAATGTTAACCACATGCGATGTATACTGTATCAGAAAGGTAAAACTTACAGCATTACATGGCAAAACCAAAAAAGAGTTAACTAAGAATTGGCAGCATGTCCTAGAAAAAACTCAAGTATCTATGTTCACTCTAAATATGAATAATTTGAGAAAAGAATGCCAAAGACGGGAAACCCAGTGAACGTGCTCACTTCTGCACAGCTTCTGTAGAGGGTGGAGTACGTTCACCACCCAGAGGTGCTGGCTCAGAGGAAGCTGGGGTGACAAGGGGCAGAACTAAGGAACTTTAAAATCAGTGCCAAAACTAAGTCGTTTTCAGAGTGGCAAAGGTAATAAAGCTCCTGGCTACTATGAGTCTTTTTCTCAATCCAAATGACAGAATATCTAATTAATTAAAAAGTAAAGCCGAAAACAAATAGCTCAATGGAACAGCATGGATTACAAAATTAAACCCCACGATTATAGTTACCTAAGTCATGACAAAGGTCCTAAATGGTGCTATAGCGACTGGACATCCAGGTGGGGGGAAAAAAAAAGACTCCTACCTCAAAACATACACAAAAAATAAATTCCAGATGAACTGCAGATCTAAATGGGTGGAGAGGATCAATAAAGCATTTAAAGAAAACACAGAGAATACCTTCATAATTTTGGAATAGGCAAAGATTTCTTAAACAAGACACAGAAAGAACTGACCAGAAAACAATTTCTGTTAAAGTGAACCATATGAAAATTAAGAATTTCTCATCAGAAGATATATCACTGAGTGTTAAAGCATCCACAAAATGGAAAAAAAATTGCAATACCTATATTCGACCAAACTATCCTATTCGGAAAACATAAAAGTTGCAAATCAATATTTAAGAGATTAAAGGACTAATTTAAAAATGGGGACAAGACTTGAAGATGCTTCACAAGAGTGGCAAATGACCGTAAGTATATGAAAAGGTACTCAAATTCATGAATCGTCAGGGAAGTGCGAACACAGTTTTTGTGCAGTAAATATGAGACGCTTACTGCAATGGCTTACATTAGAAGAACGTGCTGAGCGTCGGTAAAGAGCAGCCAGCGGGCCCGGCGCGGAGCTGCGGGAGGGCACCGCGGCCGCGCACCCGGGAACCGGCAGGCAGGGGTCCCTCTCCGAGGCACAGCCCCGACCAGAGGCGCACACGGCCGGGCACCAGAAAACACGACGCGCTGCAGCCCAGGCCGGGGACTGCCGGAGCGCCCGTCGCGAGGGCGGAGAGCGGCTACAGCCACACGGCCACTCGCTCAGAGCGCGCTCTACCGCAAGCTACGACTGCGGCGGTCCCCCGGCTGCAGGGTCCAGAAGGGCCCGAAGGAGGCAACGCCACGGCAGAGCTTTCCCAGCCGCGGCCCTCGGGGCTGACGGCCGAGCGCGGGGCTGACGGGCGGGCCGGCCGCTGGGCGAGGGGACGCGAACACGTACAACGGGCCCCGGGCCGGTACGAGACACAGAGCCGAGCACACTCCGCGCCGCGCGGCGGAAGGCAACCACAGCGGACGTCCCGGCGGCGCAGCAGCGACGGAACAGGGAGCCCCCGCGCCGCCGGGCTCCCCACGCAAACCCGCAGGGCTGAGCCAACGGCGCTCGGCAGTCCGCACAGCCCGCGCCGCGGCCGGGCCGGGCCCGCCCCCGGGTCCCGACGCGCGCTCCGAGAAGGGCGCCGAGGGGACCACGCAGGTGCTCCCCGCCGGGAGGTCCGCCCGCCCGACGGCACGGCGCTGCGCCCCCCGGAGCTCCGGCGCGGGGGGCCCGTGGAGGAGGCGGGGGCTCAGGGGCAGGGGGCACCCCGCACCGAGGGCGGGGGCGCCGGGCGCGGCGGGGGGAGGGGCGGGAGGGGCGGGGGGCCCGGGCCGACTCACCGTGGTCTCCCGCACTTGGCTCTGGAAGTGCTGTTCCCGCGCCGACACCTCGTCCTGCCCCTCCATCCTCCCTCATGCCCGCCGCCGCGCCGCCCGCATCCGCGCGCTCCGCCGCACCATCGCCCGCCGGTCCGGGACGGGAGCGGACTGACAGCGGGCCGCCGTCCGCAGGGTCGGCTACCGCGACCCCCGCCGCCGCCGCCTCGGCCCCCTCGACCGCCTCAGCCGCCTCAGCCGCCTCAGCTGCCGCCCCAGCCGCCGCCTCAGGCGAAGCCGCTCTAGCTGCGGAGGGCTGGGGCGGGACCTGACGTCAGAGGAAGGCGCTTTGGCGTCAGAGAAGCGCGCCGTGACGTCTGCGAACGGGAGCCGCCGAGGGGCGTGGCCTACTGGGGAGAGGAGGCGGGGCCACGCCCCCAGGAAGTGGAGGCCCGAGCCAGGCTGTCAGGACCAGTACCCGGCCCGGTGGGGACGGGGCGCGGGTCGGTTTGCTGGAACGGGTTCTTCCCTCTGTCGCAGTGGCAGGTGGGCGGCCGGCCACAGTCTCGGTGCAGTTGTTCCCGGCAGAAGGGAATCATCGTGGCCCGGCGCCCGGCCCCGCCGGCAGAGCACTGCGCAGGGTCAAGCCGGTCTCCCACGAAAACCTGGGCTCGGCCAAAGCAGGTCAAAGGCCAGGAAGGACTGGCTTCGGACACGTTTTGGGCGGACCCCTGGAACCCTGGCTTCTGTGGCTCTGCTAACGGGTTTGCCCGCTCGGGAAGCGTAGATAGCCCTGAATGTGAGGCCCTTGCCAACTCGGTAGAGTCGCCTCCCTGCCCCCGGGGTGTTTTACGACCCCCCGGAGACCCTCAGCAGACGTTGATATTAGGGACCTCCAGACCTACCGAACACAGTCGTTCATCCCCATGGTACGTTCAGTATCTTTTTTGGATTTTTTGGATTCTTGCCATGAAAAAAGTTTGAAGGAATATTTATCATTTCACTTTTGGATTTATTTGACTATAAAGAAGTCATTTAAATTGCTATTGGCTGTGTGATTTTGGGGGCCATCTCTAATCGAAAATTCTAAGGAAGTAAAAATACCTAGAAATTGCCTTCAAATTATTTTAATGATATATGTGCATTTAGATTTTTCAGTATCTTTTGCAATTTTGAATTAAAAATGTTTTCATGACTCAAAAAAAAATGTTTTTAAGGTCTCCAAAAATCGTGTCAACCCCATATACTGTGCTTATGATGCAGTAGGCTGTAAACTGTTGGTAGTGGGAGGACTCAGAACATGAGGTTTGTTCTGAGGGAGTGCCCCTGCAGCCATAGGCTGATTAGAAACCAGGAATGCTTCCAACTGCTTAAATGCAGTGTTCACTATTATTTTGAAAATGTCTCAGAATCCAAAAGAACCAGGGAAAGACAAAGTATCTGAGTCTGTTTTTCGAGACACCCGGATTCTGAGAGCTGGGTTAAATACTTGTCCAAAATGCTCTGCATGACTTCTGGGTTAATCTCTCCAGATCAGAGGGTAAGCAGATCAGATTTTAAGATGTAAGGTATTTAGGCGCATTCCACAAAGTGGGTGCATGTATTTCTGCTCTTTCTAACCCAACCTCCAAGCATGTAGAACTTTATGTTTTCTTCATCCCTTAGCCCAGGGTAGGAGGCTTCAAAAATGGCCAGAACCTCACCCCTCCCTATACGCCTCCTGTTTGCCTTGCCGTGTTGCCCCTCCTTCCATCAAGAAGTGGTGTTGGGGTGCCTGGGTGGCTCAGTCATTGAGCATCTGCGTTCGGCTCAGGTCATGATCCCAGGGTCCTGAGATAGAGCCCTGCATCAGCAGAAAGCCTGCTTCTCCCTCTTCCATTCCCCCCGCTTGTGTTCCCTCTCTAGCTGTCTCTCTCTGTCCAATAAATAAAATCTTTTTAAAAGGAAGGGAGGGAGGAAGGAAGGAAGGAAAGAAAGAAAGAAAAAAGAAAGAAAGAAAGGGAAGGAAATGGAAGGGAAGAAGGGAAGGGAGAGGAGAAATGGTGTTTATTTTCCACCCCCTTGAATCTGGGCCTGAACAGGTGACTTGCTTTGGGCAGAAGGACAGCAGAAGCTATGAAGCTACTTTGAAAAGTGCTTGTGCATCAGGGCTGGTCCCTTCTTACCACCCCTGGGCATCCTCCAACCACTACTGTGCAAATAAGCCCCAACCAAGCTAGAGATAGGGATCCCAGTTTTCTCTGGCACCTATCTAACACACTCTTTTTTGCATCCCTCTAAAACATAAATCTTCCCAAAACAGTTTTTCTCCCCTGCTAAATGTACTGCAATGCAGTTATTCTCACTAACTGTAGAATTAAATTAAACTCCTTAACTTGGCATTCAGGAGCTGGACTTTGGGGCCCCACCCCACCCTTCCAGACATCCCCCCACTTCATTCCCTGAAGAGCTCTTGGCTACAGCCTGGGTTTCCTCCCCTCTCCAATCCCCAATTCCAAGGGCCAGCCCCTTTACTTACTCCATATCCTCTTTCCTACTATTCAGAGTCAGTGCTTCCCTTCAGCGTTCCCACCAAGACCTTCCTTCTCCAAAAAGGGAACCCTCTTACACTGCTGGTGGGAATGCAAGCTGGTATAGCCACTCTGGAAAACTGTATGGAGTTTCCTCAAAAACTGAAAATAGATCTACCCTACGACCCAGCAATTGCACTACTAGGTATTTACCCAAAGGATACAAACGTTCTTTCATCTCCAATCTCCTGTTAAGTTCGTCCAATAAGTTTACTTCAGATATTGTATTTTTTTAACGCTAGAATTTCCATTTGGTTCTTTTCCTTAAATATATATTTTTTTCTGTACTGTGGTTTCCCATTGCTTTAGGAGAAGATTTTCCTTTAATTCTTTGAGATGTTGAAATTGCTTTGAAAATCTCATCTCTTAATTCTGATATCTGCTCATCTCAGAATTCGTCTTTATTGATGGAATTCTTTCCTGAATATGGATCTTGTGTTCTTATGTCTTCATACGTCTAGAAGTTTGTTTGGATGGTGTCTTCAGCATTTCTAATGATACATTATAGACACTCTGGATTGCCTTATGGTCTTCTAAAGGGTACTGTTTTTTGAATTTGGTTTTGTTCTACTTGGTAGTTCACTGGGCTGAAGTCGAACTCTGAGCTCTAGCTTCCCTGCAATTGGGGGTCTTTGTTCACTTCTTTCAGCTGGACTGCTGGAAAGCCGCCCCGCATGTGGGTCATGTGGGGTCGGGGTGAGAGGATGCCAGAGTTAGGGCCCCTCCGAGGCACTCTCCCACCTCAGGTCTCCACGTCCCCCGTCGCTCCTCAGCCGCTGTGGTTACCCCCATCTTTGGCCTCTGAGTCTTCATGCCTTCAAGTCTGTGATTTTTCTAAGTGCGGAAGCCACGCTAAAACATTTATTCTGAGGCAAACCCAAAATATAACAAATAACAAAAAATGAAAATGAGAACTATAAAAATGGTCAACTCTCTGTTTTGGGGGACCTTCAAGACCACCCCCAGTTTTAATGATTACCTGGGAGAATCCCCCAGGACTCAGCACATAGTCCTCCTCATGACCATGATTGATTTTAGCAACGGGACCCAGGGCAC
Source organism: Eumetopias jubatus (assembly GCF_037043125.1). Classification (NCBI taxonomy): domain Eukaryota; kingdom Metazoa; phylum Chordata; class Mammalia; order Carnivora; family Otariidae; genus Eumetopias; species Eumetopias jubatus. Next base: position 649,665 of record NW_028274905.1, on the reverse strand, counting down.
AGACAGCCGAGTGAAAGGCCCTGGGGTGAATCTGGAGGAAGCATGGTGCACGGTTCCGGAGCGCCTCCCAGTGGACCCTCACAGGACGCGCTGCACACCCCCAGCAGCTCGTTACGAGAACACAAGTGAGATGGTGCCTACCAAGGAAACACAGGAGAGACTCATGGAGGCATTCCTCTGTCTGGCACTTGTCAAGGTGCCAGACTCCCAGAAGGAAGCCTATGTTCGGTATAAACCACGCTGCTTGAATAAATCATTCAGGCACAGGGAGTCTTTCTTATCTGGGAATGGTGGGAATGCTCCTGAAATCCACATCTCTAGACCTTACCCAAGGGCCAGCCTTGCTTGTAAGCAGGCCTTTCTCAAGTCTGCGTTCCTTTTTCTGCACAGCCTACTGCCTCAGCCAAGGTGTCTTCACAGGAGAAGTGCTAGCAGTATTGTTCTGGGACCTCACGCAGCCGGGTGAGACCAGTCTGCATGCCTGCTGCCAGGTCTGCCTCGTATAGGCCCTGGCCAGAGCCCGTTAAAACAGTACCGTTCACCTTTTACCACCATGTGCAAGTGAGAAATCCCAGCTGCCAGACGTGCTGTAGGCCTGGCAGCCCCTTTGAATCTCAGATGCCAATCACTGGCAGCAGGAGGGTTTCCTGCTGGACTGGAGAGCCTGCCGACAGTTGTGAGAAGCAAAAGTGCCCTCTTTCCTCTGCTCCTCCCCAGTGTTGTGCCACCAGGGGTCTTCATGTTGTCTTCCCAGACTTTCAGCTGAAAGGGTTTTATGCAAGAAGCACAAAACATTTGGGGAGCCTGGGTGGCTCATTTGGTTGAGTGTCTGACTCTTGGTTTTGGCTCACGTCATGAGATTGAGGGATCGAGGGACCTCAGGGTCATGAGATTGAGCTCCGTGCTTGGCGGTGAGTCCACTTGAGATTCTTTCTCTGCCTCTCCCCCCACCCCCGCTCGCTCTTTCTCCTGCTCTCTCTCAAATAAATCTTAAAAAACAAAAAGAAGAAGAAGCACAAAGCATTTTTTACATGAAATTATTTTTTTCTTTAGAGAAAGAGAGATAGTGTGGGGGGGGGTGGAGGCAGAGGGGCAGAGGGAGAAGGAGAGAGAATCTTAAGCAGGCTCATGACCCTGAGATCATGACCTGAGCCAAAATCAAGAGTCAGACTCTTAAGAGACTGAGCCACCCAGGTTCCCCATACAGGAAAATACTTTCATACAACTTAATCCTGAAGACACATCATGTTTAGGAATTGGTCAAGAGGAAATCTGAATCTTCAGACCATTTCAAAATGGCTTTACATACCCCACCACCGCTTTTGTCCCCATCATTTATCTGGGGAATGGCCCACAGACATCATGTACTTTCTGGGGCAGCGGCACTTACTAATCAAACTACCTTACTCTCAGGTGCATACAGGGGGAGGTGAGGGAAGTGGGTTCAGGCTCGTGGTCCACTGTTGCAAACTGCAGCTGATCTGGAATGCCAAGCACAAGTTAACAGCAGCCAGACACTCCCGAGACAGATGGGGCTGTGGAGGGTCACCAGCATGGGATGGACCTCCCTCTTGCAGCTTTGGGCAGGGGTCACAAGTTGGTGCCCCTAGCATCTTGATTTCAGATGGCCCATCAGAGCATGGGCCCTTGATCGTGGGCAGCTCAGGGAAACCAGATGGCCCAGCTAGCATCCGGCTTGTTTTAATGGTTAATTTCCCTTCAGGGCTTGTGAATTCTTACACCTGTTGCAGGTCCCAGCTCTGATTGCGAGCCTGTTCCTCGATTCAGCTTGGCGCTGATCGTGCCATGCTTGAAACGGCCCTGGCAGACCACGTAGGGTCCAGCTTAGAGTCAAGTGCAGGCATTTGGGGTCTGTTGAGTCCAGGGTTCCAGATGATGGGACTTCCAGGCCATGCTGGGAGAGCTGTGCTAAGACGCAGCATCAGCCCTGCTCCAAGGAGGGCTTGAGGGGACGGTGGAGATGGGGGAGGGGGGTGCCTCGTTCTCAGGACACATTGGGAAGCCCACCCTGTTCAGACACCAGCTCGGCCCTCCATCCACAGCTTTTACCTTGCTGTGCAGTGAGCTTGAGTCTGACGAGTTCTTGTGTGAGTGGCTCGTTTTCTCTTTTTCCATTAGTTTTTTCAGTAGTCGCTAGATTGTTGTATCAAACCTGCATTTGTATTACAGAATTTACCTTAAACTTAGAAGTCTCTTTTCATTTTCCAGTTGAGTACCTTCAGGTATCTTGAAGCCCTCCTTGGAGCAGGGCTGATGCTGCGTCTTAGCACAGCTCTCACAGCATGGCCTGGAAGTCCCATCATCTGGAACCCTGGACTCAACAGACCCCAAATGCCTTCAGGTATCTTCAGGTGTACGTGATGCCCGTTGTTAACGCGTAGATTATTAACGAAACGGAAAAGGAATCCTAGTCTTCCTTCAGAGGGCAGCAGGGAGACTGGAAATGCGGGCAGCGAATGGGCCAGGGCACTGTGGCTTCAGGGTCCTGAGGGCAGGCAGGCAGCAGCCGTGGCGAGGAGCATGGGGACACAGCGGGCTGGGGTTCTTTCCCTCCTAGCTGATGTGGGTCTTGTTTAAATTTCAGGCCTGTAATAAGGACAGATTTCTGAAACTTCCGTATAGCATTGTACTTGTCCAGCTTTCTGATAGCCAATTAAGAATAGATATATATATTTTAAAACAACTGAAATCCCAAGAACTCAAAGACTTCTGATAGTTTACTCTGAAAGGCTCCAGTATCATCTCCATTGGTGGATGTAACTCACCCACTAAGAATATTACTTGTGTCCACATGAATCAGTTTGAAAAATACAGGAGCATATTTAGATTATAACAAATTCAGTAGGTCACTCTACATCCACATGATCATTTGCATCCTCCCTCTGTGAACTCAGGTATGCTTCCTACCTGTGTGCTTTGGAGTTTTGTCTCCTAATGTCAGTTACACGCCGGTCACGTTAGGATGTGTGGGATCACCACACAGAAGAAATGGGAAGTCACTCGCCCTTGGGCTGTCTAGTAGGCAGTACAGTCAGAATCCTGTGTGGGTGTTGGTGGTTAAAGTCCATACAGGCAAGGAACTTTTTGGTACTATAAATTGTTTGTGATCTCCTGGTAAACATAATCATGCACCATTAAAAAAGTAAAATTTGTTATCAATACATTTTCACCTATTATAACATTATTTTAATAAAATTATATAGAGTTTTAAAAACTAAAATTTATAAATCAACAGATGTACTTTTATAAATTGCCTTAAAATAAGGTGCTTCAGTGTCATGTCCAGAGACTTACTGTTTAAGCATTTACCTGTTGCCTGTGAGTCGGGTAATCTAAACGACTTTTTTCTACTTCAGAGCTAGTTCTGGGAAAGTTGCTGTGATGTGTGAATAGTTAAAGCCTTCCCATACAATTTTATAAATATAGATCGTGGGGATGTGCTTCAGGCACATGGGAGAAATGCAGTATGTTCATAGCTTCAAGGAAGTCACCTGTTTATGGCAAATGCAGTAGCTGTTAGAAAAACATGCAAGTAAATTTAGGAATTTGCTAAATTGTTTTATAGAACTTATGCAGAATTGTGAGGATTATTTAAATCCCACTAAATTCTTGGGTACCCATGTAACTCCTGAGTACTCATACACAGTATGACAGAACTCCACGAAGTATATTTCCACCTTTAAACTTGGAATCTGGGACAGCCCCAGGCAACATGGAGCTTTTGAGCAACTCCCAAGTGCTCGACATACACCTATCATTAAGTAGTAGTCTTTTAGAACCAAGAGAAATTGCCACACCTCTGTTGAGCTTAAAAATTATTTCCCTTAGTTATCCTCCATCCTAACCTAGTGTTGGCACACAAAGTATAGGAAAACCGACCATCACTTTTGGTACATAACATATGAAAAATATTAGTTGGTGAATGAAAAATTTCCAAGTAATTTTGTCTAATTATAATGTAATGAATTCAGATATTCTGTATTCCAGGACCTTTTTTCAGTCAGTGCTTATGTGTATGCCCAGAAGCCACAACTGGATATTCATAGTTTTGAAGGCACATTTACCAGGGTAAGTTAAATCTTGTGTTAAATACAAATATATTCATTGTGTATATAAGTTAAAAACAGCAAACCTTAAATTTGAATAAATGAGAACAGAAGCTTTGAACTGAAAAGGGAAAGCCTAGAGAATGTTTCAAGTTCTTAAATTTTCCCACATCCAGTCTCTGTGGGATATACTCAGTCCAGTGTTTTTGTTTAGCATATTTACTCTGGAGAAAGTCCTTCTCCCTGAAAATATTACGAGCCAGTAAGATGAAGTACTTTCACTAGTTCAGTGTGAGTTTGGATAGGATTTAATAGACTGTGATACCCACATTGTTTCCTGGTTTGTATTGACTGGATGGCTGTGCATCTGCTCATGTACACGTGTGTGCTTCATTGGATTCTTTGCACGATCATGGTGTTTTGCTATAGCTTGAAGTCCCTTCTCCCCAGTGACTCCCCAATCAGATTTGGAGGACTCAGTAACTTTTGATTTTAACAGCTGATATTATAAATGCTTCATAATACTTAAGGGGTTTGTGGGGGCACCTGGATGGCTCAGTCGTTAAGCGTCTGCCTTTGGCTCAGGTCACGGTCCCAGGGTCCTGGGATCGAGCCCCACATCGGGCTCCCCGCTCAGCAGGAGGCCTGCTTCTCCCTCTCCCACTCCCCCTGCTTATGTTCCCTCTCTCGCTGTGTCTCTCTCTGTCAAATAAATAAATAAAATCTTTTAAAAATATATATATAATCCTTAAGGGGTTTTAGTATATGTCTATAGTTTACTTTTAATTGCTGCAGATTTCTGTTGGTATAGTCTGCTTCGTTTCCCTCTTGTTCACGTACCAGGATTAGTGAGCAGTTGTCATCATTTGAGAAAGCACTTGCTAATGCCAGGTAATGAGGAAATTATGGGGATGTAAAAATGAGGATGCCTGTGGAGGAGATAGTCATTGGCCATTGCTTTGTAACTTTATTTTTACGAGTGCTTCGGTAACAGTATGTTCAAGGTGTTCATGGAAACAGATGAGGGAGACGAGGCAGTGCATAATGAGGTCTGGAGAGAATACCGAGATCTTTATGTGTTTTTGTAAAAATATTTATGAAGAAAGCATCTCCTAATTAAAGACAATTTAGCATTATTTGAGAAAAAGCCTTTCCAAAGAGCTTCCTTAGTACGATAAGAGTTATTAACTTAGGGGGCGCCTGGGTGGCTCAGTCAGTTGAGTGTCTGCTTTTGGCTCAGGCCATGATCCCAGGGTCCTGGGATTGAGCCTCACATCAGGCTCCCTGCTCAGCTTCTCCTTCTGCCTCTGCCACTCCCCCTGCTTGTGCGCTCTCAAATCTTTCTTCTGTCAAAAAAATGGATAAAATTAAAAAAAAAGTTATTAACTTAGCCACTATTAATATTTTGGAATAATATTTGCTTACTTCCTTTCTGTTTCACAGATTTATATTGCTTATCACTTGGTAAGAGTTGGAAATGTCTGCTAGACAATGTGTGGAATCCCCCTGAAATCAGTGCGAGGGAGCGAGAGTTTGGCTGAACACAACCAGGCTGCAAAGCGCAGTTCACACAGTGCGTGACTGAGCATGGGACAGTGCGTGACCTGTGTGCATGGCCGAGCGTGTGAGACTGTATGTGAGTGAGCGTGCAGATGTGGGGGAAGGGTAGCCAGGCTCCTTCCTGAAGGTCTTGTCAGAAGAAGGAAGAAGCCATTTAAGGATTTTCAGCTTAGAAGAGAGATTGTAATATTGGTGTATGTAAAAGAGTCCTCTAGACTTCCGGTTTCCTTGGGATGAAGGCAGTCACCTGAATTTGCTCCCGTCCCACTGTGTCCCCAAACCGTACGGGTCAGGTGCAGGGAGCTCGGGCTGCCTGTAGCTCGTGCACGCAGCACACAGGGGAGAAAGAAAACACTGTGAGCTCCAGTTTCTGTAGTGAGGAAAAGTACCCCACATGGCACAGTCACCTCCAGAGCCAGGAGAGGGCACAAGGATTTTCTCTCAGGATTTGGATCTGATGGCAGCTTTGTAGTTCTCTGTAGAGTTTTTTTTTTAAATTTTTTATTGTTATGTTAATCACCATACATTACATCATTAGTTTTTGATGTAGTGTTCCATGATTCATTGTTTGTGCATAACACCCAGTGCTCCACGCAGAACGTGCCCTCTTTAGTTCCCACCACCAGGCTAACCCATCCCCGCACCCCCCTCCCCTCTAGAACCCTCAGTTTGTTTTTCAGAGTCCATCATCTCTCATGGTTTGTCTCCCCCTCCAACTTACTCCCCTTCATTCTTCCCCTCCTGCTATCTTCTTCTTTTTTTTTTCTTAACATATATTGCATTATTTATTTCAGAAGTACAGATCTGTGATTCAACAGTCTTGCACAATTCACAGCGCTCACCGTAGCACATACCCTCCCCAATTATCACCCAGCCACCCCATCCCTCCCACCCCCCACCACTCCAGCAACCCTCAGTTTGTTTCCTGAGATTAAGAATTCCTCATGTCAGTGAGATCATATGATACATGTCTTTCTCTGATTAACTTATAAGTTTCTTTTCTTTTTTTTTTTTGAAGATTTTATTTATTTATTTGAGAGAGAGAGAATGAGAGATAGAGAGCACAAGAGGGAAGAGGGTCCGAGGGAGAAGCAGACTCCCTGCTGAGCAGGGAGCCCGACGCGGGACTTGATCCCAGGCCTCCAGGATCATGACCTGAGCCGAAGGCAGTCGCTTAACCAACTGAGCCACCCAGGCACCCTCTCTGATTGCCTTAGTTCACTCAGCATAACACCCTCCAGTTCCATCCACGTCATTGCAAATGGCAAGATCTCATTCCTTTTGATGGCTGCATAATATTCCATTGTGTATATATACCACATCTTCTTTATCCATTCATCTGTCGATGGACGTCTTGGCTCTTTCCACAGTTTGGCTATTGTGGACATTGCTGCTATAAACACTGGGGTGCACGTACCCCTTCGGATCCCTACATTTGTATCTTTGTGGTAAATACCCAGTAGTTCTCTGTAGAGTTTTGTACACCTTTTGTTTGATTTATTTTTAGGTAGTTAGATTTTGTTGATGCTGTTTCATTTGTTACCTTCTTAAAATTTCATTTTCTATTTATTGCCATATAAAAATATAGTTGCAGTGAAGCCTTTTATTCCCAAATTGGTTTCCCATTAAAAATATTAAATGCATACTTTGCATTTTAATTACAGATCCCAGTCAGATGTTGAGCACTGTCGTCTCAAGAATTTACCCTGTCTTGGGGCGCCTGGGGGGCTCAGTCAGTCAAGCGACCGCCTCTTGATTTTGGCTCAGGTCATGATCTCAGGTTGTCCCGTTTAACACTCTCTCTCTCTGCCCCACCCCTCTAAGAAAAATTATTTACCCTGTTTGGCCAGCTGATAGTTTTTTAAATGAGAAACTTGGTGACTTGTAGCACAAGACTTCACTGCTGTTGGTCAGGTGCTGAGGCCGCCTCAGGGCCCTGGGGAAGCTATTTCCTGTCTGTGTGAGGGAGGCAGATGGTGGGTCCCTGATGTGTAGGTGCAGAGGCTCACAGAAACACTGGAAAAGAAAGCACAGTGACTTGTCAGTTTGGGCTGCTGATGTGCAAGACCATAGTGCAGGATGACCCTGAACACGTCGGCCCCGCCCTTTTTATTCCAACTCCATACACTCCCATGTGTGTTCGGAGTGATGGGGTGTCGCTTTGAAGATGCTTGCCAAAGTCCAGATCTTACTCTTCACTCATGGAATCGGCCAGGCCAGAGCCAGCTCCGTAGTAGTTGTGGGCGCAGCCTGCCCCTGACCGTCCTGACCGGTCCTGAGTCACTCTTCTGCCCCTACCCCACTCACGAGCTCCGTGTGGACAGGCTGTGAAATTCACTTCTGTCTTCTTCCTCCGCTGTTGAGATGGTGATCTGTGTGACCAGTGGCTGAGGGGCCAGGAGCCGACATGACCTCCTGTTGGAGAAAGCTGTTCCAATGATTGGATTTCAAAAGGGGGAAAGATCTGCAGCCTCCAAGTCAGCTATTCTGTAACAGTGTTTTTGCTTGGATTTGAAAGAAATGAGACCAAATGAGAAGTAGATGCTTCATCATGACATGAGAACAAGAATGATGGTGGTTGGCTGCCGTGAGCGGTTCTCCTGTTCCAGCTGTGGGCCAGACTGCAGAGGTTCCAGGGCCGCACCCCAGGCCGGCAGCCTGAGTCGTTCATGCAGAGGGCTCACCGTGGAGAGGGTGCCTTTCAGCCAGAGACCCCAGCGGGCCCAGATGTATCTCGCCTTGAAAGAGCTTCCAAGGGCCACACTGGGCGGTGCGTGGGGCCAGCTGCCTGGCGGTGCTGAGTTGGCCTGGCTGAGAGGCGAGGCTCTGCCCGCGTGCCCGCCAGTACTCCGTGTGTCCTGCCCACAGTCCGTCACTAGTTGTGCATCTAGAGAGGAAACAAAGATGGTGAATTTGCACACAGGCCAGATGACATCGTGGCACTTCACGCAGACGTTGTGCACGCAGCCCTGTGCACGTGGACCATTCTCGTGGAGTGGGGCCCCAGGATGAAGCGTGAGCCCCTGAGCTCTGGGAAGACACGTGAGCTAAAGCCTGCCTGAGGCCTGTTGTCGTCGTGACAGGCAGGTGGGAAGATGGGCTGTGCCGCCGTGGATTATAGGTACTTAACAATAGTCTGGGAAGAATTAATTCATTTAAATTCTAGTCATTATGGTGCCATTTCCTACCATCATGTCATACTTATTTTGAAAGGAAATTGAAGAAAAATTAGCTTACCTGCGGTGGATCATTGTTTAAGGGAAATCTGATGACCAACACTCACTTCAGGCAATTCACAGCAGCTTCTTCTATAGTTTAAAATGCTCTTCATGTAAGTTATATGATTATCCTTTGGGAGGAATATGTGTCTCACCTTGCTGTTTTCTTGAGAGCATTGTTTTGTAAGGACAGTTAATCATCAGTCAAGTATCAAGGCTCTGAGAGATGCTGAAGGACACAGAGGAGTGTAGAGTGCATCTCTGGGAGTCCTTCAGGACTGCATTTCCACGTGCCCCCACCCTGGCTCTTTGAGGACACCTTCCTGCCCGACCCAGAACCTCAGGGCTCCACACACACCGCCCCGTCCCTGCTTGGAACTCAGTAGAACCCACTTAGAGTGTGGGAAGGAAGGCTTGAGGTAGAACAGGCAGGTACCGTGGGGTTATTTGTCCTTTGATGACTTTGCTGGATAAAAGACTTGCCTTTGTTGACTGTTTACTTTCTTGGTCGTTGGTTTTGGTCAGTCGTTTGATTTAGTCTGTTCTGCTTTCCCCAAAGTAGTTGGTGCCATGTCAGCAAGTTTTACCACATTTAGATAAAAACAGTGGAGAAAAACATTTTGATAAGCAAAATTTGACCAGTCTTTATTTTATAGACCTTGTGGAAGTATGTGTAGTTAAAGGGAAGTGCTACCAGAGATCTGATTATGGGGATGAGTAGTCCCAGGGAGCATCCACACCTGGGCTGTGTCTGGCCCAGGAGGCCAGACTGGAGGAGGAGACCGAAGCTCCCGGGAGGTCAGCCACAAGTGCTGACCTCTGATGGAGTTAGGAAGATCCACCAACGGGAATCACGCAGCAGCACTTGGGGAAGGCCGTTGGGTGGGAAATGGCTAAGGTCATAAGAGGTCTGAAAATAATCAGACCAGAAATGAAAACTCTTTTATGTTAATTATTAGTGTGGAATTACTCTTGTCAAAGTAAATCAGTTACTTATGCATTTATGTTTTGTTTGCCTGGAGCACTTTTGCCTGCGTCTTTTTTCATGTAGAATGTAGCCTGATGGACTCCAGTATTGAACTAGCTCACGGTGGGTCCATCCCCCAGTCAAAATGCACAGCCTCTCGGAAATCATACTGCCCCTTGTCTCCTCACATCTGGCCTGGGTGTTCTGTCATATTTTTGAGCACCAAGGCTTGATAGACGACGATCTCTGAGATTCTGAGACTCTTCTCAGATCGCCAAGGAGCCGCAACCCCGTACCCTCTTTGTGATCCATGGTGTGTGTTCTCCAGGAGCAGCCGAGGTGCCGAGGAGCTTTCAGTGCAGATCCACTCGGCCATGGCTGTTCCCGGCTTCAGCCATAAACAGCCCTCATCCAGAGTGAGAACCTGTTGAGTGAACCTGATTTCTTACGTAGGATACCAAAAGCACAAACAATAAAAGAAAAACTAATGTAGCTCCCCATTCATATCTCTCAGGTCACCTCCTCACCTGGTGTCCACCCAGCACCAGGCCTCCTGGTACTTATCAAATCTTTAAAAATATCGGTGGAATGAATAAATAAACAGATGAAGGGATGTAGGGAATCTGAGAATGGGGACTGTTTGCCAGGTTTCTCAAAAGCCCTGAACTCTATGTTCAGGTCTGCATGGGGTCAGTCATGGGCTAGATGTTGCTGGAACCACAGTGTATGGAGACCAAGGACAGAGCCCCTGCTCCTCAAGAGTCCCAGAGCAGGTAGAGCACTGGTCCCCGTAGCCTGAGGTCAACCTAGACAGCAGAGTACGCTGGGAAATGGGGTCCGGGGGAAAACGATCAAGAAAGAATTCTTGAGATGTGTTTAGCTCAAAAAGGGTAGTTTTATTAAAGCACGGGGGTAGGACCCGAGGGTAGAAAGAGCTGCACTGGGGTCATGAGGAGACACTGATCCTATACTTTCAAGTTAGGGGGTGTAATGGATACTGCTAAGTCTCCAAGGAATTTGGAAGCAAGGTTTCCAGGACCCCGAGGGGCTAGCTGCGGTTAGGAAAACGTCACTTACTCCCGCCCAGTAAAACCTCAGTCGTGAGACTCTCCAGAGGTATATCAACGGTCATATGCTTGGGGGATGATGGCTAACACATATTGTGGGGGCGCAGAGATAAAGGAAGTTTCCAAGGGGATTTTTACAGGATCCTGGAGGTCAGGCTAATGTCAAACTAAGGCTGTCTTCTGCCTCCAGCAAGTGTGAACATTGGGGCAGTTAAACTCCCAGGGGAAGGTCACGATGCCTGTCTCAAGGACGTGTCGATGGGCTGTGAACTGTAAGGAAGTTTGATTTTTCTTTTCTCTATTTCTTTTGCCTTTGTGTTCCACAGCAAGTACCAGAGGCCTGAGGGACAGCCCGTGGGGGGACACGTGCGTCGTTGCCTTGACAGGAGCGCCGGATCCGCAGGTGTCTACATGGGTCACAACTTACTAAGCTGCACGCTTCGTGTGTGGTTTATTGTATCAATGCTGTGAAAGAATCTTTCAAGGAAAAAAGGAACAAACTATGATAAAGGAGGCTGAGAGCAGAACCAGGAAGGACGGGCTGCTGCTGAAGAGACCTGGATCCCAGGCTCCGGTCTGGCCCTTCCTGCCTTATGACCCGGGAGGGCGACCCTGATCTCCCTAAGCCAGTTTTGCACCAGTGAAATGAGAAGCACACTCACCACCCGGCTTTCCTGAAGGTCAGTGACAGGAGCAGAGCCCGGGCTGACAGTAAGCAGGGACGACTCGGGAGTGATTTGGGGGACAGCGAGCCTGAGCACACATCCCACAACAGCTCTTTCCAGAGACTCCAGGCCGCGGCCTCCTCCCCCAACCTCGGTGACGCCTCTGTTCTACCTTAACCCCCCAAACACTTGCCTGCCCTAGGACGCAGGTGCACACAGTCTGGAAGTTAGCGCACCGCGAGCCCCGGGGCCCCTGCGCCTGGGCCACAGGAGGGCTGTCCCCACCTGAGCCCGCGTTCTCCCGTGTTCTGCGCCCAGGGTTGAGTCCTGGGGGCGGCCCCCACTGCGCCCGCTCGCCGGCTCCCCACCCCAGGCCAGGCCGCACAGCCCTTCGCCCAGCCCCGAGCACCCCAGTGCAGAGAGAGCCCGAAGCGGGTGCACAGGGGGCGTTGGCAGGACCGGGGAACTCTGCGGGACCAGGACCGCTGACCCCAGGGGCGCCCGCGGCTTCCCGGTCTCCCGGCTCCCAGCACACCGGTCCCAGGAAGCTCCGGACCTCCCGTTGCACCCTGCGGATGGGGGCGCCCCCTGCAGGCCCTCGGGCGCGCTGTTCGTCGTCCCTGCCGCGGCCCCTCCTGCCAGGGGACCCGGGGACCTCCCGTCAGCGGCCTGACTCTGGGGCAGTTCAGCCATGGCCCCGGGTCCCGCGGAGACCTCCTCGCGTACTCTTGGCGCTGCCTGCACCCCAGCCCCTCCGCGACCTTGCGACCTTGCGCCGCGGCTTCCCGGGGTCGGACTGGGACGGCTCCGGGGGACCCGACTCCCCAACGCCCGATGGAGCGAGGGGAGCGAGAACCAGGGTCCAGAGAGGAAATCTCTGGGGGCCTGAGGACCCCGCCGGGTGGAGAGACGGGGTTTCCGGGACCTGCCCGTGAGCACCAGCCTGGGTCCCCAGTCCCGCGCCCCACGCCGGGTCCCCTGCTCGGCCAGCCCAACGTCCGGACGGAACCCGGGCCCGGATAGATCCGCGCGCCCCGCCCTGAGCAGCAGGAGGCCCTGGCAGCCTGGCCATCCCGCCCAAGGTGGAGCACCTCATTCACCGCCTTGGCCCCGGGGCCCCTTCGCCCCCTGCTGGAAGCTGGCTGAGCGCTCCTTGGTGCCACCAGGGCTGTGCCCTAGGATGGCTGGGCCGCCACACTGTGTCCCCGCCAGGGGGGCTGGAAGGGACATTCTGAGGGCCGGCGAGATGCCCGCGATCGCCCCCTCCTCTCCAGCTAGTACATGGCCGGCCACGTGGCAGAGGTTTCTTTCTAGTCAGCAGGGCACCTGCGGTAGGTGCTAGGGTGCTCCTCCTTCCACGGGTGAGGAAGCTGAGACTCAGGGAGGGAAGCACCCCTGAGGGTGGACTCACCTGCCCTCCTGCCTCGCTCAGTCCTGGAATTCCTATTCCTTACTCCCCCCCCCCCCACTCAGTTCACCCAGGTTCTTTCCGCTCAGAATGTCACCTCCCCTCCGCTCCATCAGGGAGCAGTGTCCCCCAGAAGCCCAGTATCCTCGGCTCGATGCTCCTCTTGCTCACTCTTAGGGTCCTCCATCAGCCCCTCACCCCTTCCCGTCTCCAGGCAGATGATGACATTTCCCCTGGCTTTGGCCCCGCTGACCTCAGGGTGGCACATCTCTAAAGCGCTCAGATTCTGTAGAGACACCTGCACACAGCCTCAGCTGATCTGCGCTGTGTCCTCAGCCCCACCCCACCTTCCCAGGCTCCGAGGTGAGAAGGGGAAATACAAATGCAGCCCTCCAGCGCTGGCTCACGGGGGAAGCTGGGACACCAACATGACTCAGACACAGTGGGACAGGGTCGCTGGTCATCTGGAGGGTGTGGTGGCAAGCAGAAGCTGAGGACACTGTGCTCTAAGACGGATGGCCGCTTGCACACACCAGCCCAGGCTCGAGAAGACTGCTGAAGAGCTCGCTCAGCGTGGACACCTCAGAGGGAATTAAAGGACATTCCGCACCTGTGTCTCCGACGAGGATTTAAGAAGAGTCCACTACAATGAGGGCTCTTAGACGAGACGCTAAAATATCTGGACGACACCCAAGAGTGATCCCAGACCTGGAAACAAAGACCCCAAAGTCTCATTGCACGAGGAATAAACAAAGGAGTTTTCATCAGAATTGTGCTGAGCTGAACAGCGGTGCCCAGTGGCTGCCGGAGGAGGCCACAGGAGTGCCGCTCCCGTCCACCCGAAGGCTCACGAGCCAGGGCTGGTTCTTCTGAGGCTGGGATGGAGACTGCCGCTTCCTCTGCCCCAGCACCTGGGGGTTTGCTGGTGGCCATGGGTGCTCCTCGAGGGCTGGTGCGTCCCCCAAAACTGCCCCCATCTCTGCAGGCCATCCTCCGTGTGTGCCCGTCTGGCCCTTCCTGAGCAGGTGAGAGATCCCAGAACACAACACACAAGATCGTGGAAGAGTGTCTGCAGAGAGTGCAAAACGACGGCAGGTCTGACTCACGCCGGGTGGAGCAGAAGGGGTCAGGGAGGGCTTCTCGGAGGAAGGGACATTCGGAAGAGAGCTGAGGCACAGAGGTAGTTAGGGAAGTTGGGTGGGCTTCCGCGGAAGAGGAGACCACTTGTGAAAAACCCCAGAGTGGTGGAAGCGGAGGGAAGGGTGAGGGGGGGGAGAGCACAGGCTGTGGAGGGAGGTTCAGTCTGAGGACAGGGAGCCCCGGGCAGGCTCGGGGGCTGAGCTTGGAGCCCAGGACCCCCAAACGGAGATGCCACGTGAGGGGCTGGAGTTCAGAGGACAGAGAGATGTGGGAGCCGGACACGTGGAGTCACCAGTATGTAGCTGGCGATGCAATTCGCTGGTGCGGTTAGGGCCACCCAAGGAGAACACAGTAGAACGGCATCAGTCAGCTACTGCCACGTAAGGACCACCCACAGGATCTCTGTGCTATGAACCGACACGAATGTACTTAGCTTTCCCGTCTGGGCAGCATGGGGTCAGGTGGTGCAGGCTGGCCCTACTGGGCGGCGGGGGTCTCCGCAGCTTGCGCCCGCCTTGGGGGGTGGCTGTCCGTGACTGGTTCGCGCCGGCTCTGCTGCCATTGTCCCCCCTCCCACCGAGGGCGGCCACGTCCTGCTCGTCTCACGGCCACGCCGAGGCCACAGCAGGCGAGGCCACAGCAGGCTGGGAGGAAGGGCTCAGCACAGGACTGCATTTCTGCCTCAGCGGCTAAGTGAAGCATGTCGAGGGGCCAAAGCCCAAGTGCAGAAGGGCCTGCACAGGGTCTGTCGAGGGTCACAGCCCTGGGCACGCGCAGGAGCCCAGGGTGAACCCAGCTCTGTGTCCTCACACAAGGGCTGCACCCAGGCCTTGCGTGGGCTGTGGGTGGGGTGGGGTGGGAGGGTGTCACTGTATAGATGGGGCATGAGGGGGGTCAGCATTGAACAGCTGGGGGAGGGGCCCTCGCGGGTGGGGCTCTTGTCTGAGGAGGAAGTTGGGTGAGGGGACCCCGGCCATGGTGACCTCACTTCCCTGACAACAGAGCCCATCAGAATTTGGAACCCAGGTAACCAGGAACCCACATTCCAGAGACAGCCCCCGGCCCAGCTCATTACTTTAGAGATAGTCAAACCAACATGTTCGCGTGCTGTGTTCCCAGATCCGGAGGTTGCCGACGGAAGAAAGCGCGCCCAGCAAATGCTGTCTCAAGATGTCCTTTCAGGGCTCCCCACCGCCTCTGGCCGTTTGGTCGGAAAGACCACAAGGTGACACCAGGAGCCCCAGAGCCGGCCACCCAGCCCCACAGGGTCTAATCCACCTGTGCAGCCCCAGGTCCCCACCCGTGTGTGTGTGTGTGTGTGTGTGTGTGTGTGTGTGTGTGTGTGTGTGTGAAGAGGGGTCATGTAGGGTGGGCCAACCCCATTCAAGAGCAGGCTGATGAGGGGTCAGATACCCAGTGGGCAGGTCTTGTTCAAAGTCAAGGGTGGCTGGGTGGGACGGGGTGTGTGCGGATGCGAGCTTCTGCCCTGGGTTTATCCCAATTGCCCTGGAGCGGGGGTCACTGTACCGTGTGCAGGGCTGGGCACGCACAGGTGTGTCTGATCTGGGAGCAGGAGGGGGACAGGGCAGGGGGACAGGGAGGCTGGCTGGGCAGGGCTGTGATGCCTCTGGGCCGGCTACCCGTCCCTGTCTTTGCAGACCACGGATGAAATCGGGAGGAGGCTGGCGGACAGCCGTGACGTTTCCGCGACCTGGGTCGTGACCCCACAGGGGTCCCCAGGAGCAGGTGCTGGGGATTGCGGGGGAAGGCCTCCGACACCACCCAGACCACTGTCCCTGGTGGTCATTGAGTGGATTGTGCTCCAGGAATGGAGCCCACGGAGACCGAGCTCGAGGCTGAGAAGCCTGGGGCGGGGTGCCTGTGGGTGTGTGGGCACGGGTCGGGGCCGGCCCCACAGGGAGGAGCCCCGAGAGGCTGGTGTGGGGCCAGGAGCAAAGACTGTGTGCAGAGCACCCAGCGGGTGGACTGCAGTCGGGGAGACGTCCCGGGGAGGGCTCCTTCCTGGCTGCGGCTTCTCTGGGAGGCTCTGGGCTGGGCTCTGTCTTGCAAATACCCACGGAGAGCAGGCACGGGGGTGAGCTTTTCTCCTCTCACAGACGTTTCACGACCTAAGGAGCTAGAGCCGCCTCCAACTCCATCAGCAGCTCTCCAGGGAGGGGTGGTGCCTGCAGAGACTTCAGCAGGAGCCCAGGAGCCGGCAGTTGACCCGGCACCTGCCCACGGAGAGCCTGACACCGACCAGGAAGGGCCTGCTCGAGAACCTGTGCCCGGAGAGCCTGCCCCTGTTCCTGCCACTGTTCCTGCCGGAGCCAGGGCCCCTGTGCCTGCCCCGAACTGTGGCCCTGCTCCTTCCCCAGACCCCGCTCCTGCCCTGGATCCTGACCCATCCCTACCCCTGCCAGTGCCCCTGTCCCTGCCCCTGACCCAGATACTGCCTTGGTTCCTCTATGTGCCATTGCTGCAGACCCTGTCCCTCCCCTTGCACCTGCCCCTTCCCCTTCCCCTGCTTGTGCTCCTGTTCTGGCCCCTGACCCAAATCCTGCCCCTTCCCCTGCCCATGCCTGTGTCCCTGTTTTCGCCTCTGACCCAAATCTTGCCCCCACTCATGTCCCTGCCCCTGCCTGTGCCCCTGCTAGAGCCGATGGCCCTTCCCTTGCCCCTACTCGTGCCCCTGCAGCTGCCACTTCCCCAGCACCTGCCTGTGCACCTGTTCTTGCCCCTGCTCCGGATCCTGACCCAGCCCCTGGCCTGGAGCCTGCCCCTTCCCTTGCCCCGGTCTGTGCTCCGATTCTTGCCCCTGACCCGGGTTCTGTCCCTGCCCCTGCCCCTTCCCCGACGTGTGCAACTGTTCTTGCCCCTGACCCAGCTCCTGCCCTGGATCCTGCCCCTTCCCCTGCCCCTGCCTGTATTCCTGTTCTTGCCCCTGTCCCGGCTTCTGCCCCTGCAACTGTCCATTCCCCTGCCCCTCCCTGTGCTCTGCTGCTTGCCTCTGACCCAGCTCCTTCCCCTTTCCCTACCCGTTTCCCTGCCCCTGCATGTGCACCCATTCCTGCCCATGACCCACCTCCTGCCCCTGCACCTGTCCGTTCCTCTACCTGTGTCCCTGTCCGTGCCCCTGCCAGAGCCGATGCCCTTTCCCCTGCCTGTGTCCCCGTTCCTGCCCCTGCCCCTGCCAGAGCCGATGCCCTTTCCCCTGCTTTCCAGCACCGCGGGCCCTTCCCTTGGCCCTGCCTGTGCTCCTGTACTAGCCCATGACCCAGCTCCTACCGTGGATCCGGCCCCTGTCCCTGCTCTTGTATCTGGCTCTGCTCTTGCATCTGACCCTGCCCCTCCTCCTGTTCCTGCAGGGCTCCCAGAACCACAGCCAGAGCCCACATCCTCGTGGGGAGAGCCCCTTGTACAATTCCCCTTATTTCCATCACCCGACCCTGATGCCCCGCCAGATTGTTTCATCCCCTCCCCCTGTGTTCTTTCTCTCTGGTACATATTAACTGTTATATTATCTTTCCTTATCCTCTACGCTGTTTATTATTTATTTTAAATAAAATTAATTGTTTTCTGTTGGACAAGTCTGCAGCATTAATTATATTCCCAATGCTGTGCCACCGCACCACAGAACATTGCTGCACAATATCTGCTTCCGCAAAGGACACCCTGAGCCAGAAGGCCTCCCTGCCCATTCCTCCCCGAGCCCAGCCCCTGGCGACCCATAAGCTGCTTTCTCTCTCTGTTCCTTTCCTGGGTGTTTCCTGTACGTGGAATCACGCAATAGGGGCCTTTGTGTCTGCCCCCCTATTTTCAAAGGGAACTCGTTTCCTTCTGTGTTTATTGGACACAGAATTTCCCTTATTCGATATTGAAATGCCTGGGGCGGCTTACAGATCAGACGTAATCAGAGAGGCCACTTTAAGAATTATGGGCACAATCTTGGGGCTGAGACCCCTGTTCCTGCTGGGACACCTCAGCCTGACCCCAGACAGGACAGGGCTGGTTCCTCCTGTGGCCCACACAGAACCCAGGGAAATGCAGAAAGCTGGAAGACACACCCCAAAAGGCAATGCATTGCTCACAACCCAAGGCCAGAGAAAGGTTTCAGCGGACTCTGGTCCAAACCATGCTCCAAGTCACTGGGTTCCACAGGGAGAGACCACACGCATGCAAGTCCAAGTGGGGACAGGCACGGGGGGAATCAGAGAAGCGGAGCTACCAGGTAAGGACTCTGGGAAAACAAAAAACCCTATGGAGGCAGCGCTGGTCACCCTCAGACCGGCAGGTGTCTGGTCTGGGGACCAGCAGCCCTGGGGAGAACGTGAGGAAGCGGAGGTCCCCTGGAGGAAAGGGTGACGGCACCCCTGTCTGGGAGGACGGTGCGCAGCACCCATCCCAGCCTGCAGGTGCACCCATCACCTACTGTGGGCAGCTCAATCCCAGCTTGTTGAAGGGAAGACCCGTGTCCATAATCCCCTATTTGCAACAGAATCCATAAAGGGGAGTTTGTGGGTCAACACGTATACAGTGTTTAGGGTACAAGTCTCGAATTCCAACATCCATGGTCTGCTTGTCCACCTTGAGCCTTGTTTGGGAAGCAGGGGTGGGGACGCCTGGGGCTGTGACCTGTGGGAGGGGTGGGGAGGGCGAGCTCTGAATGGAGTGACCAAAGCACACGGGGTGACCTGCCCAGGAGGGACCCTCTCGGTCCCCAGCCCCTCTCCTGACCTCGTGCACGATGGCGAGGGTGTGATGATGAAGGTGCTGGCCCTTGGCTGGCGAGTTCCGTAGCTGGTGTCGGAGCTGCTCAGGCTGCACACCGGGCTCTGATCCCAGAGCTGGCGCGAGAGCTGAAGCTGCAGCTGCCCCAGTCTCGGGAGCTGCGGCTCGCATCGCTGTTGGACCTGCCTCGAGCTCTGGGGCAGCTGCTAGAGCTGAATCCCCCTCCAGAGATGATCTAGATCCGGTTCCGCACTTGGATAAGGCTCTTGAACCCACGAACGGCTTTCCTCCCCTGCCCATTTCATGCATGACAAAACTCGGGGCGGTGACGGGACCGGCTACATGGGGGTAATGGCTACGGGGGGATTCAGCCCAAGGATCCTGCATGCCCTTCACCTCGTGCCCCATACAGGTCGGTCCTGAGGTGCCCGACAGGGGCAAGGGCCTGAACCGCTGCTCCCGGCACCTGATCCCACCTGATCAGAGACACTCCCCTGGGTCGTGAAGTCCTCGTTTGACCTCTACTCCGGCCAGCCCCACGCGAGCAGGGACCGTGCGTCCTCACTGCTTGGGCACCATCTCCAGATGGCGGACTGGCCACTGCAGCGGGGTTGGTCACCACCATACCGTCGACGTGGATGCAGGAGCAGCTACAGGCCCAAAGCCCGCTCCGCAGCTCGAGGCATTTGATCTTCTGTTGCGGTGCCACTGCTGGGAGCTTGGGAGCCCGGGAGCTGGAGCCAAGTGCGCCCCAGTGTGAGTAAGCCCGCTGGAACTTCGGCTCCATCACCAACTCCAGAGCTAGAGCCAATGCAAAATCCGAGCTGGCCCAGCTCCACAGTCAGCTGCGGGTGTTCCCCGGACACGGAGCAGGCGCTCGCTCCCCCTGCAGAGCTAGAGCCAGTGGGCTCCGCGCAGCAAGCCCCAACCCAGGACCCGCTGGGTTCCCTCTTCCCTCACAGACTTCTGCAGTTCCTCTGTGATTCCCCAGCGTTGGGACAGAGCAGACACTGCACCCACACCACCCCCTCCTTGAGTTTCCAGTGCAACAGGAGGGACCACAGACAGATAGAGAGGCGTGGGGCACACTCCCCTGAGGAAGGCAGGGGTGCTCACACCCGTGATGGAGGGCTCCCTCCCATGCAGATTGCCGGCCCCCCGCACCTGCTGGCCACACCTGCCCCTGCCTGGATGGCCAGTGTGGGTGGGCTGGGGGGGCCTGACCTCTGGATGGAGTATCCCCAAGGGTGCCCCAGGGGGTGTGTGGAAGGGCAGGCCCGGCCACTGACTTTGCTTCTTGCCCACCTACCTCCAGGGCCATCTCCTCCGTTCTGGGCACATGGCTGGACTAGACTCGGAGGACTTCTGTCAGCCAAAGACGGTCCCTGCCTCAAGCAGCTGGTGGCCCATGTGCAGTTCAACATGCCCTGTTCCGACCTGGAGCGCCAAGCCCACCTTCTGCTGACCCAGCTGGAGCACACAGAGCCCACAGTGGCCGAGCCCGAGGGTGAGAACACCGGGGCTGCGTGCCTGAGTGTGTGGGGGGAAGGGTCAGGGCTGGTCCCACAGAGAGGAGCCCCGGAGGCTGGTGTGGGGCCTGGAGGAAAGACTGGGCTCCAAGTGCCCAGTGGGTGGACGGCAGTCGGGGAGTCGTCCCAGGGAGGTCTCCTTCCTACCTGGGGCATCTCTGGGAGACTCTGGGCTGTGCACGCACAGGTGTGTGTCTGATCTGGGAGCAGCAGGGGGGCTGGGCAGGGGGACAGTGAGGACGTCCGGGCAGGGCTGTGATGCCTCTGAGCTGAGTGACAGTTCCTGTGTTTCCAGAGCCCCATGGAAGCTGGCTTGGATTCTGCCCCTGCACCTCGCTCCTCACACGAGTTAGGGACACAGGTGGAGCCTGGCTCTAGCTCCTGAGATGGTGGAGCAGCTGAGAGAGGAGAAGAAAAGCTCAGCCCATGGCTCCTCTCCATGGGCCTTTGCAAGACAGAGCCCAGCCCAGGGCCTCCCAGAGAAGCCGCAACCAGGGAGGAGCCCTCTCTGGGGCGTCTCCCCGCCTGCCATCCACCCGCTGGGCCCTCTGAGCCCAGTCTTTTCTCCTGGCCCCTCACCAGCCTCCGGGGTCCTCCCTGTGGGGCCAGCCCCGACCCGTCCCCACACACCCACAGGCACCCAGCCCCAAGCTTCTCAGCCTCGGGCTTGACCTCCGTGGGCTCCGGGTCCTGGAGCACAATCCAGTCAATGACCACCAAGGACAGTGGTCTGGGTGGTTTCGGAGGCCTTCCCCCACAATCCCCAGCCCCTGCTCCTGGGGACCCCTGTGGGGTCACGCCCCAGCTCATGGAGTAGGAGGAGGTGTCCGCCAGCCTCGTCCCCATTTCATCTGTGGCCTGCAAAGACAGGGACGGGTAGCCGGCCCAGAGGCATCACAGCCCTGCCCCGCCAACCTCCCTGTACCCCTGCCCCGTCCCCCTATTGCTCCCAGATCAGACACCCACCTGAGCATGCACAGCCCTGCACGCGGGACACTGACCCATCCCCGCAGGGCCATCGGGATAAACCCTGAGGCAGAAGCGCGCAGCCCCCCACACCCCGTCCCACCCACCCAGCCTTGACCTTGAACATGACCTGTCCACTGGGTATCTGACCCCTCATCAGCCTGCTCTTGAACAGCTTGGCCCACCCCACATGACCCCTGTTCACACACACACACGCACACACGGGGAGGGGACCTGGGGCTGCATACATCGATTAGACCCTGTGGGGCTGGGTGGCTGGCTCTGCGCCTCCTGGTGTCACCTTTCGGTCTTTCCAGCCAAATGGACAGAGACGTCGGGGAGCCTGACACGACATCCCCAGCGAGGGAGTGTTTGCAGTTTGCTTTCCTCAGCCTGTAGCCTCCGGTCTTTGGGATGCAACATGCAAACATGTTTTTGGTTCGAGGATCTGCAACGAAATGAGTTGGGCAGGGGACGGTTTCTGGAATGTGGGTTCCCGTGGCAGCACTTTGTGCATCAGGGGGACCCCTGGCAATCAGCCCGGCAAGTTACCCCTCCCCACGCCATGGCCGCGGGCATGATTCCAAGAGTTCGCATAGGAGCTTGCCTGTCCCAGGGCTGTGACATGGCTCCGCTGTGGCTTTGAACCCAGGTCAATCTGACCCAAGCCTGAGCTCATGCAGGAGCCTGAGGAAGTAGCCTTGAATGGTACAGCTGAAAGTGATGGAAGCTTAACTTTTACTGAATCTAAATATTAACTGTTAAATGTAAAAATCATAAAACCTGTAACAGAAAAGGCTGAAGGGTGGGGACTCCTGGGTGGCTCAGTCGGTTAAAGCGTCTGCCTTCGGCTCAGGTCAGGACCTCAGGGTCGTGGGATCGAGTCCTGGTGCCGGCTCCCTGCTCAGCGGGGGGGTCTCTTTCTCTCTCTCCCTCTGCTGCACCACCTGCTTCCGCGCTCTCTCCCTCTCTCTAACAAATAAAATGCTAAAGAAAAGTTTCTCTTGAAAAAATAAAAAGATTGGGTGACAGGTGGACCTGGGCAGAGTGGCTCGAGCCATGGGCCGGAGCTACGGCCGATGCCAGGGATGCCCCCGGCTCCTGCCGTGGAACCAGCCCAGGACCTGAGCTGGAGCTGCAGCTGGAGCTGGCTCCGTCCCCGGTGGTGGGGCTCAAGCTGGTTCTGGAATGGACTCCAGGGCTCAGTGAACTCTCAGGCTGGCATTGTTGCCAACCTTGGTGGAGGCACCGGCAGCAGAGAGGACTGGTGCACTGGAGCTGCATGAGGACTACGCAAGGAGAAAAAGTAGGAAGCAGAAGAGATGTGGGCCGATGATTCAATTAGCGATGCAGGGAAAAGAGAGGGTCACAGTGAGTGCAGGTGAGGATGCAAAGGGTCACAGCAGAATTCTTAGTATGACTGAACTAGGAAGCTCAACAGTTAACTCGAAACAGAAATCAGGATATAAAATGGCAAGAATAAGCCCGAAATGTACTGATGATCCCAAGTGTGAAGAGGTTAAATTCCCCTGGTAAAAGACGCACAGATTGTATGACATGCTTTTTAAAGAAAAATAACTACATGACAGCTCAAAAAACAATAGCAAGGAGCCAAAATATTATAGGAGAAGGTCAATCAAGAAAAGCAGGTGTGTGGAGAGCCTGGGTGGTTCAGTGTGTTCGGCGTCCGACTCTCGATTTCCACTCAGGTCATGATCTCGGGGTCCTGGGATGGACCTCCACATGGGGCTCCACACCCAGCAGGGAATCTGTTCAGTTTTTCTGTGTGCCTCAGACTGCTCTGAAAAAATAAAACCTATTAAAACCAAAAAGGCAGTAGACATGGAGCATTTGAACAGAAAGGCTGGTTTAATCCATGCTACAGTAGAATAATGTGCCCCCCAAAATATAGGTTGATGTCCCAACCCCTGGCACCCGTGAACGCGACTTGGTGTGGAATAGAGTCTTTGCAGGTGCAATCAAGACACAAATTAAAGTGAGGTCAGAGCGGAGGAGAGTGAACTGTTACCCCAGTGTGACTGACGGGCTCCCACGCAGAGGGGAGCTGCGCAGAGGACTGCAGCCACAGAGAGACGGAGCGGGGCAGCTGCGAGCCAAGAAAGGCTAAGGCTGGGTGGCCACCACTGGACGCTGGAAGACGCAGCGAGGGTTCTTCTAGAATCTCAGAAGGAGTGCGGCCCTGCCGACACCTGCAGCTCTGATTTCCAGCCTCCAGGACCGGGAGAAAACAGATTTCCATTGTTTTCAGCCACTCGGCTTCGGGTACTTGGTTATAACCATCCTCAGACACGAATCCAATCCCAATATTGAGTGTGCTGTTACTGACACACAGGGAGAGTCTTGGTCCTCTTAATTGGCATCTCATCTACAACCAATAAACACACCGAATATGTTCGGCAATTGCAATACGCCCTTAACCACCTATAGCTGGATGAAAACCGTGTCCATCACCTCCAAAACGTCCCCTCCTGCCACTTGTCCAGACAACTACTGCCACCTCCCTCCATGGCAGCCACTGTCTGGGATCGGTCACCATAGAGGGCTATTGCCCCTGCTTGGATAGGACACCCAGAATCCGACAGCCTGTGTGCTCTTGGGTCTGGTCTCTGGCTCAGCGTCATGTTTTGGAGACTCATCCACATTCCTCATGCATCTACAGTCCATTTCTTCTCTGTGCTGAGGAGTTTTCCACTGTGTGAATGCTCTGCTTTGGTTGTCTGCTGTTCTCCTTGTAGACATCTGAATTGTTTCCAGTTGGGGGCTTTATCAACAATGCTGATAGAAATGTTCCTGTACAAGTCTTTTTGTGGACATGTGTTTTCAGTTTTCTTGGGCAAATACCGGGGCGTGGAACTGAGGGTTTACAGCGTAGGTGTATATTAACTTTCCAAGAAACTGCCAGACAGTCTCCAAAGTTTGTACCATTTCACATACATTCTTTGCAACTACCCATAACGATGTTTTGAATGATCCATCAGGAAGCCATAAAAGAAGTTCAACAAAATCCCCAGAGTTGAAATTGTACACTCGCTTGAGTCTTGCTACAAAACTATACAACCACAAACACACGACTAAAGGAGAGCAACAGGAATCACAACCAACTATTGCAAGTTTTAAGATTTCTTCTAAATAATTTTGAGTTAAAGACGAAATAAAAGCCGAGTGATTAGAAAGGAGTGACAATGTGGACACTGGCTAGAAACGCCCAGGACCACAACTTACTTGCGCTGCACTCAGAGGGAAAGTCAAAGCCACATGCTTTTCTTAGAAACAAGAAGCATTCTCAACAAATGACTCTGTTAACTAAGCATTCCACTCGAGGATGCTAGAACAAAGTACACCAAGCTAGAATTAAGGAAATAAACTAATAAGCATAAAGCAGAAACCACCATTTAAATAAACAAGCCAACAATAGGCGAGATGCTTCTTTCAATAAATAAAATAAAGCAGATAATCTTTGATACTCATGTAAAAAGATCAGAAAGAAAGAGATAGCACAAATAAACAGCATGAGAGATAAGACGGTCTGAGTTTAGATTATGCAGATTGAAAGTTACTGTAAAGTGAAAATCCTGTTCTTTTGGCCAACAAATTTGAAAATCAACGTGAAGTGGACAACTTTCCAAGAGAATGTAAATGATCAAACTTGACTCAAGAAGTAGAAACTTGAACGTGACTCTTGAAGGAACTGCATGTACCAGAGAAAGAACGAGAAGAGCCCACCAGGTATTACCGCCATAGATGTCAGTAGGTTCCACAGGCTTTTTGAGCAAGAACAAAAACCTCGAGATGATTCAGCTATCCCAGAGCATAGAAAATAAGGTTCTGTATCCAATCTCCCAGACTCTCTGGACCACGATGGCAAAGTCTCCCGAGGAGATCCCAAACGACCGCCATAGTTGGGTGGGTCCTGGTGACTACAGACAGAAGAAAGAAAACCAAGATGGCAGAGTAATGCACCACAACCAAGTAGGGTCAATCCCAGTCTGCGAGTCCAGAACAAAGTCCAGAAATAAGGACTTCGCATTTATAAGTCACTTATATTAACAGTAAGAGAAACGTTAGATGATTCTCACAGGAGACTACAAAAAGACTTGACCCAACTCAAAATCCACTCCTGATTTAAGGGACAAAACTACAATTCTCATTTAGCAAGACCAGAGGGAAACAGTCTCAGTGTAACAAGAGAGGGTACCGGGCAATAACCACAGGCACAGTCTCCTGCGCTGAATCCCCAGCGACATTCCACTTCAAGTAAGAAAGACAGCAGGGCCAGCCCGGGCCAGCGACGGAGGCTCCGCAGGGCGCTGTCTATGGGTGACTCTGGCTGGACACGGTCTGGGGAGCTGGTCTTGATTTGTTACTGCATTTAAGACGGAGGGAGTGTAAACTGTCTGCACCAGAGGGCGGGGATACTCAGGGCAACATGCTCCAAGGCATGAGAACAATGGACAAGAACAGGGAGAGAGAAAATGAACCGAAAATGAAAGAAATGGGGAAACTCTGATTTTTCGTTTTCAATCTCAAGAGCTGGTTTCTTCAACAAGCAATTTTTGAAGGAAGTGTTAAGAGTTAGTTGGACAATTAGGTAGTCAGGGCCAGGGTGCCCAACATGAAAATATGGAGTCGGGACAGCTAAGATAAAACAGCACTAACATCCTGTTTTGCTCTCAGACACCACCACACTAACATTCTGCTTTGCAGCCTTTGCAGACATGACTTCTGCAAAACGTCCTAAAATAAGGCAATTAACCACAAGCCATTTGTCCCTATCATGCGTAAAGGGCAGTTAAGACATAGCCCTCGGGTGTCAGCAAAAAAAGACCATCAACACATTGACATTAACCTAATAGGTAGACAGATACGTGACCAAAGCCTTGATTTGCAGGACTCAGCATTGCCCTGGTTGCTTAAGATGGTTTTGCAAAACAGCTCATAAAAACCCCTAAACTTAGAAACTCCAGGGAAACCCTCTCAGCCCCCCTCCACTTGGGCCCCCCTCCATCTCTGGGAGCTTTACACTCTTGCTCAATAAACTTTGCTTTGCTGCCCACCACTCTTCATCTGGTCTACCTCTTCATTCTTTGAAGTGGCAGGACCAAGAACTGCGGGCACTAAAGGCAGAGAATTCCTGCAACAGAAGGATCTTGTGTGTTGTGTTCTGGGAGCTGTCACCTGCTCAGGAAGGGCCAGACGGGCACACAGGGAGGATGGCCTGCAGAGATGGGGGCAGTTTTGGGGGACGCACCAGCCCTCGAGGAGCACCCATGGCCACCAGCGAACCCCCAGGTGCTGGGGCAGAGGAAGCGGCAGTCTCCATCCCAGCCTCAGAAGAACCAGCCCTGGCTCGTGAGCCTTCGGGTGGACGGGAGCGGCACTCCTGTGGCCACCTCCGGCAGCCACTGGGCACTGCTGCTCAGCTCAGCACAATTCTGACGAAAACTCCAGCCAGGGGTACCTGGCTGGCTCAGTCGGTTAAGTGTCTGACTCTTGATTTTGGCTCAGGTCATGATCTCAGGGTCGTGAGATCGAGCCCCCATCAGTTTCCACAGTGGGCATGGAGCCTGCTTAAGATTCTCCCCATCTGTCCTACCCCCAACTCTCGCCTGCACGCTCTCTCGCTCGCTCGCTCTCTCTCTCTCTCAAAAACATAAATAAATAAATTAAATTATATGAAAACTCCAGCTGGCTCCTTTCTGTAATTTGACAGAAGATTTAAATGTGAGATGGAAATGCAACAGGCCAAGAGCAATCAAAATACTCTTAAAGAATCAGGCGGGAGGACTTGCCGGACCAGATAGCAAGATGTGATTATGTGCCTAGAGTAACGAAGATGGTGTGTCATCGCCACAAGGACAGACCAAGAAACAGACCCAGGCACATGGGGACAGTTGACAGTAGGAGGCTGAAGATAGTGCAAGTCAGGGAAAAGAACTTTCCCGAAAGTTTTCAAACATGTTTTCAATAAGTGGTGCTCAGATAATGGTTATCCAGAGAAAGGAAAATTAAATCAAATCCTTACATTAAAAGCACACACAAATCATTATCGGTAGATTAAAGACCTAAGTGTGAGGCAAAAACATAAAGCTTTTGGACACTATCTTCTAACATAAGGCACTATCTTCAGGATTTCAAAGCAGGAGATGAGTTCTTAAATTTACCTATGGTAAAAGAGTTGAAGTAGCAACATACAAACTAGAAGAAGAAATTTTTAGCATGTGTCTGAGAAAAGTACTAACACCCAAAACACAAAACAAACTCCCCAAAGTCCATAAGAAAAAGACAAACCACCCAGAGCAACAAGCTATCATACACACAAACGAAACCCAAGAAAGTGCTTTCAGGCTGGGCCTCTCCCATTGTCTGGGGACAGGATACAGCAGGTGTTTAGGGGTCATGCTTTGAGAGTCTCTGGGCGTAAGGCACCGTGGTAGGTACTGACCTGTAAGAAGTCTTAGCTTCTGCCATCAGGAGCTCACATTGTAATGAGCAAGACCAATGGGCAAGGTGAGCAGAATGGCAGCAGATCTGGCCAAAGGAATACACTAAGTGCTTTATAGGGATGCAGAGTGAAGAGCAGTGTATTTCAATAGGAGGAGGAAGAGACAATCAAAGAAACTTTCCTGGGGAAGGTGACCTTGTGGGCACCATGAAGGATGAGCCCAGTTTCAATACAAGGACGAGTGGTGGGAGCCTCTCGAGAAGAGGAAACCGAGGCCCAGGGACTCATCCATAGCATCAAATCTTTGGTTGATCCCTTGCCCAGGGCAAGACCTGCTAAGGCTGCAGCCTTGTATGGAGACCTCCCTGGGCCCCGGGCTCTTCAGTTCCGGATTTCTGTATGATTCTTAGGCACCGCCACGTAGCGCAGTTTCCTGAGGAAAGGAGGCCTCTGCAGCATCCGTTCATCCCACAGGTACTCCGGGGACAGCACCTTGGTGGGCTTGTGGTAGAGAAGGTACCTGTTCAGGTGGCTCTCGTCATGGCACACGGCCTCGATCGCATTGGCCCGGTCGACCACCATCGCCTGGTGACAGGCCGTGGTCAGCTGGAGAACCTCGACCACCGAACCCCCAAAAAAGCCTCCTGCATAGTAAAAGTCACCCTCTTCTCTCAGAATGTAGGCCTGGGACCGCGGACGACGCTCGTAGGTGAAGCCCTCGCGCGCCACCCTGTAGAAACCGGGGTGCAGGGTGCCGAAGAGGGGGGACAGGATCTCCACACCCACGTGGTCGCTGAACTTCATGTCCACGTCCACGCACACCAGGTAGTCCACCTCGCGGAGGAAGCACTGCCGCGAGAAGTTGCTAATCATCTCCATGCGGTGCATGGACACATCCTGCCAGCGCGCATAGTTTCGGACCTCCAGGACCACCAGCTGCCTCCCTTCAGCGAGGGGCACCCTGGGCACATCGGCGGGCCGGTCGGTGAAGACATAGTAGGTGACCCTGTGTCCCACCATGAAGTGCTTCTCCGCCGTCTGCAGGAACAGCTCCAGGAAGATCGTGTATCTAAGGCCAACAACAAGCACCCCAGAAAAGGGAGGATGGGCGTTAAACAGAATCAGACAGCAGCAGAAAAACAGACTTGGGCAAAACCAGTTTAGAATACCATAGCCACGCCTTGAGGACATCATGCTAAGTGAAATGAGCCAACGGCAAAAGTCAAGCACTGCCTGATTCCACCTCGAGGGGGCGCTCTAGAGTGGGCAAATTCAGAGAAACAGACCCCAGAGGCGGGGGGAGGGGACATGGGGAGCTAGTGTCTAAGTTTTGCAAGAGAAAAACACTTGTGAAGATGGGCAGCCCTACGGTGGCACAACAATGTGAATTGGTAGCACTACGGAACTGTGCATTTCAAAATACTTAAAAAGTTACATGTTATGTGCATTTGACTACAATGAAAAATCAAAACATAAAAATAAAAACCTTAGCCCATCTACTAGCTAAAGACAGTGTATCAACTGGATAGTAAGGGGAGGCATTCAGATCCCTTGGTATGGAGCACTTAGCCTCAACCGTAAGGTATTTTCTTAATCCATGAGGTCGGCAAAAACTCAAATGATGGGTAATATCTAAAGGTTGATCTCTCCCAACTCATGACCCTCCAATGGCTTCTTCTCCTTAAGAAAAAAGAAAAAAGCAAATCAAGACCCTACAGTGGTCTACCAGACCCCACAAGATCTGCCTCTGACCTCGTCTCCTCCCCTCTGTCCTCCATCTCTTTGTCTGGGCAGGCGTCTCTTTGACGTTCCTGACACAGGCCAGGCATGCTCCTCTGGACCTTTGCACTTCCTATTCTCTCAGGCTGGGATCCTTTCCCTGCGATGCTCACCCCTACAGTGGCTCCCATCCTTTGACTAATGCCAGAACCATCCGTGCCCAATAGTTCCTCCTGCTGGCACCAACGCAGAGGCTAGCCGATGTAAAAACGCAGCGGTATGTGCAACTTGACCGGTATATTTTTCTGGGTGGAAATCAGAACTCAAGAGGAAGGAGCAAATAAATACAAATAAATATGGAAAGAAACCACTCTACCTTCTAACCCAACCTTAGTTATTTTAGAGCCCAAATCACCATCGAACATATTTTATATTTGAGTTTTACTTGTTCTTCTGTCTTTTCCCACTCGAATAAAGCTCGGTGGACACAGGGCCTTTCCGTGGTTTGGGAACAACCTCATCCCCGTAGTCCACACATAGTAAGTGTTCAGGAAAGACCTTTGTAACAAACAAGTAAGGGAATACTTCCGGGTGTGGTTAAGGATAAGGGAAGGCAGACACGCTCATTTGCCACTAATGAAAATATCCATTTTTACAATCCTTTCAGAGGGCATATGAGAAAATATGTCAAAACGTTTAAGATTGATATATTTATTTATTATTTATATGTGGGGGGGAGCAAACTCCCCACTGAGCACAAAGCCCAACATGGGGCTCGATCCCACAACCCTGAGATCATGAGGCGAGCTGAAATCGAGACTGACTGAGCCACCAATATATCAAAACTGTAAATGTGTACATTCCTTTCCCAATTCCACTTCCAGGACTCTATCCCACAGACCTCGTCATATGTCTGCACAAAGACCCAAGTATAAAAGTTTACAGGCAGCGCACCTCAGAAAATGGTGTGGAGCATGGGGAGCTGCCAACCTTCCATATATTGTGGGTGGGGGTGTAATATGCTACAACTAACTTACGAAAATGTCACGTTGTTTTATGCAGATACACATACAGATATGTATCTGACCTAGGACAGAAAAATTCCACTCCTGGATATTTAATCAAGAAAAGATAGAGAGGAGGAGCAAGATGGCAGAGGAGTGGGAGACCTAAATTTTGTCTGGTTCCAGGATTCAGCTGGATAGGGGTCAAACCATTCTGAACACCTATAAACTCAACAGGAGATCGAAGGAAAGAATAGCAGCAACCCTCTGAACAGGAAAGCGACCACTTCCGTAGGACTTGTGAAGAAGTGAATCCGAGGCGATATTCGGATATTCGGGAAGATAGACCACGGGCGGGGGGGGGGGGGGGGGGAGAGAGCCTCCATCAGCCAGCTACCAGCTACTGGCAAATGACAGAGCCGCAGAGCACAAAATCGGAACTTTCAGAAGTCCGCTCCGCGGAGGGACGTCACTCCAGTGGCTAAGCGGGAGGTGGAACCCTCGCGGGACAGTGTGGTCTCAGGACCCTCGGGGTCACATAAAGACCGGGGGTGCCTGAGTGCGGCGGAGCTCCCAGGTATCGGAGCGGGGAAGCCGGCTGCAGAGACGGAGCCGAGGCGCGGGCTCTCAGCTCGGGGTGGCCATAAACCGTGATCCGCGGCCCAGTCGGGCCACTGCTCCTCCAGCAGGGACCCAACAAGCAGCAGAGCCGGGGAGACTCCCCTTCCTCCCCCGGGAGGAGCGGCGCGGGAGCGCACCGCAGGGATCTGCTGGGTTTGGAGACTCCACACGGGGTCGGGGGCCAGAGATAGCAACGCTCGGTCACAGGCCGGGTGAGCACGGAGTGCGGCCGGAGACCGGGGAGACGGGAGTGACTGGCTGCTTTTCTCTGGGGGCGCACTGAGGAGCGGAGCCCCGAGTTCTTGCCTCCTCTGGGGCGGAGATTGGGAGGCTGCGGAGAACAAAAGCTCCCGAGAGCAAACCCCAGCAGCTTGCTTAGCCCGGACCGACAAGGGCGGGGCAATTCCACCTCCGGCAAAGACATTTGGGAACCATGGCAACAGGCCCCTCCCCTAGAAGATCAGCACGAACAGCCAGCAAGCCAAGACCAAGTTTACCAATCAAGGAGAACGGGAGAACTCCAGCGCTAGGGGAGTACTGCCCATAGAATTCATGGCTTTTTTTCACCATGATTCATTAGTTTTTCAAAGTTAATTTTTTAACTGTTTTTTTAATTTATCTTTTTCCCTTTTTCAACGAACATCTTATCAATCCCTTTTTTTTAAAAAAACATTTTTTATTTTTCATTTTTAGAGCCCTATTTTATCCCTTCATGGTAGTTACCCTTATTTTTGGCATATATATATATAAGTTGTTCTATCCTTAAAATTTTGAGATCCAGTTTCTTCTAACAGATCAAAATATACCCTAAATCACTAGTGTATGGCTTTGTTCTAGTCTCCTGCCTGATCACATTCTCTCCCTTTTTTTTTTTAAATCTTCTTCTTTCTTTTTTCAAACAACTTCTTATCGTATCAATTCCTTTTATAAAATCTTTTATAATTTTCATCTTTACAGTCATCTTCCATCCCTTCATTGTATCAACCCTTATTTTGTACATATATGTCTTTCTTCCTTTAAAATTTTAGGAGGCACTTTTTTCTAACAGACCAAAATACGCCCAAAATCTAGTGTGTGGCACTGATTTATGCACTAGCCTGATCATATTTGATCATATTCGGGTTTTTTTGTATTGTTCTGTTTTTGTTTTTAATCTTTTTCTTTTTGTTTCTTTCTTTCTTTCTTTCTTTCTTTCTTTTCTCTTTCTTTTTTCTTTCTTTCCCTTTCTTTTCCCGTGGTTTCAGGCCTTTTCTGATTTGTATAGAGTATATTTGCTGGGGACGTTGTTAACCTGTTAGCATTCTGTTCTCTCATTCACCTATTCTCCTCTGGACAAAATGACAAGACGAAAAACATCACCTCAGCAAAAAGAACAAGAGATAGTACCGTCAGCCAGGGACCTACTCGATACGGACATTAGTACGATGTCGGACCTAGAGTTCAGAATCATGACTTTAAAGATACTAGGTGGACTTGAAAAAAGCGTGGAAGTTATTAGAAAAACCCTTTCTAGAGAAATAAAAGAACTAAAATCTAACCAAGTCGAAATCAAAAAGGCTATTCATGAGGTGCAATCAAAAATGGGGGCACTAACTGCTAGGATAAATGAGGCAGAAGAGAGAATCAGCGATATAGAAGACCAAATGATGGAAAATAATGAAGCTGAGAAAAAGAGAGAAACAACTACAGGGTCACGAGGGCAGAATTCGAGAGATAAGCGATACGATAAGACAAAACAACATTAGAATAATTGGGATCCCAGAAGAAGAAGAAAGAGAGAGAGGGGCAGAAGGTATATTGGAGCAAATAATTGCAGAGAACTTCCCTAATGTGAGGAGGGAAACAGGCATCAAAATCCAGGAGGCACAGAGAACCCCTCCCAAAATCAATAAAAATAGGTCAACACCCCGACATCTAATAGTAAAACCTACGAGTCTCAGAGACAAAGAGAAAATCCTGAAAGCAGCTCGGGAGAAGAGATATGTAACCTACAATGGTAGAAATATTAGATTGGCAACAGACCTATCCACAGAGACCTGGCAGGCCAGAAGGGACTGGCATGATATCTTCAGAGCACTAAACGAGAAAAATATGCAGCCAGAAGACAATATCCAGCTAGGCTCTCATTGAAAATTGAAGGAGATATAAAAAGCTTCCAGGACAAACAAAAACTAAAGGAATTTGCAAACACGAAACCAGCCCTCCAAGAAATATTGAAAGGGGTCCTCTAAGCAAAGAGAGAGACTAAAAGCAGCACAGATCAGAAAGGAACAGAGACAATATACAGTAACAGTCACCTTACAGGCAATACAATGGCACTAAATTCATACCTTTCAATAGTTACCCTGAATGTAAATGGGCTCAATGCCCCGATCAAAAGACACAGGCTATCAGATTGGATTAAAAAACAAGACCCATCCATATGCTGTCTGCAAGAGACTCATTTTAGACCCAAAGACACCCCCAGATTGAAAGTGAGGGGGCGGAAAACCATTTGCCATGCTAATGGACACCAAAATAAAGCTGGGGTGGCAATCCTTATATCAGACAAATTCGATTTTAAACCAAAGACCGTAATAAGAGATGAGGAAGGACACTCTATCCTACTTAAAGGGTCTATCCAACAAGAAGATCTAAAAATTGTAAATATCTATGCCCCGAACATGGGAGCAGCCAATTATATAAGGCAGTTAATAACAAGAGCGAAGAAACACATTGACAGCAATACAATAATAGTGGGGGACTTTAACACCCCCCTGACTGAAATGGACAGATCATCTAAGCAAAAGATCAACAAGGAAATAAAGACTTTAAATGACACACTGGACCAAATGGACTTCACAGACATATTCAGAACATTCCATCCCAAAGCAACGGAACACACATTCTTCTCTAGTGCCCATGGAACATTCTCCAGAATTGATCACATCCTAGGTCACAAATCAGGTCTCAACCGGTACCAAAAGATTGGGATCATTCCCTGCATATTTTCAGACCACAATGCTTTCAAACTAGAACTCAATCACAAGAGGAAAGTTGGAAAGAACTCAAATGCATGGAGGCTAAAGAGCATCCTACTAAGGAATGAATGGGTCAACCAGGAAATTAAAGAAGAATTAAAAAAATTCAGGGAAACCAATGAAAATGAAAACACAACTGTTCAAAATCTTTGGGATACAGCAAAGGCAGACCTCAGAGGAATGTATATAGCAATACAAGCCTTTCTCAAGAAACAAGAAAGGTCTCAAATACACAACCTAACCCTACACCTAAAGGAGCTGGAGAAAGAACAGCAAAGAAAGCCTAAACCCAGCAGGAGAAGAGAAATAATCAAGATCAGAGCAGAAATCAATGAACTAGAAACCAAAAGAACAGTAGAACAGATCAATGAAACTAGGAGCTGGTTCTTTCAAACAATTAACAAGATTGCTAAACCCCTGGCCAGACTTATCAAAAAGAAAAGAGAAATGACCCAAATCAACAAAATCAGGAATGAAAGAGGAGAGATCACAACCAACACCAAAGAAATACAAACAATTATAACAACATATTATGAGCAACTCTATGCCAGCCAATTAGATAACCTGGAAGAAATGGAAGCATTCCTAGAGATGTATCAACTACCAAAATTGAACCAGGAAGAAATAGAAAACATGAACAGACCTATAACCACTATGGAAATTGAAGCAGTCATCAAAAATCTCCCAACAAACAAAAGCCCAGGGCCAGACGGCTTCCCAGGGGAATTCTATCAGACATTTAAAGAAGAATTAATACCTATTCTCCTGAAACTGTTCCAAAAAATAGAAATGGAAGGAAAACTTCCAAACTCGTTTTATGAGGCCACCATTACCTTGATCCCCAAACCAGCAAAGACCCCATCAAAAAGGAGAACTACAGACCAATGTCCTTGATGAACATGGATGCAAAAATTCTCACCAAAATACTAGCCAATAGGGTCCAACAGTACATTAAAAGGATTATTCACAATGACCAAGTGGGATTTATCCCTGGGCTGCAAGGCTGGTTCAACATCCGCAAATCAATCAATGTGATACAATACATTAACAAAAGAAAGAACAAGAATCATATGATCCTCTCGATAGATGCAGAAAACGCATTTGACAAAGTACAGCATCCTTTCTTGATCAAAACTCTTCAGAGTATAGGGATAGAGGGTACATACCTCAATATCATAAAAGCCATCTATGAAAAACCTACAGCGAATATCATTCTCAATGGGGAAAAGCTGAGAGCTTTCCCCTAAGGTCAGGAACGCAGTAGGGATGTCCACTATCACCACTGCTATTCAAAATAGTATTAGAAGTCCTAGCCACAGCAATCAGACAATAAAAAGGAATTAAAGGCATCCAAATAGGCAAAGAAGTCAAACTCTCACTCTTTGCAGATGATATGATACTGTATGTGGAAAACCCAAAAGACTCCACCCCAACACTGCTAGAACTCATACAGGAATTCAGTAAAGTGGCAGGATATAAAATCAATGCACAGAAATCAGTGGCATTCCTATACACCAACAACAAGACAGAAGAGAGAGAAATCAAGGAGTCGATCCCATTTACAATTGCACCCAAAACCATAAGATACCTAGGAATAAATCTAACCAAAGAGGCAAAGGATCTCTACTCAGAAAACTATAAAATACTCATGAAAGAAATTGAAGAAGACACAAAGAAATGGAAAAACGTTCCATGCTCATGGATTGGAAGAACAAATATTGTGAAGATGTCAATGCTACCGAGAGCAATCTACACATTCAATGCAATCCCCATTAAAACACCATCCACTTTTTTCAAAGAAATGGAACAAATAATCCTAAAATTTGTATGGAACCAGAAGAGACCCCGAATAACCAGAGGAATGTTGAAAAAGAAAAGCAAAGCTGGCCGCATCACAATTCCAGACTTGCAGCTCTATTACAAAGCTGTCATCACCAAGACAGTGTGGTATTGGCACAAAAACGGAAACATAGATCAATGGAACAGAATAGAGAATCCAGAAATGGACCCTCAACTCTATGGCCAACTCATCTTTGACAAAGCAGGAAAGAATGTCCAATGGAAAAAAGACAGTCTCTTCAACAAAGGGTGTTTGGAAAATTGGACAGCCACATGCAGAAGAATGAAACTGGACCATTTTCTTACACCACACACAAAAATAGACTCAAAATAGATGAAAGGACTAAATGTGAGATAGGAGTCCATCAAAAATCCTAAAGGAGATCACAGGCAGCAACTTCTTTGACCTCAGCCGCAGCACCTTCTTCCTAGACACATCGCCATAGGGAAGGGAAGCAAGGGCAAAAATGAACTACTGGGACTTCTTCAAGATAAAAAGCTTTTTTGCACAGCAAAAGAAACGGTGAACATAACCAAAAGACAACCGACAGAATGGGAGAAGATATTTGCAAATGACATATCAGATAAAGGGCTAATATCCAAAATCTATAAAGAACTTCTTAAACTCAACACCCAAAGAACAAATGATCCAATCAAGAAATGGGCAGAAGACATGAACAGACATTTTTCCAAAGAAGACATCCAAATGCCCAACAGACACATGAAAAAGTGCTCAACATTGCTCAGCATCAGGGAAATCCAAAGCAAAACCTCCATGAGATATCACCTCACACCAGTCAGAATGGCTAAAATTAACAAGTCAGGAAACGACAGATGCTGGCGGGGATGCGGAGAAAGGGGAACCCTCCTACACCGTTGGTGGGAATGCAAGCTGGTGCAAGCACTCTGGAAAACAGTACGGAGGTTCTTCAAAAAGTTGAAAATAGAGCTACCCTATGATCCAGTAATTGCACTCCCGGGTATTTACCCCAAAGATACAAATGTAGGGATCTGAAGGGGTACATGCACCCCGATGTTTATAGCAGCAATGTCCACAATAGCCAAATTGTGGAAAGAGCCAAGATGTCCATCAACAGATGAATGGATAAAGAAGAGGTGGTATATATATACAATGGAATACCAGCAAAGGGAATGAGATCTTGCCATTTGCAATGACGTGGATAGAACTGGAGGGTGTTATGTTGAAAGAAATAAGTCAATCAGAGAAACACATGTATCATATGACCTCACTGATATGAGGAATTCGTAATCTCAGGAAACAAAACTGAAGGTTGCTGGAGTGGTGGGGGTGGGAGGGATGGGGTGGCTGGGTGATAGACATTGGGGAGGGTATGTGCTATGGTGAGCACTGTGAATTGTGCAAGACTGTTGAATCACAGACCTGTACCTCTGAAACAAATAATAAAATATATGTGAAAAAAAAAAGAAGAAGAAGATAGCAGGAGGGGAAGAATGAGGGGGGGAATCGGAGGGGGAGACGAACCATGAGAGACGATGGACTCTGAAAAACAGGGTTCTAGAGGGGAGGGCGGTGGGGGGATGGGTCAGCCTGGTGATGGGTATTAAAGAGGGCGCGTTCTGCGTGGAGCACTGGGTGTTATGCACAAACAATGAATCATGGAACACTACATCAAAAACTAATGGTGTAATGTATGGTGATTAACATAACAATAATAAAATAAATAAAAATAATTAAAAAGAAAATTAAATAAATAAATGCCAGGCATAAAAGAAATAAAAATAAAAATGATCAAAAGAGACAAAGAAGGTTATTATATAATGATAAAGGGCTCAATCCAAATGGGTGAGGGGGTCAGAAGAAATAACAATTGTAAATATTTATGCACCCAACGTTGGAGCACCTAAATACATAAAGCAAACACTAACAAAACTAAAGGGAGAAATAAGCAGCAATACGATATTGATTGGGGACTTCAATAACCCACTCTCAAAAATGGACAGATCAGACAAATGGTAAGGAAACAGCATGTTTGAACAACACTACAGACCAAACGGACCTAACACAGATACATAGAGCATTCCATCCAACAGCAGCAGAACACACGCTCTTCTCAAGGGCCCATGGAACATTTCTAGGGTAGATCCTATGTTAGGCCACAAAACAAATCTTAGCGAACTCAAGAAGTTGAAATCATACCAAAAGAAATAGTCACATGGCCAACAGGTCCATGAAAAGGTGCTCCACATCACTCATCATCAGAGAAATGCACATCAAAACCATGATGAAATGTCACCTCACACCTGTTGAGAGGCTAGTGTCAGAAAGACAAGAGATAACAAGTGTTGGTGAGCAAGTGGAGAAAAGGGACCGTTTATGCACCTTTGGGAGGGAAGGCAAACTGGTGCAGCCGCTGTGGAAGACAGTAGGGAGACTCCTCCAAAGTTAAAAATAGAACTGCCCCGGGGCGCCTGGGTGACTCCATTGGTTAAGCATCTGACTTTTGGTTTGGGTTCAGGTCATGATCTCAGGGTGGTGAGACTGAGCCCCCACACCGGGCTCTGTGCTCAGCAGGGATCCTCCTTGGGATTCTCTCTCCCTCTGCCCCTCCCCTGCTCACATTCTCTCTCTCTCTTTCTCTCTCTCAATTAAATAAATAAAATCTTTTTGTTTAAAGATATTATTTATTTTTTGACAGAGAGAGACACAGTGAGAGATGGAACACAAGCAGGGGGAGTGGGAGGGAGAGAACAGGCTTCCCGCGGAGCAGGGAGCCCGATGCGGGGCTCGATCCCAGGACCCTGGGACCATGACATGAGCCAAAGGCAGATGCTTAATGACTGAGCCACGCAGGCGCCCCTAAATAAATAAAATCTTTTAAAAAATAGAACTACCCTATGATCCAACAATCCTACTTCTGGAGGCATAGAAAGAGATAGATGGTAGAGACAGGGCAGAAAACTAGATCAGTATCTTGAAGAGATACCTGCACTCCCACGTTCACTGCAGATTACTTCCAGTAGCCGAGACATAGAAACAACCTAAGTGTCCATCAACAGATGCCTAGATAAACAAAGCGTGAGATATATATTTCTCGGCCATAAAAAAGAAAGAAACCCTGCCATTGCAGCAACATGGTTAAAACCTGAGGCCATCAATGCTACGTGAGACAGTCAGAGAGAGACAGGTGAATACAGTACGATCTCGCTTACATGTGGAATCTAAGAAAACCTGAATCCATAGCAACAGAGAACAGGTAAGTGGTTAACCAGAGGCAAGACATGCAGCACTGGGGACATGGGTGAGGGGGTCAGATGTACAAACTTCCAGATGGAAGATAAATAAGCTCTGGGAATGAGACGCGGCATGGTGACACTCGTTGACGTACCGTGTATACAACCATCAGATCATTACCTTGTACACCGTACACTTGTACGATGTTTGTGTCAATTTATGCCAACAAAACTAGGGAGAACGAGGGGGAAAAAGAAAGAACAACATCAGTGGTGGGATGTAGGTGGTGGGCATACACACGCTCACCGTACAAGGCTGGCAACTTCGCGGCACAGTGGAAAACTTTCGTGATAAAATGTTACTTGTAATGGTGCCGCGTAGGCAGCTCTACCAAACAGCCCAAGCAGGGAACGAAGCCTCTGGAATAAGAGCGGGCAGCCATTCAAAAGAACGAGGAAGGTCCACAGGCGTCAGTGTGCAAAGGTGTCCAAGACACTGTGCGTGAAGACGCAGATGCGGTACATAAAATACAAGCCAGTTTTCAAACCAAACAAGCCCACCCCGAAGCCGTCAATGCAGCCTGGAGGTTTCAGATCCAGCTCTGCCACATGCTGAACCCGCCGTGGCTACTAGGAAAGGAAGCCTCAGGCGGCGTCTCTGGGAATGGGTCAGGGCAACGGAGCACCTGCCTCGGGGCTGCTGGCCCGGCGGCTGGCCCCTGTCAGTGGTCAGTGGAGGCTGCATGGCTCTCAAAGGCCCACACACTGACCTCTGGAGCAGGTGACTCTGGGGTGTGGGGCTGCTATTTTGAGCGGGCGTGTACCTAGTGGCCCCCTGCAATTCCCACCAAGTTCACCTGCACACCAAGCCACCCATGCCTCCCCACCACCCCGAGAGCACCTCATTCCAGAAAAGAGCGACACCTAGTGACAGGTGCCCCCCTCCCGGCACCGCAGGTGGGCTTCCTGGTTTCCCCTGGGCCAGTGCCCCTCTTCAGCATAGCTGCCCAGACCTTACTTACTTTTTGATGGCAAACACGGTCAGCCCGATGGTGGCGTTTTGGAACTGCGCGTCCAGAATTGTAGAGTCAAAGACTCCGTCCCAGATGATGGGAGCAAACCAGGGGGTCATGACCAGTACGTCGGCCCTCCTGGGGAAAACGAGGCACACTGTGTTAGAGCAGGGCATGGACACGTGGGCCACGGAAGGGAAGCATTTGTCCAAAGGCTCACAATCTGGGAGCAGCAGAGTGAGAAGCAGACAGGATTCCAGACTCCCATCCAGTGCTCTCTGCTCCATCAGCTCAGCACCTGAGCCCTGACATTCCCATTCCCTCGCTGCCCTCACTGGGAGTGTCTGCTATGCACCAGCCGGGTGCTGGGTCCCACGCACACTCCTTCTAGGAGGCCACCAGCCCTGTTTCCCGGGAGGAGCTCTAGCTCAGTGATGCAAGAACTAAGCCCCTTTCCCAGCAAACAGGATATTTTACATTTGGGAGGATATTTTAAATCTGGGGGGACTAAGTGCTTCAAATCCAGTGTGTCTCCCCCTGACAGCACTTCTTACTCCAGAGTGGTCACGTGTCGAGTGCTCGTGGCCTCCCGTGGCTGGTGGCTCTAGAACTTCAAGGAGATGCGGGTACTGGTTTCAGAAACGACAGCGTGCACTTCCAGCTCTCCTGGCAGGGAGGTGCCATGGCCTGGGCTGGATCCCGACCTGTCCCTCCCAGCTGCGGGGCCTCAGGCAAGTACGTCCACTTCTCTGAGCTCAGTTTTCCTTCTTGTACAACGAGGGCTAATCAGAGAGGCCTCTGGGTGACATTGCTGTCTGAGGCCAGATGGGCTGCCACTGGGTCTTGGGCAGACCAAGCAGGAGGCGGGGGCGCTGGCTCCGGAGGCCTGACTGTGGGGAGCGGCTCGGAACCGCAGTTCCTGTGACATCAGCAGCCGCGGAAAGACCTCGGGGCCAAGCCAGCCCAGACTGCTGTCCTCCGTCCCCATGAAGAAATGAGAGGCTTCTGTGCCTTCTGTGGACATCTGTGGGCCCCAGGACCAAGAGTGAGAGGCGCCCTCCGTGGTGCCAGACCCATTAAAAATGAGCCCGGTCGCGGCAAGATGGTGAAAGAAGGAAGAGAAAAGGCACGGAAAGGTTACAGCCCTGGACAGGAGCGAGAGAAAGCCTAGGCCTCGGGGACAGGGAGCCACCATGGGCCGCGGCAGGGACTTGCGCACTCACGTGGGCTTGAGGACCTGGGCCTTGGCGTAAACCATCCTGCGGAGGAGATGTGCGTCAGGGAGAAGTGACTGGAGACTTCTCAGAGCCCCTTAGTCTGTGCCCAGAGCTGCAAGGTGCTGTCCTCCCAACCGGCTGACGACTCTGCCGGGAGCCCACCCCGAGCCGCAGGGCGCCCGCCTGCCCTCCTCCTGCCCACCTCCCTCCCTCCCTCCCCCCTTCCTTCCTGCCTGCCTGCCTCCCTCCCTTCCCCCTTCCTTCCTCCATCCATCACTGTTCACTCACAGACGTCCATGGAGCGTGCCCACCCAGCCCCGAGGATGCTGCAAGCTTCCCAGTGATAAACTGATGAGGCTAAAGCCCAAGCAAAGGAAAGGGGGTCACCCTTCATGGTCTGTGAGAACTGCTGAGGTTCTAGACACCCCACATCTCCTTCTTCCTCCCTGCGCACTCTAAGTCCTCACGGGAGTCTACCTCGTTGTGACTAAGGTCCCATCCCGTGTCCTGCTTTTATTTGGGCAGGGGGGGGGGATGAGGGTTGGCCCACCCCCCATCCAGCCCCTACACTGTGCCAGGATGTACTTCACTGCCCACCCCCACCCCGCCTCCTTTGTCCCCCACACCCTCCCTAGCCACATCGTCCAGTTTTCCACTGAGCTGAGGGTTGAGGAGGCGGGACTGAGCCCACCACGGGTCCCACACCTGAGCTGGGGCAGCCACAAAGGCTGGGGTCAAGTGGAAAACGCCTGTGACTCCCACCATCAAACATCTCCCCCTGTTCTTCTTTGACCCTCATTACCCTCCTCTCCCTGGACCCCTTGTTCTTCCCTCCCTGTGAACCAGCCTTGGGAGGGGCAGAGGGTTGCAGAAGGGGAGGGGAGAGGCACAAGTTCACTTGCTTGGAAAGAGGCACAGAAACAGCCCAAAGAGGTGTCCCCCATACCTGGGTACCTCAGGTACTCTGCAGGTGTCCAGGTGGCAGTTGCTTCCACTGAGGGAGGGAAACAAAGTGCTCAGAGCCCGGGGCTGGGTCCTGGGAGAAACACTGCCCTGCCAGACAGGCAGGGCTCCTCCAGGGCCACCCACGCACAGCCCCTGCGGAGGAAAGCTCCTCGTGTGATTCAAA
Source organism: Eumetopias jubatus (assembly GCF_037043125.1). Taxonomy (NCBI): domain Eukaryota; kingdom Metazoa; phylum Chordata; class Mammalia; order Carnivora; family Otariidae; genus Eumetopias; species Eumetopias jubatus. The sequence continues at coordinate 607,109 of NW_028274905.1, read as the reverse complement.
GCTTGGGCCGTGTGGCCAGGTGAGTAGAGCAGGGGTCCGACAAAGGACAGAGAAACCTGGACACACTGGCCGTGTCTGGGAACTTGGGGCACAGCTCCACCTAAGGGGCATTTCACACCGGCGGGTGACAGCATCCTGGGGAGAGCCCCTCTCTGCAGGGAGGAGGCGCGGAGACCAGAGGGCAGGAGCCAGGGCCACCCAGGTGGGCCCTGGAATCCCAAGGGAGCTCTGGCAACATCCCACCCCCCTGCCCGCGCCCTCCCATCCGGGGGAGCCCAGGTCCGCGCCCCTTACCTGAACTGCTTCGTCTCAAGCATCTGCTGTGGGACCACGCAGCGGTCATCCTGGCTGCGGAGAGGAAAGGTTCCATCTGAGTCACTTCATGAAAAGTAGCGATTGCTAACAAAGTGCCGGGTCCTCAAGAGGGGGCGCCCCAGGCAAAGGTGAGCCCCCTATCCCTGCTGACCCCAAGCAGTCCCGGGGAAGGGAGGAGCGGAGGTAGGCTCCCGGAGGAAGCGTGGTGGGGTCGTCCTCCATCCTGACGGCCAGGAAGGCCAGGCTTGGTGAGTGGAGAGCCAGGAGTGAAAGCCACGACCTCAATGGCAGGCTGTCCCTTTGGCGCTGCGGGGGGTGGGGTGGGATGTCACAGCTGCTGGAGAGAGTTAGTCATGCCGGCACGGCCCCACGACCCACCCGTCCGTCCAACCAGCTGGACGGCCGGAGGAGAGCTGGGGCCAGGATCTGGCTCCCAGGCCGAGCCCCGCCGCACTGGTTGGGCGATCTCAACTCACCTGTCTGTGGGCCGGCCAGAGAGGCCTGGCCCTGGAGGAAATGAGCTCTGAGTGGACAACCGCGCCTCCCCCTGCCTGGGCCCTCCTGGGATCAGAGAGCACCCCATCCCCGGTCGGCCCCACTGAAGCAGCTGAAGGGGACCCGGAACCAGTGCCACACGCCATCCCTCCCTGAGGCCCGGCCTTGCCGTGCAGCCTGCTGGGCAGTGCGCTACCTCTGCGAACGTGTCCTCTCCAACAGAGGTCACAGCTCTGCCTTGTCCTTGGCAAGGTTTGAGAAAGCACAGTAGAGGGAGGAGCTTGGAGTCACCCTAGGAATTGAGTATCTCTTTGGCTATAATTATCTCCACTTCAATACATACGTCTATTTCTACTTCCGTTCTGGAGCTTTCTAGAAGGAACCACCCTGACTCCAAAGACTCCGCCATTACCTTTGAGACTGTCTTCTCTGCCCCCATCCGGGAATCAGGCTGAAAACATTGCTGGGCAACAAACAAGAGTGTGAAGTTGAGTCTTCGCTGGGCAGGAGGACAGACAGGCTGCGACTTTAACACACATATTCTGACGCTTTTGGTCTCTGGCTCCTGAGAACACAGATGCGGGGCCCAAGCAGAGCCCTGCTGGCCCCCTCCCCACCCCGGCCAGGCAACCGGACCATTGTAACACAATCTCATCACCATAGTAACCAATAGCATGGATGGGGACCCCGGCATCAGATTCACCTAGAGGCGATTCCAGACCCCCTGCACAGCCCTGAGCAGTGAGCAGGGGTGTGTGTAGAAATCTCTCTTCCTAACAAGCTCCCTGGGGGTTCTGCGGACACTCTGAAGTCCAGAGCCCTGCCTCCTTCCTGTTTTCTAACAACACTGTCACATAGAGAACAGAAGCCGAAGGGCAGGTCACAAGCTCCGTGGCTCGCTTGCTGAGCGTCAGAGCTGGAGGAAACCACAGTCTTATCTGTGGCTCGACCGCTCGCTCAGTGAATACTGGGGACACGGTGGGGGGGTGTGATGTAACGCTGAGTAGCTCTCCTGCCCTCCCCTCCCCTGCCCTGACTTCCCCCATCCAAGCACTGCTGGTCCCAGAATAAGCACGCCCTCCTCCAGGAAGCGTCTGTGTGTCCCTGTGAAGTGGTCTCTCCCTGCAGCGTGGGTGGGATTTGGGTTAGCGTGTGAGCGTCTAACCTCAGGCCCTCCACATTGCCACCTTCGGGGCAGGGACAGTGCCTGAATCGGCTCGGGGTCCCAGGCACCCAGGCTGGAGCCTCACAGGTGTGTAGGGAGTGAACGCATGAGCAAGACAGGGGTGAGGGCATGAATGCAGCTGAGCTGATGATGCCAGCACAGGGCGACCCACGGGGAGAACACGGGAGCTACATCCCCCACGACCTTGTCCACCTCCTCATGACCTCATCAGCTCTCAGACTGCAGCAACCCACGTGTGCGGATACCTCACATTCTCTCTTTCCACGCAGACCGCTCCCTGGAGGTCCGCAGGCTCCTCAAGCTCAAATCGTCCAGACGGACTTCACGTTATGCCCCCTCCCTGACTTCACCCCCTGTATGTACCACCTCTCCTGGTGACACCACTCTCCAGCAGACGCTGGTGAGGATGGAGGGGCCCCGATGGCCACAGACCAGAGAGAAGTGGTGTCGACAGCCCTAGGAGCCTTGCGGCAGAACCCTGGGGAGCCAAAACCGCGACGTGGCTAAGGCTGGGGCTCCGTCGGTGGGGGACGTTTTCCTTTTTCCAAATTAGAAGGTAATTTTGCCCATTGAAGAATTCTGTCCTAGGACTTATCCTAGTTTGTGTGAATTAGAAAAAAAAAAAAGGCAGCAAGAGATTTTTAAATCGCTCTTTGCACATTGAGGTCATATTTGAAAATCTAAATGTTCATTTGAAGAAAGAGCTCTTATTGTGAGCTTTTGAAAAGTGCCAGAGGTGCTCATATAGCTCATCCTTACTCACATCAGGATGGGGTTTTTAAGTTACACTCAAACAGAACATGTAAAAATTCTACATCCACAAATATTTTATGAAAGGAACACATGAGGAGGCAAAGTCCAAAGGGAAACATAATCTGCTCTAAAAGAAAATTTTCCAAGAAGAAAATAATCAGATGAATCTTTTGAGTTCTAAACATTTATCCGTCTAAAACAATTAAAAAGACAATCCAAGATATGTCAAAATGAGGGGAAAAGAAGATAAAATGAAATGTAAACACAGAACAATGCAGAGGCACAGGGTGCTGGGTGAGTAAGTCAAAAGAACCATGGCATCGAGATTGAGAATAGAGGTCAGACCCCGACCCCTGACCCCTGACCCCCGGACCCCAACCTCCAACACCAGACCCGTCACGCCCAACCCCAGAGCCGTTGGGCTGCCACTCTGGGCACCTGAGTGTAACAGACGGTCAGGCCAGACGGGGTGAGGGGTTTCAGACTGGGTCACAGAGGGAAACTGCAGGGCACGGTGACAGGTGGCTCCAAATACTCGAAGGCATGACAGGGAAGGTGCCACAGGGTCTCGGTGCTCCCTGAGGTCCTTATGATACAAGGAAGGATACTTTCATGCAAAGTGAGGACACGTTCTCAGAATCAGACTTTGGGACGGGCTGTGTTCAGAGAACGGCGTTCTCCTGCCACACAAAGTTCAGGTGGACCCGGGCTCACCTACCGGACAGGCCGTGGAGCCAGCTCAGCCCCGTGGCCCGCAGCACGACACAGGAAAGCTCTGGAGTGGGGCTGGGCCCCAGGAGGCCAGCACGGCAGCTCGGGAGGTGCCTCTGCGGGTCGGCAGCCCCTACGTAGTGGGCAGAGACCACCTGCAATGTCACGCCCCGCCCCAGGCCCGTCTCTGCTCCCTAGGTAAGGGGCTGCACTTGTTGCTTAGAACAGACTTGCTCTATGAAGCCCCGGCAAGTCTCCAACTCTGGGAGGTCAAGGCAGGTCTTCCTCCCAGGAGATCCAGGAAACCCTGTATCCACTCACGTGACAGCCTATCCCCTGCCTACTCCCCCTACCAGACCCGACACTGCTCAGGACAGGGGGCTGTCCCATTGACAGTGACAAATCCATGCCCCCCACATCCCCCCGGAGGACCAGGCTCAGTAAACACCTGCCTAGGTCAATGTGTTGATGTGTCCAACAGCACAAGAGCATCATTTTCCAAATTATGCACTGGCTGGACTGTCAGCCCTGAGATGAGAGGCTAGCCCAGATGGACTCTCCCTCAGGGGCCTGGGAAGTGGGTTTGGAAGGGTCTCCATCTTGGCCTGGCCACTTCCTACCTTGGAACCTGGGTGTCACCCGAACCTCTGGAGCCTCAGTTTCTCAGGTGTAAAATGGGGATAGTAATGCATATCTTATAGGTTGTCCAGAGAAGATACGAGAATGTCCATCAGCATTTTGCTCAGTGCCTAGCACAGAATAAAAATCCAAAAAATGGAATCTCCTTCTAACAAATTTCTTTTTTTTTTTTTTTAGAAAGACAGAGTGTGAGTGGGGTGGGGTGGGGCAGAGGGAGAGGGAGAGAGAATCTCAAGCAGACTCCCCACTGAGCGTGGGTCCCGAATGAGGCTCGATCTCATGACCCTGAGATCACGACCCTGAGCCGAAACCAAGAGTCAGACCCTTAACCGATGGTGCCGCTCAAGCGCCCCACTAACAAATTTCTTTACAAAAGTCATCAGTGAAAACGTGTATAGCTCTAAAACTTAACCACTAACCGCAAATGCCTTCTTGTGGTCTGAACTATATATTCAAACAGTCAGCATCCACCACAAAGTGGAGGCTAGGGACAATTTCACCTTGTGGGGTAAGACCTGCTGAATTGAAAAAGTATCCACTCAATTCTACTTTTTTAAGGGGATGAAATTTTACTAAATTTGTTTTAAAACATTACTGTTTCTTTTAAACTAATGAAATGCGGTTAAAAAAGAAAAAAAAAAGATGTTATCTGTCAAATACGCCATAATAAATCCCACCCTGCCATTGGGACCCCAGGACCACCCCCCACTTACCTGAAGAAGCCCAGGAGAGCGGCAAAGAGCAGGGACCCGCACAGCCAGAAGTTGGCACTCTGTCCCCAGAAGCCTGTGGAGAGGAAGCCTCAGTTATTCAGGGCTGGGTTACCTAAATCACCTTGCTGCGGCCAAAATTGGGCCCTGGCCAGGGATGGGCTCACCCCGGTTCCAGTGGAAGCCCTCTCCTCTTTAGTACTCACAGGGGAGGTGGGTTAACCTCTCCTGCAGGCATTGAGCCTCGCCCTGCAGCCCCTGGGCACCTGCCCTGGTGCCCCTCCTTGTTGGTACGCCCCCAGGGAACGGATCCACTCTTACTTTTTTATTTTAAAGGTTTGATTTTATTTATTTGAGAGAGAGTGAATGAGCAAGCGCACACAAGCAGGGAGGAGGGGCAGAGGGTGAAGCCGACTCCCCGCTGAGCAGGGAGCACAACGCCAGGCTTGATCCCGGGACCCGGGGATCATGACCTGAGCTGAAGGCAGATGCTCAACTGACAGCCCCCTAGGCGGCCCTGGGCCCGCTCTTTACACTCCAAAGGGTGGGGGCAAGGGGGAGGGCAGCGGTAATGCGACTGGCACAGTATGGATGGCAGGACACGTGAGGGCTGGCACAGACAAGGCTGAGCAAACCCAGCTCCACTGAGGGGGTCCCAGACCCCACAGGCCTCTCCCAGCCCTAACGCGGTGGGAGCTCTTGCCAGAGCCACACACGATACTCCACGGCCAGACAGCCCTCTGCAGGCACAGCACTCCAGGAAAGGTGCACCTTGGCAGGAAGCCGTATTGCTTGTGTTAGTTAACTCTTAGCTGAAGGTGGTGGGTGTAGCCAGACCCAGCCATGACCAGAGCAGGGCACAAAGCAGAGGGATGCAGCCCGGCGCCGTGTCTGTGCATCATTCATGCTTGTCTCCTGACCTTCCCTCCCCAGGGCCCCCCCAGTTCTCCCCGCTCCCTGCAGAGAACAGCTTCAAACGCCAGCCCCAGGCCCTCCATCCCTCCTCCCATTCTCTCGTCACCCTCCCTAACCAGCCTGGCACGCCAACCACCCACTGGGACTCCTCTATCACTGGCTGGTTCCGGGACCCCACAGTCCTAACCCCGTGCTCTCTCCTCTGCCCTCGGCCAACTTGACTCCTCGACGCCATTGAACTCTGCTCCCTCTGGTCTACCCACTGGCCACAGCTGCCCGGCCACCTCTGCACCTCCTCCCCCAGGAGCACGAACGATGGAGGCTCCAGGCTTGGGCCCAGGCTTCCTTCTGTCCCCACTGTGCATCAGACCATTAACTCTCACATTTCTGCTGCTGTCCCGCCATTCCCCAGCCTTTACCTGTCTGTGGACCTCGGACTTGGAGACCTACCCCCTCAAGGGCCCTCCCCACGGAAGGCACAGCAGCCCTTTCATGGCCAAGCAGGACTGTGGGTCCCCGTCACCCATGCTCCCTGTGGGGCTCTCTTCCCATCTCAGGGCCAGGCACCAGAACCCACTGAAAGCTCACAGGCATCTTTCCACCTTCCTTTCCTTCCCACCCCAAACTCAAGCCACCAGCACACCGTGTCAGCCGCACCTTCAAAGTGCGGGTGCAGCTGGGGTGCAGCAGCTAGGGGAGAAAGTAAGGCGATTCCTCAAAAATTACACAGAATTACCCTATGATCCGGCAATTCCACTGCTGGGGCTCTGCACGTTCACTGCAGCATTATTCACAGCACATTCAGCGTCTGTGACACTGAACTGACAACAACGAATGAAGGAGTCAAGGAAAGGAGGTCCGTCCCCACCACGGAACATCTCGCAGCCTCAGAAAGGAAGGAAATCTTGTCCCAGGCTCCAACAGGAGTGGGCTTCAGGGACATTAAGCTGAGTGAAACAAGGCAGTCCCCGAGGGACAAACCCTACAGGATTCCACTTACCTGAGGGACTTGGACACAGAAAGTGGATGGTGGGCGCCATGGGCTGGGGTTGGGTGGGGTGGTCAGTGTTTAACGGGGACAGAGTTTCAGTTTGGGAAGATGGAAGAGTCTGTGGATTATGCTTGCACAACAGAATGAATCTGCTTGATGCTGCTCAACTGTGCACTTAAAACTGGTTAAAATGGTCAACTCCTTCTTATGTATATTTTACCATAATAACGAATTTTTAGAAAGGGCAGGCAGGCAAATGGGATTGGTCTGGAGGCTCTTCCTGCCCCTGAACTAGCTGATGGGGCATTGGCTGAAGGTGGCCCCTATCCAGCAAGGCAGCTTCCTGACACGGGGAGCCCCCTGTTCTCATCTCTCTCGGGCCGGGGGGGCCGGGGGAGGGCTGGCGTCTGCAGTCGGCCTGCCCCCGACCTACCCTGCGGGATGCCAGAGTCAGGCTATCGGGTACCAACCGGATCACTCCACTCTTTCTGTAGCAAGTTTCCCCCAGTAGCCTGCGTGGTCCCCGCCCTGCCCGGGGCCCTGGTGCCGTGGGCTCTGACACTTCTCTTGTCGCCCTCTCTAGACGGTGCCGGCACGCAGTCGGAGCTCGCCAGGCCGCTGTGGATGGCATACTTCCAGCCCACACCCTGTACAGCACAAGCTGCCCACGGCTCAGGGCCGGGGGCGGGCGGGGTCCTGGCACTTCCCAGTTGACTTTCGGAGTCCCCCGTTCTGACACAGAGCAGGCTGGCCCAGGTGAAGCTGAAGGTCCCATCAGCTCACTGGTCGTGTTGGCCGTGTGCAGGGAGCTCTCTTGTGATCCCGGATGCAAAGCACGAATGTCACGCGCGTCTGGGCAGGAAAGGAGGAAACACCGAGGCGGCTGGCCCGGTGGGGCTAGTGGGCCAGACACAGAGAACACAAGAAGGAGAGGCAGGAGGCGCGCAGCAGGTGGGCAAGATCAAGGGAAGGGAGCAGCCAAGCACAGCAGCAGGAAAGTACCTTGTGTCCAAGGACCTGGGGTTTGGCAGAACAGAGGCCATCCCCAGTCGGACTGGAAGCTGGAACACCAAGCCCCAGGGGGTGGTGGCAGTGCTAAACCCAGGGCAGGTCTGAGCAAACTGGCATGAATCGGACACCCTCCCAGATCCCCGACTTTCAGACCAGAGTTGTCCCTGCCTGTGGGACACTCACAGACAGGTATCCCTGGCAGGCTGGGTGGCCTAGTGGACCCCACCAGGTCATGATCGTCCCCAGAGCTGTGGTCCACACCTTCCAGGGAACCAGGAAACCCTGGGATTCTGCCCAGGCGCTCGTGCCTTCTGGGCCATGGGGTTTGGCTGGCTCTAGGAGTTGCCCTGCCCACCACCCACCGCCCACACCATGTCTCTGCTTTGGTCATGAAGAGCAGACACACTTTAGAACGAGGACAAAAATTAACAGTGACGGCCCAGGGCATCCCCCCCAGCCAGTCTGGGACAGGGTTTCCTTAAGGGACCCTGCTCCATGCCCAGCCCAAGACAGGCCATGTCTGCCTGCCTCCTATCAACAAAAGAATTTCAGTGACTAGACGTAAGGAAAAGCAGCGGCTGTTGTCTTTGGTTGTCTCCCCCGGGAAGACGTGTGCCCTCCTGCCCAGGCTGGGCCCTGACTCCGCAGGCGGCTGAAGAAGCCCCGTCCCTCTCTGCGCCTCCTCCCAGGCTCTGGCAGGCCCCCACCCAGCCAGGCCCTGCCCCAGGAGGCAGGAGGGAACGGAGGGAGGACTCCAGGGCTCTGTCCCGGTCTCCCTGGACCGTCCCGGTGTCTCTCCAAGTCCACTTTCTCCTGCTGTCAGGGGAGAGGGCTGAGCAGAGCATGGAAGCCTTCCCAGAGGCCCCCAGGATGCCATCTTTCTCCTCTGGTCGAAGAAGGGCTGACCCCAGGTCACAACCCCAGCTGTGGGGCACCCCTGGGAGATCTGGACCCACCCAGCCCACTTCATGTACACTAAGGTGGGGTTTGGACTGCTATTCTGGAAGGTTCCCTGAGACCACACTGTGTTCCACGCCCCTGCACAGGGCCACGGAGGAGAGGGTGAATGAAGAGTGCCAGGTCCTGGGCGTTCCTAGATGCGCACGAAGGTCAGATCCTTGCCCTCCTGGTCACTGAGGAGAGGCAGCTGGGCACAGCGTGGCCCCGGGCAGGAGCTCTGAACAGGTGGACCTGCTGCTCTCCGTGCTTCCCTGCGCATCCCCTGAGAGGGCGCACTACGGTTCCCGTGGGGCGGGGGCTCCAGATGCCCAGCACTCCGCCAGGGTTGCCCATCTACAGCCGCAGGGGCTGGGCCCGGGGCCTGCCGGTCCCACTGACAAGACCCTGAGTTGTTGAGCTGGTTTGTGTCCACGGAGCAACAGAGATGGCCAGGGAGGGAGGGGGGCCAGGCAGGGAGGGGGGCCAGGCAGGGAGAGAGGGCCAAGGGCCAGACAGAAGGCTCCATCTCTCAGCCAGAGCGGCAGAGACCACCCTCTGGGGAAAGTGCAGCAGACCGCACCATCCTGGCCAGGTTGGGAGGAGAGGGGTCGGGGCGGGAAGGGGCCTTCCTCCTGGCTCTCCATTCCCCTCGCCTCCACTCTCCCTCCTTCCCTCCCCTCTGCCCTTAGATGTCAGCCTCACAGGGTGACCTTGGGCCAGCTCCAGGCGGTATTACTGCCCTCGGGGAGCCAGCCTGCGCCCACAGGAGACTCCTGTCCCCTCAGGCTACTTCCTCCTTCCCTTTCCCTCTCTCCCTGCTTCTGTCCCCACATCCCCACCCCCAGCAGGTGCCCCACGTCCCCCACTCCAAGCCCTGGCGATGTCGGAGATCTAAGCAGAATTCTGGAAGGGACTCTGAGCCCCCTCTGTCACAGGCAGACTTCACTGCAGGAGGAAGGCCCCTCCTCGACCGCCTTCTCCACCCCTAGGGCTCAGACAAGTAAAGAAAAGAGAGCCCAGGAGAGGGGATGGGGACAGGAAGCCTGGGCAGGAGGCCTAGGGAGGAGGGCTGGGCAGGACGGCTGGGCAAGAGAACTGAGCAGGGGGCTTTGCATGTCAAATCAAGACATTTCCCCCAAGGGTCTGCCCCACCCCACCCCCAGCTAACACCGCTCAGGCCACATTCTGTGGTACTTCCCTGGGTACCACCATCGACCCCACCCAAGACCACACCCACTCCCACCCACAGAGGCAAACATAGCCCCCAGACCCTCCCTGCTCCCACTACACCCAGCTGTCCCCACCAAGGCCAGTTCTGGACTTCCGGCTCTACGTAGCTGGGAAGCCCCGACCAGACGGCCAGAGGCCCGTGGAGATAACCGTCGCCCCATCCTGGAGCCCCAGCCTGGAGTTCCTCCCCATTCATCTCCCCACTCACCTCTGGGGTCCATGGCTCCTCCAAGGACCCACGGGCACGTGCCCTGGAGGCAGAGGCTCAGATAGGAGGTGGAGGGCTTCCTGGCAGAAGCTAAGCACAGCGTAGCCCTTAGGCTCAGAGCCAGACCAGCCCGAGGAACAAAGTCCCGGCTCCTGCCTGGGCCCAACCCCACCTGTCCCTTCTGGGTGGGAGGAACCTCAGCAGCTTTCCGGTTTGCCCAGATCTGGCAGGGAGAGGCAGCTAGGTCAGTCCCATGACAAAAACCAGACTTTTCAGCCAGATGCCCGAGGCTGGCTGCCCTGCTGGAACAGGGGCAGTAACATCCCCTACCTCAGATCATGGAAGGACCCATTTGGTGGCTTCCCCTGCTCTCAGGGCCCAGCCTGCCTGCATTACAGCCTCCGAGCCCTGGGAGATTTGGCCCCTGCTCACCTCTCCAGCTTAGGCTGGTCCCCGCCCCACTCCCACTCCCCTCCCCGACCTCTCCACCTTTCCTCACTTGTGTCTCCAGCCCGGCGAGCTGCTTTCCTCACCTGGCACTTCGTCTACCCAACCTCCAAACAGCACAGTGGTCTCGGATGCTTTCTGGGTCTCCTCATTTTCTCTGGAGGGGGAGGTCCCAGAGATTTCTGACACACTGGATTAAAGAGGAGCTTCAGTGAAGGCATAGGAGAGAGTGTCCCTGGGGTGCAGGGACACCAGGGTATGGGGAGCCCACTCAAGGATTAAACACGGCACACCACAGAGCCTGGGAGAGAGAGGACATCCATCTCTCTGTCCCTGTTCTCCTGCTAAGACTTTCGGTGCACGCTCCCATCTGGCCCAGAGGGAGGAATGATGGAACCAGTTGGGACAGGGCAGAGATGCCACACCACCACTGCCAACCAGCCTGGCCCCACCGCTAAGTGCCAGCCACTGGGAATGGAAGAGACAGTGCTTCCATGCATCATACCAAAGGCACACGATGGCCTGCCTCTGGCTGAGGGCAGGGGAGCAGAACTGCGCCCACGGAGGCCCCTTGTCAGGGTGATACGGGAGCAGGAGAAGCTGAATGACAAATCAGTGTCACACCTACTTCACTCTGTGTACAAAACTTAACTCAAAGTGGAGCAGTGGCCTAAATAAGAGCTTAAAAGATGGAAAAATAATCCAGTCAAGAAATGGACAGAAGACATGCACAGACATTTCTCTGAAGAAGACATACAAATGGCCAAGAAACACATGAAAAAATGCTCCATGACCTGGAGTCACTGAGGTCAACACTAAAGTAAGTGATGCTTCTGGAAATCCCCTGGAAAAACAGAAAGGTAAGAAACCCCAATGGAGAGGTGGGCTTGTTGGAGGAACCTTACCATGTTACCTGCTCATCCACCCAACAGATGGTCAGAGGAGGATCCAGAAGACACACCTTTGCCACACGCAGAGCTCAAACATCCTGGAAAAGCAGAACGGTGGCTCTTCTCTGAACCTGGAACACAGGTAAGAGACCGTAACTGAGCTCCCAGGACCAACACAGGTGTCACAACCCAACAGCAGAGAACATGCAGCAAAGTGTTATTTCCACAGGCAACGTATGCAAGGTTCCTGTGACTTTCTCCCAGACTAGTGCAGTGAACTGGATGAGACGACCCACCGGGGTCTAGAGACCCCTATCTCTGCCCCCCACCCCCAGGTCTGGTGACTAGAAGCCTCACTTGAGCTACCTGATTGGTCACAGCCCCTCACTGAACTTCTAAACATGCATTAGTTCAAGTCCTGGGGCCCCAGACACGAAGAAAGGCTGACTCTGATCCTTCCTCCAAGCCCCACCGAAAGAGCCAGGGCCAAAAGGAGATTACTGTTGACCTTAAAACCGCCGGTACTTTACCAACAAATGGGTTTATTCGGGAATAGCAGAGAATTGCAATTTGGGACATGCAAGCTACAGTAAAACCACAGACAACTCCAACAAAGAAAGAAGTGTTATTTTACGAGGAGAAAGTTAGAAGGGGCTGTCCTGAACCGAAGTCCACTGGACAAGAGCAGGAGTTCAGTGTGAGGGCAGTTTCCCACTGGCTGAGTTGCTGGAGCAGTGGTTTTCTCACAGGAGATGAAGCGTCCATCCTTCTGTCGGGTCTGTAGACATGATTCCCTCCCGTGGAGGATCCTTCTGCTGGGGTGTGTGACAGTTCTTTCTGTGACTGACTCCGGGTGACAGAGTGCACGAGAGCTCCTCTTTCTGGCCTCTTGGTTCTGTTTTAGTGAGCTTTCCCTTATTACTTTTCCTACTACCACGACCTTTGGGATGTTGGAACCCCAGTTCCTGTGCAGGAGGGGTTCTGGTTAGGGCAATCTTCATCCGCTTCCCTCCGCCCAAGCGGGGGGTACCTTTGAAACTGGGGACTGCCACCATTTGGTTCTGGAAACGTTCCTGACATTCGGCCCCAGAGGTTTTCTCCCACGATGCTGCACTCGGCTCTTCCCCACCTGAGGCACAGAGCATCCGAGCGTCTGTCAGGCCTCCCCGACCCACTCTGTGCTCTTCTATTGTCCATGTGCTATCGCCCACTGATGCCCCTGGATGCGCTGCTTGTGTTGTCACCCGCCCCAGAGCACGTCACGTGCCGCCCTGTCCCGCACACCGGCAGCCCCGAAGCTCTGGGCCAGGGAGGGGGTGACGGCCAGGCCTGGGGAGGCCCAGAAGGTGAATCAGGGCATTTTCAGTGTTGACACTTGGCGATAGGTTCCATCTCCCACAATGACACACAGGTAACTCAGAAGTACGTTTTTAAACTTCTGAACACGAAATTTCTACAATCACGTCTTAACTTTAACAACTAAATCATGCCGCGGCCAGACAACACGCCTGGTAGGACGTCGGTTCCTTGAAACAGAGAACTTGCTTCATGGACCAGGCAGTCAGTTCTCGCTGCTCCAGATGTGGGTGGAGTCTGCACCTTGTTCCCACTCACACCACTCTGTGTCCTTAGATCAAGCTCATCAACTCTCATCTAGACCTTCCGTATCCACCAGAATTCTGCCGGGTGTTTCTAGGCCTAAGAGAGGCACCAGAAATCCTCCGCTTTTGTCTGTGAGCGGATTTCCCCTGGGAGACTTGCAGCTCCATCACTGGGGGCGTCAGAATCGCTCTGCCTGCCGGGGGCGCAGAGCCCCTCCTTCCCGCCGTGACCTACCTTACCCTCCACAGTGCTGTTTATCCTCTGGTCCGCTCTGCCCAGTACAGCCACACCAGCCTTTGTTACAGTGTTTCTTACCTGGAGCTCAGTCAAAAGAGTTATGGACGGCTTTACTGAAACATTACTCAGGAGCCATGAAATCCACCCCCCCACCCCCCCGGGGTCCTGTGCATCTGCAGCGGTTCTGCCTGCCCACAGGTGTGCGGGGAATTCCACCGCCTCCCTGGCCATCTTCCATCGCCTCGCCGAGTCGTAGCTTCTAGCCTTCCTTGTCTCCTGCCTTCTCCTGGACTGACGTCCTCCAGCGCCACCCCCCGTCTCCCCCTTCCTCCCAGCATGGCGCACACTGTGCTGAACTTCCAGCCCGCATCTATTTTTTTCCACTAAAGATTTATTTATTTTAGAGAAACAGCAGGAGCGGGAAGAGCAGAGGGAGAGCAAGACAGAATTTCAAGCAGACTCCATGCTGAGGGCGGAGCCTGATGTGGGGCTGATCAGAGGACCCTGAGATCCCAACCTGAGCCAAAACCAAGAGTCAGGCACCCTTGAACCACTGAGCCCCCCAGGCAGCCCCCAGCGGTCATCTTAACTCTTTTCAGGTGCGTGTTTACCTTAAGCCCTCATTTTTGCTCCTGTTACAAATCAACACAGGATAACTCCCTCCAAGTCACAGGCAAGGTCGGCTCCACCCTCTGCCAGTCACCTGAGGCCACGGAGCCCCCCTTTCCCGAGGAGCCTAGACCGCACACACCGAGCTCCTGGCCGCGGTCACACGAGGTGGGAGGGCAGCCCCAGTTCAGGGAGGAGGTCTGGGCGCCCGGGCTGCAGGCCCTGATGCCAGGCCGGCCCACTCCAGGTCCTGGGGCAGGATCTGGCCCTTCTTGCGGGCCTTGTCCAGGCGCCGCTCGGCCTGGGCCGCCTTCTTCTTGTGCAGGTTCTGCCGCCACTTGTCCTGCCTCCTCTGCTGCATCTTCTGCACCACATGGGCCGTGCCCTTCTCCCACCTGCGCTCCCCCTGAGCAACGCTTCTCTTTGCGCTTCAGGGCCTCCCGCCCCAGGTGCTCATCCTCGCGCATGCGCACGCCCTCGGCCTTGTAGGGCAGGTTGGTCCACTGCATCTTGCTCTCCAGCTCCCGCCCCTTCCCCTCGTCCTGGTCCTGCAGCTCCTCCTGCCAAGCCTGCCGCGCCTGCAGGCGCTCCAGCAGCTGCCGGTAGTACCTGCCCGTCAGCGGCGCCAGCTTCCCCTCCCCCTTCTGCCTCTTCTCCTTCCGCGCTGGGCCTTGCTGGCTCCATCAGCTCCCCTAACTCCAAAGTGGAGGAGAGCAACACGACCTGTGACCCAGAGTTCCCTGATGGCCAGGAAAAGAAGGTGACTGCCCCATCCCTTCTCCCTGATAGCCCCTCCCAGTGCCAGTGATCCCCACTCCACATGCACAACAGGGGCCGGGGAATCCCAACTCCTAAAAAGAGCTTCTAGAAGTCCTTGAGCTGGACCCCAGCCTGCAGCGCCCTGCAGGATCCAGAGAACCCACCGATCCTACCGTCTTCACAGTTCTGAGCCTCCACCTCTTCATCATCCCTGATGATCTTTGGCACCATTTACCCAACACAGCTCGTCCTCCTCTTGAGCTGCCACCATGTCCCTGACTGCCACACGCACCCGCAAACCCTCTGTCTCAGGGTTCTGCAGCCACAACTTCTCCTTGCAGCTCTCCACCCAGCACAGGGGCAACACAGCATCGTTCACGTCACGCTGGATGTGACAAGTGCATCCTGGTGAGCCCTGTAGCTGGGGAGTCCCCGTGGGGCCCTCCTCTCTGAGCACAGACCTCTTTTGAAAGGCTCCTTGTGAATGAGCCCATCAGGACTTCCTAGCAGCATGCCCCTCCCTGGAAAGAGGGATACCATAGCCCCATGGTCTCCACAGGACGCAAGTGCAGCAGGACTCCTCTAGAGCTAGAACCAGCTCCACAAGTACCTGCAGAGTTAGGGGCAATGCCGGGCTCAGAGGAGGAGCCAGCTGCAGCCCTGGCTCGAGCATGAGCTCTAATGTTACAGCCGGAGGCAGCAGGAGTCTTGCACTGGCTCCAGAGGACAGGGACATCTGGGACAAGCTCCAGAGGTAGAACACATTCCAGCAGCAGCAGCACCACCAAAACTGGAGGCAGAAAATACTAGTCTCTGCTCAAACACAAAGGCCAGAAATAGAGGCAGTTTTACCACCAACTCCCGTGAAAGCTCCAGCGATACTTCTCTAGCACCAGATCTAGAGCTAGAACGAGGTCGGGTCGGAGACAGGTCCAGAACTCGCTTTGGCACACCAGTTCCAAGCTGGAGCCTGGCCAGCTCCAGAGCCAATGCCAGCTCCAGCCGGTGCTCTAATTCCTACACACAAGCTACCAGGAGCTCAAGCACCACCACCACCAACAACTCCAGACACAGAGACTACTGGGTCACCAATCCTGGGGTCAGCACGCTGCCAGCTCTAGAGCTATAATCTGCTCCATCACCAACTCCAGAGCTAGAGCCAACGCAAGACTCCGAGCTGGCCCAGCTCCACAGTCAGCTACAGCAGCACCTCGGACACGGGGCCAGCGCCGGTTCCCCCTGCAGAGCTAGAGCCAATGGGCTCTACGCAGCAAGCCCCAACCCAGCACCAGCTCCAGAGCTAGAGCCGGCTCCGGCCCCAGCTCCCGGACCAGCTGATGAGCTCCACCAGGGCCAGTTCCAGCACCAGAGTCGGCCTGTCCTCACCAGCAAAGGCATTCCTTTCTTCTCTTTTGGCTTTTTCTTTTTCTCTTCATGTTTCCAGGTATATTTCTAACTTCAGATAAAATAAGCGTTATCTTAAACACTTCACAGTGTGCAAACCACTGTTATTAACTACATTTCCCGCGCTGGGCACCATCACCACTCTCTAGTCCCAGAATATTTAATGCCCTGGAGAGAAACCCCACCCCCACTGAGCAGGCAGTCCCCGGCCATTCCCCACTCCCCTGCTCCCTGGCAACCACTAATCTGGCACCTGTCATTTACCTGTGATGAATCTCTCATACACGTGGGATCATACCGTATGTGGTATTTGGGGGCTAGTTTCTTCCACTGAGTATAATGTTTTCGAAGTTCGCCCACGTGATAGCGTGTATCAGTACTTCATTCCTGTCATGGCTGAATGAATTCCATCGTATGAACACACCACGCTGTATTTATCCATTCACCTGTGGATGCACCTGTGGGTTGTCTTCACCTTTCCGTTATTGTCAAGAGTGCTGCTGCGAATACTTACGTGCAGGCTCTTGTTAGAGTGCCTGTATTCCATTCTTTGTTTAGATGATGAGTGGAATTGGGCCACATGATAACAGTATGCTCAACGTTTGGACGACGTGCCACACCCTTTGCCACAGTGGCTCCGCCATATTACATCTCCCCCAGCAGTGGATGAGGGTTCTATTTCTCCAAATCCTCTCCAACACTTGTTATTTCTGCTTACTCACTAGAGCCCCCCTCCTGGGTGGGGGAAGGTATGTCACTGTGGTGTTGGCTTGCATTTCCCTACTATCTCATGATGAAATCACCCCATGTGCCCACTGGGGCATTTATCTCTCTTCTTTGGAGAAATGTCTATTTTTTTAACGGGGTACTCTATGTTCTTAAATTGTAGGAGTTTTTACATATTCTAGGTGCAAGACCCTTGTCAGATTTATGATTTTTAAATATTTCCTACCATTCTTTGGGTTTCTTTATATTCTCTTGAGATTATCCTTTCATTCAGAAAAGTTTTTAGCAATAATGAAGTCCAATGTATCTGTTTTTTCTGTTGTTGTTTCTGGTTTGGATGCCGTATTAGAGACACCATTGCCAAATCCAAGGGAATGACGATTTGCCCCTAAGTGCTCTTAGTTTACTTCTGGCGTGTTAAGAGTTTTGGCTCTTAAATTTAGATCTCTGATCCACTGGAGTTAACTTTTTTACATGGTGTGAGGTAATGCTGTGACTTCACTCTTTGGTATGCGGATATCTGGTTTCCTCACACCAGTTGTGGCAAACACTGTTTTTGCCTCATTGAACAATCTCGGTATCCATGTTCAAAAACAACTGACCGTAGATGTATGTATTCCTTGATTCGCAATGGTATTCCATTGATCCATATGTGTTGGTCTTCTCTGCTCATACCTTCTGGAAAATGTTATAATCTCACATAGAGGTTTTTTACTCTTAGGAGTTTTTGCATATAAGATTATGTCATATATTAATAAACCCTTTCTTCCTCCTTTCCATTTCAGAGCTTTTAATCATTCATCTTGCATAATTTCTATGACCAAACTTCCATGACAATATTGAAATGAAGTGGTGGACGTGGGCATCGTTGACTTATTTGGGGTCTTAAGGAGAAAACCTTCAGTCTTTCACCACTAAAAATGTACATATGAGCTTTTTTCATCAATATCCTTTATGATAATTTTTAAAGACTCTTTATATGAGAGACTGTGAGAGAAGGAGACAGAGAGAGTGCACGTGAGAGCAGAGAATCTCCAGCAGATTCCCTGCTGAGTGAGGAGTCTGCCACGGGGCTTGATCTCAAGACCCGTGAGATCATGACCTGAGGCCAAACCAAAAGTCAGATGCTCGACCCACTGAGTCACCCAGGCACCCCTCCTTTATCACAATTTAATCTTCTACTTCTATTTTATTGTGAGCACTTATCATGAAAGGGTTTGGATTTTGTTAAAGATTATCCTACATCAATTGACATGATCATGTTTCTTCTGGATGTGGTCTAGGACACCGATTAGCTATGTTGAACAGCCTTTGCATTCCTGGTGTAAATCACACTTGGTCAGGATGTATAGTCCTGTCAGTGTGCTGCTAGATTCGGTCTGCTAGAATTCTGTTGAGGATTCTTGCCTCGCTCTTCATCATGGATTTTGGCCTGGCGTCCTCTTTTCTTGTAAGGTCTTTATCAGTCTTTGGAATCGGGACAATGCTGGCATTCTAGGGTGATGTGGGAAGTGTTCCCTCCTCTTGTACTTTTGGCAGACTTTCAGAAAGATTGATATCAGGTCTTCTTTAAACGTGTGGGACAAATCACCAGGGAAAACATCGGGTTCTGGTCTTTTCATTGTTGGGAAGTTCTCATTACTGCTTCAGTCTATTTACTTATTACAGGTCTGCTCAGGGATTCCATTTCTTCTGGAGTCACTTTTGGTCATTTGTGTGCTTCTCAGAATTATCTGCTTCATCTCAGCGAGCCACTTTGTTGGTATAAAATGGTTCCATTTTTGTCTCCTTGTCAATTTTGGTAAATCCGTAAAAGAAAGAAATGTTGTTTTCACTGATTTTCTCACGTGCTCTTCTCTTCCAATTATCTCTGCCCTAATCTTCATAGTTTCTTTTGCTCTACTAACTTTGATCTTCTCCTTCGACTGAAGCAGAGGAACATTCTCACTGCTCCAGATGCCAGCCAGCTGTCCAGGTCTGGGTTGTTGGGTAGAGAAGCAGGACAGACTGGAGTGGATCAGGCTACCTGGGCAATTTCTACCTCACCTGGTGTTCCAGGTCACCCCCAGACTGTCATTTCAGGCTGTACCTCTCCTCCTGCCAGGCAACAGACTGACCTGGCTTCCCATGAACCACTCATGACCTTAGGCGCCTTCTGTGCTGTAGGAACAAGAAGACTAGCTGAATTTTGCCAAGGAGCACTGCGCATGAGCAGGAAAGCCTGCATAGCCCAGGGCACTGTCTTCTTTGCATTTCCTTCACTCCTTGCCATGTGTGGGTCACAGCCACCTATGCCCATGGACACCCAAGAGCACCCATTCACCTAGGGTGTCTGATGAATGCAAAGTCAGCCCTTCAATTCTGCCACCACACCCCCAACACAACACCCAAGACCAAAAGGAGCCCTCACTCCAAGTCCTGAGACCAGCTCAGATGCAGCCCCTCCCTGTGCAGCAGGGACATCGCCTACCTGCTTTGCAGTCTCCTCCAGCCTGATGTAGATGTGGAGGACATTAGTGTGGGTTTTGTCCCAGGGTCCCTGATGGCCAGGAAAAGGCCTGGACTTTCCCCACCCTTTCTCCCTGACGTCCCTTCCTGGAGCCTGGGTCCCCACTCCACAGCCACAAGGGGCCAAGAAGACTCAGTCTCTAGAACCTTCTGGGCTAGATGCTGACTGGGGTTACCTTGCACAGTCTGGTGTTTCTGCTGGCCTTGCCGTTCCTCAGGTTCCGGAGTTGACCTCCCAGTCATCGCTGGAGACCTCAGGCATCATCTCAGCCTCTGTCAGCACCTCCCCCTCCTCTGCCTCCATCAGATCTGTGGCAGCCTCGGAATCACACGAGCTCCGTGTCTCAGGGTCTGCAACCACAGCTCCTCGCTGCCGCTCTCCATGTAGCAGGTGGGCGCTGCTGCCTCATCCCCATCAGCCTGGACATGAAGATCGGCACCATGTACAAGAGCATCCTGCTGAACTGGGCATGTGGGGCATCCCCTTGGTCTCCTCACTCAGACCTCTCTGGGTACTGACCTCACTGGAACAGCAAGCTACTCTGACAAGAAGCCATCTCTGGGGGGTGGAGCAAGATGACAGAGGAGTAGGAGACCTGGATTTCGTCTGGTCTCAGGAATTCAGCTGGATAGGGATCAAACCATTCTGAACACCTACGAATTCAACAGGAGATTGAAGAAAAGAATCGCAACAACTCTCTGAACAGAAAAGCGAGCACATTCTGGAAGGTAGGAAGTGCAGAGAAGTGAATCCGAGGTGCTATTCGGGAGGCTAGATGGCAGGGGAGGGGGCCTCCATCGGGCACTTCTGGCAAGTGATAGGGCAGCGGAGCACAAAATTGGAACTTTTAGTAGTCGGCTCTGCTAAGGGACGTCGCTCCAGCGCCTAAGCGGGAGGTGAAAACTTCGCAGGACACTGTGGTCTCAGGTCCCTTGGGGTCACGAAAGACCGGGGGTGCCTGAGTGCGGCAGAGCTCCCGGGTATCAGAGCGGGGAAGCCGGCTGCAGAGCCAGAGCCGAGGCGCAGGGTCTCAGCTCAGGGTTGCCATAAACCATGATCGGCGACACAGTCGGGCCACTGCTCCTCCAGCAGGGACCCAACAAGCGGCAGAACCGGGGAGACTCCCTTTCCTCCCCTGGGAGGAGCGGCACGGGAGCGCACCGCAGGGATCTGCTGGGTTTGGAGACTCCACACGGGGTCGGGTGCCAGACATAGAAATGCTCAGTCACAGGCCGGGTGAGCACAGAGTGTGGCCAGAGACTGGAGACATGGGAGTGATTGACTGTTTTTCTCTGGGGGCGCACTGAGAAGTGGGGCCCCAAGTTCTCGGCTCCTCCGGGGCGGAGACTGGGAGGCCACCATGTTCACTCTTGTCCTCCAAAGCTGTACCAAAAGCTTGCAGGGAACGAAAGCTCCCGAGAGCAAACCCGAGCAGATTACTTAGCCCGGACCAGGCAAGGGTGGGGCAATTCGACATTTAGGAACCATGGCAACAGGCCCCTCCCCCAGAAGATCAGTAAGAACAACCAGCCAAGATCAAGTTTACTGATCAATGAGAACTGCAGAATGCCAGCGCTAGGGGAATACTGCACATAGATTTCATGGCTTTTTTCCCATGATTCTTTAGTCTTTCAAAGTTAATTTTTTTAACTTTTTTTTGAACTTTTCTTTTTCCCTTTTTCAACCAACATCTTATCAATCCCTTTTTAAAAAAATTTTTTTTATTTTTCATTTTTAGAGTCATATTCTATCCCTTCATAGTAGTTACCCTTATTTTTGGCATATATACTAAATAAGTTGTTCTCTCTTTGAAATTTTGAGATACAGTTTCTTCTAACAGATCAAAATATACCCTAAATCTCTAGTGTATGGCTTTGTTCTAGTCTCCTAGTCTCTCCCCCACCCTTTTTTAAAAACCTTCTTCTTTCTTTTTTCAAACAACTGATCTTATCAATTCCTTTTATAACATATTTTGTAATTTTCATCTTTAGGTCATATTCCATCCCTTCATCGTATCAACCCTTATTTTTGTACATATATAAGTTTTTCTTTCTTTAAAATTTTGGGAGGCACTTTCTTCTAACAGACCAAAATACACCCAAAATCTAGTGTGTGGCACTGATCTATGCACCAGCTGATCATATTTGACCATATTCTGTTTTTTTGTTTTGTTTTGTTCTGTTTTTGTTTGTTTTTATCTTTTCCTTTTTCTCTTTTTTTTTTCTTTTTCTTTTTTCTTTCTATCCCTTTCTTTTCCCCTGGTTTCAGGTCTTTTCTGATTTCTTTAGAGTATATTTTCTGGGGACGTTGTTACCCTGTTAGCATTTTGTTCTCTCATTCTTCTAGTCTCCTCTGGACAAAATGATAAAACGAAAAAAATCACCTCGGCATAAAGAACAAGAGATGGTACTGACCGCCAGGGACCTAATCAATACAGACATTAGTACGATGTCGGACCTAGAGTTCAGAATCATGGCTTTAAAGATACTAGCTGGACTTGAAAAAAGCATGGAAGTTATTAGAGAAACGCTTTCTGGAGAAATAAAAGAACTAAAATCTAACCAAGTCGAAATCAAAAAGGCTATTAATGAGGTGCAATCAAAAAAATGGGGGCTCGAACTGCTAGGATTAATGAGGCAGAGGAGAGAATCAGTGATATAAAGACCAAATGTTGGAAAAGAAAGAAGCTGAGAAAAAGAGAGATAAACAACTACTGGATCACGAGGGCAGAATTTGAGAGATAAGCAATACCATAAGACGAAACAACATTAGAATAATTGGGATCCCAGAAGAAGAAGAAACAAGAGAAGAGCAGAAGGTATATTGGAGCAAATGATAACAAAGAACTTCCCTAATGTGGGGAAGGAAACAGGCATCAAAATCCAGGATGCACAGAGGACCCCTCTCAAAATCAATAAAAACAGGTCAACACCCCGACATCTAATAGTAAAACGTATGAGTCTCAGCGACAAAGAGAAAATCCTGAAAGCGGCTCGGGAGAAGAGATATGTAACCTACGATGGTAGAAAAAAGATTGGCAACAGACCTATCCACAGAGACCTGGCAGGCCAGAGAGGACTGGCATGATATATTCAGACCACTAAATGAGAAAAATATGCAGCCAAGAATACAATATCCAGCTAGGCTCTCATTGAAAATAGAAGGAGAGTAAAAGCCTCCAGGACAAACAAACACTAAAGGAATTTGCAGACACGAAACCAGCCCTCCAAGAAATATTGAAAGGGGTCCTCTAAGCAAAGAGAGAACCTAAAAGCAGCATAGACCAGAAATGAACACAGATAATATATACTAACAGTCACCTTACCGGAAATACAATGGCACTAAATTCATATCTTTCAATAGTTACCCTGAATGTAAATGGCCTAAATGCCCCAATCAAAAGACACAGGCTATCAGATTGGATTAAAAAACAAGACCCATCCATACGCTGCCTGCAAGAGACACATTTTAGACCCAAAGAAACCTCCAGATTGAAAATGAGGGGGTGGAAAACCATTTACCATGCTAATGGACACCAAAAGAAAGCTGGAGTGGCAATCCTTATATCAGACAAATTCGATTTTAAACCAAAGACTGTAATAAGAGATGAGGAAGGACACTATATCCTACTTAAAGGGTCTATCCAAAAAGAAGATCTAACAATTGTAAATATCTATGCCCCTAACAGGGGAGCAGCCAATTATATAAGGCAATTAATAACAAAAGCAAAGAAACACATTAACAACAATACATTAATAGTGGGGGACTTTAACACCCCCCTGACTGAAATGGACAGATCATCTAAGCAAAAGATCAACAAGGAAATAAAGACTTTAAATGACACACTGGACCAAATGGACTTCACAGACACATTCAGAACATTCCATCCCAAAGCAACGGAATACACATTCTTCTCTAGTGCCCATGGAATATTCTCCAGAATGGATCACATCCTAGGTCACAAATCAGGTCTCAACCGGTACCAAAAGATTGGGATCATTCCCTGCATATTTTCAGACCACAATGCTTTGAAACTAGAACTCAATCACAAGGGGAAAGTCAGAAAGAACTCAAATACATGGAGGCTAAAGAGCATCCTACTAAAGAATGAATGGGTCAATCAGGAAATTAAAGAGGAATTAAAAAAATTCATGGAAACCAATGAAAATGAAAACACAACTGTCCAAAATCTTTGGGATACAGCAAAGGCAGTCCTGAGAGGAAAGTATATAGCAATACAAGCCTTTCTCAAGAAACAAGAAAGGTCTCAAATACACAACCTAACCCTACACTTAAAGGAGCTGGAGAAAGAACAGCAAAGAAAGCCTAAACCCAGCAGGAGAAGAGAAATAATCAAGAGCAGAGCAGAAATCAATGAACTAGAAACCAAAAGAACAGTAGAACAGATCAACGAAACTAGGAGCTGGTTCTTTGAAACAATTAACAAGATTGCTAAACCCCTGGCCAGATTTATCAAAAAGAAAAGAGAAATGACCCAAATCAACAAAATCAGGAATGAAAGAGGAGAGATCCCAACCAACACCAAAGAAATACAAACAATTATAACAACATATTATGAGCAACTCTATGCCAGCAAATTAGATAACCTGGAAGAAATGGATGCATTCCTAGAGATGTATCAACTACCAAAACTGAACCAGGAAGAAATAGATAACCTGAACAGACCTATAATCACTAAGGAAATTGAAGCAGTCATCAAAAGTCTCCCAACAAACAAAAGCCCAGGGCCAGATGGCTTCCCGGGGGAATTACACCAAACTTTTAAAGAAGAATTAATACCTATTCTTCTGAAACTGTTCCAAAAAATAGAAATGGAAGGAAAACTTCCAAACTCGTTTTATGAGGCCACCATTACCTTGATCCCCAAACCAGACAAAGACCCCATCAAAAAGGAGAATTACAGACCAATATCCTCGATGAACATGGATGCAAAAATTCTCACCAAAATACTAGCCAATAGGATCCACCAGAACATTAAAAGGATTATTCACCACGACCAAGTGGGATTTATCCCTGGGCTGCAAGGTTGGTTCAACATCCTCAAATCAATCAATGTGATGCAATACATTAACAAAAGAAAGAACAAGAATCATAGGATCCTCTCGATAGATGCAGAAAAAGCATTTGACAAAGTACAGCATCCTTTCTTGATCAAAACTATTCAGAGTATACGGATAGAGGGTACACACCTCAATATCATAAAAGCCATCTATGAAAAACCCACAGCGAATATTCCCAATGGGGAAAAACTGAGAGCTTTCCCCTAAGGTCAGGAACATGGCAGGGATGTCCACTCTCACCACTGCTATTCAATATAGTACTAGAAGTCCTAGCCACAGCAATCAGACAACAAAAAGAAATCAAAGGCATCCAAATCGGCAAAGAAGAAGTCAAACTCTCACTCTTTGCAGATGATATGATACTGTATGTGGAAAACCCAAAAGACTCCACCCCAAAACTGCTAGAACTCATACAGGATTTCAGTAAAGTGGCAGGATATAAAACCAATGCACAGAAATCAGTGGCATTCCCATATACCAACAACAAGACAGAAGGAAGAGAAATTAAGGAGTCGATCCCATTTACAATTGCACCCAAAACTGTAAGATACCTAGGAATAAATCTAACCAAAGAGGCAAAGGATCTCTACTCAGAAAACTATAAAATACTCATGAACGATATGCAGGAAGACACAAAGAAATGGAAAAAGTTCCACGCTCGTGGATCAGAAGAACAAATATTGTGAAAATGTCAATGCCATCTAGAGCAATCTACACATTCAATGCAACCCCCATCAAAATACCATCCACTTTTTTCAAAGAAATGGAACAAACAATCCTAAAATTTGTATGGAACCAGAAAAGACCCCGAATAGCCAGAGAAATGTTGAGAAAGCAAAGCAAAGCTGGCAGCATCAGAATTCCGGACTTCCAGCTCTATTTACAAAGCTGTCATCATCAAGGCAGTATGGTACTGGCACAAAAACAGACACATAGATCAATGGAACAAAATAGAGGGCCCAGAAATGGACCCTCAACTCTATGGTCAACTAATCTTTGACAAAGCAGGAAAGAATGTCCAATGGAAAAAAGACAGTCTCTTCAACTAATGGTGTTGGGAAAATTGAACAGCCACCTGCAGAAGAAGGAAACCGGACCATGGCAATAACATGCTCACCAGGCTCCTTCTAAATCGAGGATGATGTGGCTCTGATAAGAATGCCCGGATTGTGTCCCCTGAACCCCCCAACCCACAGTGTCCCCTGACTCCTTGCCCAGCATCCAGAGAGCCCTGCATGAGCTGGTCTAGACATGCTCCCCAGTGTGCCCCCCTCACCCCACTCCAGCCTCTGTAGAGCCTTCCCTCCCCAGGGAGCCCATCAAGAATCTGCCCTCAGAGCCCCGAGCCGTCCCTTCGTATGACCCCCATCCGGGATGACCTCACCTCCAAGCCTGGGCTCAAAGGCTACTTCCTCAGGCTCCTCTGGAAGCTCAGGTTTTGGGTCGGATTGATCTGGATCAAACTAACAGCAGGGCCATGTCACAGCCCTGTGACTGGCAAGCTCCTATGGGAACTCTTGGGACCTCCGTTTTCTACTTTGAAGATGGTGTCAGTGACTCCCACCTCAGGAGGATGTGTTGGGGATTAAAGCAGGGAGATGAAAGTGTTTGAGGGCCGGACCTTGGGGAGACGGGGTGCTGCAAGGAAGACAGGGGAGGGGATGTAGAGGAGAAAAACGCGACCTGACCTCCTCCCTGCCCAGACGTGTCCCCATTCCCCCTCCCCTGACCCAGCCATGCACCTGGACGAACACTGGAGTGGAACGTGGCGGCCAGGACGGCAAGGTGGGGGGTATACTTCATTTCTCTCTAGTCCCCAGGTCTCCATGTCCACTCGGTCCAGCGGCCCTGCCTGGCGGGAGTGGGGCTGGCCCCCGGCCTAAGAGGACGTAAGGGTCACTGACCAGACAGTGGAGATCGGGACCCGTTGGACCGACCCCACAGCAAGCCCCTCGGTGTTGCTCATGCCGGCTGAGAGGTGGGGTCCCGCGCATGCGCCGTCTGCTGGGCCGTGTGCGCGCCTGCGCAGGCGCGCCTGCGCAGGATCCACCTGCCTCCGACCGACCGTTGGTGGGAGGACCCCGCCCACCCGACCCCGCCCACCCAGAGTGCACCTGCGCCATGTCCATCCAAAAGGTGGGAGCCGATCGGACACCCAGAACCACGCTAATGGAGTTCCTCCTCCAACCCCTCATGGGACAGTCCGCAAACTGAGGGCAGGAGACGGAGGGACTGGCCTGGGACGCACCAGGTGAACAGAGGCTAGAGGAACGGGGAGGGTTCCAGCTTCCGAGGCCAAGCTTCACCTCCCATGGGGTTTCCTTTGGGAATGAGGGCCCCCAAGATCCTGGGGGACCATGGCCCACACTCCCATGTGGGGCCCTTTCCTCTGGTCATCCTCGCATGGGCGCACACACACACAAGGCTCTACGTGCACATTCACACACACACACACACACACACCCATCCACAAACACACAAACTAACTCCCCAGGGGGGTCAAAGGGGGCATGAACCCTGGAGGTGACAAGGGGGTTGGAAGGAAGAGGTTGGAGGCAGCGGGGTCCTGGGGTGTGGACATTGTCTCCTGGGAACATGCCCGGGGTCATAGCATGGGGGATGGGGGAGACATGCCAGGCTGATGGCCAGGGCGTCCCCAAGATGCCCAAGGGCTGTCACTGGCACCCGCATTCTAGAGACAGCCCCCTTCCAAACAGTTCACTTGGCTGGAGATGCTCCGATCCTGCTGTACCCCGATGTCCCGAGGATGTGGTCTCAGGAAAGTCACTGCATCCCAGGTGCGGGGCTGTGCCCGCACGGGGCTGCGTCTGATCTGGGAGCAGCAGGGGGACTGCGCAGGGCGACGGTGAGGACGGCGGGGCCGGGCTGTGATGCCTCCAGGCCGGGCGCTGCTCACTGTCTTTGCAGAGCCCCATGGAAGAAATTGGGGAGAAGCTGGTCAACAGGAACCTCCCTCTACGGCTGCCCAGCGTGGGGCCCGTGCAGCAGGCAGCCAGTAAGGGCTGGTGCAGGCTCAGGGGGAGCGTGGGGACGACGGCTCTCCAGGCCTGGGCTCGGGGAGGGCCAGGAGGGTCTCCTACCCCAAAGCCATCCAGGTCACCGACCCCCCGGGCTGCCACGACGGCTGTGCCCCTTACCTGGCCATAATGTCAACCCAAGGAGTCTGGGCTGCTCCCTTCACACACACCAGACACACACATATCACGCACACAAATCACACACACACTCCACCACACACACTAACACACAGACACACACAGACACACATGGACAGGAAGCCCCTTCTAGACATTTTGCATAATTCAGGGAACAGGGCAGACAAATCACCCTGCCCCGTGGGCCTCTGTTCTAGGTGGAGGTCCACCGGTAACCCTAGACGACAAAGCAGAGATGGGCACAGGACGTTGCGTGGGACGCCCTGCCGGCCTCCTCTAGATGGGGATCCCTCTGCTCTCATTGTCCAAAGGATGACGGGCCCTAGGACGAAGAAGAGCCCCTGTCTCCAAGGTGGGGGACATTTGGGGCTTTGGCGGGGCTGGGGGTGCTGGGCAGAGCCCTGGCTCCGCCGCGTCTGTCATGGCTGCTGGAGGGCAGCGGTGTGGGGGCCTCTCCTGCAGGACAGGAGTGAGACAGCTGAGGCTGTGGGCCCGGGGCCTAGGGAGCGGAGGGGAGGCTGGGGGCCTCGCCTGCTCTGACCCAGTCCGGGTGCCACCAGCTCACACTGGGTCCCCCAGGCCAGCTGCATGTGGGGCCTGGACAGGCCGGGCAGACATCCCCGAGAATAGTGTTGGTGTAGGAGACCCCACGGGCCTGCAAGGGGGTCAGGCAGCCGTCGGAGCAGGGGCTGGGGGCCAAGGGGCCGTGAGAGCACAGGCGGGCTGGGCCGAGGGACACTGCCCGTTCCCTCCTCCCTCATAGACTTCTGCAGCTCCTCTCTGTGCCCCAGGGCCGGGACAGAGCAGACACTGCATCTCCCCGCCCTCCTGGAGTTTCCAGTGCAGCAGGAGGGACCCCAGACAGACAGTGGATTGGGGCAGGCTCCCCTGAGGAAGGCAGGGGTGCTCACACCAGTGATGGAGAGCTCCCTCCCGTGGAGACTGCTGGCCCCCGCACCTGCTGGCTACACCTGCCCCTGCCTGGATGGCCGGTGCGGGTGGGCTGGGTGGGACTGGCCTCTGGATGGAGATTCCCCAGGGCTGCCCCAGGGGGCTGTGTGGAAGGGCAGGCCAGGCCACTGACTTTGCTTCCTGCCCGCCTACCTCCAGGGCCATCTCCTCCATTCTGGGCACCTGGCTGGACCAGTACTCAGAGGACTTCTGTCAGCCCGGACGTTCCCTGCCTCAAGCAGCTGGTGGCCCATGTGCAGCTCAACATGCCCGGTTCTGACCTGGAGCGCCATGCCCACCTTCTGATGGCCCAGTTGGAGCACGCAGAGCCGACGCAGGCTGACCCTGAGGATGAGAAGACCGGAGGTGGGTGCCTGTGGGTGTGAGGGGAAGGGTCAGGGCTGGCCCCACAGGGAGGAGCCCCAGAGGCTGGTGTGGGGGCAGGAGCAAAGACTGGGCACCAAGCGGGTGGACGGAAGTCGGGGAGACGTCCCGGGGAGGGCTCCTTCCTGGCTTCAGCTTCTCTGGGAGGCCCTGGGCTGGGCTCTGTCTTGCAAAGGCCCACGGAGAGCAGGCACGGGCTGAGCTCTTCTTCTCCTTTCTCAGCTGCTCCACCATCTGAGGAGCTAGAGCGACTCCATCTGCATCTCTAGCATGTGTCAGGAGCCAGGTGCAGGGACAGAAGCCAGGCCAGCTTCCACGGGGCTCTGCAAACACAGGAACTGTCACTCAGCTCGGAGGCCTCACAGCCCTGCCCGACGTCCTCACTGTCCCCCTGCCCAACCCCCTGCTGCTCCCAGATCAGACACACACCTGTGCGTGCACAGCCCAGAGTCTCCCAGAGATGCCCCAGGTAGGAAGGAACCCTCCCCGGGACGTCTCCCCGACTGCAGTCCACCCGCTGGGCGCTCTGAGCCCAGTCTTTGCTCCAGGCCCCACACCAGCCTCTGGGGCTCCTCCCTGTGGGGCCAGCCCCGACCCTTCCCCCCACACACTCAGGCACCCAGCCCCGGTCTTCTCACCTGAGGCTCAGCCTCCATGGGCTCCGGCTCCTGCAGCACAATCCAGTAAATGACTACCGCGGACAGTGGTCTGGGTGATGTTGGAGGCCTTCCCGGCAATCCCCAGCACCTATTTCTGGGGAACTCTGTGGGGTCACACCCTAGGTCCTGGATATGTAACGGCTATCCGCCAACCTCCAGCTGGTTTCACCCGTTGACTTCTGCAAAGACAGGAACAGGTAGCCGGCCCGGACGCATCAAACCCTGCCCAGCCAACCTCACTGTCCCCCTGCCCAGTCAGTCCCCTTGCTGCTCCCAGATCAGACACACACCTGTGCGTGCACAGCCCAGAGTCTCCCAGAGATGCCCCAGGTAGGAAGGAACCCTCCCCGGGACGTCTCCCCGACTGCAGTCCACCCGCTGGGCGCTCTGAGCCCAGTCTTTGCTCCAGGCCCCACACCAGGTTCTGTGGGCTCCTCGCTGTGGGGCCAGCCCCGACCCTTCCCCACACACCCACAGGCACCCTGCCCCAGGCTTCTCAGCCTCGGGGTTGGCCTCCATGGGCTCCGGCTCCTGGAGCACAATCCACTGAACGACTACCGCAGACAGTGGTCTGGGTGATGTCAGAGGCCTTCCCCGGCAATACTCAGCTCCTGCTCCTGGACAGCCCTATGGGGTCACGCCCCAGGTCATAGAGATGGAGTGGGTGTCTGCCATCCTCTAGTCCATTACATCCGTTGACTACTGCAAAGACAGTGAGGGGTAGCCAGCCCAGAGGCATCACAGCCCTGCCCGGCCGTCCTCACTGTCACACTGTCCAGTCCCCCTGTTGCTCCCAGATCAGACACACACCTGTGCGTGCATAGCCCAACACCCCAGACAGTGACCCATACCTGTGGAGCTCTCGGGATAAACCCTGAGCATAAGCTCCCAGCCCCCCACACCCCATCGCACCCAGCCAGCCTTGGCCTGGGGTGTGAGCATGATCCACCCACCGGGCATCGGACCCATCATCACCCTGCATGAGACCCCTGTACACACACACACACACACACACACACACACACACACACACACACACGGAGAGCTGGGCTGCACAGTCGGATCACAGCAGTGTCTGACTGGCCTGGCTGGCTCTGGGCCTCCCTTGTTACCTTTGGGTACCTCCAGGCAAATGGCCAGAGATGTCAGGGGTGAGACCTGACTCCGGTCTGCAGTGTAGGAAATGGCTCTCACTGTTGGCTTTTCTACCACATCCTCAGCATGTAGGGATACAGCGGGAGAACAGTTTGATCATTGGAGCATCTCTAGCCAATTGAAGGGAGTAGGGGTCTGTCTCTAGAATGTGGATGCCTATGGCAGCCCTTTGGGCATCGTGGGGACCCCTGGCCTTCAGCCTGGCAAGTTACTCCTCCCCACACCATGGCCCCAGGCATGTTTCCAAGAGTTCCCATAGGAGGTTCCTGTCACAGGGCTGTGACATGGCCCTGCTGTGGGTTTGAACCCAGGTCAATCTGACCCAAGCCTGAGCTCATGCAAGGAGCCTGAGGAAGTACCTTTGACTGGTACAGCTTAAAGTGACAGAAGCTTAACTTTTACTGAATCTACATATTAACTGTTAAATGTAAATATCATAAAGCCTGTAACAGAAAAGGGTGAAGGGTGGGGACTCCTGGGTGGCTCAGTCGGTTAAAGCGTCTGCCTTCGGCTCAGGTCAGGATCTCACGGTCGTGGGATGGAGCCCCATGCCGGGCTCCTCCAAGCTCATCAGGGAGTCAGCTGGAAGATTCTCTCTCCCAGTCCCTCTCCCCCTCCCCCTGCTCTCTCTCTCTCCTCTTCTAAAATAAATAAATGAATCTGGAAAAAAACAACAACATAAAAGAAGGTATGCTGTGGGGAGGGGGTCTAACTTCCTCCCCAGCCTACCCCTGTGGGTGACGAAGCTCTTTAGACTCCGATTTATCCTTCCTGTGTTTCTTCTTGCAGAAATAGGCAGACAACGTACATTTCCTTATCATCCTTTCTGTCTCACCTAGAAGGCTGTGTGCTTCACATGCCCTTTGGCACTTGGCTTTTTCCACTTTACAATACACCTTCATGTCATAGCACTCACCCCATGTTGGTTCACAGAGACCTTCGGGTTATTCTTTTATAGCTGCATAGGACTGTTTGTGGGTACACCATCTTTGATTCAGACAGTCTCCTGGATGTGGGCACCTAGCCAACTTCCAACAGTTTTCTATCACAAACAATGCTTTACTGAGTAACCACTGTGTGTATATATAGTTTGTATTGTCTCAGGTACTTCCTTAGGATAGATTCCTGTGAGTGGGATTTCTAGAACAAAAGACAAACGGGCAGGTAGTTAAGTTTTGTTAGATGTTGCCACATTCCCCTTTGTAATGATGGTACCATTTGCAGTCTGACAGGCAGTGCATGGGCATGCTTGTGTAGCCAAATTGTGGGTGGTGTGGCTAAGCTCTGCAATTTTTGGCAGGATGATAGGTGATAAATGACATCTCCGCATTGTTTTAATTTGCATTTTCTTACTGTGAATGAAAATGAACATTGTATCCATTCACCAGGGCTGCCATTACAAAGCACCACAGACTTAAACATCAGAGGTGTATTCTCTCCCAGCTCTGGAGGCTGGAGTCAGATCCAGGTGTGGCAGGGCCAGTTCCTCCCAAGGCCTCTCTCCTTGGTGTGTACATAGCCATCTTTTCCCCATGTCCCCACATGGTCGCCCCAGTTGAGTGTGTGTGTGTGTGTGTGTGTGTGTGTGTGTGTGTATACCTTAATCTCTTCTGATAAGGACCCCAGGTACGTTTAAACTGAACAATCTCATTTGGACTTAACTAACTCTTTAAAAGCCTCCATGTCTGAACAGAGTCATATTCTAAGGTTCTGGGGTCAGGACCTCAGCATAGAAATTGGTGGGGGCGGGGGGTTGGTGGAATGCAATTCATAAGAAACATCTTTTCATGTTTAGGGGTCATTTTAACTTTTTCGTGTGAATTATCTGGTTATGTCATTTGTCCTTTTTTTGTGATGCGTTTTCAGCCCTGTTTTTCTTTAATTTCTAAAAGTTTTGGTAGAGTATGGCTATTAGCCCTTGCATGTGATCTGTGTTGGAAATATTTTCTCCAGACTTGTCACTCATCTTTTGACTTTGTTTATGGCTTTATTTTTGCTATAAAAAATTTAAAAATATAGTCAAGTTATTTATCAGTACTTTCTTTTATTACATCTGGATTTTATGCATAGTTAGTGTGGCCTATGGGTTTGTAGTGGCTTGATCTGCCTGGGCTGCATGACAGAATCCCCAGAAGACAAAAGCCTTACGGGGCCTGTGAAATGAGCTCCTACAGTGATGTGAGGTCAACCTCCTGCCACAAACCCCTTATTTGTGAATCTATATGCCTCCTGATGGTTCCGCCTTCAGGAGTGAAATCTGATACAATTAGAAAGCATTTCCCTACATCCACATCATACAGAAACCCACCAGTGATTTCTTTTGTTACTCATATGATTCCATTTCCATGTTTAGCACTGAGATTTCTGATCCATTTCATGTTTATTCCCATGCATGAGGTGAATATGCTTCATCTTAATCTTCTTCTAAATGGATATCTAGTTGTCCGGATTTATTGCCAAAAATCAATTTTTTCCCAGGATTTAAGATGTCTCCTTTGTAGAACAACCTGTGCATTCTGGCTCATGAGAGCCTACTGTATATATTTTTCTCCAAATCTGCAATCTGTAAGATTATTTTGGGTTACACAGATGTCTTTTATCTATACCACTTTTTATGGTTTCCAGCTGTATTATGAGAATTGCAAAAATACCATAAAATTTCAAATGTGGCTCCCATCTTGTTAAGCAAGGTGATCATAGCTGTTTTCACAATCTGTGTGGTCCTGATGTGTGTGTCTACCCCCAATACTCATGTTGACGTCCTAGCCCCCAGTACGATCGCACTGGGAAGTGAGCCCTTGGAAGGGGACTAGGTCATGACGGTGGAGCCTCTTGAATGGAATCCATGCCCTTATGAAAGAGACCCCACAGCAGAACTTCCCTACCCCTTCCACCATGAGGACACTGTGAGAGGTCTGTGACCCACAAGAGGCCCTCCTTGACCCTGCTAGCACCCTGACTAGAACTTTTCGCTACCAGAACTGAGAAATAAATGCCTGTTGTTTATAAGCCACCCAGTGTGTGGTATTTTTGTGATATCAGCCCAAGTGGACTACGAGAGCCTGCCTTGTAATTCCAACGCAGGGAGCATTGGTGGGTCTGCTTCCCTTATCTCTCTTCTGCTGTGATTCTCTTCTTTCATCTTTGTCTCCTCAAATGTTGCGTCAGGAAACTGTACTTGAAAAAACATGATGAACAGGATTAATTTGAAGAGTAGGGTGATATTTTTGTCCTTGTATCCCATCTTCTTCTGCCAGGCATTGGGGAAGCTGGTAGTCACGGGACACCCTAATCCGTGGTCGAGGCCTGAGACTCCCCAGGTCCTGGGGTGGTGCAAAGTTGAGCTGCACATTTGTACAAGGGCTGGTTTCCTTTTGTTCACCAGTAAACTCATCTCCCAAGCAGGGGCTGGAGTGGTGGCCTAGCAGAGGTCCCTCCTTAAAAAGGCCTGGCAAGACAAATGGCTTCATCTTTCCTCCACCCGCCAAATCTTCCTTGTCTTTGTGTTGATAGAACCCCTGGAAGCCAGCCAGCAAAGGGGTCTGGAAATGTAGTCTGAACATTCCACCACTCCCTCCAACCTCCCAAGGAAGGACCTTCCTAGCCACCTCCCCTTGGATTTCAGGGGCTCAGACAGATCCTACCAAGCCCTCTGTCCTCTGCTCCCAGCTAGGGGCTCAGATGATCCAGGGCTGAGAAGCCAGGCCCATACAGATCTCCGATGGGACGTTGGGGGCTGTGCAGCTCCTGGGGTGTCTGGTCAGGGTCATGGAGTGCAGAGGTGGGAGGCAGCAAGGCCAAGGTGGGCGAGAGGGTGGACACGTTCAGACGGGTGGAGTGGAGCGACAGAAGGAACGGGACATTCCGGGCTGGGTGCTGACTGGGGGTGGGGGCAGGAGGCCAAGACCCACAGAGCAGGATAATGGGTAAGCCATGAAGGGGTGGGAGCTTTTTCAAAAAATTTTGGTTTCTGTTTTTTTTTTTTTTTTTTTAAGATTGAAACAAAAGATCGAACCTTCAGCTTCTGGAAGAACTGTCTGTGCCTCCGCTGGGACTTGGCCTTGGCCTACTGCCAGCCAGGGTTAAGGACCAGGGTTACTGGCCTACCCAGACTGAGCAAGGCTCAAGAGTGTTGAATCCCCAGGGAGGAGTGCAGGTGGTGTGACTGGGAATGGGATGCTCATTCTGGAAGCTTCCAGTGGAAGGAAGCATACAGAACCAGGGATTGGCATGGCAGCGTTGACAAAGAACGCTTTGTGTGTGCTTGGCACACATTCGCCAGGGGCCCACTCCCCCTTCTCTAGCACATCTGGGCAGGGCACAGAGGCCACCACTGAATAATAATGCCACCCGCCCTTGGGTAATTTCCCCACCTTGCAAAAAGGGAGGCCAGGATGGTGTCGTGGCGATTAGTGGCCGCCCACAGAGACCCATGCAGAGACATATAAATGGGTATTCAGGGGCTGGAGGCACTGCACACCCCTGGCCCCGAGGCATGTGTGCTGGTGTGCACATACCTGCAAGGATGAGGCTGTCCTGTGAGCTGTCCTGCTGGCTCTGGTCTCAGTGCCTAAGACCCAGGCAGTGTGGCTCAGGAGGCTGGACCCTAAGCCGGTAACAACACTCCTGTGGGTCCTAGGGGCCCAGGCCCCTCCCGTGGGGCCACACAACCTCTGGGTTACCCTCCCAGAGCCAACCCAGACCGGCACTGGCTATGGGGGGATGGGCTAGCCTGAAGAAGGGGCCCTGGGTTCCCAGATAGAGAGAGGATGCCTCCAAGGGCTTGAGGGACTGGCCCCCCTCACCTGCTCCTCCTCCACCAGCTTCTGGGGTCCTGGGATGTTTTTGCCGTGGCCTCAGGTGAGAAGGGCTTTGCGTTGGAGAAGGCCACGAAGAACGTCGAGGGCGTCATGGTGACCCTTACTCCAGAAAACAACCTGAAAATGTTGTCCTCCAGGCACAGGTGAGTGCGGTGTGTGCCCTGTGTCTGGGTGGGACTCATGCCGGGGTGGGAGAGGCCTCCTGGGCAAATCCTTCTCAAGCTACTGCTTGAAGTGGGTCATGCCTTGTGCTGAAGAGCCGCGGGTTCTTGGGGGACTCCAGGTACCCTCCCTCGCATTCCTGCATCTGCCTGCAGGAGATGTGGGGCCCGGGTGTACCTGGGCCAGGCCTGGCCTTGGGACAAGCAAGGGCAGGGGAGGTCTGGGGTAAGATGGCAGCTCCACGGTGTTGGGTGAGCTTGGTCCCACGGGCCATGGTGTTGGCCCCAAAGCCACGTGGCTGGGTCGTCCCAGTGAAGCTGGTGGAATCAGACATCCAAATACAGAAGCTGGGCCTCTGGAGGGCCTTGGGCCCTATGCAAAGCCAAAGATGCCATAGGAGCCATGGGGATGCCACAAGGCTCAGAGCCGATTTTTGGCATCTGCTCAACGGAATGATTGGTCAGCAGCCTCTCCTGGTGCCAGTGTCAAGGCGCATCTCTGTCCAGGGACCTGGGCCAGAAGCTGATTTGGAGAGGTGGATTGTGCTGAGGGCCCCCTGCAGATACACATTCGGATCAGGGCTTGGAGGAGAGGCAAGTGGGCCTCTCACGTTTTGTTGTGTAATGAAATTTCATTCGTTGGCCTTTGGACAGCAAACATACTTGCATGGCTCAAAAATCAGGGTTCCTCAGGGTGTACCGTGGGGGTCCTTCCCCACCTGCCTCAGCCAGCCCGTCTCCTCCCTGAGGGTAGCCCGTGTTAGGGACGTGGGGGCAGGCACACACCAGCACCCATGTGTCATTTGCCCACGCACGCTGGGGGGTTGTTCCGATCAGTCCACAGAGGCTCTGCTCTCTTTTAAAACATTTCAAAGTTTGTTCTCTTTTGTCTTTATGACATTTTTCAAAGTTGTAGGAAGATAAACACAGCGCAGAGATTTACTGTCCTCGCTACTTCTAAGCGCACAGCACAAGGGCGTCAAGCACATTCACACTGTTGTGCAGCCGACCCCCTCCATCCGTTTCCGTTGAACACGGACCCATCCCCTCCCCTGCCCCTATTTCTGTGGGTCTGACTCCTCTGGGGCCTCCGGGGAGTGGATCCTTGGGGATTGGTCTGTCTGCGCCGGGGACCGGGCTGATCTCACTCGGCACCGTGTCCTCCACATTCATCCGCGTTGTAGCCGGTGTCGGGATTTCCTCCCTTTTTAAGGCTGAATTATGTTCCATGGTGTGGACAGGCCACATGGTTTCTTCCACCGTCTGGTTCGTCAATGGCACTGTCATAAACATGGGTGTGCAAGTCTCCCTTCTGTTCTCCTGCGTGTGCGCCCTGCAGGGGATCGCTGGGCCGTACAGTGATGTCCTTTCGCATTTACCAGGGCGCTCTGCTCTTTTGGATCGCTGTGTGAGACTCCATAGGCCTTCTGCCAGGCTCTGCTGCTCGACAGACAGTGCTCTCCAATCTTCGGCAACTGGAAACACCTTTTGTGGCGTGGGTCCTGGTGCTCTCGCCTCCAAGAGGTCCCCACGTGGCAGGTTCCCTGAACCAGCGCCCCGGCATTCCCGTGCTCTTGCTTCCACGACATCTGATAGGCAACAGATGGCCCCCTTCAGCTTCTACGTGGCCCTTCTAAGGATGGGAGCGTCGCAGCGTACGTGCTCCCTGCCCAACGCACTGCCTGGTCACATCTCTGGTATGTTTTCCTCTAAGGTGTGTTTTTCCTCCTTTGTAAGAACCCTTAAGGATTAGGAATATGAGGCACTTGTCTGTGACAGAAACCAGTTGCAAATATACTTCCCAGTTTGTCATTTTTCTTATAACATTGAGGAGGACTTTTTTTTTTTTCATACATGAAGGATTTCTTTCCATTTCTCTGAGGATGCACACTAGCTTTCTCTTTGCGGGGCTCCTGGCTTTTGTGACACCGTCAGTTAGGAAACGGCTTGCAACTCCCTGGTGCTTCTGGCATCTTCGCTGCATTTGGGATTTGACCCTGGGAAAATAGGAGGAACCAGTTGGTTTTTTCTAGATCACTACCCAATTTCTAACGTCATTAATCGAATTGCCTCTCTGTCCTCCACGGACTCCGGCTGACTTTGTCACGTGCTAAATTCCCATGCTCCCATTTTGCTTTATTATTGGACTTTTTTTTTTTTTAGGATTTATTTATTTACTCTTGAGAGAGTGAGAGAGCACGAGCGGGAGGGGCGGAGGGAGGGGTCGAGAATCTCAAACAGAGTGTGTGCTGAGCGCGGAGCCCAACTCAGTCTCACGATCACGAGATCACAACCTGAGCCAAAACCAAGAGTTGGACGCTTGATGGACGGAGCCACCCAGGCGCCCCTGTTTCTGGACTTCCCATTCATTCCTTTGATCAGTCTTCTGATTTTCCAAACCCCGTTGTTTCACCTGTTGCAGCTTTGTGCCCCACTGCCTCAGTTTACTGGATGGCTCTTGCCTGTTGTTCTTCCTTCTGGAATTTCCCAGCCATGAGCTCATCTTAGTGAGCAAAGACCGCTGCATTTCTGTGGTTGGTTCACTTTATGGACTGACCGCTTCGGGGACGTAGGCCCCTTTGGATACTGGGTGCCTTTACCCAAAATTACAGACGACCTTGTGTTTGTCCGAGGCTCCTTTTGTGCCCGTCACGTGGCTTCTAGCGCGCGAGGCCTCTTGGGAGGTGGAAGGAAGTCGATTTGCACTTTGCAGGGCTCTCGTGTCTGCTCATTCCTCGGCCAGGTTGGATTCGTTGCAGAACAAGGCTTCCGGGCAACGGGCACCATCAGCGGCAGCCAGGATCCCCTGCGCGGCATGCTGGTGGCTGGCCAGGTGCAGTTGGTAGGACCCTTGTCTCTTCTGGGCCTGAGTCCAGACCCTGAGCCGAGGACAGACGATCGCTCTTCCAGCTTGGAGAGGCGTGACGTGAACGTGGTGGAGCTGCTGAGACAGAGCTCTGGATGGGTGTTTGAGAACTCCTGTAAGGCGACGGCCTCCAC
Organism: Eumetopias jubatus; assembly: GCF_037043125.1. Taxonomy (NCBI): domain Eukaryota; kingdom Metazoa; phylum Chordata; class Mammalia; order Carnivora; family Otariidae; genus Eumetopias; species Eumetopias jubatus. Next base: position 568,436 of record NW_028274905.1, on the reverse strand, counting down.
GGTCTCATGCGGGGCGTGGGGCATGGGGCGGTGCGGGATGGGCTGGCTTTCTGGGCCCTCCCTAGTGGGATCCATCACCGACAGCCTGGGCTGGCGTCCCCTGCCGCCTGGCCAATGCCGTGGGATGGGGAGCGGGCCCATCCCCGAGACTTCCACTAGAAAGTGAAAGGATGCATTTTGTCAGAGTTTGGAAGACAGAGGGCTCACCCTGGCGTGCCCCGCGGTGACCCTGGGCCTCCGTCGGGGGTGGTGCCCCCGAGGGGACATGATCGGTGGAGGGTTCCCCCCGGCATGAGTTGGGACAGGCACTCGCCGGGCATCTGTTCCTGAGGCCCTCTGTGTGCTGGCTCTGGGGTCAATGGGACAATGCTTTCCGGGGGGGCCTCTCGTGAGGTCTGATGCTCCGCCCTGGGGGGGTGCACGTATTTCCTAGGCCTAGGAGTGTTGGACTACCGGGGGCTGGGCACCAACTTCAGGGACTACGCCATTGTGTTCACCCAGCTAGAGTTCAAGGACGAGGCGTTCAACACCGTGGAGCTGTACAGTAAGTGGTGGACACCACGGGCCGGCCCCACAAACTCCCTGCCACGGGCGGCCAGGCTGGGCAAACTCCCGCTGACTGTGCTGAGCCCCGGGCCTCCAGGGTCCCAGAGCAGCATCCCTGCCCTTCGGCCCCCTGCAGGAGGGGTGGCTGGGGCACGGGGCACACGTAGTGAGGGCTCCCCTCCCGCCCCACAGGCCGGACAGAGCTGGCCAGCCAGGAGGCCCTGCGCCTCTTTGCTAGGTGGAGCCAGTCCTGGGCTTCCTGTCTCAGCAGCAGGCCACATTGAGGCCGGACCGTGAGTGTCACCCGATGCCCACGGGCCCCTGGCTGACTTCTGTGGGTCTCGGGGTCCCTCCGAGCCTCAGGGAGTCAGGCAGGGTGGGGGTGGGGAGCTCTACACGGAGTCCCCTGCTCCTGCCCAAAGCCAGGCCTGCAGGGCCGGCCCCGTCTCGGGCGACGCCGTGGGCAGAGCGGGGTGGCCGCGGTGTGTCCTGGGTGCCCACCCTCAGTAGTCCTCTTCCCCCCCAGTCACCTGTGCGCACAAGACTTTCCAGGTCAGCTGTCCTCCTGAGCATCACCCCAGATCCTACACCCCAGAGCTCTGCCCCGAGAAGGCCCGGGGCCCGGGACGGGGCTGACACCCCTCGAGGTGAATCTGGGGTCCTGCAACACTCTGCTTGGGTTTCAGTGAATGCATCGACCTCCCGGTGGGACTGTGCCCGCCAAGTCCTGTGAGGCTGGCCAGGCGCTGGCCTCCTTGCTCAGCCGCCTGGGAGCTTGGTGTGGGGCGGGCTGCTCTCAGGACTCACGGCAGTTCCAAATAAAACGATCCCACAAGGCCCTACAGATGCCTCTCACCTGTGTGCTGAGGGCGGACGGCAATGTCAGACGGGGCGCTGCCCTCTCGGGGCTCCGGTCGGTGCAGGGGAGGAGGTGGGCGTGGGGCTCACCGAGGGCTGGGCCATACAGCCCAGAACCAGCTCTGGGTGGGGGGCACGTGGACGTGGGTCTTGGCTCCTGAGTGGGGGCTGGGCTGGGGGCAGCTGCTCCGCAAGCAGAGGTCACCACAGTCCCTGGGCTGGAGGGAGGACTGTCTGAGTTAGAGCAGACCCTCGGGGGTCTGGACAGGTGCGGGCTGACGCAGTGGGCGTGGGTGCCCACCAGGGTGCGCGGCTGGGGTGCCACAGTGTCCAGGGCACAAGAGTGTGGCTTTCCCAGGCCTGGAGCTTTGGGGCCAGGGCAGGGGGCAGGATTCCCGAGGGACCGAGCCTGTGGCTCCTCCTGTGGTCTGGTGGGGCCGTGCCTGACGTCGTGGGGGGGGTGCCCATCACTCACGGAGGGGGGCGGTGCGTGCAGGCTAGGGGTGGGCACGCTCACACACATCCAGCAGCCCTGTCCGTCAGCACCTGCTCGGGACGGAAAGCCCTGCTGTCACGCTGGTGCCATCTGTGCCCCATCGTCACCGTGGTCCTGCTTCTCACGTGCAAATATCTCTATGAAGTGACTCCCAGGGACACCTCCCGGCTGCTTGCCTCTCTTCCGCGGGGGCTAGGATGGGAGGCCCAGGGGTCTCACAGGGGAACACGATGGCCTTCAAATTCAGGCAGCACCCACCAGGCCGAGCCCCTAGGCCGCCCGCCTGTGTCCCAAAGCCCCTCTCCCCCCCCATTGACCCACCCCAGGCTGGCTCAAGGCTCTGGGGTGGCTGGACACCCACGGCAGGGTCAGGTGGGTGGGGAGACTTAAACTCAGTGCCCCGGTGGCCGAGGAAGGAGGGTGACAATGGGACCAGGGAGGCTGACGTGTGTGCTGGTCTTGGCGCTTATGCCTGCTACGGGATCCCGGCCGCAGGAACAGCTACCCAGGGAGTCCCACAACCTCAACTGGAACAAGGTGAGCCACACACCTGCGTTCCCCAAGGCTGACAGCCAGGCCGACCGGGGCCAGGCATGCAGTGTGTGTGGTGGCTGGAAGATCACTCCCTGAAAATCTCCAAAGGGCCATCCTGGAACAGGGGGCAGTGCCGCAAGGGCGGAAGGGGTTTCAGGCCCTGGCCTCTCTCTGAGGAGCTGGTGGCCACGCAAGAGGGGGGAGGGCCGAGGGCCCCAGGCAGGTGCTGCCTCAGGGCACCGGGGATGCTAGGTGGGCAGAGACCGAACGAGCAGAGCGTGTTCCAGAACAACCAGATGTCTGGCAGGTGGAAGGTCCTAGTGGAGGTGGCCGTGGGAACTGACTCCCCGGGAATGTGGGTTTGTGGCAGGAAGTCAGAGGGATGGGGCCGAGGGCCGAGCTGGAAGGAAGGGGGAGGCCTTTCACGGGAAGGGAATTCCAGCAGATGGTAACCACAGGCCAGCCCTCGGGGACCCAGCACACCCGGCACCTGCCCGCCAAGGCCCAGAGGGGCAGCCGGGTCCCTGTGCAGGGGCTGCGCCGACCTGTTGGTGCTGGACCCGGCCTGGGCCTCAGGCCAATGTCAGTGTCCGGTGGGTTCCTGAGGGCCCGGCTGGGAGCCTGGCACGGGCTGCTACGCCAGCACGCTCTCCACAGTTTTCAGGGTTCTGGTACATTCTGGCTGTCGCCTCTGAGGATCAGAGATTCTTGCCAGGCAGAGACAGGAGGAAGCTGGGGGCATCGATGTTGGAGGTCCACAAAGCGGGCCAGCTGAAGGTGGTACTTGCCTTCAGCCAGTGAGTGGACCGGGGAGGGGCCCAGCACATTCTTCACGGAGCCCTGACCACAAACAGCCCAGACATCTCCCTGTCAAGAGGGGAAAGGGAGCCGGGGGCGGGGGGAGCCAGCCCCACGATCACCTGCACATCTGACAGATCATCTCTGCAGTCCCGAAACCCTTCCTGCCCCTAAAAATTAAGGCCTGATTTTGGGAGAGGCCACCACGTACACGGGAGCACTCGGCAGAGAGTGGGTGTTCCGAGGGTTTCCCTTAAGCTGTGGGACTGACCCTGCACCAAAGTGGAAAATTCCAGGAAACCAGAGCCAACAAAGGGCTCCCGCCTTGCTGCCACCCCCCGCCCCCAGGTCACAGGGGTGTCAGTCACACACATTAATTCTGCGGAAAGATAGGAAAAAGGCGATGTTCAGGAATACTTGTGCGTAGGAAGGCCCGGGCCTGGAGAGAAAGACCTGGAGGTGGGCGTGTCCCCGGCTTCATGGCCACAGGCCCGGGAGAGGCCGCTCCTCTGTCCCAGGGCTGGGTGGATGGGAGAGACAGCGGCCCACGGGGCGGGCAGGCAGGCCACGGTCCCAGAGCCCACAAGCATGCAAGTGCCCGCAGCCTAGGCCTGGAAGGTGGTTGGGTGTGTGGGAGGGACTCCTGACCCTTCCCAGTTGCCCCTGCTGTGCAGGCCTGATCGGGCGGCCCCACGCTTCTCTTCCGGTCCAGTGAAGGGGGTCGAGGGCTTCCACGTGCTGTCCACTGACTACAGCTACGGCGTGGTCTACGTGCGCCTGGGCCGGGCCGGCCGGACCTCTAAGACCCTGCTGCTCCTCAGTGAGTCCAGTGGAAAACTCTGGGGAGGGGGCGTGCGGAGTGCGGGTCAGGTGGGGGACGGAGGGGCGACAAGCTCAGAGGGCAAGGTATGGAAGCACCTGCCTCAGCTCGGGCTCCCTGACAGAGCACCACAGACCGCACCGCACGGGCGCCCGCGATGGACATTGATCCTCACGGCTCAGCGCGCCGACCTGGCGAATTCCGGGGAGGTCCCCATTCCTGGTTTGCAGATGGCTGCCTCTTCACTATGTCAAGTGTCGGGGAGAGAGCTCCGGTGTCTTCCTCTTCTTATACGGGCACTGACCCCATCATGAGCACCCAGCTAACCCCACACACCTCCCAAGGCCCCAGGATGTCACACCATCCCTCTGGGGCTCTGATGGATGAATTTGGGGGGACACGAACACACATCCGTTCCTGTCACGGCCCTTGCGCTGCGGGCTGGCAGGAAGTGGGAAGTAGGAGGTCAGGGCCGGGACACACACAGCAAACGGGTGGCTAGGTGGGCGGGCGGAGTGCTGCGCCCGGACGGGGGGACCAGGTGGGCGGGTCTCTGGTGTGGCTGCCACGGGGCTGAGTGGGGGCGGCCAGTGCACGGGCGGAGCCCAGAGGGCAACAGGCCCGGAGTGGGACTGACCCTCTGCATGGAGGCAGGGGACCCCCTGGGCTGAGGGCAGGATCGGGGGAGCAGGGGGAGGTGGTGAAGGGAGGGTGGGCGGGGAGCTGCTGTCCAGGGAGGGGTGGGGGGAAGGGGGCACAAACCCACTTCGGGGCACCGAGGCCTGCAGGACAGCCATCGGAGAGGTCGGAGGGGTCCCGTGGAGTCTCCGTGGAGGAGGGCGTGGCCAGGAGCGCAGCGGGAGGGGCATCAGGCTCCGGCCCATGGGTCCTGTGAGCAGAGGGGCCTCCCCAAGTGGCCCTGTGTGGTGCCCGCCTTGGGACTGCACTGGGGACACCCCCCTACCTCGGAGCACAGAGGGGACAGAGGCACACTCCCCATCACCCGCCTGCTGCCCCCTCCCTTGGCAGCACACTGGCTTCTCTGTCCTGCCAGCTCGGAGGGCGCTGCGGTGGCCACGGGCTCGGGGACGGCCCCAGAGGGCCAGAGCTGGGGACTCTGACCTTGTGACTCTGCTTTCAACTGCAGGCAGACAGAGCAGGTCCAGCTTCCCGAGCATGAAAAAATTCGTAGACATACGTGCATTTGATAGCTCGCAAACGGTGTGACTGTTCTCCCAAAGATGGTAACAGACGGCCACGGGCCCTCCCGTGCAGGCCAACAGCACGCCCGGCCCCCATCCATCCCGTCGAGCTCAGTGCTTCTCTCCCTCCTGCAGCCTCGTGTGCCCACACCATCCTGCCCTGAGAGCCCGCGTCCACCCACCCGTCCCCTCGGGGCTCCACCCGCGCCCCCCTTGACCCCGGGAACATCGCTCAAGACTGCAGGTCTGCACATCCAATGGCCTATTGGGACGCGTTGGAATACCCCAGGCCACTGATGGGGTGAAGTCCAGGGCCATGGCCGTAGCCCAAGCGGGATCCTTTATGATCTTGGAGAGATGGGGATAGGAAGGCGGTAGGAGGGCAGGTGTTGGCCAGGCAGGAGGATGCCCGACCGGACCCATTCTGCCCACGCCCTCCAGATTCCGTGGGGGAAAGAGTCTGCCACACTTCTCTGCTGGGAAGTAGACCACGGCTCTTGGACCAACGTCGTCCTTCTGTATGTGTCCCACAGCGCGTCTGCCACCCGTCCCCGTGGGCCCTGACGTCCTACACTTCCTCAGGAAGTCTTCCACTTATTCGCCCAACATTTCCCAGCACCCGTGACAGGCCAGGCACGTGCTAGCTGCCGGAGAGAGGCAAACTGGCAAATTCAGTTTCAGAGATCTGATGCCAGGACAGGCTCGCACCAGCGCAACCGCCCTTCACACGACCGCAGACTCGGGGAAGTGTCTGGAGAGAGCGTAAAACAACGGCAGGTCTGACTCACGCCGGGTGGAGCAGGAGGGGTCAGGGAGGGCTTCTCGGAGGAAGGGACATTCGGAAGAGAGCTGAGGCACAAAGGTAGTTAGGGAAGTTGGGTGGGCTTCCACGGAAGAGGAGACCACTTGTGAAAAACCCCAGAGTGGTGGAAGCGGAGGGAAGGGTGGGGGGGGGGAGAGCACAGGCCGTGGAGGGAGGTTCAGTCCGAGGACAGGGAGCCCCGGGCAGGCTCGGGGGCTGAGCTTGGAGCCCAGGACCCCCAAACGGAGATGCCACGTGGGGGGCTGGAGTTCAGAGGACAGAGAGATGTGGGAGCCGGACACGTGGAGTCACCAGTATGTAGTTGGCGATGCAATTCGCTGGTGCGGTTAGGGCCACCCGAGGAGAACACAGTAGAATGGCATCAGTCAGCTACTACCACGTAAGGACCACCCACAGGATCTCTGTGCTATGAACCGACATGAATGTACTTAGCTTTCCCGTCTGGGCAGCATGGGGTCAGGTGGCGCAGGCCGGCCCTGCTGGGCGGCGGGGGTCTCCGCAGCTTGCGCCCGCCTTGGGGGGTGACTGTCCGTGACTGGTTCGCGCCAGCTCTGCTGCCATTGTCCCCCTCTCACCGAGGGCGGCCACGTCCCGCTCGTCTCACGGCCACGCCGAGGCCACAGCAGGCGAGGCCACAGCAGGCTGGGAGGAAGGGCTCAGCACAGGACTGCATTTCTGCCTCAGCGGCTAAGTGAAGCATGTCAAGGGGCCAAACCCCAAGTGCAGAAGGGCCTGCACAGGGTCTGTCGAGGCTCACAGCCCTGGGCACGCGCAGGAGCCCAGGCTGAACCCAGCTCTGTGTCCTCACACAAGGGCTGCACCCAGGCCTTGCGTGGGCTGTGGGTGGGGTGGGGTGTGAGGGTGTCACTGTATAGATGGGGCATGGGGGGGGTCAGCATTGAACAGCTGGGGGAGGGGCCCTCGCGGCTGGGGCTCTTGTCTGAGGAGGAAGTTGGGTGAGGGGACCCCGGCCATGGTGACCTCACTTCCCTGACAACAGAGCCCATCAGAATTTGGAACCCAGGTAACCAGGAACCCACATTCCAGAGACAGCCCCCGGCCCAGCTCATTACATTGCAGATAGTGAAACTAAGATGTTCACGTGCTGCGTTCCCAGATCCGGAGGTTGCCGACGGAAGAAAGCGCGCCCAGCAAATGCTGTCTCAAGATGTCCTTTCAGGGCTCCCCACCGCCTCTGGCCGTTTGGTCGGAAAGACCACAAGGTGACACCAGGAGTCCCAGAGCCGGCCACCCAGCCCCACAGGGTCTAATCCACCTGTGCAGCCCCAGGTCCCCACCCGTGTGTGTGTGTGTGTGTGTGTGTGTGTGTGTGTGTGTGAAGAGGGGTCATGTAGGGTGGGCCAACCCCATTCAAGAGCAGGCTGATGAGGGGTCAGATACCCAGTGGGCAGGTCTTGTTCAAGGTCAAGGGTGGCTGGGTGGGACGGGGTGTGCGCGGATGCGAGCTTCTGCCCTGGGTTTATCCCAATTGCCCTGGAACGGGGGTCACTGTACCGCGTGCAGGCCTGGGCACGCACAGGTGTGTCTGATCTGGGAGCAGGAGGGGGACAGGGCAGGGGGACAGGGAGGCTGGCTGGGCAGGGCTGTGATACCTCTGGGCCGGCTACCCATCCCTGTCTTTGCAGACCACGGATGAAATCGGGAGGAGGCTGGCGGACAGCCATGATATTTCTGGGACCTGGGGCGTGACACCACAGGGGTCCCCAGGAGCAGGTGCTGGGGATTGCGGGGGAAGGCCTCCGACACCACCCAGACCACTGTCACTGGTGGTCATTGACTGGATTGTGCTCCAGGAATGGAGCCCACGGAGACCGAGCTCGAGGCTGAGAAGCCTGGGGCGGGGTGCCTGTGGGTGTGTGGGGACGGGTCGGGGCAGGCCCCACAGGGAGGAGCCCCGAGAGGCTGGTGTGGGGCCAGGAGCAAAGACTGTGTGCAGAGCACCCAGCGGGTGGACTGCAGTCGGGGAGACGTCCCGGGGAGGGCTCCTTCCTGGCTGCGGCTTCTCTGGGAGGCTCTGGGCTGGGCTCTGTCTTGCAAATACCCACGGAGAGCAGGCACGGGGGTGAGCTTTTCTCCTCTCACAGATGTTCCACGACCTAAGGAGCTAGAGCCGGCTCCAACTCCCTCAGCAGCTCTACAGGGAGGGGTGGTGCCTGCAGAGACTTCAGCAGGAGCCCAGGAGCCGGCAGTTGACCCGGCACCTGCCCACGGAGAGCCTGACGCCGACCAGGAAGGGCCTGCTCGAGAACCTGTGCCCAGAGAGCCTGCCCCTGCTCTTGCCACTGTTCCTGCCGGAGCCAGGGCCCCTGTGCCTGCCCCGAACTGTGGCCCTGCTCCTTGCCCAGACCCCGCTCCTGCCCTGGATCCTGACCCGTCCCTACCCCTGCCAGTGCCCCTGTCCCTGCCCCTGACCCAGATACTACCTGGGTTCCTGTATGTGCCACTGCTGCAGACCCCATCCCTCCCCTTGCACCTGCCCCTTCCCCTTCCCCTGCTTGTGCTCCTGTTCTGGCCCCTGACCCAAGTCCTGCCCCTTCCCCTGACCATGCCTGTGTCCCTGTTTTCGCCTCTGACCCAAATCTTGCCCCCACTCATGTCCCTGTCCCTGCCCGTGCCCCTGCTAGAGCCGATGGCCCTTCCCTTGCCCCTACTCGTGCCCCTGCAGCTGCCACTTCCCCAGCACCTGCCTGTGCACCTGTTCTTGCCCCTGCTCCGGATCCTGACCCAGCCCCTGGCCTGGAGCCTGCCCCTTCCCTTGCCCCGGTCTGTGCTCCGATTCTTGCCCCTGACCCGGGTTCTGCCCCTGCCCCTGCCCCTTCCCCGACGTGTGCACCTGTTCTTGCCCCTGACCCAGCTCCTGCGCTGGATCCTGCCCCTTCCCCTGCCCCTGCCTGTATTCCTGTTCTTGCCCCTGTCCCGGCTTCTGCCCCTGCAACAGTCCATTCCCCTGCCCCTCCCTCTGCTCCGGTGCTTGCCTCTGACCCAGCTCCTTCCCCTTTCCCTACCCGTTTCCCTGCCCCTGCATGTGCACCCATTCCTGCCCATGACCCACCTCCTGCCCCTGCACCTGTCCGTTCCTCTACCTGGGTCCCCGTTCCTGCCCCTGCCCCTGCAAGAGCCTATGCCCCTTCCCCTGCCTGGGTCCCTGTTCCTGCCCCTGCCCCTGCCAGAGCCGATGCCCCTTCCCCTGCTTTCCAGCACCACGGGCCCTTCCCTTGGCCCTGCCTGTGGTCCTGTACTTGCCCATGACCCAGCTCCTACCGTGCATCCGGACCCCGTCCCTGCTCTTGTATCTGGCTCTGCTCTTCCATCTGGCCCTGCCCCTCCTCCTGTTCCTGCAGGGCTCCCAGAACCACAGCCAGAGCCCACATCCTCGTGGGGAGAGCCCCTTGTACAATTCCCCTTATTTCCATCACCCGACCCTGATGCCCCGCCAGATTGTTTCATCCCCTCCCCCTGTGTTCTTTCTCTCTGGTACATATTAACTGTTATATTATCTTTCCTTATCCTCTACGCTGTTTATTATTTATTTTAAATAAAATTAATTGTTTTCTGTTGGACAAGTCTGCAGCATTAATTATATTCCCAATGCTGTGCCACCGCACCACAGAACATTGCTGCACAATATCTGCTTCCGAAAAGGACACCCTGAACCAGAAGGCCTCCCTGCCCATTTCTCCCCGAGCCCAGCCCCTGGCGACCCCTAAGCTGCTTTCTCTCTCTGTTCCTTTCCTGGGTGTTTCCTGTACGTGGAATCACACAATAGGGGCCTTTGTGTCTGCCCCCCTATTTTCAAAGGGAACTCGTTTCCTTCTGTGTTTATTGGACACAGAATTTCCCTTATTCGATATTGAAATGCCTGGGGCTTACAGATCAGACGTAATCAGAGAGGCCACTTTAGGAATTATGGGCACAATCTTGGGGCCGAGACCCCTGTTCCTGCTGGGACACCTCAGCCTGACCCCAGACAGGACAGGGCTGGTTCCTCCTGTGGCCCACACAGAAACCAGGGAAATGCAGAAAGCTGGAAGACACACCCCAAAAGGCAATGCATTGCTCACAACCCAAGGCCAGAGAAAGGTTTCAGCGGACTCTGGTCCAAACCACGCTCCAAGTCACTGGGTTCCACAGGGAGAGACCACACGCATGCAAGTCCAAGTGGGGACAGGCACGGGGGGAGTCAAAGAAGCGGAGCTAGCAGGTAAGGACTCTGGCAAAAACAAAAAACTCTATGGAGGCAGCGCTGGTCACCCTCAGACGGGCAGGTGTCTGGTCTGGGGACCAGCAGCCCTGGGGAGAACGTGAGGAAGCGGAGGTCCCCTGGAGGAAAGGGTGACGGCACCCCTGTCTGGGAGGACAGTGCGCAGCACCCATCCCAGCCTGCAGGTGCACCCATCACCTACTGTGGGCAGCCCAATCCCAGCTTGTTGAAGGGAAGACCCGTGTCCATAATCCCCTATTTGCAACAGAATCCATAAAGGGGAGTTTGTGGGTCAACACGTATACAGTGTTTAAGGTACAAGTCTCGAATTCCAACATCCATGGTCTGCTTGTCCACCTTGAGCCTTGTTTGGGAAGCAGGGGTGGGGACGCCCGGGGCTGTGACCTGTGGGAGGGGTGGGGAGGGTAAGCTCTGAATGGAGTGACCAAAGCACACGGGGTGACCTGCCCAGGAGGGACCCTCTCGTTCCCCAGCCCCTCTCCTGACCTCGTGCACGATGGCGAGGGTGTGATGATGAAGGTGCTGGCCCTTGGCTGGCGAGTTCCGTAGCTGGTGTCGGAGCTGCTCAGGCTGCACACCGGGCTCTGATCCCAGAGCTGGCGCGAGAGCTGAAGCTGCAGCTGCCCCAGTCTCGGGAGCTGCAGCTCGCATCGCTGTTGGACCTGCCTCGAGCTCTGGGGCAGGTACTAGAGCTGAATCCCCCTCCAGAGATGATCTAGATCCGGTTCCGCACTTGGATAAGGCTCTTGAACCCACGAACGGCTTTCCTCCCCTGCCCATTTCATGGATGACAAAACTCGGGGCGGTGACGGGACCGGCTACCTGGGGGTAATGGCTACGGGGGGATTCAGCCCAAGGATCCTGCATGCCCTTCACCTCGTGCCCCATACAGGTCGGTCCTGAGGTGCCCGACAGGGGCAAGGGCCTGAACCGCTGCTCCCGGCACCTGATCCCACCTGATCAGAGACACTCCCCTGGGTCGTGAAGTCCTCGTTTGACCTCTACTCCGGCCAGCCCCACGCGAGCAGGGACCGTGCGTCCTCACTGCTTGGGCACCATCTCCAGATGGCGGACTGGCCACTGCAGCGGGGTTGGTCACCACTATACCGTCGACGTGGATGCAGGAGCAGCTACAGGCCCAAAGCCCGCTCCGCAGCTCGAGGCATTTGATCTTCTGTTGCGGTGCCACTGCTGGGAGCTTGGGAGCCCGGGAGCTGGAGCCAAGTGCGCCCCAGTGTGAGTAAGCCCGCTGGAACCACGGCTCCATCACCAACTCCAGAGCTAGAGCCACTGCAAAATCCGAGCTGGCCCAGCTCCACAGTCAGCTGCGGGTGTTCCCCGGACACGGAGCAGGCGCTCGCTCCCCCTGCAGAGCTAGAGCCAGTGGGCTCCGCGCAGCAAGCCCCAACCCAGGACCCGCTGGGTTCCCTCTTCCCTCACAGACTTCTGCAGTTCCTCTGTGATTCCCCAGCGCTGGGACAGAGCAGACACTGCACCCACACCACCCCCTCCTTGGGTTTCCAGTTCAACAGGAGGGACCACAGACAGATAGAGGCGTGGGGCACACTCCCCTGAGGAAGGCAGGGGTGCTCACACCCGTGATGGAGGGCTCCCTCTCATGCAGATTGCCGGCCCCCCGCACCTGCTGGCCACACCTGCCCCTGCCTGGATGTCCAGTGTGGGTGGGCTGGGGGGGGCCTGAGCTCTGGATGGAGCATCCCCAAGGCTGCCCCAGGGAGTGTGTGGAAGGGCAGGCCCGGCCACTGACTTTGCTTCTTGCCCACCTACCTCCAGGGCCATCTCCTCCATTCTGGGCACATGGCTGGACTAGACTCGGAGGACTTCTGTCAGCCAAAGACGTTCCCTGCCTCAAGCAGCTGGTGGCCCATGTGCAGCTCAACATGCCCTGTTCCGACCTGGAGCACCAAGCCCACCTTCTGCTGACCCAGCTGGAGCACGTAGAGCCCACAGTGGCCGAGCCTGAGGGTGAGAACACCGGGGCTGGGTGCCTGAGTGTGTGGGGGGAAGGGTCAGGGCTGGTCCCACAGAGAGGAGCCCCGGAGGCTGGTGTGGGGCCTGGAGGAAAGACTGGGCTCCGAGCGCCCAGTGGGTGGACTGCAGTCCGGGAGACGTCCCAGGGAGGTCTCCTTCCTACCTGTGGCATCTCTGGGAGACTCTGGGCTGTGCACGCACAGGTGTGTGTCTGATCTGGGAGCAGCAGGGGGGCTGGGCAGACAGTGAGGACATCGGGCAGGGCTGTGATGCCTCCGAGCTGAGTGACAGTTCCTGTGTTTCCAGAGCCCCATGGAATCTGGCTTGGATTCTGCCCCTGCACCTGGCTCCTCACACGAGTTAGGGACACAGGTGGAGCCTGGCTCTAGCTCCTGAGATGGTGGAGCAGCTGAGAGAGGAGAAGAAAAGCTCAGCCCATGGCTCCTCTCCATGGGCCTTTGAAGACAGAGCCCAGCCCAGGGCCTCCCAGAGTAGCCGCAGCCAGGAAGGAGCCCTCTCTGGGGCGTCTCCCCGCCTGCCATCCACCCGCTGGGCCCTCTGAGCCCAGTCTTTTCTCCTGGCCCCTCACCAGCCTCTAGGGCTCCTCCCTGTGGGGCCAGCCCCGACCCGTCGCACACACCCACAGGCACCCAGCCCCAAGCTTCTCAGCCTCGGGCTTGACCTCCATGGGCTCCGGCTCCTGGAGCACAATCCAGTCAATGACCACCAGGGACAGTGGTCTGGGTGGTTTCGGAGGCCTTCCCCCACAATCCCCAGCCCCTGCTCCTGGGGACCCCTGTGGGGTCACGCCCCAGCTCATGGAGTAGGAGGAAGTGTCTGACAGCCTCGTCCCCATTTCATCTGTGGCCTGCAAAGACAGGGACGGGTAGCCGGCCCAGAGGTATCACAGCCCTGCCCCGCCAACCTCCCTGTCCCCCTGCCCCGTTCCCTTGTTGCTCCCAGATCAGACACACACCTGTGCGTGCACAGCCCTGCACGCGGGACACTGACCCATCCCCTCAGGGCCATCGGGATAAACCCTGAGGCAGAAGCGCGCAGCCCCCCACACCCCGTCCCACCCACCCAGCCTTGACCTTGAACATGACCTGTCCACTGGGTATCTGACCCCTCATCAGCCTGCTCTTGAACGGCTTGGCCCGCCCCACATGACCCCTGTTCACACACACACACGCACACACGGGGAGGGGACCTGGGGCTGCATACATCGATTAGACCCTGTGGGGCTGGGTGGCTGGCCCTGGGCCTCCTGGTGTCTCCTTTCGGTCTTTCCAGCCAAATGGACAGAGACGTCGGGGAGCCCTGACACGACATCCCCAGCGAGGGAGTGTTTGCACAGTTTGCTTTCCTCAGCCTGTAGCCTCCAGTCTTTGGGATGCAACATGCAAACATGTTTTTGGTTCGAGGATCTCCAACGAAATGAGCTGGGCAGGGGGCTGTTTCTGGAATGTGGGTTCCCATGGCAGCACTTTGTGCATCATGGGGACCCCTGGCATTCAGACTGGCAAATTACCCCTCCCCACGCCATGGCCGCGGGCAGGATTCCAAGAGTTCGCATAGGAGCTTGCCTGTCCCAGGGCTGTGACATGGCTCCGCTGTGGCTTTGAACCCAGGTCAACCTGACCCAAGCCTGAGCTCATGCAGGAGCCTGAGGAAGTAGCCTTGAATGGTACAGCTGAAAGTGACGGAAGCTTAACTTTTACTGAATCTAAATATTAACTGTTAAATGTAAAAATCATAAAACATGTAACAGAAAAGGGTGAAGGGTGGGGACTCCTGGGTGTCTCAGTCGGTTAAAGCATCTGCCTTCGGCTCAGGTCAGGACTTCAGGGTCGTGGGATCGAATCCTGGTGCTGGCTCCCTGCTCAGCGGGGGGGTCTCTTTCTCTCTCTCCCTCTGCTGCACCCCCTGCTTCTGCGCTCTCTCCCTCTCTCTAACAAATAAAATGCTAAAGAAAAGTTTCTCTTGAAAAAAATAAAAAGATTGGGTGACAGGTGGACCTGGGCAGAGTGGCTCGAGCCATGGGCCGGAGCTACGGCCGATGCCAGGGATGCCCCCGGCTCCTGCCGTGGAACCAGCTCAGGACCTGAGCTGGAGCTGCAGCTGGAGCTGGCTCCGTCCCCGGTGTTGGGGCTCAAGCTGGTTCTGGAATGGACACCAGGGCTCAGTGAACTCTCAGGCTGGCATTGTTGCCAAATTTGGTGGAGGAACCGGCAGCAGAGAGGACTGCTGCACTGGAGCTGGTCCAGGCGAGCAGGTAGAGGGGCCTCTAGCCCGGGAGCTGCCGCCGGGGGGGGGCCGTCGTCCGCAGTCGGTGCGGGGGCTGCTGTGTGCGGTGGCTCTGGCTTTGTGGGTGGAGGTAATGCTCGTTTGGCGCACGACTGAGCGTCTGCTCTAGCTCGCCAGGTTGTAAGCACCCCTGTGTTTGTGCAGCGGGGGCAGGAGCTGGCTGCAGGGGCAGGGGGCTTACCCACACTGGGGCGCACTTGGCTCCGGGTCCCGAGCTCCCGACAAAGGCACCGCAGCAGAAGATGGAAATGCCTCGAGCTCTGGAGCGGGCTTTGGGTCTGTAGCTGCTTCTGAGCTCCGTCAACCCTGCAGTGGTGACCAGCCCCGCTGCAGTGGCCAGTCCTCCATCTGCAGATGGTGCCGAAGCGGCAGGAGGAGAGAAGACCACCACCCTGCCAGGGTGATCACCCTGTGCTGATCCCCACCGCCTGTCCCTGTGCCTTTCACAGGAAACCCCGCACAGCCTCCCATAGCAGCACTGAGCTGCCTTGAGAAGTGGCTCTCGATCTCGGGCTGGCTCTCACTCTGGCAATGATGCTGGATCGGATGAGAGAACTGGTGTGCAGTTGGCTTTGCTCCGGACCTCATGCCGGAGCGGGTTTTGCCTGTGGACGGGGTCCACGGGTCGGAGCAGAGGGGCTCTAGTCTGTGGGGGCACTGGCTCAGGCTCTCGAGCTGCTTCCATGGCTGGCTCGAGTCAACGCGGGGGTACGTTCTAGTGCATCAGATGGTTCTAGATCTTAGCTGCCGCCAGGGCTGACTCTGCCCCATGCCTCCTGTATTGTCTCGTGTTAGAGATGCTCTAGCTCTGTATCGCCCGCTAGCTGACTGTGGGTGAGTAGGACCTTAAGACAGCCTCGGAGAGTTTTTCAGGACCTAGAATTCACAGCTGTTAGGATCAGGTCACTTAGTTAGACACAAAAGTGGTTAATATCGTAAAGGACAATAAACTATATCCTTTGATGTTCTATTTTCTTCCCGGACCGAAATTATTTGCTTCTCTACCGGCAAAAACCTTCACGCAAATGTCTAATTTCACTAAGTTGGGGACCTCTACTAAATAGCAGTCAGTTGAACGAAGTCCATTTTCCCAGTCTTCGGGTGGCCTGTACCCTTACGTGAGAAGAAATGACATGCCAGCGTCCTTTCGCCTTATGTCCAAGCTCGGGCGGTCAGTATTCTCTTTACTCTCGCTCAGCTGGCAACTCTGGTTCAGAGGCTAAACATGGCCTTTGGAGCCTGGGTTCGAGTTCTGGCTGTGAGCCAGGTCAGCTGCGTACCCATGGTGTGCCTCGGGGTCCTCATCTGCGGAGGTGAGGGACACTCACGACGCGTCATTATGGCCAGTGATCACATGGTCTTCTATCCTTTCACTTTCTGCTTCTCCATATGAGGCCTCTTAGACCTCAGGCATATATCTGGATTTGGTTTGTAGTCCAATCTGAAAATTTGACTTTTTATTGGTGTACTTAGTCGGCTTACATTTAATGTACATGCAGTGACATTCAGGTGTAACTCTACCATCTTATTGGTTTGCTCTTTCCTCCATCTGTTCTTTTTTTGAAAACTCGTTCCATGCCTTCCTAAAGATTATGCAAGTATTCTCTGTCACTCCAGTCCCCTCCATTAACGTGTTATTATGCCTTCTCTCATTATTCCTTCAGGGACTGCTCAAGGGAAGTGCTGTCCCCATAGAAACAGTCCATCCCTGCGCTGTCAGGGCATGCCCCCCTCCTGTTCCCAGATATTAGCAAGGCCCTGGGCCTCTGTAACAGGGGTTGCAAGCTTTGCCTGTAAAGGGCCACATAGGCTTTGTAGGGCCTCCTCAACTCCACCATTATAGCTTGAAAGCGGCCATAGATGATATGTTGATAAAACAGCATGGTTATGTCTAAACAAACTATCTTTACCAAACAGATGACAGGTAGACTTTACCTGTGAGCAGTGTGCTGTGACCCCGGCTTTATAGCCTCAGCATCTCTGGGTAGGGGTTGGGGGGGGCATCTGGCTCCTGGGCTCCCCTTGGCTCCAGTACTACTCTTCCTCTTCCGGTCTCTTTGAGCCTGGAGGTGAGAACGGTTTCCCATCTACCTGTCCCCAGAAGTCCCTCCAACTGCTTTGGTTTTTTATTCCCACCCACACATCTGTAAACAGTTCCTCCAGTAAACTCTTCAACTGAATGCTGCAGCAGGCCATCCAGCTCCTGCAAAGACCCTAACGGAACTTTAGGCTTACAGCACGCACGTATTCATTCCACTGTGGCCCAAGTTGCAGCCAGCAGTTTGCAGATTGGCCTCCCTGCCCAGGAAGAGCCTCCTGCAGGGCAGACGCCATGTCTTAGTTATATTTGCATCCCCACCACACCCATCCCTCACCTGGGCACAGAATGGGAATGAAGAATCTTGGCTAAACTGACCTAAATTAGCAATGCAGAAATGGAGCCAGGAGAGGTCAGCATGTAGAAAAAAGACTGGAGGGGTTCTTATTTAAAGTGGGTAGGTTGTGAAAGAGAACTATCCAGGAGAGAGTGAGTTAATCGAGGAGAGCCAGAGGATTTGTCTCAAAGTTATCACAGAAGGGAAACATGTAAGGACCTGGTGTTACAATGTTAAGTCTTCAGTGTGGTTGAGCTGTTGTGTTAACAGTGTCCTCTGTGGAGTGTGGTCGAGCACTTGGTGTAACAAATGTCAGCTGTTGAAAGAGGTGAATGTCAGCTGCCGCAGTGAGTCGGAGTAAGGAAAAGAATGAGCACAAGTTCATTTTGCACATAGGAGGCCACGGCGTCATTTGAGAGGGGTGTCTACAAAGTGGCCTGTATTCAAGCCACATAAAAAGCAGCGAAATAGCAAACTGGAACCAGAAAGTTGGAGCAACTACTCAAGAATATTAACTTTTTTAAAAATAAGTTTTCAAATGGAGAAGGTAATACATGAAAATAGTCAAGATGAGACTAGAATTTAGAAGTTTATGTTGAACACATTGCTTCAAACACATAGTCATAATGGATTTATAAATTATGGAAACAGAAAACAAAAAGACACAGCAGGGCTCGAAAACACCAAAGTTCTTGGACCAGAAACAGAGGTGAGAGTGGCTCCTGTCGGCTGGTTTCTGGGGCTGGAAGTTGGCCACCGGAGTGGGCAAGGGGCTCACCCCACAGGCGTGGGTGAGGCTGTCCTACGTGGTGTAGGAAACTAAACCAAACAACCAACAAAACCCTGTTGCTGACAGCTGCCTAGGGCTTTTGAACACAGTGGGGGCTTAGGAGTACAAAGACAGAGACCCAAACTGAAGACCAAGAATGAATACCACTGCCTGCAGACCCTGCATCTGACATGCTCTCCCTGTTATTGAAAGCCTTGACATGCCACGTGGGACCCCGTTCTGGGCTGCAGGTGGAAGCGATGGCAAGGCCACTGACTAGGGAAGGGTGAGGAGCAGGAGGGGAAGGGGGAAGAGCCGCTATCTCCTGCCCGCTGCCCGCAAACCTAAATTCCAGGACATGTGAAGAAACCCAATGCTAAGAAAGTTAACAAATCAACAGTCAAAACATTTTCTTCTCCTTAGATAATTGAAAGTAAGAAACAAAAGACAGAAATGAAATAAGAATAGATGCATAGGAAAAAGGACCAATTAAAATCTTCAAAGTAAAAAATAAAAGTCATTGAAATAAATACCTCAAACTATCACAAACAAAACGACCTCAAGACAAAATTAATAAAGGCTGTTTACCCATCAACTTGCAGCAAGGGAGCCCTTCTGATGTCACTTTCAAGGGTTTTAGAAAGGAAATTAAGTTTTATCACATAGAAGGGGAAAAGCCTTGGACTGGGAAGCATCCTATTAAGGTGGGATTTTGGAGTAGAAGAGACTTCAGTTTGTCTGCAGGTACTTCTGACCGTCCTTGGTTGTCTGAAGGGGGCCAGGAAGCAGTTTGGGCAACTTCCAAGAAGACGTACTGTGGGATGCTAGGAGAGACAGGTGTTCTGCAGGGGGCCGCACCTTGGAACAAGTGGGGCCGCTGGGACTCTTTAGAGTGAGTATCCTCTTGAGAAGTGACCCCATGATAAAGGTGCCTCCAAACCGACTCTCAAGGAGCATTAAGGAAATGACCACCTACTGGGGTGGATTAGAAGGAGGTCTCCAAGAACACCACTACTCCGTTAGCATTTCCATCTTGGAACAGAAAATCTATTTGCCAAGACACATGACCCTTGAATAATTTTTTTTTTTTGAGAGAGGGAGAGAGAGAATGAGAGAGAGCATGAGAGGGGGGAGGGTCAAAGAGAGAGGTCGACCCCCTGCCGAGCAGGGAGCCTGATGCGGGGCTCGATGCGGGGCTCGATGCGGGGCTCGATGCGGGGCTCGATGCGGGGCTCGATGCGGGGCTCGATCCCGGGACTCCGGGATCATGACCTGAGCCTAAGGCAGTGGCTTAACCAACTGAGCCACCCAGGCGCCCCTGAATAATATGGGTTTCTACGGGGGTTTTTCCCAATAAATATACATAACAGTGCTGTAAATGCATTTTCTCTAACTCATGAGCTCCTCTATAACATTTTCTTTTCTTTAGCTTTTTATCGTAAGAACACAGTATGTTATACATACAACATACAAAACGCGTTCATCACCGTTTACTTTCCCGGTAAGGCTTCCGGCCAACAGCAGGCATTGGAAGTCAAGTTTTTTCAGTCAAAAATTATGACTGAAGGGAGCAGGCACAGCTAACTCTGTGGGTCCTGGGTCAATTACATCGCGGACAGCTGGCTTTATTTTTGATCAGAAGAAAACCTCAATTTTAAAGCATGGAAAGAGTTCAGACCACACTTCCAAGCTATGAATCAGTAACAAACTTTAATAACACGAGCGCGAAGTTGAGCACTCTCTGGACTCGACTGTTGGCCCACTCTTTGGAGGCCACTTACGGGAATTGTATTCGTAGGTGCGGGACAACGCCGCACACACCTGCGCGCAGGGGAAGCCCGACAAGGCGGCGAGTTAAGGGACCGGGAAGTCCCCGGCGACCGGGAAAGGCAGGACTCCGGGGGCCGCGGCCGCCGCCGTCCCCGTCCCCGGACACGCGCACCTGGGGCACAGCCCCGGGCCGGCCTCCGGCGCGCGCCCTCGCGCACGCGCACGCGCCCAGCCCCCAGCGCCCAGAGCCCGGGGCGAGGCCGCCGGGACACACCCCCTCCGCGCGCCGCGGGGACGCCATCCGGCCCCGGCGCGCGGGAGGCGGAGCCTCAGCGGGTCGCCGCCTCCGCTTGCGCCCGCGCCGCGGCGTTGACGTCATCGGGCCCGGACGCGGGACGGAGCCTCTTAACGCCGCCGCCTTTTGTGCCCTCCTTTCGCCGCAAGCTGTCGTCATCAGGCTCCGACGCTCTGTGAAGCTCTCGGGCTCCGGCGCTCGCGGGGCGGGCACGGACGCGCGGGCGGCGCCTCAGCCGGGTTGGAGCTGAGCGGAGAGGGCGGGGAAAGGCAGCGAATCGAGAAGGGGCGGGAAAGTGGCGGCCGGAACATGGCGGAGCGGATCCCTCTGTACCCGGTGCGCAGCGCGGCCGCCGTGGCCAACCGCAAACGCGCGACCTACTACAGCGCGGCCGGGCCTGGGCCGGGGGCCGAACGGCCCAGCAGGTAACGACGGCGCCGACCTCCCTCCCCCCCGCGGCGGCCCTCCCCCCGCGCCCCGTCCGGGCCCCCCGCCCCCCGGCCCCCGGCGGCGGGTCTGTCCCAGCTCGCAGGCCGCGCACAGTGCTCCGACTCCCGCGCGCCTGCACTCTGGGGGGGCGTCCACCCTTGGGAGAGGCCCCGGGACTCAGCGTCGGGGCCGGGCGGGGTCACCCCCAGCTCCGCCCCAGTCCTGGGCTGCCTTGGCCATCGACGCCCTCGTAGGTGGGGGCCGGCGTGCGGCTGCGGCGCTCTCACGGGAGCCGGGCGGGCGGGGCCCTCATCCCGCAGACACTGCTGCTGTCCGAGCCTCGGCGTGGTTCCCGTAGGGACCGTGAACGTGCAGACACGAAGCCCAAACCTGAGTGGAGAAGCACGGCCTGTCACAAACGCAAAGGGTTCAGGTCATGTGCCAAACCCAGGTGCACTTAATCATGTTCGTTGGCCAGAAGTTTTGCTTTTAGCAATGAGAAACGGAACTTCACAAGGTTAGATTATTTAATGGGACCCCACTTCAGTCGTCCATTTAAAACATAGAGACCTTTCGTTGAAAATGGAAGCCTCCTCGCCTAGTTGGTTTCAGCTCGCACTTAACTTGTTTCTCGCCCGAAGAGAGGAATACTATATTTTATAAAAAAGGAACTTATAAAAAGAGGAAGTACTGTCTTCTGCAGTTAATCGAAATTTTATTCCTAAGGAATTGTAGAAGCAATTAACTTTTTAAAAAATTTATTTGAGAGAGTGCCCGTGCGTGGGGGGGGAGGGTCAGAGAGAGAGAGAGAACCTCAAGCGGACTCCCCCTGAGCGTGGAGCCCTAGGCGGGCCTTGATCCCAGCACCTGAGATCAGGACCTGAGCTGAAATCGAGAGTTGGACAGGTGCCGCAGAAGCTGCTAACTTTTAGTACAGAAGAGGAAAAAAAAATTTCAATATCCAGTTGCTTCAGGATTCGAGTTTTAGAGTAACTTTGGTTCTGGGCTCTTTGAGAAGCTGTAACATGGAGTCAGAAAGTATGTGTTGTAATGTTGTAGAGCTGAATTGAATCGCGGCTCATTTACTGACTAGCTGTTTGATCTCATTAACCTGAACGCCCATTTCCTGGGATGTAAAATGGGGGGGAATACTGTTGTTTTCCTACAGGATGGTGAAGGGTTACAGGAGAACCTACTGAGGTGCCTGTGTTTAGCGTTTGGCCAGAAGTACCATTTCTCTTTTCCTCCTTGACAGTACCTGTAACAGTGATTGTGTCAGAAATTCTCTGAGTGCTTGATTTGGGGAGATCATTATTTGGAAATATGCTATTTATTTCACAATAGGTTTCCGTCGCGGCTTGCATCTCAGTTTTTGCTGCAGGTATTTTGAGGCTCTGTCATTTGGTGTGTACATATTTAGGATTCTTACGTCTTCTGGTAGAGTGTTTCTTTTTTTGCGTAATGTTCTTCTTTGTCTCTGGCAATTTTCTTTGCTCTGAAATCTCCTCCTGCTTTATTGTGGATTAATGTTTGCATGGTGTTTGCTTTCAGCCTAAGTTGAATTTGGAGTCTCTTTGTTGGATCCTTGTTTTCCGTTATGCACTCTGTCATTCTCTGGATGGGTGTATTTAGACCCTTTACATTTAAGTTAATTATTGCTACATTAGAGTGTAGGTGCTATTTTATTATTTGTTTATTTTGTTTCTTCTGATTCTCATTCCTCTTCTGTTTCTCTTTTTGACTTCCTTTAGGTCATTTGAACTTTTTTTGGAGATCTCTGCGGGGTTTTTGAGTGTAGGTCTTCTTGTAGTTTTTGTAGTGTGTGCTCTGTTGGGTATTGCAGTATACGTATGTGACTTATCACCATGGGGCGTTGGGATTCGTATTTTAGTCTGTGGAGTAGAGTGTGTAAACCTTACTTGCATTTTGGTCCCTTTACCCATCTTCTCCCCCTACACTTCAAATATCCTATCTTGAGTATCAGATGGTGTTACACTTTTTGTTTAAATCATCAAATATTTATAAAACTCATGATTATAAGGATAGTCTAATGTACGTACCCATGTTTCTACTCTTTCTGTTACTCCTTCCTTGTATTCCAGGATTCTTTTTTCCCCATTCCCTTCTATTTGAAGTGCTTCCTATAGCCAATTTTTGAAATTTCTTCCACCTTAGAATGTTCTTATTTCCCCTTCATTCCGGAAGGATGGATGTATTGGGTATAGAATTCCTGGTTGACAGTTCTTTCGTTAGCCTTGAAAACTGGCTACTGCCCACCTTGCCTTCATGATTCCTGATGAGAAGTTCACTGCTGCGCGAGTTGGCGTTTCCCTGCGGGTAACGTGTCATTTCTCTCTGACTGCTTTCAAGGTCTTATTTGTTTTTCATTTTTACAAGTTTAACTGTGATGTATCTTGGTGTGGATTTCTTTTGGTTTATCTTGGTTGGTATTTAGTAAGAGATTTTAATCTGTTGGGTTTTGTTTCACCAAAGTTGGGGAGTTTCTTCAAGGACTCTGGTTTCCACTGTCTTCTCTCTCCTGCTGGTACTGGGGTGATACAAATGTTGGATCTTTTGTTAGTGTTACATAATTCCCTTAGGTTCCCCGCCCCCCCCAGTTTCTTTTTTCTGTGTTAAGATTGTGTGCATTGTATTGATTTTTGTTCGCAAATTCCCTAATTCTGTCCTTTGTCATCTTCACTCTTCTGTTGATTCCATGCAGCAGTGTTTCATTTGAACTAGTGTGTTTGTCAGTTTTATAATTTCTGTTTGTTTCAAGAGAATTGTTATTGCTTGTTGAAGCATGTTTATGTTTGCTGCTTAAAATGATTGTCACATAATTCCAGTATCTGAGTTAATTTGAGTTTTGGTGTCTGTTGATTATCCTTTCTAACTCACACTGTGAATCTTCTGGTTCTTGATGTGATGGATGATTTTTTATTTTATCCTGGACATTCTGTTTCTTACGTCTGGAGAATGTGGGTTCTGTTTATATCTTTTACTTTAGCAGGTGATCGCCCTGTTTAGGTTTACCTTGTAGGTCCTGGCCTACATTTGTGGGTTGTGATCCCAGTGACAGTTTAATTTTGTGTTACAGTTTTTGGTGTGCTTGGTTTATGTGGTGTACTGGGACTCCTTCTTGTCCCTGCTTATCGTGCTGAAAGGAAGAGGCGATCTCCCCAGGCCCAGTGTCTCTTGGTAAGAGAAGGAATGGTCAGTCCATGTGATGAAAAGGCCTTGTTGGATGGGCAGTGGTTGTGATTGTACCCGCTCTGCACGAGCCTGCTGGCTGTTCTGGTGTGTCTGGTTAGGGGAGGAGCCTCAGCACCGCTGTGGCCCTTGGAATCCCTCTTGCTGGTGCTTCCTGCTGCTCTGGTCTCTGGTGGCAGAGGAGGGGAGTTCAGGCCCTGAATAGAAGCGGTTTCCTGGACTGGCTGCTTCTGAAGTGGGGCTGTGCTTGGTGATGCTGCCTGGTTTCCCTCCTGGTTAGAAGAGAGGGGCGTCTCGGCCCACGGGGACACAGGGGCTTTCTGAGGCTTCTAACCTGTTTTTGTGGCAGGGTTCCTCTAACTGCTGCCGCCCAGATGCACCCCTGTCCCTCGATGGGACAGGGGAGTCTTAGTTCCATGGGGAAGGATGCCGTTTCCCACGGCACTTTTTGATCTCTCTTGCTGGTGGTGGTGTACTCTTGCTCCCTCCAGGGGAGGAATGATCTTTCTGGGCTGCCTTTCCTTGCTGGGTTGGGAGTTAGGGAATGCCAGGCCTGTCTCCTTCCTGCTGTTGGGTGAGGGCCTGTAGGACGTCCTGCCGCTGTGTCGTTTCTCAGTCCTTGGTCCCAAGCCCCCCTAACCCTCTTCCTCTTCACTGCTGCCTTCTCGCCCCCTTCCAGAGCTCTCCTTTGTTTGGCTCTTGCTTTATTTCCAAGCTTATAGTTGGGCTTAGGGAAGAGGAGCAGGGAGAGATGGATCTTAAACTGGAAGTTGTGCTTTTACGTTATTTTGTGAAGGTTGGTTGTATTTTATCATAATAACATATGGTAAAAGGCTAATGAGAATATACTGTGGCTCTGTACTCCGCTTATTGCTTCCTCCTTACCCCAGCCTCTCACCCCCAAGGCACTTATTTTGGATTCTTCTAGCTGTTTCTTCTGGCATTTAAAATCTCCATATTTCAGTGGCTATATTTCTGACTCTGTCAGCATCGAAAATTACTTTTCTTTTGAAGCCTTCCATTATCTCAACCCCAGCCAGGATAGAGTTAGATGCCCCTGCTGGCTCCTACAGGCCCCTGTTCCCCCTCAGAGCACAGATTGCACTTGACTGTAGATGTCTCTTTTCCATGAATGGAACGGCAGTGACTGTCAGATTTTAGCCCTGATGCCTGGCCTCATGAGATGACTTGGAAAGTGTTCCCTTCTCTCCTGCTTTCTGGAAGACTTCGAATAGAGTTGCTCTCTTCTTTAAATGTTTGGTAGAATTCCCAGTGAAACCGTCTGGACCTAAGAGATTTCTTTTTTGGGTGTTTCACTTTACGAACTCAGTTTCTTTAATAGTTAACTAGGCTATTCAAATGAGCTATTTTGTTTGGGGTGAGTTGTGATTGTGCCCTTTGAGGAATCGGTCCTTTTCAGGAAAGTTGCCATATTTATGTGTGTAGTGTTGTTCATCATCTATTCTCTTACTATCTTTTTGATGTTGTTTCATTCAGATATTGGTGGTTTGTGCCTTCACTCCTTTGTTGGTTAGTCTTACTAGAGGTTTGAGTTTTTTCAAAGAGCTATCCTTTATTTTTCTTATTTTTTTTGTAGTTGTCTGTTTTCACTTTTATTAATTTCTGTGCTTTACTTTTCCTTCTTTTTGATTGCTTCTTTAGGTTTTATTTTTTATCTTCTCATTCTTGTTTCTTATGGTGGGAGTTTAGATTATTGATTGGAGACTTTTCCTCTTTTTTTAACATAAGGATTTTGTGCTGTCAATTTCCCTCTCAGCACTGATTTATCGGTGTCCCACAAATTTTGGCATTTTGTTTTACTTTGAGACTTCCCCTCTGTCTCATGGATTACTTAGGAATGTGTATGGAAAATTTGCTGTTATTTTTCTGTTACTAATTTCTAGCATGATTTCTTTGTGGTTAAAGAACATGCTTCGTGTTACTTCATTTAATTTTGGTGGTTTGTCTTGTGACCAAGAATATGGTCTGTATTGGTAAGAATTTCAGGGCCCAAAAGAAGGTGTATTGTGCTGTCGTTGGGTGAAATGTTCTGAAATGTTGATAAGATCCTGTTATCTTTGCTAGTTTATGTTCTAGTTGTTTTCTTGGTTGAGGGTGGGTCGTTGAAGTCTCTAACTGTAATTGTGCATTTGTCTATTTTTCCTTTTGGTTTTATCAATTTTTACTTTACTGTTTTGCCAGTCTGTCATTTGGTGCAGACATGTTTGGGATTGCTCTGTTTTGATGGACTGATGCTTTTATTATTTTATAATTTCCATCTGTCTCTAGTAATATTTTTGCTCTGGGCTTTCCTTTTTCTGACATTTATATAGCCACTCATGCTTTATTTTGACTAATGTTTACCTGGCATATAATTTTCCATCCTTTTACTTTCCACCTGCTTATATTTAAGGTAAGTTTGTTGTAGTCAGCATATGGTTGGCTTATGTTTTGTTTTTGTTTTTTTTTAAAGAATTATTTATTTGAGAGAGAGAATGAGATAGAGAGACAGCATGAGAGGAGAGAGGGTCAGAGGGAGAAGCAGACTCCCCGCCAAACAGGGAGCCCGATGCGGGACCCGATCCCGGGACTCCAGGATCAAGACCTGAGCCTGTGCCAATCTCTGTCTTATGATTGATATATTTAGAGCATTTATGTTCAGTGTAATGATTGACAAGTTAGGGCTTATATCTGCCATTTTCCTTTTTGATTGCTGCGTTGTTTCTTTGTTTTCTTTTTCCTGTTTTTCTGTGGGTTACTTGAACAATTTTTGGAATTCCATTTTGATTTACCTATGGTGTTTCTCCACTGTATGTCTTTGTATAGATGTTATTTAGTGGTAGTTCTAGATATGACATTATACATATGTGATTCATCACAGTATTCTGGTGTTGATATTTTATCAGTGTTAGTAAAGTGAAGAATCAGTACCTCTTTACATCCCTTTACTCATCCTTACTGGTAAAGTAATTATCTTGTACAATTACATAAATACTTTAATTTTGCAAAAGTACATAAATATTTCCCTTACATATGACTAGAGTTACACATCAGTGTTAATTTTTCTCTCTCTCAAACATAATCTAGAAAACTCAAAAGGAGAAGAAATGCCTATTCTATTCACCCATGTTTTCACTATTTCTGTTGTTCTCTTATTTCTTGAAGGTCCTGAATTCCTTATTATTTCTGTTCTAAGAATTCCTTGCTATTCTTTTAGTGTAGGTCTGCTGAAAACAAATTCTCTTAGTTTTCTTTCGTCTTAGAAGGTCTTATTTCTGCTTCATTCCTGAAGGGTAATTTCACCAGATACACAATTTGGGGTTGACAGTCCTTTTTCTATTTTAAGCCCTTGGAAAATGTTATGCTACTTCTTTCTGGCCTCCATGATTTCTGATGAGAAATCTGATGTCATTGGAATGTTTTCTTTTCCTGTGGGTAAGATGTCATTTCTCACTACTTACAAGCTTTTTTTCTTGTCTTTAGTTCAGTAGTTTGATTATTATGGGTCTTGACATAGATTTCTTTGGGTTTATACTGTTTGGGGTTCACGTAGCATATTGAATCTGCAAGTTTTATCTTTTGTCAGGTTAGGAGTTTTCAGCCATTATTTGTCTAGAACTTTTTGAGCCCCACCCTCTTTCATCTCTTCTAACACTCTCTCTGGAGACACCTTGTGAGATCTTTCTTGTGTCTCAAACGTCCTGAGTTTCTCCTCATTTGTTTTAAGTCCATTTTCTGTCCAGATTGGTTTCTGTTGTTCACTCTTCAAGTTCATTGACTTTTCCTTTGTCTCTTCTTTTCTGCCCCTGAACCCTATGCATTGTTTTCAAATCTCCATTATTGTATTTTTTAGTTTTAGAATTTCCATTTGGTTCTTCTTCATATTAGCTTTCTTTGCTGAAATAGCTGTTTGTTTGTTTTCATTTGCTTCAAGTATGTTTGTAATTGCCCATAGACACATTTTTATGATGGATATGAGAATCCTTGTCAGATAATTTCACCATATGCATCCCTTTGGTGTTGGCATTTGTTGGTTATTTTTCCTTCAGGATTAGAGATTTTCCTGGCTTTTGGTATAATGAGTCCTTTTTTTTTTTTTAAATTGTATCCTGGACATTTTGGGTATTATGCTGGGAGGTTCTGGACTTTATTCAAATAATCTTCTGTTTTATCAGGCCTCCTCTGACACCCCATGGGACTGGGGTTAGGGAGGTGGGATGAGGTGGTGCTGCCTTGTTGCTGGCAGATGGGGTGAAAGCTGGGTTCCCTTTGACACCTGGGAGAAGAGGGTGCCCCCTTCACCGCTGGGCAGACATGGGGTCTGCGGTGCCGCGTGGGGCTCTGCTGATGTCCCCTTGTCTGGGGAGGGGAGGAATGCCTGTTTATTGCAGCCTCTGGCCTCCTGCAGTATGGCCTGGGGGGCCTTTACGTCTGGGTTCCTGTGAACCCAGTGGTAGGGATGGGCAGGAGGGCCTGGGCTGTTCTTGGGGCTCTCTTTGGTTTATATCCGTGGTTTTTCTGGCTGCTGACTCTCTGGTACACAATTTGGGATAAATGAGGCTGAAGGAGCGCATTGGGAACTCCCTGTTGTGTGACCTCTGGGGTCTGGGTCCCTCCTGGTCTGCCTCCTTCTCTTCACCTTTCCCTCTGTCGTCTCCAGGGTTATAGCTTATGGGGGAGAGGGGGAGGGCGCCCTGTCTGCTCAAGTCTTGTTCTGGAACTGGCAGGAAGGAGTCATTTACCTTTGTTCTGTTTTTGTCTTTACTCTTTGTATTTGAAAGTCCGTCTTATTATTTATTTTTCCATTCACTAACAAGTTTTGGCTACAGGCCTCCCGTTTGGAGTGTAAAATTCAGTGTATTCAAAAAATACACTATTTATGTATTCACAAGGTAAATGCAGCCATCACCACGGGCAGGGTTGGAAGATTTTCTTCACCTCTGAGAGAGACCTAGCGCCCCGCCTCTCAGCACCTCCCGCACCTCATCTCTGGAGGTTTTCTTACTGCAGTGAGATATACTTAACAAAGCTAACTGTGTTTAGGGTACTTTTGACTTAATATATAACAAATCTCTAATTTCATATTTCAGAACTGTAAAGTGAGTAAAGTTTTATATCCAAATTATGGCTTTTCTAGTATTTCTGTTTTGGGAAATGTGTGCTGTAAATTAGAAGACAGCTAAAAAAATAGATAAAAAAATAAAAAGTGCAAATTCAGTCTTCTATTTCCAATAACAAAAGTTTATATTATGGGGTCTTTTTCTTCCACATTGGCAATTGAAAGCTAATTAGTTGTTAGAAAAACAGCTTTGACACGGGCTTTTCTTGCTTTGTGAGCTTTAAAAGGCTTTTTTTTGACCATATAAAAATGTCATTTTGTGTTCATAAGGTATAAGGAACTGTAGTAATGTATTTTAAAGGTTTTCAGGTTTTCCTTGGAGTGAAACTACTTTTATTTCATTATAATCATGCTAGTTTAGGACACAATATATTTAACATGTAGTGATCATAAATTATTACAACTGGTATAAAATTTTTCATCATTGGGTTTGTACTTTATGAAAATTTCAAGGGGACAAATTAGATATGATTTGAGTATGGTTAATACAGGAGGATGTTCTTGGTTTTTTTTGGGGGGGTGGGTTTTTTTTTTTTTTTTGGAAGTTACTAGGTGAATGAAATGCTGTGTCCCACGCATAGTATTTAATAGTTCAGTAAGAGTGCAATTACTTGTTAAGATCATTTTCTGTGAACTAATGTGAGGCATTGATTTTCTTCTTGTAGTATGTATAGGTGGGTAAAAGTAAGGTATTTGTTAATTTGATATTTTTCATTTCTGTCTTTTAAATGGTACCCATGTCATTCAAATTATCTTCACATTTGAAAAGAGAATGACTGACACTGGACATCATTGTGTTTATCCATGTCTATTAGTACCTATTCTTTGCTTCATGTTGCAGTGTGGCTTTTGGCCCTGCCTAGAGTCATTTGCAATATTATAATGGTTAAACTTTAGTGTTTGAGAAGAGAGTCATGCTGAGAACAGATGGCTCTTGTCTGATTATCTCTAAAATATTCGTGTGTTTCTTAATAGAGGCAACACAGTTTTTTTTATAGACACTCAGAATGAGTGTCTATACACGATTTCCTCTGAATCTTTAAAAATTTTACAGTTATGATGATCTAAAAAAATGCCTTTACTCTAGTTATAAAGATGAAACTTCTTTTTTGTGTTTTCACAGCTGAAAAGGTTTTTTCAAGTACCAAATGATTCTTCCTTTGTTTTTTTTTTTTAAGATTTATTTATTTATTTGACAGAGAGTGAGAGAAAGAGAGAGCACAAGCAGGGGGAGGGGCAGAGGGAGAAGCGGACCCCCTGGGAATCCAGTGTGGGACTCGATCCCAGGACCCTGGGATCACGACCTGAGCCGAAGGCAGACGCTAGTGACTGAGCCGCCCAGGTGCCGCTACCAAATGATTCTTAAGATAGTGTTTATCAAAGTGCTCAGGCCCAGGACTCCTTGGAATCAGAGACATATTTTTAAGGATCTGTAGTTCACTCGAGTTCATGAAATTCTTTAAACCTGCCAGAACAGGTCTGTTTCACTGTAGTTTCTACAGCTGACAGTATTAGCATGAAGATAGATTTGGTGATTGTGAACATGACAGTTTTGGGTATAACTGGGTCATGTGTCCTGAGCTAATCGGCCCACGTATGTTTTTAATATCTGGATTGGCGTTTACATAATATTAGATATTGTCCCATTACTCTAATTTAGAGGCTTGTTTCGATTCATGTATAGCGTTGGTGTAATTTCTTATGTTAAGAAATTGGTATTGAGGTTTTTTTACAGAACGCCGTGGAAGAGGAGTCGGTGGCTCCGAGGTTACTGTGTCCATAGTCCACATGGGGGGCATCTCCGGGCGTGGGCACTGACTGGCCCTTGCGCGTCTTGCTTGTTTTTATTGCTGAGGTCAAGGCGTGCCTTTCAGGCAATGTTCCTTTCCTTTTTTTTTTTTTTTTTCTACACAACTATTCTGCTGTTTAACTCCTCTGCTACTGTAGGAAGGGAAGAGTCCCAGTTTCCCAGTATACAGTTTTGCTGCTTATTAGTGACTCATCAGTGACACGCTTGAACTTGGAAGCTGTGTTTGATGAAGGAAACATACCCATTTCTTTATAGTACTTTGTTGCTTTGTTTTTCTACTCTATTAACATGTAGGCAAAGAGGGCAGTGTTTATTTTTCTTAAAGAAGGTTTAAGCATTAGGCATATTTTAAATGGTTTCTCCCTTTACTATCAGTTGGCTTCTCAGCAATGCTTCTCCTCAAAATGGAAACAATAAGGCTATTACATACTTAATGTGAGTTTAAGCTAGTTACTGTATTGACCTACTTTTACTTAGATACATGTAAATTACGCACCTTCTAGTACTTGAGTGTTTTTTGTTGAAGGTTCCCAATTTTTCTAAACCTTTGGCAGCAGCTAAGAGAGTTGTCTCCGTTTCTTAGTGTGGCAGTACTCTTGGGTTTGGTATCATCTGTTCTGTCTCTTTGTTCACATTGTTTTTACTCTTTTTAAAAATATGTTTCCAGAATTATACTTAATTGCTGGAAACGTTGATTTTTCTTGAGTGACAAACCAATTAAGTGTGTATGACACTAGGCAACACAGACACTTAGGATTTTCTGCTTATCCTGTCTCTGAAAAAATCCATTATTCATCATCTTATTGTTTTTAAATACTGAGGTAAAATTTTCAATACGATAGGAAAATTGCTT
This sequence comes from Eumetopias jubatus, assembly GCF_037043125.1. NCBI lineage: Eukaryota > Metazoa > Chordata > Mammalia > Carnivora > Otariidae > Eumetopias > Eumetopias jubatus. Next base: position 537,187 of record NW_028274905.1, on the reverse strand, counting down.
TGGAAATGGAATAAATTGCTTGCCAGTTCAAAGGCTCCATCTCTGAAGTGGAGGTTACTAAACGTGATGTTGCTTATGTTCATTATCTTTCAGACTCTTTGTACTACTTTTCTAGCATGAAACTTGATAAGATTGTGACTTTTGCTAAAATGCAGCACAATCGCTGAAAGAACTTAATGAAAAAGACTAAAAATCTCATTTTGTATACTATATTATAATATATTTAAGTGGCATTTTGAATTTTAATTGCATTTTGTATAAATATTCATTTTCTAGTTGACTGTTTTAAAAGAAGTGATCTTATGCAGAGAATGAGAAAAAAGGAATTTTTCTGAGGAAACCTATTGACTCTGTTTTAGGCCCGCTCCCTCACAGCTGAGAGGAGCTTTTGTGTGAGCCCCTCAAATGACGAGTCTCCTGTTGTGATGTTGTGTGGTGTGTGGATGGTGACTGGAGCGAGGGGACCCTGGGTGCTGGTCGGGGCGGGGACAGGTGCTGCCGCTCCTCCCTGTGACTCTCGGAAGGCCCTCCCTCCGCCTTACTGCTGTCAGCGACAGTGTGTGGGTGTCCGACACCCGGGACCGGGTCTCATCACTGGAACTAAAGTCTTCCGTGCTTTTTGGGTAGACTTTTGAGCAGCACAGCACAGTCATGGTCATCTTGGTAGATCAATCTTTTGTACATTTTTCATGTTTTCAAATATTTGCTTTCATGGATCATTAGAAGCTATGGTTAAAGTTACTCCCATTACAAAAAAGGGCTGTCAGGGCATTTTCACAAACTGTCCTCCATAAAAGTTGTTCACACTCTTGCTAGCCATTAAGAGTGCTTCGTTAACCAAGACTGTTAAGAATGCTAAGGGTGAAGAATTTTTTTCAGTTGTTTTAATTTGCGTGTTTTAGAAGTTCTCTTGGAAACAAAAATGACTCCTAGTCTTAAAACCTTCCACTGACTTCCCTTCCCCTGAGAGTTAAAGTGAGACTCCTTATCCTGGCAGGCCGTGCCCACGGGACTCAGCCCTGCCCACCCCTTCAGCCGCATCCGGTGTCCCTCCCGTGCCTTGCCCACTCCAGCTGCCCCGGCTTTCTCTCCAGTCCTGAGCCCTCAAGGCTCTGCAGCCCCTTCCAGGTCTCCCAAGACCTTCTGTGGTTGGTTCCTTTCATGCAGGTGTCTCCTCTTGAGACTCGGCTTCCTTCTGGCCCTCGCGCCTTCTGTATTAGAGTCTTCCCAGCACGTCTCCCTTTGCAAGTAGGCAGCCCGCTTCTTGTGCTTGTCCTCGTCGGGACAGCGCTCGCCCAGGGCGGTCCCTCAGGTGTGTGTGGGAAGGGTTAGAGTTCCTAATGTGGCTGCACATAATTCTCTAAGTACAGCTGTATTTCTTTTTTTATGAATTGTCTTTGCTCATCTGTCATTCAAAGTGTTTGCTTTTTTTTTTAAAGATTTTATTTATTTATTTGACGGAGATAGAGAGAGAGCACAAGTAGGCAGAGAGGCAGGCAGAGGGAGAGGGAGAAGCAGGCTCTCCACCGAGCAGGGAGCCCGATGCGGGACTCAATCCTGGGACTCCAGGATCGTGACCTGAGCTGAAGGCAGTCGCTTAACCAACTGAGCCACCCAGGCACCCAAGTGTTTGCTTTTTTTAAATTTTATTTGTGAGAACTGTTTCTGAGGAATGGTTTTACTGTCATGTGCTGTAAAAGTTTCTCATTTGCGCTAAACTTTTCTTCTTGGACCATGCAGAATACAGGTACCCTGGGTGCCCGGTTGTGGGAAGGGCTCCGTAGACCCCAGCCCCCTTCTCCAGGGCCTCACAGTCCAGGAGGCCTTCAGGAGTGTTCTCTCTCCTTCTGGTGTTTGGTCTCATTGACAGGCCAGCTCCCCAAGTGATCAAACTCTTGCCTGAATGTGCCTGGTGTGTGAGGATTTGGCTTTTCCAGGATAGCCATACCGATTCTAGTTCCTTAACTGCGGCAGCCGGCAGGAGGGTGAGGGGAAGGGGCCTGGTGGTGCGTTCAGGCCGACCCCAGGGTAGAAACCAGCTTCGTATGTTGGAGATGTGGGTAGTGATGAGGAAATACCCATCTTCCGGGGGTTACGCGGCTGCTAGGAAGCTGGATTTCAGCGATATTTATAGAATGTGTTCCTTTTTAAAAAATTTATCAGACCTAACATAAAACTTACCATCTTAAGCACGTCTACCCAAGCGTGCAGTGCAGTGGCCGTGAGCACATTCACGCTGTTGTACCACTGTCCTCACCTCCCGCCCCCAGGCCTCCTTCCTCCTCCCAAACCCAAGCTCTGCACCCGGGAGACGCCTCGCTGTCCCCCCTCCCCGGCCCCCGTAGCCTTTCTGTACCTCCGTGTCTGTGGAGTTGACTGCTGTCACCTCGTGGAGGTGGAGCCCTTCGGGGTCTGTCGTATTGCGTCTGGCTTATTGCACTGAGCGAAATGTTTTCAAGCTTCGTGCCATGGCACACGTCACATTGCCTACTTCTTTTAAACCGGGTGATGTCACGTGGTATGGATAGACCACCTTTGGTCTTGGACATTTCAGTTATTTTTCTTTTTTATAGTAAGAATTTCCTATGTTAATTGTCTAAAACTAGGAATTAAATGAACGTAGGCGAGGTGCTTAAATTCATGCCTGACAGTTTCAGCAAACACTGGCCGCCGGCTTCTCCTGTCCCTCCTCCTCCTCTCAACGCTGAATTTCTACCTGGGCAGCAGGGAAGGGAGGCCACGCTGGCTTGCACCCACGTTCACTGTCCTTCCTTCAGCCTCGCCCTCTGCTTTCCCTCCCCCAGGGGGTAGCTGTCCCTTGCTCTGTAGCTGGGAGGGGTCACCTGAGGATCCAGATGGTCTTCAGTAGCTTTCAGTCAGTTCCTACTCTTTCCTCCCTCCCCACCCACTTCAGAGGTCCCCCTGACGCCAGGCCCGCCCCTCCGGGGTCCCAGGGTTCTCCTGCCTCCTCGCGGCTGTGCTGAGACTCCTGTTTTTCTTGGATCTGCTTATTTACCATCCATCTATCTGCTCTCTAGCTTTCTGCATTTTGTTATCATCTCTTGTTTTCTGTTCTGTAGGTTTCAGCTTTAAGAAAAAGCAGTGTTTTTGGTATTGAAGGCAGTCGTGTATTTAATCTTCCATTTTTATGGGAAACACTTTCTAATCCTTTCTACCTGTGTGTCTGTCTGTCTGTGTTTTCTCTTTCAGAAGACAGCTGTTCTGGGCGTCCTAATCTGCAGAGCGGTGTAGACCTCTCGTCGCTGTCCTTACAGGAGTTGACAGTTGTAGTTATCTCGAAGCAGGCTGCCTTCTGTGTCCCAGCTCCAGTTCCAGAATTCTCACGGATAGCTGTGGCTGAGCTTGGGGGACTGGCAGTCCTTCCTGAGCTGTGCGCTGCCCCACCTACCTTCCCTACCTTCCCGTCCGCAGTGGTCATTCCACACGCACCCTGCCCCTCTACCTGGATGCAGCCCCTGCAGCCTGAGCTCAGTCGGCACCTTCCAAGGGCTAGGGGACTGTCTCGCCAGTAGCCACTGCTATCATTTAAGATTTCCTGGTGAGTGAGTCTGAGCTTGTGAGTTACAAGCTGTGTCCGTTACTGACTGCCGTGTCTTCAGTGTGGGCACGCATGTAGTGGTGCTCAGCAGGTGACTGAGGGTATGTACCCAGCACAGCCAAACGGCTTGCAGAGCGTTTTCTCACCTTCCTGTAAGGATTTTGAGAGGTGATTTTTCTTGGGGTCCTCAGCCTAACGTACTCTTTGTACTCCAGTATTTTCAGAGGTCTCGTGGTTTTTATTTTTTATATGACATTATATTGGGAGGAGGAGAAGTGTTTGCGTGGTTAGTGTTTGCTAAAGATCTGCCCACCGTCTCCTCAGGCTTATTCTCTGCTTTACGGTCTCAGGGCAGGTGGTGCCTGTGTTTGTCGTGTGCTGTGTGTCGGGTCCCCTCGATGCCTAATCGGCACTGCACTGAAGCACCAGAGTGCCCGGGGGAGCCTCAGCACAGGCCGTCGGCACACTTACATCCTCCACGAGGAGAGCACCTCTGTCTTCACCTCACCACCCTCTCTTATCCGAGGGCCGTTTCACATGAGGGAGGAAAGATGAGAGCGAGGTCGCGGGAAGCAGGATTGTCAAATTGACTCAGAATACAAAGAAAAAAATCGTCATTAATTGCTATGCAGTTGTATCAGTGTCCTATTGCTGTTCTAAAATTATCCTAAATGTAGTGGCTTAAAACAAATGTATTATTTTCCAGTTCTGAAGGTCAGAACCGTATGGACTCACAGGGCTACAGTCAGGGTGTCAATATGCAGCATCTCCTCCTGTAGGTCCTTGCAGAGAGTCCAGTTCCATGTGGTTGTAGGTTAAAGTCCTGTTTTCTTGCGCCCAAATTACTCTAATACGATACATTTAAGAGATACTACCAATCAGTGTGGAAGAGATGGACTCTTGCATAAATAACATCGCCATTTCTGTTGTTGTATAGTATATATATCCCTGCAAAACTTCGTATTTCGTAGAAATGCTCGCTGGAAGTAACAGGGTTTATGGGCAAAAGTAAGTTAGGGCAGACCACTGGGGACCACATCACTAACAAAAACCGTCATAGTTCTGGTGACATTTGCTGAAGGGGCACATTGAGTTCCTGGCCAGTGAAGATTTACCTGTGAGGAGGCTGGTGCCACGGGAGAGGGTCCTAGTTCCGGGGGTGCCCCCAGTGCACACGCCCCAAATACGCCCAGCTCCACTGAACAGCATGGGGAGCAGCCTTAGCCACAGTTTGTAAGTAGTAGTGCAGGACCCCGTGTGCTAGCAAACGTGAATCGGTGCCGGTGATGACAAGATGCCATTTTCCTCCCTTTATTTAAGCGAAGGGTACATGTATTTAGCTCTCATCTGATGAGGGTGAGGTAAAATTGCTTTTGGCATTATTCATAGCACTCAGTGGTGGGAGTTTAAATTTGCAGTTGGCAATAATATTTCAAGTGTTTTAGAGCTTATGACTTTGTACAAACTATTGCAGTTCTGGGATTCTTTGAAAGAATTCATGTAAAAATATGGAGAAAGTTCTGTGTACAGATATTTGCACGGAAACGTTATTTAGTGGGAATTTATAAATGTTTTCTCTGTCCAACAGTGGGGGATACCTCAGTAACCTTTAACTCAGTAATCCACTTGCTGGCTTATTTTTTTAGTTACCACATGTTAAAAAGATGGTAAAAGGAGCTTAGGTAGCAGGTCAGCATTGGCCTTATTGTCCAAGGACATCTTTATAGTCATTGAATTCCACTTGTGTTTGGATTCTTTTTTTTCTTTTTTAAAGATTGTATTTATTTACTTGAGAGAGAATGAGAGATGGAGAGGACGAGACGGAAGCGGGTCAGAGGGAGAAGCAGACTCCCTGCTGAGCAGGGAGCCCGATGCGGGACTCGATCCCGGGACTCCAGGACCATGACCCGAGCCGAAGGCAGTCGCTTAACCAACTGAGCCACCCAGGCGCCCCACTTGTGTTTGGATTCTTGACAGCTAGGCACCTGTTTCAAAAAAATAAAGTTTCAAGAAGGTGGAGTCTTCTGGAATCTTGCCTTCTGACCTTTTCACAGAATCCTAGTAAGCAAAGGACTGCCTGGCACCGTCACTGCATATACCCGCACATGCACACGCCCCCACACACATGCAGGTGTGTGAACACCCACATCCACAGATTCCCTGAGGGACTGCTAAGTTGGCACATATAAAGCTCGTTTATGTACTCTGCACTGGGTGTATACTTCATATACATTTAAAGCTTGTTATGTACTGTAGAAGATGTATTTCAATAACGTCTTAGAGCAGAATGGAAATAATTCTGTTCTTGGATATTCCTGACCATCTGGAGTAGCACTCACCATTTTCATTCTTTTTTTAAAGATTTTATTTATTTGATAGGGAGAGACACCGTGAGAGAGGGAACACAAACAGGGGGAGTGGGTGAGGGAGAAGCAGGCTTCCCACAGAGCAGGGAGTCCCCCGATCCCAGAATCCCGGGGTCATGACCTGAGCCCAAGGCAGACGCTTAACAACTGAGCCACCCAGGCGCCCCTCATTTGGTTATATCTTTTTAATTTCTTTTAATTTGGAGAAATCTTTGTGGTGGTTTTCTTTCTTCTCATGTGGCATTTTTGAAGAGTCCAGGCTGGTGGTTGGTAGTGTCTGGATTAGTACCTCCTGGAGTTGGGTGTAGTGCTCTTATTTTGTGCACTTCCCGTCACGTGAAAATTAGCCCCAGAGCAGTGCTTCTCAAGCAGCAGAGTGCGAGGGCTCTTGATACCAACTGTAGGCTACTTCCAGAAGTTTCTTGTTTCTGGGGGTGGCTCCAAGAATTTCTGGGGACTGCACTTTGAGAACCACTGCTCTGGGATTGAGTAAATACGGTAAATGTGTACATGTGTTGGCAGGAATGCTGGATCTGCTGCTGCTTGTATCACACCAGCAGGCAGACATCAGGTTGTCCTGTGGTGACTGGTTCTGAGTGTGAGTTCTAGCTTAAGGTGCTGATCTCTGTAGAATTTCTGCTGTTCGTAAGTTTCCATTTGCAGTTGTGAAGAATTGGATGATTCTCCAGCATCGTGACAGTTTTGTTCCCAAATGCTGCTTCCCAAATTTGTTCCCAAATCCCCCCCCCCGCCAGTTATTAGTGGATTTTCCAAATATCTTTCTGTTACTGATTTATTTCTAAAGTTATTTTTAAAGATTTTATTTGAGAGAGAGTGAGAGAAAGAGAGCATGAGCAGGGAGAGAGTGGCAGAGGGAGAAGCAGACTCCCCGCTGAGCAGAGAGCTTGATCCCAGGACCCTGGGATCACGACCTGAGCTGTAGGCAGACGCTTAACTGGCTGAGTCACCTAGGTGCCCCTGATTTTTTTTTTTTAAGATTTATTTATTTGTTTCAGAGAGAGAGAGAGTGCAAGCATGAGTGGGGGGAAGGGAAGAGGGAGAAGCAGACTCCCCACTGAGCATGGAGCCAGAAGCAGGACTCGATCCCAGGACCCTAAGATCATGACCTGAGCTGAGGCAGACCCTTAAGCACCTGAGCCACCCAGGCGTCCCTTTCTGTTACTGATTTTTAAAAGAAATTCCTTTATGGGGCGCCTGGGTGGCTCAGTCGTTAAACATCTGCCTTCAGCTCAGGTCATGATCTCAGGGTCCTGGCATCGAGCCCCACATCGGGCTCCCTGCTCAGCGGGGAGTCTGCTCCTCCCTCTCCCACTTCCCCTGCTTGTGTTCCCTCTCTCGCTGTGTCTCTCTCTGTGAAATAAATAAATAAAATCTTTATAAAAAAAAGAAATTCCTTTATGGTAAGAGAACATACTTTGTCTAATTTCAGTTCTTTTGAATTTGTTAGTTTGTGTTATGGCCCAGGTTGTGGTCCGTGGGGATGAGTGTTCATGGTGCACTTGATGAGAACATTCTGCCGGACAGGGTGGAGTGCCAGGGTAGGTTGGCTGACAGTGCTGACCATGTCTTTCTGTCCTTTCTGATACTGTTTCTTCCATTAATTACTGAGAGAGGAGTTACGAAGTCTTCCGGCAGTATTATGGATTTGTTTCTTTCTCCTTTTACTTACATATTTCATACTTTGTGTACTTTGAAACTGGTGGTAGGTGCATGCACATTTATGATTGTTAGAGCTTATGGGTGATTTGATCTTTTATCATTATGTAATGTTCTTCTTTATCCTGGGCGGTTCTTTCATTTTATTTTTTTGATGTCTTCTTTGTCTTATAGTAGCTACTTTTTTTCCTTTGAACGAGTATTTGTATCATATCTTTTTCCATCTTTTTACTTTTAATCTTTTAACATTATATGCCATTATATTTCAAGTATTTTTATTTTTTTGTAGGTAGTGATTTTTGTCCTCCAGGTGACATTTGGTGACATCTGGACACATTTTTATTGTCACGACTGGGGGAATACTGCTACTGGCATCAAATGTGTAGTGGCCTGGTTTGCTGTTGAACGCTCCACAATGCACAGGACAGCTCCATCAACAGAATTCTGAGACCCAAAATGTTAATGGTACCGCTGTTGAGAAGCTCCACGCTAAGGATTGCAATATACATAGCTAACTTTTCACTGTTCATATTTTACACTTAATGTAAGCTATGGAATTGCCTGCTTCTTACAGGATAGCCGCCATATCCATTCACATCTTTCTACACTGAAAACTTCACCAGATGATGTGACAGCTTTTGCTTTCAATAGTCATACACGTTTTAAAGAATTTTGTGTTCTTTATTTCCAAAAATCCAAGTTTCTTGATGGTATCATTTTTCTTCGTCTTGAAACTTTCTTTAGCTTTCTTTTGTATGAGGTCAGATGGTAACATACCCTCCAAGTTTTATCTTTCATCTGAGAATGTTTTTGTTCTGCCTTCATTCCTGGAGGATCTTTTTGCTGGATATAGAATTCTGGGTTGAGCCTTTTTCCCTTTCAGCACTTAGACATGGAGTTCCTGTCCTCTGGCCTCATCTCTCTCCATGAGAAGTCCATGGGCATTTGAATTGATGGGCTTCTCCATGTAATGAGTTGTTTTCTTCTGGCTCCTTCCAAGAATTTTTCCTTCATCTTTGCTTCGAGTAGTTTGATGAGTGTGCTTTTTGTGATTTCCTTTGACTTTATCCTGTTTCAGCTTGCTGTTGTCTTTAAGTAGATTGTAGTATTGTCTGGCACTCATTTATGCTGTAGTTGTGGGCTTGGTTGGTTTTATTTGTCTTGTATAAAGTCTGTGGACTTCAGAGGGTGCGATGGGAAATTTCAGTTTCAGTGACTACCATCATGTCCCGGGGACACACAGGTCTGTGCTCTGATTTTTACAATTGAGGTGAATACCTACCACAGGTTTGATGTAAAATCAAATAAGATAGCATTCGTGGGCTCTGCAATCTACTTTCTGATGAATTTTTGGTTCTCAAAGTAAGCTTTTAGTTTTAAAATGTACATATGTCTGTGATTGAGGAGAGATAAAATGGGAACTTGATACAGTAGGCTGCCTGTTTTTGGAATCAGAAGAGGATTATTGAACTCTGAAAGGGATGCTGGTTGTGGAGGAAATTATTTCCTTGAATAGAAAATTCAGAAAAGGGAATAACAGAGACAGAGAGTAAGTGTAAGTGGGACATAGCATCCTTGCTGCGTATATCAAATCTGACAACAAACCAAGGGACCGTGTTCCCACCTTTCAAAAGAAGATACTTCCATAGTTCAAAAGTCACTTCCACGACTTTGATTGATGAATGTAAAGTTGGGCACATTTTATATCCAATCGATCTGTAGCAGAGTATTTAGATATGACCTGGAAGTATACATTTTTTGCTAATATTTTGGGTGATTGTTTTTATATTCCTGAATTGAACACCATGAGTGGGTGGTACTGTTGAGCTGACTGTTCACACCAGTGGCTTTGTGGAGGGCTCCCCTTCTAGCGTGGTCATGTTCGCTTCCTTGGGCAGCCTGTTCCTTTCCTTCTGACCCTGGCTAAATACATTTTTTGTAAAGGAAAGTAGCATCCCTCATTTATAATGGTTTGCCTCTGCTGTAGACAGCTTAGTTTGAAGAAAAAAGAAAAATGTGGTTAGTAGAATGGGACCAGCTCTTGTCTTAAATAATACCCTTACCGGTGACAGAAGGCTGCTTGGCCTGCCTCAGCATTCTCTCCTTACCTCTGACCAGGTACCAGCTGGAAGATGAGTCTGCCCATTTGGATGAAATGCCATTAATGATGTCTGAAGAAGGCTTCGAGAATGATGAAAGTGATTACCACACGTTACCACGAGCTAGGATCAGACAGAGAAGAAGAGGACTAGAGTGGTTTGTCTGTGGAGGATGGAAGTTCCTCTGCACCAGGTTTGTGATCTCTTGCTGCCTAATTTCCTATGCCCTCAGGTATACAGTTAAGGTATTTAGAAACTCGGCTTCTAACATACTTATTTTTATATCAAATAAAGAAGACACTCTCAATAAAATGACATAACGGAAAGTGTTAAACATTAGTCAAAACCAAACATTGCTAATCAGAAAAGGACAGAATGCCAAGGTCACTTTCTTTTTTTAAAGATTGTATTTATTTATTGGTCAGAGGGAAACAGAGAGCACAAGCAGGGGGAGCGGCAGAGGGACAAGCAGACTCCCCGCTGAGCAAGGAGCCTGATGTGGGGCTCGATCCCAGGACCCTGGGATCATGACCTTGAGCTGAAGGCAGACGCTTAATCGACGGAACCACCCAGGCGTCCTCAAGTTCACTTTTTTCATGCGACGTTTAAATGTTTAGAAAGTGGAGAAAGATTAGTGGTTTTGTATTGATTGCATGGTAGAGTCAATTCTGGTCACTGTGTCAGCATTTGTAAACCGTGCTCTCTTCCATCTTCGGTCCTGCTCTCATCCAGAAAGGCAGGTAGGGGCCTGTAAAATGCAGTTTAATAATACTGTAACTCTGTGTATTATGGGCCTGTAAAATGCAGTTTAATAATACTGGAACTCTGTGTATTATTTGACTCAAATGCTTTGACTTGGAAGAAGATTCTTCAGTAAATTTAACCAGAAAGAAACAAAGGTAAGACCTGCTCATATTTAAACAAGTTCACTGGTGGTTGAGATAAACTTCATCAGCTGTGCTCACCCTTGACTTTAGAGGCTGGTCTGTGAAACCACACTCTGTGTCTAGGACACTTGGCCATTGACTGTCCTCCAGCCCTAGGGACGGGTAGAGCAAGATTTCAGCTGACTGATGCCAACATAACTTGAGTGGGGTATGTCGAATAAATTACTGCTTTGATAGTCTTTCTGCTCTTTAAAGTTTGTGGTCAGTGCCTTTCTTAACCATCATGAACTTAGATCCCTTTGACCATAAAAGAGATACAAGTCATTGTAGAAAGATACCTTATATATCATCCTCATTATCTCTTTAGAAGTTTGTAAAAAGATGTTTTTACAACCAATTTGATTTTGGGGTCGGCTCACATAGTGGTATTCAAACAGTGGTGTGTGGACTCCCAGGGACTCTGAGGAATCCCTCAAAGAGATCGACCACGCAGAATCGGGAAGTGAGCCTGAGCAGGATTTAGGCTTATCACCCCCTCTCAGCTTCCAATTAGTGTCTGTCTTTATCTTTCCTGTATATTGTAAGCTGTTCATATGAAGAAGCAATTTCATGGCTAAACAAGGCTTTAGAAATCACTGACTTGTGTTATTAATTTTTAATGAGTGAGACAGTTTTTTCACAAAACATTTTCTAGGTTAAATAGCCAATATTCCTGGAGTATTCTTTGGGGGTACTTAACCTTGTCTAGACTTAATTCCTTTTAACACTTGCAGGGCTATGCAGAATTGTTTTTTCTTGTGTCCCTTGTGATGCTTTGTGCTTTTCAAGGGGTTTATCTACTTTCAAATATATAAATTCCTGTAATAGAAAATGTATGAGGTTCTGGAGGGATGTCACATTTTATTATTCCTGATATTGTTAATTTATCTCTCCCTTTTCCCTGTTAATCTTGATAGGAGGTTATCAGTTCTTTTCAAAGAGCCAAACTTCTGGTGTTGTCTTTGCTTTTGAAATTTTAAGCTTTTATCATGAAATAAATCCAGACTTGAAATAAATTCACTTTTATCTTGAAATAAATCCAAACTTATAGAAAAGTTGCAAGAATTCCTCCTATGCCCTTTGCCTAAGATCACTAATGTTTAATCTTTTGCCACATTTATTGACCATTCTCTTTATATCTCACTGTTATTTTCAGAGTGATTTCAGACGAGGTTGCTTGTTACCTCACTCCTCTTTGATCTTAGTGTTCCGTGCATGTTTCTTAGGAAGAGGCTATTTTCGTACATGGCCACCAGGCAGTTGCCACGTTCAGGAGATTTTGCTCTGACACAGCTCTGTCTCCTGCCCACAGAGCACCCTTCCTCTCTAGGCTGGCCTGGCATTTAGGTGGCCATCTCCATGAGCCATCTCCATGAATCTGGAGCCACTCTTGCCCTAACTTTGTCTTGCATTCCATTGATGTTTATGGGAACTACACAACAGGTATTTTATAGAACATTTCAGGTTTTGGTCTGTCTGAGGTCTCCTCGCCATTAGATTCAGGTTAAACATTCTCTGGGACACTGTATGAGTGACACTGTGTCCCTCTTAGGATGTCTGCTTCCTGTGTCATTGAAGTCTGGTCTGCCCTTAATTTTTTTCATACTGAGTTTAACTTGCCTTTCTTTTTCTGGCTTCGTTAGATGGATTCTCAGGTCACCAGCATTGTACTTTTTTCTTTTTTAAAAATAGATGCATTTCAGTTTTGACACATGGTATTATTATTACTATTTAGTTCAAAATATTTTGATTTACATTGCCATTTCTGCTTTAGTTGATGTTCAGTTTAGAACCATGCTGATTAATTTCCAGTCAGGAATTTTCCTGATTATCTTTTTGTAATTGACTGTTATCTTTTTTTTTTTAAAGATTTTATTTTTTATTTGAGGGAGAGAAAGTGAGAGCAAGAGAGAGAGAGCATAAGCGGTGGGAGAGGGGCAGATGGAGAGGGAGAAGCAGACTCCCTGCTGAGCTGGGAGACTGGAGACACTGGGGCTGGATCCCAGGGTCCTGAGATCATGATCTGAGTTGAAGTCAGACGCTTCATGGACTGAGCCACCCCGGTGCCATGTGATCGACTTTATCTTAATTCCACTGTGGCCCGAGAACATACTTGGGATTTTTTTCTTTCAGTCTCTGTAATGTGTTGAGACTTACTTTATGATTCATCGTATATGGGCAGTGTTAGTCAATTTTCTGTGTGTATTTGAAAAGAATTTGTCCTTTTTTGTTGACTGTGTTGCTCTGTGTTGCTTTTTTTTTTAAAAAGATTTTATCCACTTATTTGATTAATTTGTTAATAGTCTTGTTTGAATCTTCTGTATTCATATTCGAAGTTTACTTATCAGTTACTGAGAAGCTTGTGTGAGTCTCAACATCTTTGAGGATGTGTCTACTGCTTTAAATTATGTCATTTTGCTTTATATATTTTAGAGTATGTTATTAGATGATGCGAGTGTAGGGTTACTAACTCACTGTTGGATTGATCTTTATCTGATAATATTTCTTCTATGTGGGCTCATAATGTCTATCTTCAATAGACATTATGAAATGATACCAGCTTTCTTTATTTTTATTTCTTTATTTTAATTCCAGTTAGTTGACATGCGGCGTTATATTAGCTTCAGGTTTCCATACGTCACCCTGTGCTTAACACAAGTGCCCTCCTTCATCCCCTTCACCTGTGTCCCTCCCCCACCCACCTCCCTCTGGTGAGCGTCCGTCTGTCCTCTGTTATTAACACTTGTTTCTTGGTTTGTCTCTCTCTTTTGCTCTCTCTCTCTCCCAGCTTTCTTTGATTAGTATTTGCATGGTATATGATTTTCATCCTTTTACTTTGTTTTATTTAAAAAAAAAAAACTTTTCTGGCGGCGCCTGGGTGGCTCAGTTCGTTAAGCATCTGCTTTCAGCTCATGTCATGATCCCAGGGTTCTGGGATCCAGTCCCACATCAGGAGCCTGCTTCTCCCTCTACCCGTGCCCCTCTCTCCTGCTCATGCTCTCTCACTCCCCCCCTCTCTCAATAAATAAAATCTTAAAAAACAAAACCTTTTCTTTTGAAATAATTACAGCTTTACAGGAAATTGCAAACTTAGTATAGAGGGGTCCTGCTTATCCTTCACCCAGTTTCCCCCAGTGGTTGCATCTTTTTTTTTTTTTTTTTAAAGATTTTATCCATTTGTTTGAGAGCGAAAGAGTGAGCCTGAGGTGGGGAGGGGCCGAGGGAGAGGGAGAAGCAGGCTCCCTGCTGAGCAGGGAGCCCCAGGTGCAACTGGATCACGGGACCCCGAGCCAAAGGCAGCCGCTTAACTGACTGAGCCACCCAGGCGCCCCCCAGTGGTTGCATCGAACCAGAAAGTTGATGCTGGTATAAACTGTATATAGTTCACTACGTTTTACTACATGTGTAGGTCTGTGTAACCACCACTGCAGTAAAGATACAGAACTGTCCCATTACCGCAGGTGTCTCCTGTCTGCTGCCTTCTATAGTCATGTTCTCTCTCCTACCCCAGGCCCTAGCCTCTGGCAACCACTAATCCGTCTCTATTTCTATAATTTTAATTTTGAGAATGTCAAATAAGTGAAACCATTCAACTTGTGATTTTTGGAGATTGGCCTACTCCAGTCAACACAGGGCCCTTGATAACCACTCACGTAGTTGTATCGATAGTTTTTCCTTTTAACTGCTGACTGGCATTCCAGGGGATGGATGAATGTTTGTTTAAGCATTCACCTACTATAGGACACTTAGATTGTTTCAAGTTTTTGGATGTTCCAAATAAAGCTGCTATGAATCATCATGTACAGGTTTTTTTTTTTTTTGTATGGACATAAGTTTTCCTCTCTCTGGGCTAAATGCTCAGGAGTGCGGTTGCTGGGTTGCATAATAAGCATATGTTTAGTTTTTTATGAAAGTGCTGAACTGTTTCCCGGAGTGGTTGTACCATTTCACATTCCCACCAGCAGTGAAGGAGAGATTCAGTATCTCCTTGTCAACCTTGTTGTCGCTGTTTTTTATTTTAGCTGTTAGAATATGTGTGTACTGACAGCTCTTTGTGGCCTCAGGTTGTTTGCATTTTCTAAAGGCCTAGTGAGGTTCACTGTCTTATTTGCCATAGGCATGTCCTCTTCAGTAAATGTGTCTGTAGGTCCATTCTATTTTCTTCTTGGTTTGGTTTTTTTTCTGGTGAAGTTTTAAGAGTTCTTTATATATTTCACTTGTGAGTCTTCTGTTAGGTGGGTAGTTTGCAAATATTTTCTTCCATTCTGTAGCTTGTCTTTTCATCCTCTAAGAGTTTTTCCACAGATCCAAAGTCTTTCATTTTGATGAAGTCCAACTGTTTGTTTTTTTTCTTTTGAGCACTGCACTTTGATTGTCACGTCTAAGAACTTTTCACCCAGCCCTGTGTCTCAAAGATTTTCTTCTGTAAGTTTTATAGTTTAACATTATTTAGATCCTTTTTGAGTTACTTTTGTACAAGGTGGGAAGTTTTGGTTTAGATTTATTTTTTGCCTATGTATATCCAAATGCTCCAGCACCATTGTTGAACTGCTTTTATGCCTGTGTCTCTGGTCATTTGGCTGCACACGAGTGGGGCTTGTTGCCTGTATTGTCCCTTCGTCTGCCCTGCTAGTGCTACCCAGTCTGGAGAACTGTCTCTTTATCTAAGTCTTCAAATGGGGTAGGTTGATTCCTTGTATTTTATTCTTTTTCAAGATTTTCTTAGCCATCTAGCTATTAGGCCTTTCCATAGACATTTTAAAATAATCTAGCCCAGTCTGTAAAATCTTTTCAGGGATTTTGATAGGAATTATGTTTTACCTGTATATTAACTTGGGGGAAATGACATTTTATTGTGTTGAATCGTCTAGATCACGGTTTACCTCTCTCCATTTATTGAGAACTTTGACCTTTTTATCAGCATTTTGTAGTTTTCAGTACACAGGTCTTATACATGTTCGATTTATTCCTAAGTATTTCTTCTTCTTTTTTTTTTTTTTTCTTTTTCCTTCTTCATGTTTGTAACTGGTATTTTAAATTTTGGTTTCCACATGTTCATTGCTGGTGTATAGAACTAGAGTTGGATTTTGTGTTTGTCTTGTATCCTATAGCCTTGCTAAACTTACTGTTAGTGCCAAGAGTGTTTGTGTAGATTCCGTGTAATTTTCTACTTGGACAATCCTGTCATCTGCAAACAGTTTTATGTCTTTGTTTTATAGCCTGTATGCCTTTTCTTTTCTTTTTTTGCCTTATGGGTCTGTCTGGAACATACACTATTATATGGAATAGCAGTGGTGAGTGTACCTTCTTGCTCCTTGTTCATAGTCCTAGAAAGCTTTCAGTATT
The DNA here is from genome assembly GCF_037043125.1 of Eumetopias jubatus. Classification (NCBI taxonomy): domain Eukaryota; kingdom Metazoa; phylum Chordata; class Mammalia; order Carnivora; family Otariidae; genus Eumetopias; species Eumetopias jubatus. The sequence goes on along the minus strand of NW_028274905.1, from coordinate 521,214 downwards.
TCACCATTAAGTATGATGTGAGCGATGGATTTTGTTTTTGTTTTTTTTTCCTAGATTGCTCATCTAAAACTATTGACAGTTTTCTTAATTAAAATCTATCTTGTATTGGGTTAGTGTCCATACAGACAATCCTGTCAGATTCAGAAGCAGGATCTGGAGATGGAGGTTTCAGTGTCCTGTTATCATTGGGATTAAGGGAAGCCACACAGAAGGATGACGTTTCTGAAAACGTCAAGGGACATGTGGTGTAGGTCTTTGAAAAATAAAGGAAAGGGACACCTTGGGGGAGAAAGACAGTTTTGGGAAAGCAGACTACTGTCCATCCTTTTAGGCAGGGGGAAGGGTAGGAGTGGAAGAGTGAAGTGGTGGTGGAGAGGATGACTTTTACCCTTAGTTGGGAACGTGGGGTCATTTGAGTGGGGAGGCGACGGGGATTCAGATGAGGACTGAGAACGTGGGAGAATCGGTCGTGCTTTGGTGGAGAGATCAGTCACCGACGACGGAAGGTCAGTAGTCGTGCATTTGTTTGGAATCCAGTGTCATGTTAGGACTGTCTGTCCGTGAGAGAGCCTGACCTGTCGCAGACTTGGCAGTGGAAGTGTGGCTGTGGGAGCTGGGGGTGGGGGGTGCCCAGGGCTGTGAACCGAGGAAAGAGCTTGCAGCAGAGGAATCTGGGTGGAGCCGCCATTAGAAGTCATCTTTTCATGGCTGTGGTGTGCAGCTCACAGCTGTGTGTCCTCCACGCGCGCAGGGCGAAGGCATGAGTGGGAGCCGTCCTGCCGGTGCTCTTCTCCGTGGTACGCACCTTCTTCGGGAGCTGGGCGTCCATGCTCAGCACTGTCTACAGCCAAGAACTGGAAAAGTCCCTCTTGTGATGGTCTGGGGCCAAGCCAGAAACTGAACCAAGGTCTCCTTTGACAAACCAAAGCCCTTGCTCTTTGCTCTGTGGTCTGGGAAAAGTGCTAGGGTGAGGAGTTGTGCTCCCAAGAAGACTAATCCTGACTGGTGTCTGTAAGTGGATAAAGGCCGGTCTCGCCATCCTAAGGGGAACCCGGCATGAGGATCGCTGGAGTCGAGGAGGCTGAGAAGCTGTATCTGTGTGCATGGAGAATCACTGAATGAATGCTACAGGAGCCGTCAGAGATGGCTGAAAACACAGAGGAGGTGGGCGTGGGTACTGACAGGCACAAACTCTGAGGACATGGACCGTTTAGTGTTAATGGTGTGGACTCTAAAATTAGGGGGCTTGTGTGCTATGGAAGTGGTACTTAATCCGTGCTCCCAAAGAGTTGCCAACAGTTACGGACTTTTAATGTTAGGAGTCTTTTCATAGTGTTGAAAACATTGTTGAATTTATTTTTTGAAGGTTTTATTGATTTAAGTAATCCCCACACTCAACATGGATCTTGAACTCACGATCCCGAGATCAAGAATCACACGCTTTTCTGACTGAGCCAGCCAGATGCCCCCATTGTGGAATTAATTATGTTTGGTCTTTTATAGCACTTTGTTTTTACCAAATGGAACATAGACAAATTTTGGATTTTATTTGTAATATATTACTTTTTTTTAAAGGAAAATGTTAATATTCCAGATGTAGATGTTAGCAAAACACCCATGTTTGGGGGACATTAAAACAATAACACATAATAGATGTGTATATAAACTCTTTATCTCTGTAAGTGGTGATCGTGTAGATAAAACTAACTGAACCGTGTTGGTGGGTTCTAATCAGTCTGTATGGCACTGACGTGTGTCTTTTTTGCTGTACGGAATAAGCAGTGATCCGGGATATTGTCGGCGCGCTTCTTGTTCAGTGCTATCTGCCATACTGAGAAATTACTGTTTAAATTAAAAACTGCACCTTGGGTGCCTGGGTGGCTCAGTCGGTTAAGCGTCTGCCTTCGGCTCAGGTCATGCTCCCAGGGTCCTGGGATCGAGTCCTGCATCGGGCTCCCTGCTCGGCGGGGAGTCTGCTTCTCCCTCTGACCCTCCCCCCCTCATGCTCTCTCTCATTCTTTCTCTCTCAAATAAATAAATAAAATCTTTAAAAATAAATAAAAACTGCACCTTACACAACAAAATTGTACATCTAACAACTTAGATTAGCTTTATTTTCTTAATTTCTTACAGATTTTTATTTTTGAGTATTTGTTACTTTTTTCCCCCTAAATGTTAGGCATTATAAAATACAATGTTTATTAACATTATTAGGTGTTGGATCAATGAGTAGGAGATACATAAAATTACTTAGTTTAATTGCAGGAGGAAATGTTGGTGAATATTGCAATAAAGGTAGGTAGCAAATAACAATAATGAGTTGTAAGTATTTCAGTGTATTTCTGTTTGTAGACTCCAACTAGTGAGGCTTATTTTAAAATTATTCTTCCGAGTTTTAGCAACTGAGTGGGCTTTAATTTCTTCATGGCTTAAAAACTGCTTTCTCATTTTTATTATTTGGTAAAAATTGCAGCTCTGACACATTGAAATTTTACTGTAATCTGCCCTCTAAAACTTGGACTGTCCTTCCTGTGAGTTCCTGTGATGCACGTCGATACGCTAGTTCTCTGGGGCTGGTGGTGGTGTCTTTCTCAGGAGACTTAGATTTCACTTCTTACCAAAAGTCACTCTGTCCCTTAGGAAAGTGGAGCCACTGAGTGCATTTTCATAGGAACAGTGGGGTGGATAGGTGGGTCGGGGGCGGGGGCGGGATGTCAGATACCGGAACTGTTCCTGTTCTTAGTGGGTCTCTACACTTTCAGGGAACCTGCAGCACATTTGCAGTGCAGAAGCATGGGGAGATGCTAATCTTTGAAGAAGATAGTAGGCTGTGCCGCTCTTGGTAACCATGGGTACCTGTTGGATAGCATAAGTGTCTAAATTTGGTTGTGTTGGGAAGAAGGCTCTCTAAAGTTTGGGAGTTATATAACTATGGCTAGTTAAAGCTTTAGGAGACAGGATCTTGGTATATTAAAGGTACTTTATTTAATATGAGAGTATTACTTTGATTATAGAGGCCTTTGTGAAAAGCTGCTACTCCTACAATGTTGTAAGGAAGAGTACACTTTGTGCAATATTGGATTTAGTGTCACTTTGCCTTGATGATGGCAGGTGACTTATATATAAATGGGGAGTGTCCCCTGAGTGATCACACATTTAGAAAATGCTCCGTCTGCATGGAAGTATTATGAGCTGTGGCTCCTGGTTATTTTCTCCCACCGTCTCTGAGGTTCTCCCTTTCCGTATCAGTATTTACCAGTATATTTTACTAAAAAATTGTCCATAATTTTATTTTCCTGCTTAGCTCTACAACTTAGTAAGGCTTACATTTACTTTTTGGGTTACAGATTTTGTTTCGTTTTGTTTTAAATGTTTGGTGTTTATGCCCTTTACTCTTTGCATTCAAGTCACCTGTCTTCCTTTCTGGTCCTGTTTTCTGTCTGCATCATCCAGTGGCAATTCTGGTGGTGCTCCAGGCTTGTAAAACCTCAAGCGTTGTATTCATTTAATTTTGTGAAATAGCGTGTGATTTGATTATGGCTAACGACAACTTGCTTCTGTGCTTGCATAAGCAAATAATTAGTAATAACACTTTTGTTTCTTGATAGTTCTTAGTAGCAAAGTGTTACAAATAGTTGAGTTACCTCTCGGAAGTCTGGGGATCTTGGGTTTTTTTTTTCCCTCTACCAGGTTGTAGAGAAAAAAATTAGTAAACTGTTGAGTTATATGTGTTTTTAGCCCCTGGTATTTAATTTAGAGTTTATAGCGTGGAAGCCTTTGGAACTTCGTGGGTCCTCGGTTGCAGGTACAGCACACAGTGTGTTGTGTTGAGGTTTTTCTTCTGGCTGTGGTCTGCAGCGTTCGTGTGACGCACAGAGTGGTTTTGCATTTATAGAGCCTTTTGCCGTAAACTCGGTAAAATTACGTTTCCTAAATTTTGTATTTATTTTTCACACACTTAATTTTGCCCGTCTTCTCTTTCATCTTAGATTTGTCTGACTTGTGTACATTAAACTGTCATATTAGGCAGTTAGGTGTTTCAGAACAAGAATTCGTATTTGAATACCTCGCTGGAGGATTTTCGCCGTCATTGCAGCGCTGAAGGCTTGTGTCTCATCTGCTGGACCTGCTGCGCTGCGCTTCCCACGGGCAGCCCTGCCCCTGACACTCCCGTGACGTGGGAATGGTCTAGATCTGTGGTGTCCACTGTGGGAGCCAGTGGCCAGGACGGCTCTCGAGCCCTTGAAATGTGGCTAATGTGACCGAGGAACTGGGCTTTTTATTGCACTTCATGTGAATTCGTAGGAAAATAGTCACGTGTGGCCGGTGGACGCTTCGCTGGGCAGCGCAGGCACGGACCCTTGTTGTGCCAGAAGGAGAGTTGGAGCCGGCGGAGTGTGACTCAGGGCGGCTGCGCGGTGCCGGCCGCGCCCCGCGGTGCGCCCCGCCCCCCAGCGCGCTCCGTCCCATCACCCGCGCTCTCGCGCACGCGCACGCAGCCCCTCGAGCTGCTGGGCGCTCCTGTGGCGTCTGTGCCGGGCGTTTGCCGCGTTCTGACGGGCCCGGCCTGCCGTGGGGCGGCGTGAGCACTGCGCTGACGGGCAGCGCGCAGTCGGGCTCTGCTCTCCGCTCTGCCCCCGCCTGGTTGTCTCGTCTCAGAGAAATCATGTACCTTTCCGGCCTCCCGTTCCCGCCTGTGTAAAATGTGTGAGTCTCCCGTCGCTGTGGTGCCGCCGCAGGTGTCGGACTGATTACATCCCGAGGAGGGCAGAGCCCCTCCGAGCTCGCGCGGCGTGTCTGTCTGGTGCAGCGGGACCGGAGGTGTTCGCGCCTCAGGAGAACGTGTTGTGTGCAACTAGTAAGAGGTTGGCGATTCAGAGCTGCCGCCGGGAAGGACTGGGGAAGGCGCCCCTGGAGCGCTGGGCTGTGCGGGCTGGTGCTGCGGGGAGGGGTGCGTGTGGGGCCGCGAGGTCTGCCGGTGGCCAGGGGAGTCGTGCTGGAGGGAAGAAGCCTCGCTAGAAGCCTGACCTTGGGGCAGGCCGCGTGGTGAAAGCGACAGGAGGTGAGAAAGAGTGATTTGAAGCAGATTATATTGTATTTGAAGCCTTACTTAAGTTTTTGTTTCATTCAAGCATGAGCAAGATCACATATCCCTGATATTTTACTGAAATCTACTTAACCCTCCCCCCCCCCCCCCCGCCGCCAACAAAAGGCAGTAAAGGCGGGAATACGTACTGTGGCAATCTTAAATCGCTTTAACAATATCCTGGTTTGTAACTGCTGGGATTTAAAAGTATCCTTTATGTGTGGAGGATGCTATCTGTTCTTAAAAGTTGAAGTGGGATGGGTCCTAGGGGGTGGTTTAGAACCGACCTGCTTGGCTGTGCCCCTGGCACTCAGGATTGCCATCCCAAGGGAGCTCCTCAAGGTAGCAGTGCTCCCAGTCCTGCAGGCGGGCGAGAGGTGGATGCCCACACCTGGAGGGCACACTCCTGTCCTTCCGGACTGAAGATTTTCTGTGCACAGCTAAGAAATAGGCAGAGATTCAGTAGAGATACACCGATTTCAGTTTATAGGATGCCACCGTGGGTGCTATCCAAAGTAAGGCGACTTCTGAAGATTGTGTCAGTGTGATTGGAGTAAAGGGCTAGTGCGCCCTCCCCACCTGCCGTGGAAGACATGCAGTGATTTCAAGATGGAAGTCCTGATATGCCAACTTCATTTTATAATCACACCTCCTGAGACTGACATTGTCACACAAAATTTCATGTTAATTTTTCAGCTGAGTCTGTCACAGAGTGAAGTTCAGAGCTTCTGCCTTTTGCTGCTGGCTTGCTGGTGTAGCCCAGACTACACCTAGAAGATACAGTTCAACAACCTGCCTTCATAAGCCATTCTACGTCTCCTTCTGCAGTTTGGAGATTTGAGCAAAGCCAAATTGTTAATGCTGAAGTTTAAATTCACGATTATTATTTTATGCTTAGTTTAGGCGATTTTGATACCTTTTCACCATTTTCTTAAGTATTTTGAGAAAAGTTTATTCTCTCTATCCAAACATAATGGTTTGGATGTCCAGGAAGTGGAAGTGTTTGTGCTGCTGGAGTCCTGACACTATGGCACATGGACGGACTGGAAGATAGCTTTGGCCCTATCCCCTTAAACATCAGTGTTCTTTCCCAATGTTGAATGGAGCCGTAAGTCTTAATTTTTTATTAATGCTACTAAAATAGTCCTCTTTAAGAGAGGAAAAGAGTGATTACCTGAGAGAGTAGATGTCCGAGGACCTTTGTCATCGGATCACTGAGCGGTGTATTGAGAATTGCAAACGACACGGCTCTCCTTTTCTCCTCATAGAAGAGCATTGATTGCTTCAGAAACTTAACGGTTTTGTCAGTGAGAGGGTCTAAACAGGGAAGATCATTTCCCTGAGGTTCTAGAAGTCATTATGCACTCATACAAGTCTCTTTCAGTGTTTTATGTCAAAGTTATTTCAGTATAACCTATTTGAAGATAACCTTTACAGATTAACATTAGATATGCTTTCGGTGTCTGGTAAATACAGAAACAATCAGTATTGGCTCTAAATATGTAGCATTAATTTAAACATTTTTTAAAAAGCATATATAACGAGTGTCTTTTGTTTCATGCAGTTGCTGTGATTGGCTGATAAATATTTGTCAAAGAAAGAGAGAACTGAAAGCTCGCACGGTGTGGCTTGGATATCCTGAAAAGTGTGAAGAAAAGCGTCCCAGAAATTCTATAAAAAATCAAAAATACAATGTATTTACCTTTATACCTGGGGTAAGACTATTACATTCTTAAGAATGGGTTTCATATCAGACATTGCTGGCTCCTTTTGTTTTCACTGTTTTTTTTATTTTTTAATTTTTTTTCCCGTTAATTGTGTCCTGTCCAAATCAGTGACCTTTTGCTTTTGAACCATTTATGTTTCAAGTAGTTGTTAAATAATTCATGCGCACTTTTAATGGGTACATCATGAAGTTCAAGGTGAGAAAATTTATAGTTTGACTTCAGTCCTAGATAAATATATTTATATTATTGTAGAAATAATCAAGCCTAAATTAAATTAACAGAAAATAAGTCCTAAGTTTTGTTTGGAGGTGAAGTGGAATGTTAAGTTTAAAGCCTGCCAAGGAACTTCATGCTGAAAGTAAAATAATTTTTTATAGAAACGTGACTCAGTAACAAAATATCTATAAGCATTTATAGATAATATTTTCTACTTCACATTATAAATTTCAAGCCATGTTATGTTGTTATATCATTAGTTATCTTTAATTAGGTATTATGCTAGGTGTAAATAATGAAGTTTAAATATTTGATTACTTTTTTTGTTGCTAGTGGTATTTTTGGCTTAAGTTACAAAACTGAGTATGTATTTAGGATGATTGACTAATTTTTGGTTTTTGTACATTTCCTATTTTTATAGACCAATTTATTCGTCTTTCTAAAGGCAAAAGGAAGCTGGTACTGGTTATATTTCTATATCAAAGTTTCTGACACATTCTAGTTATTTGCTCTTACGCTCTTTACAAGAAAATGTCTTGGTAAAGTGAAATAAGGGCTGTTTTATTTTTCATGTTTTAATTTAAATAATCATGCTGATTTTATACTGGGCATTGATTGCCCCTCACCACCCTCCCCCATCCATCTAATAGTTGGTGAATGCTTCATATCTAATTAACTCTTTAGTAAAACACACAAAACTACTGTCTCCGTCATTAAAAGACAGCTCTTTTGTCAGGACAATAAAATGTAAGCTGTCTTTCAGGCAGATAAATATTCTCATCTTTCTTGAATGAAGTTACTGTTTTCTTTAAATTTTATTTTTTTTTTAAAGATTTTTTTATTTATTTGAGACAGAGAGAATGAGAGAGAGAGAGCACATGAGAGGGGGGAGGGTCAGAGGGAGAAGCAGACTCCCCGCTGAGCAGGGAGCCCGATGCGGGACTCAATCCGGGGACTCCAGGATCATGACCTGAGCCGAAGGCAGTTGCCCAACCAACTGAGCCACCCAGGCGCCCTGTTTTCTTTAAATTTTAAATACTCGCAGATTGGCGAAGCATTGTACATTTTCCTAAAGGTCACAGAGTTCATTCAGTAGACAACAGAGTATTGATTACAGTGGCTTAAAGCCCACAGTGCAGCCTCACTCTGACCAGAGCAAATCCCTGCAGCCCACCAGGATGGGCTGTGTCCTGAGAGCACCTGTTGGTGTGGCTGCACCACTGTTACCGTGTGAATTCTCGTTCTTAGATTGTCTCTTAAATTAGGCTTTTCATCTAAAACGTAGTATTTTAGAAACATTTGGTAATTGCACAGTAGGAATTCTATGCCATTTTTAGCACAAATGGCAATTTTTGAATTGCTAATAGATATAATTTATGCTACCTGAGATTTTAAAGAAATCACTGAGGAGAAAGAGCTTTCTCTCCTGCTGAGATTAATTTATGAAATGACTCAAAACATCTTTAGACAGCAATTGAATATGATTATGAATAGAAACGTGTTATCATTGTAGCTGATTTTTGAGTTGCACAAACAGCTGTATGGTAATGTAGAAAACTTCATTATATAAAAACTGTGGTTCCAGACTCTTTAAAAAGTCAACAATAAGTACTTAACCCATTGCTCTGCTCTTGTTAAAATTTCCATACCCTCCAAGTTGCATATAAAATGGCATCCAAAGAGATTTTGATTTGGAAGTTGCAAGGTTGTAAGTTTAATTGCAATGATAGTGTGCCGTTTGAATTATTCTCATCTATAAACATGAAATTTGTTCCATTTTGATTTTCAATTTAAATTTAATAATTTGAGAATTTGTAAATAGAAGTCTATTAATATACTGGCTCTTGGGTTTTCTTCCTTAAAAATAACTCTATTTGAATTAAAAAACAAAAACAAAGTTGCAGGATTTGCATTCCTAAAATTTTGTTGAAGGATACTTCTTTTGTATTTGAAAATATTATTGCAGATCAACTGCCAAGAGATTATAAAGAATATATAGGTCGCTGTCTTCCGGAGTTGGTGTGCAATTCACATACTTTTTTATGTCATTATTTCTTATACTTCGAGAGAAGTAAATAGAGGAGATTAAGACAGTTTTTGTGAAGTCAAATTGTGTATGTTTTGCTTGTTCGCTCAGTTATTTTATTTTATTTTATTTTTTAAAGATTTTATTTATTTATTTGAGAGAGAGAATGAGATAGAGAGCATGAGAGGGGAGAGGGTCAGAGGGAGAAGCAGACTCCCTGCTGAGCAGCGAGCCAGATGTGGGACTCGATCCCGGGACTCCAGGATCATGACCTGAGCCGAAGGCAGTTGCTTAACCAACTGAGCCACCCAGGCGCCCCTCGCTCAGTTATTTTAAAGCTACCCAGATGTTCGTGTTCAGAAACGTGGCTATTATATTTTATTTTTTACCGTTTCATAAATATAAGGTTAATAGAACTTTCCCATTGAGAGTTTCTGAGTTATCAAGATACACATTTGTGTGTATATAAATAATATATTTATTGACTTACATTGGGAAGATTTCGCTATCTCATTTGCTTTGATATACATACAGAGATTTACAGAGGAGTGTGCAAAACTGGAAATTGTATACAAGAAAATAAAAACTTTTAGAGGATGCTTTTAACATAATTGGAAGTTCTAATTGTTTTTTCAGTTTATTTTAAATATAATTTTAAATAAATATATATGTACTTTAGTTATTGGGAAGCCAGTGTCAGAATTACTTAATTTACTGTAACTGAGGGCATATTGTCACTGTTTGATGGAAATATAGTTAGCTATTGTGCTGATTTAATTATTTAATTGAAGTTTTAAAGGTTGTCCTTGGAGACATTGTGTTAATTTTTTCTTTTCCTTTTTAGGTTTTATATGAACAATTCAAGTTTTTCTTGAATCTCTATCCTGCTCACAGTTTGTACCAGCATTGAAAATAGGCTATCTCTACACCTACTGGGCTTCTCTGGTAAAAGAAAAGATTTTTGAAATTAAGTTAAATTATTAATATTTAGTATTTGGTTTTCAGAGTGGAGATGGTTGAGAGATAAATCGATCAGGTTTTCAGAAGCATGATACTGCTGCTGTGCACCATTGGACTTCACTTACAGGGTTTTCCAGAGCTCTGCCACTGACCGACTTCGCAGCCTCGTCAGGGGTGTTGGGCCCGTGCGCTGCCTGTGCGTCTTGGCTCAAAGGCCACTGGGCGCCTTTGCTGGCGGGCATGGGGGGTGGTCTCCTTGGGGCATCCTGTACGTGCCCTGTGATACCAGGTCTGTCTCTCCAGCCCGGCTCCCCCATGCCGATGGCGCTGTTGGGAACGATGGGGTGGGGTCTCCTCAGTGACTCTCTTGGCATCCTGATAGATGGGCACTTCTTCCCTTTTGGCTGAAGTAGCTCAGTCAGTAGTCCAGACAGTTTCTGGTTGGCAGCTCAGTGTGGGGAAGTTTTTGGAAGGCAGATGACACTTAACATCAAATATTTCAACTTCAGACATAATGCTGTTTTAATGGTTTGATGCTGTTTGCCAATAATTTTCATTAATTTTCAGCTTATACAGACAAAATGTGTGCCTTCTTTCTTCCTCTCACCTGGAAAAACGTACTGCTTCCTTTTGGCCCCCCAGAGAGGGTCTTCTCAGATGCACCGGGGAGGACTGGCAGAGGGGGCCGAAATCTCCCTGACGGGGTCCCTTCAACTAGCCCCTCCTGCTCCCATCCACACAGACTTTCGAGTAGCATGGATTTGAGCGGTGAAAGTCACTGCATTGTCCTACAAATACAAAATCACCGAATGAATGAATACATGTCCACTCTTTAAATTAGCAAGGTTGGAGGACAGTGGGGTTGTTTAAATAGGGTGGTCAAGGAAGGCCCCTCTGAGGGGCGGCACTCAAATGCTCTCCAGATGGCAGAGTGGCTGGGCCGTGTGCAGAACATGGAAAAGAGATGTGCAGGCCAAGGGGCCGGGTGCTGGGGTGCTGCTGGAGCACAGGGACGCGGTGGCTGTGCTGGAAGGCAGGTCAGTGAGGGCTCCCATCTCCTCCTGAGCGGGAGAGGGAGCTGTCTGTGTCTGTGGGTGTCACACAGCACACAAAGGACACTGAGGCTCGGACCCCACTTGTCACAGGACAGCACAGCTGGTTCAGGCCGGACAGCTCTGGAGAGAGGACAGAGACTGTTGGCTTTGTTCCTCGCACCTTTCTTCCCCCGCAGGCAACTTCTGTTCTGCGTCTGAAATTCAGTTGTTACATCTCCTAATAATTTTACTACTTATGTTTGTGTCACTACAATAATAGTATTGTTTGCATGCTTTAAAAAATCTATATAAAGATTATCTTACTGTCCGTTTCCTGTTGTATCACGCTTTTTTGGCTTATCATTTATTTCTAAAATGGATCCATGATGACACATTCACTTTTCACTTCTCTGAAGTACTCCATTGAATGAACATGTCCATCTTTCCAGAAAAAGAGACTTTGAGGTTTCTTCTCATTTTTCACAGTTACAGACTTTGCTATAATGGTCACTGTGATTGTATGTTGTTCCCTGTGCACGTGAGCCGGAGACCCCTTAGGCTGTGTGCATCCTGGAAGTCTGAGTGACAGACTGCTCCTTACTTTTCCCAGTTTCCAATAAAAGCAGTAGAGCATGACAGAAATTTTAGAGCATAGAGAAAATACTGGCTCATCCTAAAAACACAACTATACTTACGATTTCAGTGTGTTTATTTCTGGCCACTTTTTCTATCCCCGGCTTCACGAGGTTGCCCTGAACCTCTTCAGTTTCACTCCCATCTTGGGTTGAAATTCACTTTAGCAGTGATAGTCTCAGAATTTAAGATCTTCTTAAAAATCTAAGGTAAAGTGTGTTCATTTCTGTTTTGCTTTTGCATCTTTCCTATTAACTGTGATTTCAGTAGCTTTTAACCAAAGAAAATGTTAGTTTTAGATGGATTCCTGATGAGGAATTCATGCACAGAATTGACTGTGTCGGCCAGAGCTGGAGTGAGAGCGTGCGTGTGAGCGTCAGTGCCTGTCCTTCTTGTGCTTCCGTGTGATGTTTACGTCCTCTGACTCGATTGTCAGCTAGAGGCGTTGGAAGTACTTAGTCCTTCTCTTGTTGGCGTGTGAGAATTAACGACTGCATTTACAGAAGTGCCTAGGTCAGCCCCTGCTGCGGTGTTCAGGGAAGGGACATTGTTACTCTGCTGCACTTGTGTGTCAGGGGCCCCAAAGAAAGATGAAAAGCCCATTTTTCCCATTTGCGTAACGCTTAATGTTGCCTGGTGACATGCCTGGCCAGGTTCTCATGTCCCTGCTCTCATACCGCACCATTAGACCTCAGAAGTGGTCTGCTTTACGAAACCATGTCCTGTTGTTCTTTGGTTGGGTAGCAGCCACGATCGATGCCTTTCATCAGATAATCGATACTGAAGATTTGTTAGTATCTATGCTTGCACTGCTATATACATCTTAACCTCTGATTTAGCAAAACTCTTAAAAGGGTGATGTGTCCATTAGATTCACCTTTGAATCCAAGAGGCAGGCTGAGGTATATTGGTTCGTTGATCCAAAGTCACCTCAGAAAAAAATTTTTTTAAACTGAAAATTCAGATATTATATACAGAAGATCTTTTTTATTAATCTAGGCAAACTTAAAGAACCTTTAAACTAAATCTACATCTAAAATGTGTAAATGTATACACACACACATAATATATATATTTTTTATTTTTTTTTAAATTTTTTTTAAAGATTATTTATTTGAGAGAGAGAATGAGAGAGAGAGAGAGAGAGAGCACATGAGAGGAGGGAGGGTCAGAGGGAGAAGCAGACTCCCTGCTGAGCAGGGAGCCTGATGCGGGACTCGATGCCGGGACTCCAGGATCATGACCTGAGCGGAAGGCAGTCGCTTAACCAACTGAGCCACCCAGGCGCCCTATATATATTTTTTTTTTAAATAAAGGAGGTGTGCTTCAGCGGGATTCCTTCCTAGCTCCCGATTCCTTGCTCTTTCTTGACCACTGTGTTTGGCCCTGTCCTGTGTCGAGGGCCTGCACTAGCATGTGGTCCTTACACACACACTCAGTGTTTGACGTCTTTTCTCTGCCTGCTTTCTCAGGTTCTGTAAGTACCTGTAAGGTTGCCCAGAGGAAGGAATTAGTTAGCATTTCCAGATTCCTCCTTGCCAGAAGCCTGCCAGGGAAGCATAAAACCATCATACAGCCGGCAGTTATAAAATCTTACGTCTCACGTCCACTAGTTTTAAACAGGGCACTTCACATTTGTTCTGCTCTCCACCTCGAGGGTATTTCTGAAGACAGTGATGGTTTAATAATCTTTCTATATCAAGCACTCTGGGCAATGTTATTTACTAGCTTCAGCTCTGATCTAATTTCTGTTACATTTGCCATAGAACAGGAGAGCAAACTGAAAATAAGTGATTTTACTGCATTCTTGTGTCAGAATGAAGATTACCTTTTGCATCATTCAGTTTCCACAGCAGCTCTTTGAGGAAAAGCTAGTGTAATCATAGTAAGAAAACGGATTGTAATGCTTCTATCAGTTAATCGGGTAGAATAGATCTAGCCATGCAAGCGGTTCTTAGATAAAGGAGGTCTGGATCGTTAACACGGCATCTTCCACATAAGCTGTGTTCGTGGTATTTTGTTAATGGAAAGCCAGATAGACTGCGTAGGTGATCAGTCAGTCTGCGAGGACTCTGATTTTCGGTCCTTCCTTCTGTCCACTCTTTCTTCTGAGTGTCTCTGCATGTTGGAGGTGTGGATGGAGTATAGAAAGGAGAAACCAAATCATACCTAGACTTATACCTCCTGCTGTCCAGAGACAAACATGCTTAACATAAGCTGCACATTTAGTGTGACCTTTGCAAAGGTACGTGTGCTGCTTGTGTCTGAGTTTCCCTGTCTTAAGTAGAGCTGAGCGTTTCTGTGGCATTTAAAAGGTAGCTTATTTAAAATACATAGAAAAGTTTCTGGTGTGGTTAAACTGATATTCTATCAATAGAATTATATAATTATATAATTTAATATTTAATACATGATATATCAGTAGAATTTTTTCTCTTTTTATAAAAATACCTCTTGTTTTGGCACTTACTCCACATGGCCCCTGGGCCATCCGGAGAAGTAGGAAGAAGGAATTCTACTTTGTGGTACAAGATTTAGTCCCGGCCCATGAACCGGCTGTGTGACACATTCCTGTCAGGCATTGTGACTGACAGACTGATGCCACAAATACTGTGGTTTTGCTGTGAAATACCGTCACCCTCTTGGGTTTGCTTTTGGCTCTTCTAGGTGGCATTACTGTAGCTTCCATCTTTGACCTGCTTGGTGCTGAGGTCACGGGAAGGTCCAGGTACTCCTGTGGGGCCACTTGTCCACATCTTCCATAGGCCACCGGTCTGTTCTGATCCAGTTACGACCCAGTAGATCTAAACCCTAAAGGTGGAGGCCCATGTGTGGTAGACTCCAGTTGTTAAGAAGGAAATGGTGGCATGGCATCGGCTGTGCCTTTCTCGTCACCTGCTTTATGTTGCAAGGCTGGCTCTTGGGGCTTTTCTCAGGGTAGATATGCCGGCGACTGACATGGTAGTATGGGCGTGACACCTCTTGGTTGTTGCTGGTCCTGCACATCTGTCCTGTATTCGGGTCAACCCTAGATTTGAGGTGTGGCCCAGAGTGGCTTGCAGGTCCTAGCAGTCTTTGCCTGTGACCAGGGCTCTGTCTCCTTGAAGAGTGCTTCCCTCCAGTTTCAGAAGTTGGGACCTGCCCCTATTTGGTGATCTTCTCTAATATTACTGCCTTAGAAATGAGAGCTTATTTTCACTTCCTGAGTTCTTGGAAGCACTAGGAACTATTATGTTTTGTGGTTTATAATTACTTGATGAATGGAGAAGTAACTTTTGCTGTCTTTAAGTCATAGGTGTCCAGGGTGGAAGGCAGACTGACCTGGAGAGTCTAGGTGACATATGTATGTGTGGGCCTGTTCCTTGGAGAGGGGAGGTGAAAGTACACGTCCCAGGCAGAGGGCTCGAGCAGATCTGTAGTGCAGAAAACCTTCCCGGTGATGGTGCCACGTTTGCCTGATTCAGAGCCCCTCCTCTGACAATACTGTCTTCAGTCTCTAAGGAACATAGGCTTGACAGCCATTGTCCCCTCTCTCTCTCAAGGCAAGGGGGTCACAAGTAGAATTGTAAGAATTACATATACACTGTGAACATGGTGTGCAACAGTAAATATTCTCCTGCATGAGAACAGCTGCATAGAACTGTATTTCCTGCTTCGGTGGATGCGTTATGTTTCCTGTTACTAAAACTCAGTTGAGACTTAGAGTTTTTGTTTTTAAAGTGGTATTGTCTTCCCACCTGAGACTAACCACATCTTTGAATTCAGGAAATACAGTATTTCAACATATGGGTGTACCATGAATTTCCTATTTATAGACATTCAGGTTATTTCCAGTTTTTTATATTGGCTGCTGCTGGGATCCTTGTTTTTTTGTTTTGTTTTGTTTTTTAGGATAAATTTCCAGAAGTGAAACTGTTTGGTTAAAGTGTGTGCAAACTTTAAGGCTTTTGATAACACTAAGTTTGTTAAGAGAATATTTTGGTGTCTCCTGCTTTGGATTTTCATAGTTTTTTCTCTGTCTTTACCTGTACTAAAACACATCTAGATAGAAAGGGAAGAAGGAGGCCTGGGCTCTTTTCACAGTGGCGTGATCTTGTACACTGGGAAGTCTGAGGTGTCCACACACAGAGAAATGTTAGAACTAAGAAATGAGGTAGGAAGGTTGTCGGGTACAACATAGATACACAAAACCACTTGTATTTCTGCATACCAGCAGTGATCATCTGAAAATGAAATTACAATAACAGTTCCGTTGTTGTGGCATCAGAAAGAAAACAATAGGAATAGATTTAGCTAAAATACAGGGTTGCCTGCTGGAAACTAATAAAACATTTTTTTTAAAAAAAATCAAAGATCTAAATAAATAAAAGTCATCCCATGTTCAGGAATTGAAAGACAGTATTGTTACAGTGGCAGCACTCTCCAAATTGATCTGCAGATTCAGCACAATCTGTCAAAAATCCCACTTGGCTTTTTGGCAGAAACTCACGAGCTGACTCTAAAATTCATATGGAAATGCAGGAGACCCAGAGTAGCCAGTGCAACCCAGAAAAGAAGATCAGCATTGGAGGACTCCTGCTTCCCCATTTCAGAGCTCATTTCAAAGCCACAGTAATCAAGAAGGTGTGGGACTGGCAGAAGGAGAAATGAATAGACCAACGAACACAACGTAGAGTCCAGGAATAAACCTTTACATTCATGACAGATTGGTTTTCGGCAAGGATGCTCACACCGTCCGGTGGATTGTTCAGTGCACTCCACGAATGGTGCTGGGGCACCTGGACAGCTGGATGCGAAAGAAGGAAGTTGGGCCCCTCCCTCAGGTCATACCCAGAAAACCCCTCGTAATGGATCATAGACCTCAGCGGAAGACCTAAAACTGTAAGACTCCTGGCGGAAAACATAGAGGCCAGTTTTTGTGATCTTGGACGGTAAAAGCCCAAGTGACTAAAGAAAAACTTAAATTGGATTTATCCAAATTAAAAACTTCTGGACATCAGAGGATACCATCAGGAAAATAAAATGATAACCTAGAGTGGGGGAAAATATTTGTACTCTCACATATGCTAATCCCATGTCTAACGAGGTATTTGTTTCCAGAATAATACAAAGAGCTCTTACAGCTTCACAGTGAAAAGACAAATGACACCGTTAACAAGTGGGTGTAGGATCTGAACACACATTTATCCCAAGAAGATACGAATGGCCAATAAGCTCACGTTAAGGGTTATAACCACTTTGGGAGGAAGCTTGGCTGTTCATCAAAATGCTAAACGGGCCACATCACCCAGAAGAGGCGAATTCATAGAGACAGAAAGTTGGACTCGTGGTTGCCAGGGGTTGGGGGCTGGAGGAGCTGAGGGTGACCACTGTCCAGTGTGGGATTTCTCTCTCTTTGGGGTGATGAGAATAGTCTACAGTCAGATGACGGTGATGGTACAACTCAGCGTAGCAGGGAGGATCAACTTTGAGTAAACACACGGGCTCACCTCATGTGGCCTGTTGGTGACACAGACACAGCCCTGGAGTGACAGACTGTTGTCCTTTGAGGGCAGTTGTCCAGCGTTGGGTCATTCACAGAGTAGCCTGGGGAATGCGCGTCCGTGTAACATGCAGCCTTCTGAAGAGTCTGTGGTCATAGAGAGGTAGACTTGAAGAGTGTTCACACTCGGAAAACACAAGTGTAGCCTCTGAGCTGTCAGCCACATGTCGGGGGCATAACAGATTTCACAAGAGATCACAAGCACATCAGAGTTTATTTCTGTAGCCTCAAGTTGACCTGTTGAGGTTTTGCTTACAAAGCGGACAAGCCTGCACAGGAGGAGGCTGTCGTGTTGGGATTGCGCCGCGTTCCTTCCTGCTTTCTTCCACCAACAGAATTCAAGCGCAGAAAGCATAAGATTTTATGTCAGCCTTTGGTAATTTGATATTTAAAGGCACGAGCGTTCTAAAGAGAATTCCTGGGGTTTTTTTTGTTTTTTTGTTTTTTCAGATTGTTGATTTCTTTTTTCTTTGGGTTACTAAGTATTTTCTGATGTTTAGCTTGTACATGTTATGATATGAATTTAAAAAAATTATTTGGGAATAGGGAGAATTGTAAATCATTTAGTATGTGTTATATTCCTCTTGTAGTGTTTCATTATTACTTTTTTGTCTTTTTTCTTTGTTTTCGTTTATGTTTTAGAAGTAATATAAATGGGGGGGAAGTAAAACTGCTTTGGTAAAAGAATATTCCCTTAACTTTTTTGTTAAAGCTAGTTTTCTCAAATACCATATTTTATTTTATAGGGATTTGTTTTGGCTGTTACTATCATGAGGGAAGCAATTGATGAATTCCGGCGTTTTCAGCGAGACAAGGAAGTGAATTCACAGCTCTACAGCAAGCTTACAGTAAGAGGTTAGCAAGACCTTTTTGATCTAGCTTATCATTTGCTAACTGTAATCATCATTTTAGAGTGA
This sequence comes from Eumetopias jubatus, assembly GCF_037043125.1. Lineage (NCBI taxonomy): Eukaryota > Metazoa > Chordata > Mammalia > Carnivora > Otariidae > Eumetopias > Eumetopias jubatus. Next base: position 503,073 of record NW_028274905.1, on the reverse strand, counting down.
ACATAAGTGAAAGAAAACGTGTCTTCATTCTGTTACAAAATAGTATTTTTCGATTACATATGGTATCTAATTAATTTTTTTTAGTAATCTCATGACTACAATTTCAAGAGAACACATGTGAAACCCAACTGGTGTATGCACATTTTCTGTGAATATCACCTTACCTAAAATCTCTGTTTGTGTTCTATTTAAACGCAGTCGTAAGGGTCGGACAGACATCTGGTACCATGGCCTTAAGTGAAGGGACTTGGAGCCCCTACAATAAATGTCATGATCCAAAATGATAACTGCTTTATGCCCATTTCTCCTTCACTTCATTCAGGGCTTTAACCCTTCCCTAATTGTATGTTTTTAAGGAGCTTGTTTATTTGGTCTCTCAGTCCCAGTGGAGAAGAAGCGATGTGTAGAGGAGTGTGGGAGAAGCCATTATAGGCGGGCCTTATGCCTGTCGGAAAGTGACACCGTGACAGTCATTACCTCAGCGAGGGACAGTGAAGGAGGGCACTGAAGAGCTAGACAAGTATGCATAAGAACTTGGAAGCCTGTTTATAAAATGAGGCTTAAAGTGGAGTTTGTATCTTCTGTTTACATGTGGACATTTGTACACTGGATTTATTTATTTGAAAGAATTCTCCAAAAAATATTTCTGTAGCTTATTGGGATATATTTCATATAACATAAAGTTTATCCATTTAAAGTATACAGTTCAGTGGTTTTTGGTATGTTCACAGAGTTATGAAACTATTAGCACCATCTAATTTTGGAACCTTTTTTTTTTTTTTTAAAGATTTTATTTATTCGACAGAGAGCACAAGTAGGCAGAGTGGCAGGCAGAGGGAGAGGGAGAAGCAGGCTGTCTGCTGAGCAGGGAGCTGGACGTGGGGCTTGATCCCAGGACCCCAGGATCATGACCTGAGCTGAAGGCAGCCGCCCAACCAACTGAGCCACCCAGGCGCCCCTAATTTTGGAACATTTTTAACATTCTAGAAAGAAACTGAACATATTAGCCATCATCCCATTCTTGCCCCTTCTGACCCTCTTCCAGGCCCAGGCAGCCCCCGGTCTGCTTTCTGTCTCCGTGGATTTGCCTCTTAGGACAGGTCACAGAAGTGGAATCGTGCAGTATGTGGGCTTTTGTCACAGGCTTCTTTCACTTGGCATTCTGTGTTCAAGGTTTCCTGGGGAGTTTTGAAAGTCACATCCAAGGCCAGCCCTAGATCACACTCAGAAAAGACCCCGAGAAAGCGTTTTGCCTCTGGCCAGTCTCTAGGCTCAGTGCAAGCAGAGGTGAAAGCTCAGGCTGAGTTCTAGGCAGCCTGGCTCTGTGTTGGAGTCCCCAGCACAGAGGCAGTCTGCGACGATCGGGAGAGGTTGGTCTCCCTTTCTCCCTCCCTTGCTTCGTTCCTCCCCCCTCGCAACGCCTTCCTTCTTCCCTCCCACCATCCTTCCCTTTCTTAGTCTCGCCCCCTCCCCATGCAAGGAAATCCTTTCCAAAACACTGGCTGAAAGACTTCTCTCCATACATGACAAAGAATACACACTTTACAAAATGAGTCTACAAAAGTCACTCTACGTGCATGGCTGCAGCATATACCGAACAACAAAACAAACCCAGAAGAGGGGGAAGTGCCTGATTTCCTGAGTTACCAGATTATAATAGTCAAAGTGTACAGGTTTCCACAAAAAACTTACAGAACATGCAGAGAAACCATGTGGCCTAGTCACAGAGGAAATGAACAGAAACCGTCCCTGCAGAAGCCCAGATTCTGGACTTAGGAGACAAAGTCTAGATCAGCTGCCTTAAGTCTGTCCAAGGAGCTAAAGGAAACAACTGAAAAACACTGACAGGATTAGGAAAAATGATGGGTTTTTTTGTTTTGTTTTGTTTTTTTGAGATTATATTTCTTTCTTTGACAGAGACACAGCGAGAGAGGGCACATAAGCAGGGGGAGGGTCAAAGGGAGAGGGAGCAGCAGGCTTCCCGCTGAGCAGGGAGCCCGAGGTGTGGGGTTCGATCCCAGGACCCCTGGGATCATGACCTGAAACGAAGGCAGACACACTTATCGACTGAGCCACCCAGGCACCCCGAAAAATGATGTATTAACATACAGAATACCAATAAAGGTATAGAAATTATAAAAGAAGCAAAAGGCAAAAATTCTGGTGCTGAAAAGTACAATAAATTAAAGGAAAAACTCACTGGAGAGTTTCAGCAGAGTTGAGCTGGCAGAAGAAGGAATCAGTGACCTTGAACCTAGGTAATTTCAATAACTAGATAATTTCAAGTGGAATTACCCATTCTCAGAAGCAGAAGGAAGAGTGAAGGAAAATAAGCAGGTCCTAAGGGACTTGTGGGTGGTGCCAAGTGTACTACATGTGCACACACTGGGCATCTTGGAAGGGAGAAAGGGTGGAGAGAATGTTGTAGGGAGTAGTAGCCATTAACTTCCCAAATTTGATGAAAGACATGACTCTACATACTCGGGAAAATCAGTGAATCCCTAGAAAGATAAATGCAAGGAAATCCGCACTGAGACACATGACAATCAAACTGTTGAAACCCGAGGACCAAGAGGATATTCTGAAAGCAGCAAGAGAGAAACACACAAGGAAGGGCTCTTGAGTGAGAAACGCTGGAGGTCAGAAGGACGTAGGGTGACATTATTAAGATGGGAAAAGAAAAAAATGATCCACCAAGCATTGGATGTCCGTAAACCTCTCATTCACAAATGAAGGCGGATTGAGACATTTCCAGATGCCTTTAGAATCGAAAACAGGGACTCAGGCAGATAGGCATCCACCCATGTTCATGCAGCACTATTTATAATTGCCCACATGTCCACCGGTGGGTGAATGGACAAATTATGGTGTTTTTTCACACTGGAATATTATCCAACCATAAAAATTAATGAATACTGATAAACCCGGATGCCCCTTGGAAACATTACACTCTGTGAGAGAAAGCAGACACAAAGGGTCACGGACTCTATGTCATTTACACGAAGTATCAGAACAGGTAGATGAATGGAGCTAGAAAGCAGGTTGTGGTCGCCACGGCCCTGGGAAGTGGCGGCAGCGGCGGGCGGGGGGCAGCTGCTTAGTGGGCATGACACGTCCTCTGTGGTGAGGAAAATGTTTTTGAGCTTGATAGAGTGGGTTGCACAACATCGTGAATGGACTCAGTGCTGTATTCACTTTAAAATGGCTGATTTTGTTATGTCATTGTCACCTAAAAATAGTAAAAAATGAAGAAGGCATACTAATCATATCTTTTACACTTCTGTGACACTCCAACTCAGAATATTTTAAAAATAATTGTCAGTGGGTTTATTTCAAAGACAAATGCAAATTTACCTTTTTAAACAAGATAGATCATCATTGGTGATCTTTGGAAGGACATTTTTACGTGTAGATGATGATGATACTGCTTTTTTTTTTGACTTCCTCGTGAGTGTCAGTAACTTGCTCATTTGCATAACTGCCATTCAAGGTAGGTTGGCTTATCTCCATGTTACAGGTGAGGGACCTGAAGCTCAGGCCATGTGATTTGCCCTGAGCCACTGCAGTTTTGGTAGGGTTCATATTTGAACCCAGACCATTCTGATGTCAAACCCAGTGTTCTTTCAACTGTAGTGCTTTGCTCCGTGGCTGGTTATTCTGATGCAAATGACTGATAGGTAAAATCTGGGATGTAAAAAAAAATGCATGTATATGCTCATTGACTTTAGTTTGAAATTTGTTTTCTTGTGAAGAATACGTTCATCTCCTTAATTTCTAGTATTTCGTAGTGATCTGTTCTTTGAATGGCATTGATGGCTACTTCCTTATGTGACTTAACTGTGGTTTGTTATATTTACAGTATTTGATCTTTTTGTATTTGGAGTTCTTAAGCACATTCTTGTAGAAATACTCTGGGAAAAGTTTTCTCTATGTTTTCTGTGGAAAAGGAAAGCCATGTCCACTTTTAAGTATGCTCCTATCTTTGGGGTGCTTTGTTAGAAGCAGAGAGTATTTTAACTGGTATGCAATGTCAGTCAACACTGAGATTCTTTATTTATTTTTTTCAGTTTATTGATTTATTGTTTTAGTTATCTTTGCACCCAGTGTGGGGCTCAGACTCACGACCGTGAGATCAGGGGTGTTATGTGCTTCCTGTGGAGCCAGCCGGGTGCCCTGACACGGACGCTGTTTAGTTAGCTGCATGTGTCGTTACTTGAGAAGCTGCTTCTCTTGCCGTGTGGGAATTCTCTGTGTCTGCTGCTGCCCCTGTCACTGCTTTCTCCCTGTTTGTGACGACTTTATTCTTCATGTTTAGCCCAATGGACAGCATCTGAGTCAGAGCCTAGCAGGAGAATGTGAAATTGTTGGCAGCTCTTACAAAAATCCCTGACGAGGACTTTGAATTGTGGGGCCGTTCTGTACTTTGATTCTTTTTACCTCTTGCTCAGGAGAGGTGTCTGAACTGCACACTTGGCTGCAGTCATTCCACTGGCTGGCTCTCAGTTCGGTTCCCGATAGTCCCTAAGAACCCAGTGTGTGTGAGACACTGCGATGACCTGACGGGATTCAAACATGAGTAAGTCCTGGACGACGCTTTTTAAAGAGTTCATGCACTATCCTAGCAGGGACGATAAATTCAGAGTTTTGTTTTTGTCTTCATCAGCCACCAGATCTCAGCAGGACAACATCGTGTCACCCACTGTTGGTGGAAATTCCAAATTTACACCTAAAGCTAATGTGGGACTTTCGATTCAGAAATGGATCTGGAATTCTGTGATTGCAGAATGATGCAGGTGACTGCAGGTGATGACTGCAGTCAGTCTTAGCTGTTTCTTGTCATGGTTACGGCATTTTGTTATTTAACGGGCTTTCTAATATTCAGACATAGGAGAGAGGGAAGTCTGTTGTCTTTGAACATTGTGGGCATTGTGCGTGTGTGCACGTGTGTGTATGCGAGGAAGAACATTTACATATTTACATGCTTCTGGTGTTCCAGTTTCCTTGCCAAAAAGGAACTTTATCCACAGAAAGTGGCCATGTCCTTTATTCCTGTCTGTTTTAGCATCTTTGATCCTTACCGTCAACACTGTTGCTACATACTTGTTAAAATTCTTAGTAGCTTTTTTTTACATAAAATATCATGAATTATCTTAATGAAATTCATCTTTTAATGAAATTGTGTGTCATAGTTATTCTTGAAAAATCAAGGGATCTTAAAATCCGTCTTTACTGCCTTTTACACATTGTGGGTGATGTGCACTTTCACAGGGAAATCCTAATATGTAACTGGTTTCATGAGTTACTGCATGTTCCACTTGGTAAGAAGGATTTCCTTTTGTGACAGTCATGTCTTCAGATAGTTGGGTTTTTTAAAAAACAGTATTCTCAAATGTTAGCAGAATTTTCCCATCAGAAATTGCTTGAGAGCTCCTAAACTCAGAAGTAATCAGAATGGATTGTCGCCATGCAGTCCGCAGAGAGGCGTCAGTGACTTTCCTTCTCTTATTCGAGTGGTTTCATCTCTCAGTGGTCCACTTTTGTGACAGTGCAGATGAAGAACAGTGGGTACTTGGAAGTCCTTTCTGTGTGTTTTCTGTATGTAGTCAGAGCAGTCCTTTGATAAATGTGCTCACCTTCTCACGTGTTTACATCATGCGGTCTTCTTTCCTGTCTGTGGTCTGAGCAGCGTTTGGAAAGCATCCATAGAAGAATGTACAGTATACATTACTACATTTGTACCATATAATAGTAGTTTTTTTTTTTTAAGATTTATTTATTTATTTATTTGAGAGAGAGAATGAGATAGAGAGCACATGAGAGGGGGGAGGGTCAGAGGGAGAAGCAGACTCCCTGCTGAGCAGGGAGCCCGATGCGGGACTCGATCCCAGGACTCCAGGATCATGACCTGAGCTGAAGGCAGTCGCTTAACCAACTGAGCCACTCAGGCGCCCAGTAGTTCTTGATCCTAGTATGTGTCAGGAACACACAGACAGTTGAGATTTGTTATCTCATCAGTTCAGTTCTCTGTGGCTGTACCAAGGTGGACATAGATACCCGGAACTAGATATGGACTCATTACCCTCACCAGTCTTTCTTCCTCACGTCACCCTAAGAGGATCTGTATGAGCTTAACTTCATGATATTCATACACCATGTTTTGTGTTGTTTTGTTTTTTAAGATTTTTTATTTATTTGACAGAGCACAAGCAGAGGGAGAGAGAGGGAGAAGCAGGCTCCCTGCTGAGCAAGGAGCCCGATGTGGGACTTGATCCCAGAACCCTGGGATCATGACCCGGGCCGAAGGCAGCCGCTTAACCGACTGAGCCACCCAGGCATCCCCCTTTACACCGTGTTTTTTATTGCATTGTTTGGAGATTAGGGGCCACGAGAAAGTAATGGAAAAAACTGGCTAACACAAAGTACCTTTTCACAGGTGAGAAGTGATTGTTGTTTTGTGTGTAGGTACCTATATGTGCTAGCATCTGGGACCTCTCTCTGCTACCTGGTGTCACTCTGGTGGTCACCCTTAATTATCGGCTTCTCAGCTGTGTTCATACCGCTATTTTCTCCCGAGTTACGCAGGGCGGCTGGCATATGTAGGGATTCAGGAAATGGGATGACACCCGAGGAATTTCCAGATCAAATAGGAAAAGTTTGAAGCCTGATCTTGTCAGCCAGCCGCCCAGTGAGGGTTCCCTTTTCCTGACGTCCTTGCCCGCTTTACTTTCTTTAACTTGCCAACTTCCGTGGTGAAAAATGCTCTCCTTGTGTTTTGCTTGCTGCTTACCTTTTAACATTTCATTGTTCATTTTGATCTTTGATAAAAGTTTATTCATCTTTTTTCATACATCTTTACCTTTTCATAATTTCTCTAAGAAATTTATCTGGTGACAAATATTTTTGTCTTGACTCATTTTTGTATCTTTTTCTTTTAAATGTAGATAAATTTGTACTTTTTATGTATGTAGATCTGATCTTTTCCTCTGTGGTTTTTACTTCAATCTTAGAAGGTCCATTCAACCCCGATGTAAATGAGTGTTTTAATCTCCCTACAGTGTTTCTGTGTGTTCATTTTCCGTAGCCGCTTGTAATTTTACGTATCAGGTGTGCGTTGTATGGAGAAAGGGATCTGTCTTCTTTTTTCTCCTCAAATGGTTAGTTAGTTCCTTTAAAAGCAGTTATTAACGTGACTAAAGCTCTTTTCTCAGACCTTGGAGAAATGGATCAGATTTGTTTGGGCCCTTTTCTTCGCTTTCTTGTCTGCTGCACGGGCTCATCCAGATTTCCGTGCCAGTTCCATTCCAGTTTTAAATAATGTTCCTTTTTAGCATGTTCTAGTGTCTTGGAAAATCTTTCCCTCGCTCCCTCCTCCCCTCCCTTTCTCCATCAGTTATTTTTCGTTTTCATTTTTTTCTTGTTTTCCCTGAGAAACACGAAACACTCTAAATATAAGATGATTGGGAGTTTTTCCTTCTGCTTGTGAGTTAGACCAGTGGAGTCGAAACCTCATAAATAGGCTCATGGTGGCTTGCCGTCTTCATCCGTGATTTCTTCATTCTTCTACCAAGGATCGATGTCAGCCTCCACGCTTGGGAGTCTTTGAGCAGTAAGAAACTGCCATGGGATTATTGAAAATCTAAGGAAATGAGAGACTAGGGACAATTTTGAACCATCTTTAGTTCATATACCTCTCAGTAGTAATGTCACCATGCTGATTCATGTAGGGCCTTGGAGTTTTTGTACCTTTGTAGGCCCAGGAGAGAGGAAGGCTTTTTCCTAAAGCTTCTGGTTTTCGTGTTTGAGAACCTTAGAACTTGTTAATTATGGACTGTTCATATTAACAATATTTTGTATTTTAACATTTGGTAGATGTATAACAATTCTTTCTAAGCACAGAAAACAAAGATTAGACATTTCTCTTATGCAAACACCAGCAGGCTTCACCAAGACTTTGAAATGTCCTGTCAGTAGTAAGACCCTAAAAATTTTCATTTGTACCTGTTAGTTGAGAAAATATTTAGTATTGAGATACTAATTTTTCAAACCCTTGTACTTTTCTACAAAATCTTCAGTTAACGCAGTGAATTGCAATCGATACTTAATTTCATTATTTAGTTCTGCATATTGCTTCAGGCAAAAGATGTGTGCCGTGGTGGGCTATAAAGTATTCTGTATGGATACGCTCTTCTGGCAGCTTCTGAACTCTGTTGGTAATTACATGGATGGTATAGACTGTTTTAGCTAGGGACATCATTTTAGAGGGGAAGTGGTTGCCTAATATAATTGATCCAGTAAAGAACATTATGTGCTTTAAATGTTTCTTACCACGATAGAATATTTTATTATTTCCATATTCTTTCTAAAGCTATCTCATTTTTTTTACTGATGGAACAAGAAAAAGATTTGATTTTGTTTAACTTGAGCATCTTAATTTTTTTGTTATTGCTAAAGAATGCTTTTTAAAACTACTCTAATTATTGCTAGTGAATGTTTAAGAGTAAAAGTTGGTTACTTCCAGCAAGATGCTTTATAACCCTCACCCCAAAACAGCAGTATTTCCTTTTTTTTTTTTTTTTTTTAATTTCCTAGGCTGTAATTACTACCATTCAGACATCACTGTATTTGATCTCACTCTGCTTTCTGTCAGCTCTCTGGAGTGTAGGTTTCCTGTGGGCAGGGCCTTGCCCATTTTGTTCCCACTTTTGCCCCCAGCCTGTGTTGGGGGAGGGATACCACATGCCTCCCTGCCCCTGCCCGCCTTCAGCTGAAGGCAGAATGGGCCACCCAGCCGGAGCAGAGTCCTGGCCTGTGTGCTCCCAGACGGGTTTCACGGGGCCCGTCTTTGTTTCCATCGCTTACCGGGGCCAGCCTCAGACTGTAAAGCGCCCTTCATTGTCACGAGATTTTGTCCATCTCTATTCGTACCCTTGCCTTTTCCGCTGTGTTTCTAGCCCTCAGGTTCCTTCCCTGCCTCTGGCTCCCACTGCAGACCTCTCTGATGTACCTGGTGTACCTTCTGGACTTCATTGAGTGCGCTCTTCCTCTGCAGCCCTGTCACGTGCTGGTGGTTTTTCAAGCAGGGCCTAGGGCTGCTTCACCTGGCGCAAGGCACTCCTCCTGTCTCTCCCTCTTCCTCCCTCATACACCCGATCCAGTGGCTTTCAGCTGCCGATTCCTTGCTCTTAATGCCTTCATGCTGCTTCCAGCCCCTGTCATGTTCTAGCTGAAGAAGTCTGATTTGGCAGTTTTTTCCTTTAGGATTGTGCTTTTGCTTGGCCTAACTAAAGTTCAGAAAGATTTTCTGCTATATTTCTCCTATGTTTCTTCTTCTAGAAGTTCTTTGGTTTTAGGGTTTGCCTTAGGTATATCCATTTTGAGTAAAGTTTTGTACCAGTACCTGGTGTTTGTGTAAGTACTTTTTTCGCATGTGGATATCCAAATGCTTCTAGCACCGTGTTTTGGAAGAGTGATGTTTTTCACATGGCATTGCCTTACACTTTTGTCAAAAATCAGTTGTGTTTTGGGGCGCCTGGGTGGCTCAGTTGGTTAAGCGTGGCTCAGTCGGTTAAGCGCCTGCTTTCGGCTCAGGTCATGATCCCAGAGCCCTGGGATCGAGTCCCGCATCTGGCTCCCTGCTCAGCCTGCTTCTGCCTCTCCCTCTGCTGCTTCCCCTGCTTGTGCTCTCTCTCTTTCTCTCTCAAATAAATACATAAAATCTTTAAAAAAAAAATCACTTGTCTTTTATCTGTGGGTTTATTTCTGGACTCTCTTCTCCATTTATCTGTTTGTCTCTTTATGCTAATACCATTCTTTTTTGATTACCATTGCTGTATAATAATTCTTGAAATCATGTACTGTTTTCCCTTCAACTTTGTTTCTCATTTTCAGAGTGTCGTCTAGGTCCTGTGTATTTCAATATGACTTTTAGAATCAGCTTGTCGATTTCTGTAGAAAATGCCTGCTACGATTTGGACTGGGATTGCATTGAATCTATAGATAAATTTGAGGGAGAATCAACATCTTATTCATACTACGTCTTCTGACCCATGAATGAGATAGATCTTTCCCTTTATTTAAGTTTTAAAATTTCTCTCAGCAATATTTCTTTTCAGAGTCTAGGTCTCTTTTAAAATATAGTTTACTTCTATATGTAAATAAACGTATTAATTACATTTCCCAGCTACCCACTTTGCTTCATAATCCATGTTAAATTCGGCTTCGACCTCCTCAGCCACTTAAAGTGTTGAGAGAGTTGGTGGGGGGTGCCGGTCCCACCCAAACAACAAAGACAAGCCACACGACCTGCTAATGTAGTGTGCAGTTGTCTGCCTGGGAACTACATGTGTCATCCCCTGGTGACCTTCTAGAGTGCCATTTATATGTCATCAGTTCCTTTTTTAAAAAGTTGCTTAATTATCTTCCACTCTTATTGCCTGTGTGTGTTTTGTTGGGAAAGAAGTAATGATATAATTTCATCCTTATTTGGTAATCTGTGTCTGGTTCAGTGTGGCTTATAGAGCTACTTTGCCATTGGTCCATTACGACATTTGGCTCATTTAACTGATTAAGAATAGATTGGTCATAAACTTGTCTTGTTTTGAAGTGGGGTAAGTTTGATGCATTTGCAAAAAACAAACTAAATGTCATAAAAGTATATTTCAGTTATGCTTTGAACCTGTCACAGGATCTGGGTTTAGTAGACACTGTGATGTTAGTCTGTTCATAGCAGGTAAGCACATTGTCAGAGGTGTGCGTGCATACTGGGTGCTCCTGTGGGTCCCTGAAGGCTTTGGGAGGCTCTGTTTGCTGTGGAATTAAGGAGGGCTGTGAAGGGAGGGCTTCCAGTCAAAAGAAACAGCAAGTATAGAGAACTCGGGCCCCAGAGAGTTGTAGCATACAGTGCTAAAAGCAAATGTAGACCCTTTTAAAGCCAGAAAATTAATTTGAGATTGGTTGTGAAGAATATGTGTATAATGATGTAAGTCTGAATTATCTTCTAAGTAATTGTCAAATAATGGAGATTTTTTTTTGGTGGAGATAAACATAATCCTTACTTTTGCCACCCACTTCATCTGGAATTCATATTGAATTAGGGAGTTGATAGTAATGGAGACCATTTAGGGGAATATTCTCTTTATTCAGGTAAAAAATGAATAGCACTGAGATTGGTGGGCAGGGTCTATGTTTAAGAAGCTTTGGAGTAAGGAGAAGTAGTCCTTTGAGTTACTTCTTGATCTTTCAAAGAAGCCTGTGAAACTTGGTTCATGCAACAAGCCAGTCGAATGCTTTTCTTCTGTGAGAAACATGTAAGCTGCTGCACTTTGGAAGCATGGTGGCTGGGAACATTTTTTGCTAGGAGGAGAGCTTAATGGAAGGATTTCATTGCAGTCGTTTAGAGAGGGGGAAGGATGGCTGTTAACCTTATTTGGTAACATTCACTGTTAACCATTTCACCAGAAAAGGCCCCAGCTTGTACTCCAGGTAAATTGAAAACAGTATTTTTAAAAACAACTGTCCTTAGGTATAAGTGCTGGCCTATACATCATTACTGTATTTAGAACTTGCTTCTCTCAAGTGTAACTCTGAAATTCTTAAATTTTATTTTATTTCATTAAGATTTTATTTATTTGTTTGACAGGGAGAGACACAGTGAGAGAGGGAACACAAGCAGGGGGAGTGGTAGAGGGAGAAGCAGGCTTCCCGCTGAGCAGGGAGCCCAATGCGGGGCTCGATCCCGGGACCCCGGGACCATGACCTGAGCCGAAGGCAGATGCTTAACAACTGGGCCACCCAGGCACCCCTGAAATTATTAAATATTAAATGCCCATTTCAAAAACACTTTGCGTTGTTGATGGCTCTATTGGGTTGTGAGAGCAGGTGGCAGTTCTGTCTTTTCTTTGTGCTATGACATGTAAAATTTAGGGATTTTCTTTTTTTTCTTCTGTTATCAGTCCCCCAACTCTGATAATAGTATGTCACTAGGGTCAGCTGTCAGCTCAGTTCACAAAGGGTGGCCGGAAATCAAACCGTTCTTGTGGGCATGAGCTGTTCCCATTGGGCAGCGAGGGTCATGGTGCTGGGCTGTCACTGCAGGGGGTCAGGTGCCTGGGGAGCAAGTAATATTCCTCCATCTTTTCTGTCTAATGTCCTAACTGCTCTTGAAGAAAGAGAAGAGAAGTCAGTGAGTTCATGGGACCAAGGCTGTAAAGGAAGTACAAGGAGTCCCCTGCACAGAGATTAATTAAAATTGTTAGAGAGCCAAGAGCCATTAAGCAATTTGACCAATTCTTCAAAATTCAGAAGTGTGTACTTTGAGGAGGTATGTGAGGCAGATTGCCATACTGGTTTGACATGATAGCTTTCTTCTGTTTTGTTCATATTGTCATATTCGTAACGTGAGAACTTTCTCCAGTGTATTTTACTTTCACTTGTCTTCCTGAAACATATAATTGTAAGTAAGTTCCATAGAAACGAATAAAAATCACTATATAATGCCCCCAAACTAAAGGCTATTAAATATAAATTGTGTTTGTTATGTGACCGAGTGAGTAATATCTCTCTTTCTCAGAAATATAAGATCTTGATTAAGGAGTCAGAAAAGGATATATTTTTCTGTTTCAAAATATGTATCAATTGTTTATACATTTATTTTATCTTATGATTACAGCTCTTTCTCTACCTCTCCTTTTTGAATGGGTCCATTATAAAGAATATAGAAAAGCAGAAGGGAAGCAAAAGTGGATTGGATAGTAGGAGAGAAAATAAAATTAAGTGATAAGACAGGCATTCTGTTGAGTAATACTCAGCATGAGATCAGTGAGTAACTTTGCTGCCTGGTGCTTAGCTATAGAAAACATAATCGTGGGAGCACAGACAATGAAGCTTGAAGGGACCAAATGAAAAAATAATTAAAATAGACATTCTTTTGTAAGTATACTTTCTGGCTATGAATAGACGTATACTTACCACTTATGAAGATATCTTAAGATTTGTTTCACATGTAATTTTAAAGAACATTGCTATTTTATAATATGAATAAAAAAATAGCTCCCCCCCACTAGTTCTAGTCCTTATGTGTTTATTGTATATTTGAGGAACATGAAAAAATATAATAGTTACAGAACTTTTTTTTGATGTCCTCAAAACATCTTTAGGAACAGGTGTGACACTGATGAAACTCAGCTGCTTCAAGAAGTATTTAGGAAATAAGTTTGTAATAAGTTGAACGTGGTCTAAAAGTGGTATGGCTGGTAATGTTAGTTTTTGATAATGTGATAGGAACTTACCTCTTGTTCTGTGAGCTTTCAGAATAAATTGAATGTAAAGACATAGGTCTTTTCCCATGTTAAAAGAGCCACTAAAAGGTAAAAACAGATCCACAAGGCTGTTGCCAGTTCTAAAAGGGAGATTGACGGAGGGAGGGAGGGTCCAGAGTCCCAGGGAGAGAGAGAACTTGAGTAAGTTTTGTTACTCATGTAGGATGGCATCTCGAGTTATGTATATAACATTTCATCTACTCTGTATGATCTTCACATTATATAGTGCTGTCTGTTAAATTTTATAGATGATTATGATACTAGATATTATATAGATAATCTAAGAATTTACACACTGTATCATGTAGAAGAATCACTTCTCGATAAGGCTTTCAGCCTTATCGGTATCAGTTACCAGTACGGAACCATCTGTAAAGCTACCAGTGCACGGTGATTTTATGTATCGTTTTCTTTACTTTTGTTCTGTCAGTTCCGTGTCCATCAAGGCATTCACAATATTAATATGAGGATCTTATATCTTCATTTTATTCACTCATTAAATCATCTTTAGTGCTGCTTCTCGTCGTCATTGCTGGACCCAGACCTGAAATAATGGCAGATTTGGGAAGAACCTTCCGGCTGGAGCCATGTCCCACACCCCGCATCTTTGATTGGGGGGCAGTTAACTGTTTGCACTTTGGAGCTGACTGAGAGAAGTTAATTTTTAGTGACTGTGTCTGTGTGAAATAAATTTATTTTGAAAGTATAAGTACAGATAAATTCCTAGTGTTTCCCCCCCTCCCCAAAAGTTATTTCTGAAGTATTATTTGTCAATTGAAACTTTAACTCTGGTGTGCTGTTGTTTCCTTGAGTTGATTATACTTCTTTTTTTTAAGGTAAAGTGCACGTTAAGAGTTCAGACATACAAGTTGGAGACCTCATCATAGTGGAAAAGGTTGATGCATTTTTTATATATTTTAGACCTGTCTATGCCAGTGATTAACGTTTAGCCTGATTGCAGTAACTTTGAATCTGAAGAGAAATGGTCTGAGACACTGATTCTAACTCGTGACTCCTTGTGTAAGATACGATGGACATAAAGGAAACCCAGACTCTCCGGAGCCGGCTTCAGTGCACTCAGTGTGTGCGGGTGAAAGTGTATTTTGTCTAAAAGAAGACGTGTGAACTGCTTAATATTGCATTGTTAGGATTATTTCATTGGACCAAAGAATTACATTAGTTAGAACCTATTTAGAATATGTTTCATTTTCTAAAACCTCCTTTTATAGACAGATATATTACACATGGGAATTGGATATTATTCTTGGGATTGAGAAACTTGAAGAAGGAAAGGTCAGTGGAAGTAAGAGAATCTTAGAAAGAAAAGGCTTATTAGGCCATTGTAGGAAAAGGCCATTAAGAAACCCCTCAGTGTCAGACTGGGAAGTTTTCAGGTGCCCTGCTGGGTGACTGGGTGGGCCACCTGCTGTGGATGCAGTACTTCTGCATGTCCTGACTTCTCTGAGGAACGGTGCATGAATGCACAGCCTCTGGTTTTTCTTTTTCTTTCTTTCTTTTTTTTTCTCTCTGTTTTTAAGGCTCTAGAACAGCTTTGAAAAAACATTCTTGTTTGAGAAGTTCTATTAGGGCCTCTTCCAAGAATAGTTGGAGCCCATGCTGCCATCTGGTGCCATGTACCCAGCCTGAGCCACATCGTGGAGATGTTTGGTACAAGAAGGTCTTTTTCCTCAAGACTAAAGTGGGCTTTATCTTGCTACAGTAATCTGTATACAGAGAATGTTTTTGGGTATGTTTGATTTTACAAAATGGGACTAAATTGAACAAACTGATTTTGGAGCTCATTTCTATAGCATTCAGTTGTCTGGACACTGTAAGTTACTAGCTTTTGATCCATGCTTAGATTTTCAGGTGGTGTCTGTGTTGTGCTGTTATTATAAAGTGCTGTGTGAGCACCCTTCTACATCCATCTCTGCCTGTTTCTGTAGGATAAATGCTGACATGAGAGATGATTGAGCCATATGTGAGTCAAACACCAGTGTTGATTACCTCACAGTTTCTGTGGTCAGGAATTGGGGTATAGATTGGTGTGGGTCCTTCTCGGGGCTGTAGTCAGCCAAGTGGCCGTCACCTCCAGCTCACTCGAGGCTTGTTGGCAGGTTCAGCGCCTCAGTTCCATGAGATTTTGGCTGGAGGCCTCCCTCATTCCTGTCCACAGTGGGGAGGGTGGGGGGGGCCCTCCACAGGGCAGCTCACAGTGGCCTGCCTGGAGAAGGTGGGAGTGCCAGCAGTGTGGACTCGGGGCTGGGACCTGCTGTCAGCAGTGACTTCCATCACCTCTTGTTTCCCTTGTAAGAGACGGTATAGTGTTGATGGTGGGGTTTGAAGAGCAGATAGTCTCTCGTTGTGATTCAGGGAATGCTGTTTGGCCTTCTCATTTCCTTTGCTCTCCTGTTTATGCGCATTCTCCTTCCCTTTGCAGCCTAGGTTGGTGGAGTGGTGCACCCTTTGGTGCTCCCATTTTTACTGAGTCACACGTGAGCCCATCTTGGCCACGTTGTAAGAGCTCATCTCTTCAGTTCTATAGATGGATGTGAAAGACAGACATCTAGATCTGTGTCTGGGCCTTCCCCTTGAGCTTCTCTCTGGCCCCCAGGTTGCTCTCCACCTGTGAGAGATGGATGAGTGACGTGGGCCTTTGTAGACGTCCAGGGAAACGTTTTACTTGAATGCGGTGGTAGCTGTACGTCTTTCTTTCTGTTTGTCACTTCAGTGCTCCCTGGGCAGCGCGGTGTGGGTAGTCCTCCCGCACTAGATCCATATTGTATACGAGCATGTGTACGGTCCCTACCTGACCCTGATGTTTACAGATTTGGTAGCAGCAGGACTTCTAAAATATTTTCACTAGCCTTTAGGAAATGTTGTTGTACGCTAAAAAATAGGGGTGGCCTCTGTACCTGACTTAGTTTTTTTATATTTCCAGTTTTACACTCATATTGAAAAATTTGAGATATAATTTCTAGTAATTACTATGAAATGATAAATTTTTAGTGGATTTATATTTGTTAAACCAATTTTGTGATTTTTGTAGTGATAAAAGTTACTGGTTGACTTAACCATCATAAAGAAATAGTAACAATATGGTTGCAAATTGCTTTGTCCTTTTATTTTTTATTTAAGGATCCTAGCAGTACTTATCACTAACCAGAAAAGTAATTTCTCTGTTATTTGACCATACTGCTACTCAGGAATTAATGCTTCGATATTTCCATGGTGGATTTTACATTTGAGGGTAGCCCTTTTAATTCTGTATCTGAATGTGAAATTAAACTTAGTGTATTGATAGTCATTGTGTGGGTGTTTGAAGTGTGTTCACCAAACCTGGACCAGGTTTGCGGGTATAGGGAGTGTTGTACAGCTCACAGGAGAGCAGCAGCCTGGACAATGGGAGAGAGTAGAATGTGGGCTTTCATGTTAGATGAGTCCGGGTTTAAACTCCTCGTTTTCCAGCCTCAAACTCTCCGTAGGAGAAGCAGCTCATTGACATGCACTTAGAAAGTGGTAGGCTAGAACTCTGCAGAGTCAAGGTTAGATCATGCTTGCAGGGCGAAGAAGGAAAACCCGAAGAAGATTGTTTCCTGGCTTAAGAAGGCACCCTCCTAAGAAGCACCTAAAATTGTAGACGAATCTGTCGACTTCAATATTACTACTTGAGGAATGTGTCAAGGAGGGTAACTGTTTGGAACAGGAGACTTAGAAGTGGAAGGTTGTCCAGGTCCTAACATCGGCTCTGAAGTCCAGGTGTTTGAGAAGGATCCAGAGGGACACAAGCAGAGCAGGACTGAAGGTGACACTTGAGGGGTCCTCCTTCGTTACTCAGCCTAAACATCTTTTTTAACAGGTAAATTTGAAAGACAGTTTCTTTATCCTGTTTTTTTGAGGGAATGCAATTTAATAAATATTTTAAACAATTTAATAAGTATTAGCATGTATATTTTAGTACCCAGAACAAACACTACAAAAAATATGCATAGAGATACAGTCTGAGATACTAAGATGGACTCCTGAAAAGGGTTCAGGTAACACACAAGAAAGCAGGAAATTTGAAACCGAAGAATGAATACCAGAGGAAACCAATAGAAAACAAATAATAAAATGCAGACTTATACTCTAATGTGTCAGTAATTACTTTTATTATGAGCAGTCTGAATATACCAATCCTGAGATAGAGTGGATAAAGAAGTGAGACCCAGCTGTGTGCCATTCACGAGGAATTTAAATCCAATGACACAGGTAGGATGAAAGAAAGTAACAGGATGGGAAAGATAAACCACAAAAAATTGATCAGAAGTAGGAGGGCCTATATTAATATCCAGTGAAATAGAGCTCAGAGTAAAGAAAATGACTGGAGATAAAGAAGGACATCACATAATGATATCAGGGTTACCCATCAGGAAGAAGAAAATAATCCTCAATTTGCACTCACCAGATAACGGAATCACAAAAGTCATGAATCAAAAACTGTTGGAGCTGAACAAAAGAAATAGACAAATCCACAGTTATGAGTGAGAACTTCAGCGCCACTCTCTGAGCCTTGGATAGAAGTGCTGGGCAGGAAATCAGCAGTGACAGAAGATCCTCACTGAATCCGCCAGTCAGATCTAACTGACGTATACAGATCACTCTACCAAACAGGAGGAGAGCACATATTTATTTCAGGTGTCCATAGAACATGTACCAAGATAAAGCATTTCCATAAAACCTCAAAAAATTGGAAAAGAATTTGAAATCATACAGCGGTTGTTTCATCACAGTAGAATCAAAGTAGAAACTAGAAACAGCGCAACAGGAGAACTCTAAAATATGTGAAAAGTAAACAGTGTGCTCTAGTTATGAGATAAGTATCTCAGAAACAAAATATATATAACTGCATGAAAATGAAAAGACAACAAAGTACACGGAATGCATGTACAGCAGTGCTGAGAGGGAATTTCATAGCAGTCAGTGCCGACTTAAGATCTCAAATTAATAATCCAAGTTCCTCGCTTGGGAAACTAGAAGAAGAAGAGCAGAATTAAACCAATGCATGCAGAAGAAAGGAAATAAATATCAGAGCAGATCAGTGAAACAGAGAATAGGAAGACAAGATAGTAAATCAGTGAAAGCAAAAGTATTCACCAATCTCAGGGATGACAGAGGGGACATTACCGCTGGTCCCGAGCCATTGAAAGGGTCATTGCGGAATACGCCACCGACAGCTGTACCCCAGCTTAGATGAGATGGACCGATTCTTCCCAAACCACAGACTGTCCGAACTCGGTCAGAATTAAACAGATCGTATGAATGGTTCTACAAACAGTAAGGAAATGGAGTTAGCAATTTAAAATCTCCAGGAAGGAAATATCTAGGTCCAGATGTTTTCAATGAAGAATTCCTTGAGACTCTTAAAGAAGACTAGTGTCATTTTTACACAGTAGTTTCCAGACTATAGTTGAGGATGGAACACTGCCCAGGCTCGTGTTAGGAGTCCAGTTACTATCCTCCTGTCAGCACAAGAGAAAGACAGCACAACAAGAGAAAACAAATATTCCCTGTGAATAGAGACACAAAAAAAATTCTTTAAGAAAATAATTGCGTGTTGATATCCGCAATATATATAGAAAATTCGACATCATGATGATGTGGAGGTTATTCCAGGTACTTAAGGCCCATTGTGACATTCTAAAATCACCCAGTGAAATCCACTCTATGAACAGGTTAAAAAAAAATTATATGATCATATCAACATGTGACTACATCCAACACCCATTCATGATAAAAACTATCCACAGTTTGGATTAGATGGTAATTACCTTAATTATATTTAAAGGGCATCTGTAAAAACATAGAGCCAACATCATACTTAACAGTGAAATTCTGAATGCCTCTCCTTTCAGACTGGGAGTAAGTCAGGGATGTTTGTTCTTAACCACTGTTATTTAACTGACATTTCTAGCTACATAGAATAAGGCAAGTAAAGGAAATTAAAGGAATTCAGATTGGAAAGGAAGAACTAAAAATGTCCCCATTTGCAGACGACATGATTGTGTATATAGACAATCCCAAGGAACTGATGAAAAACCTGGAACTAATGATAATGAATAGGTTCAGCGAAGTGGCCAATTATAAGATCACCACTCAAATACCAATCCCATTTCCAACATGTGGAAACTGAAATTAAAAATGAAGTACTCTTATAGGCAGTACTAATGAAAACAAAATCTTAGGTATGCTGAAAATAACTGTGTTCGTGAAAGTAATCAAAGACACTATAAAATTCCAGTTTTCCTAAAATTGAATATAGGTTTAATACAGTTCCCATTAAAATCTCAGCGAGGTTTTTTTTTTTTTTAAGAGATTTTATTTATTTATTTGACAGAGAGAGAGAGACAGCGAGAGAGGGAACACAAGCAGGGGGAGTGGGAGAGGGAGAAGCAGGCTCCCCATGGAGCAGGGAGCCTGACGCTGGGCTCGATCCCAGGACCCTGAGAGCATGACCTGAGCCGAAGGCAGATGCTTAACCACTGAGCCACCCAGGTGCCCCGAAGTTTTGTTTTTTGTTTTTACTTTTTTAGACACAATAAGCTTATTCTAAAACTAATTTGTCAAGGCTAAAATGGCAAAAACGGCCTTCATAAGGAGAATAGAGTGAGAAGGGTCACTTCCTGATGTGAAGGCATACTACCTAGCTTTATTTACCAACACAGTGTGTAAGAAGAAATAAAGATCAGTGGAATGGTGTGGAGAACCCAGAAATAGACACACCCAAAGGCTCAAGTGATTTTTTTAAGAAAAAAATTCCATTATGATAACATTAAAAAGAATAAAATACTTATAAATGAAATAATTGTTAAGAATAAGCAACAAAAGTGCAACACTTGTACTTTGAAAAGTACAAAGCAGTGTCAAAATATACTAAAGGAGACCTACGTAAATGGAAAGACATCCTAGATATCATGGATTAGAAGTATTAATATTGTTAAAATGGCAGTACTCCCCAAATTGATCTACATATTCTGTGCTATCCCTCTCAACATCCCAGCTGACTTTTTTGCAGAAATTGACAAGCTGATTTTAAAATTATATGGAAACAGAAGGGACCCAGAATAGTGAAAAACAGTTTTGAAAAAGATGAATAAAATTTTAGTATTCACACTTTTCCATTCCAAAACTTTATTCAACGTTAGAATAATGTAGACAGCATAGAACTCGCAAAAATTCAGAATTGAAAGTTCAGAAACAAAGCCTTAAATTTGTGGTTAATTGCTTTTCAACATGGGTGCCTAGAAAACTCCATGGGGTAGAGGGGTATATTTAGGTGAGTGCTCTTTTTTTTTTTTTTTGGACCCGGTACTGTTGGTGAGATTCTCCCATTTTGTTGTGGGTAGCCGTAATTCATTCATTTTGTTGTTACGTAGTATGTCTTTTATCCATTCTACTGTTGCTGGATATTTGGGTAGCTTATTAGTCTTGCCTATTAGAAATGATAATTCCATGTCATACTTGACTCAGTTGGTGGGGAAACTTGGAGTTGGGGTTACTTGGAGTTAGAAGTGGGAAACGGAAGGAAAGAAGGAAGAAGATAGGTGTGTCTCTGTATTGACTCCCCAAGGCTTAACAGAGCCTGGGATTACAAGCTTTTCTGAAAGGCAGGGGCTCCCTCGTGGGAATATCCTGCAAGTATTTCCTGCTGGTTTTTATAGTCACATAAATAAAATGCACCCATTTTAAATATATGGTTTGATTTGTTTACATAAGTGTAATCATCACCACAGTCAAGATACAGGATATTTTCATCATCCCCCGAAATTTCCTCAAGGCTTTTATTGTCTCACCCCAAGTCCCGGGGGCGACCACTGATCTCCTCTCAGTCGATGTGGATTATTGTCTGTTCTTGTATTTCATATAAGTGGAATCCCACATTAAACACTGTCTTTTCATCTCACTTCTTTTGCTAAACAATGTTTTGTTTATTAAACAAATATTTTTCATATTTATTCCTGCTTGTTTGTAGCAGAAGTTCATTCCTCTCTACTGCTGAGTAGAGTTTCACTGTACGAATACACCACAGTTTGTTTATCCATTCACCTGTTGATGGATATTTGGATTGTTTTCAGGTTTTGGATGCTATGAATAAAGCTGCTATGGACATGTGTGTACAAGTCTTTGTGTGGACATATGCTTTCATTTCTCTTGGGTAAATATTTAGGGGGGGATTTCTGAATCTTACAGTAAAGTGAAAATATAAGAAATTGCCAAACTATTTTCCAAATTGGCTGTACCATTATGCAGCCCCATCAGCACTGTATGTGAGTTCCAGTTACTTCACATCCTTACCAGCACTCAATATTGTCTGTCTTTAATGTTAGCCATTCTAGTGTGTGTATAGTGACATATCACTGTGATTTTAATTTGCATTTTCCTGACTAATGTTCATTCATGTATTTATGTGCTTAATGACCATTCATATATGTTCTTTTACGAAACGTCATTCAAATCCTTTGCTCATTTTTAAATTGGGTTGATTCCTATGTTGACTTCAACTCTCAACTAAGGGTGACAGCACTTCTGACCAATTTGATTTAGAGCTGGTAATTTGAGGCTTTCTAATGGCACTGCCAGACTCAAAATTACTAGCCAGGGTTCAAGTGAAAAGGTCAAAAATATATGGAATGCATAAATCAGATCGCCATCACTCTCCTGCTTAAAACCTGCCAATGGCTTCCCTCGATTATTAGAATAAAATCCAAACTCTTTACCTTGGCCTCCAAAGTCCATGTGATATGACCTCTGCCTCCCTCTCCAATCTCATCTCTTGCCATTTTCCCCTCGCCCACCATGCTCCTGATACTTTGATCTTTTCATCCCTCAAACACACCACATTCTTGACTCTGTCCCCTCTGTCCAGGATCATATTCCCATAGAGTTCTGTATGTTGCCTCCTTCCATTCAGGTTTCAACCTCAATGTGAGGACTTCCCTGCCTAATCCTGATAAACAGCACCTCTCAGTCTCTCTCTATCTAGCTCTTGCCACTGTCTGTTCTTATCTGTATTTTATATGTGTTTCTCCCCTACTAGAACTCATGCTTCACGAGTACAGGTACTTTGTCTTGGTCATTGATGCATCTCTGGCACATATAAACAGTGTCAGGAACATAGTACCAGCTAATTAACTGTTTTTTGGAAGGAAGGGAAGGAAGACAGAGAGGGATAGAGGGAATGAGAAGAGAGGAAAAGAAAGCTGGTTTTCACAAAAATACAAGATAAGACCACTCCCATTCAGACTCTCTATATGGAAAGTGCTTCATTCAGGGCTTCGCACAAAGCCTGCTTCTCTTTTCCCTCAGCCGTTTGTCCCTACAAAAGTCCCAGCCTCTAGGATCTGAACGGCCTTTGTCAGAGCCAGAGAGGGCCCTCCTTGAAGAATGCACCGAACGTATTCAATTCGAAAGCATCATCATCTCCCCAGGCGCCCCAGTCATAAGCAGGATTCATAAGATGAGGTAGGCAAGAGAAAAGGGGTAGCTTTGGGGCACAGTGTTTGGCCAGGAGTGGGGAAAAAGGACATTTCAGGGCGCCTGGGTGGCTCAGTTGGTTGAGCGACTGCCTTCGGCTCAGGTCATGATCCTGGAGTCCCGGGATCGAGTCCCGCATCGGGCTCCCTGCTCAGCAGGGAGTCTGCTTCTCCCTCTGACCCTCCCCCCATCTCATGTGCTTTCTCTCTCATTCTGTCTGTCTCTCAAATAAATAAAATCTTAAAAAAAAAAAAAAGAAGAAAAAGGACATTTCAGAGATTCTTTCATTCTTTCACCTGGGCCGAATGCAGATGCTTAACCTTAACGACTGAGCCACCCAGGCGCCCCTCTGTGTATTTTAAAGATGAGATTAACATTTAAAATCAGTAGCCTGGGGCGCCTGGGTGGCTCAGTGGTTAAGCGTCTGCCTTCAGCTCAGGTCATGATCCCAGGGCTCAGGTCATGATCCCAGGGTCCTAGGATCGAGCCCCCCATCCCGCTCCCTACCGGGCGGGAAGCCTGCTTCTCCCTCTCCCACTCCCCCTGCTTGTTTCTCTCTCATGCTGTGTCTCTCTCTGTCAAATAAATAAATAAAATCTTTTAAAAAAATTTAAAAAAATTTAAAAAAAATTAAATATCTTCACAGAAACATCTAGAATAATGTTTGACCAAATATCTGGGTACTGTGGCCTAGCCAAATATGATAAACCGAAGGGTCAATTCATGAGTGATAAGAAAGGGTGCTAACATTTCCCGAGCACTGACTATTATGTGCCAAATCGTTTGCAGACATTAGTTCACATATTAAACCATTGGTAGATTATATATATTATCTGCTTTTACAGATCAAGAAGATAGAGCCTAGAGAAGTTGAATAACTTGTCTGAGATCATGCAATAAGATTCTAACCCATGTCAGTGTGGCAGTAAAGCCCTTGGCAACTTGGGCAAGAGAGTATTCCAGGTGTGCAAGAAAGGTAGCGGGTGGAGGGGAAGATTGGCTGGGTGACTTAAAAGTTCTTCCTCTGAAGTCAGGGAACTTTTTTTTTTTTTTCTAACTCATGATGTCATAAATTCACTGAGAGATTTTTTTCTGTGTGAATATCTTTCTTAAGAATGGAAGTCTAAGAGTCTAGATGTTCATGATTAAGCATGTAAACCTACATGCATGATAAATAAAAATAATATTTAAATGCTCTTCCAAAATGTTTATCCCTGTGTTCTTTCTAGTTTAGTATTTATGTCTGAAGTTATTGTTTTCTTTTAGTTTCTAGTTCTTTCTCTCTTTTAAAAACCACTTTATTGAGGTATGATTGACATAGAAAAATTTGTATATATTTAATTGACACAACTTGAATATGGAGGTAAATATACATTTGTGAAACCATTGCCACAATCTATGCCATAAATATATCCACTGCCTCCCAAAGTTTCCTCCTGCCCTATTTATTTACTTATTTTTTTTATTTTTACTGCTTTGTGATAAGAACGCTTAACATCAGATCTCTTAACAAATTTTTAAGTATAAAATACAGTATTATTATGTATAGACAGTCTGTTTTACAGTAAATCTCTCTGACTTATTCATCTTGAAAAAATGAAACTTCATAGCTTTTGACTAATACCTCCCTGTTTCTCCCCGCCCCCAGCTGTGGCAACCACCATTTTACTCTCTAAACTAAACCATTTTACTCTCTAAACCATTTTACTCTCTAAACTCCTATGAGTTTAACTATTTTAGATTCCTCATTTCAGTGGTACCATGTAGCAATTTTCCTTCCATGTCTGGCTTATTTCACTTACCTTATATCCTCCAGGTTCATTCATGTTGTCACCAATGGCAGGATTTCCTTCTTTTTTAAGGCTGAAGAATATTCCATTGCATTTATATATTACATCTTCTTTATTCATTCATCTTGTGATGAACAGTTAGGTTGCTTCCATGTCCTGGCTATTGTAAATAATGCTGCAATAAATTTGAGAGTGAAGATAGCAATTCAAGACCCTGATTTCAATTCCTTTGGATAGATAAAGCAGGATTGCTGGGTCATATGGTATTTCTTCTTCTAATTCTTTCTGAGTCCTATCACTTCATTTCTCTGTTTTTCTAATTCTGATTTTTTTCGGGGGGGAGTGGGTCATGTCTTGTATTTTCTTCATGTCTTCTAGCTCACATTAAAATAGGAGTTTACAGTTTTCATCTGTCCTATTGGCTTGTCTTTCTGGAATGGTATAATTATCTCTAACAGTGATTTTTTTTCTTACAGTTTTATGTAGGATTTTACCTCAATAATTTCTGTGGCTTATTTATCACATGAAATTTGTTTTCCTAAACTTTTATATGGAGGGGCGCCTTGGTGGCTCAGTCGGTTAGGTGTCTGGCTTCCGCTCAGGTCATGATCCCTGAATCGGGGTCCTGGAATCGAGCCCCGCATCATGCTCCCTGCCCAGCAGGGAGCCTGCTTCTCCCTCTCCCTCTGCCTCTTGCCCCCTGAGCATGCTCTGTCTCTCTCTCTCTCAAATAAGTAAATAAAATCTTTTTTTTTTTTTTCAAAGATTCTATCTATTTGAGAGAGAGAGACACAGCGAGAGAGGCAACACAAGCAGGGGGAGTGGGAGAGGGAGAAGCAGGCCCCCTGCTGAACAGGGAGCCCGATGCGGGGCTCGATCCCAGGACACCGGGACCATGACCCGAGCCGAAGGGAGACGCACAATAACTAAGCCACCCAGGCGCCCTAAATAAATAAAATCTTAAAAAAAAAAAAACAAAACAACTTTTATATGGAGGCCTAATTCGGGGCAGCTTTCTTTATAGAGCTCCCTCTTCTGTTGCTTTCTTGGTGTTCAAAAATATAGCAGCTTAACTTCTTATATTCCCCAGGTCTGTCCCCATCTCCCACCTTTACCTACACCTGCTCTTCCCCTCACCTGTTATCCCTGTCATACTCATCTGGGACACTAAGAAGGGAATCCTGGATGGTCAGTTTTGAAAATTCACAAGGGCTAGATTTCTTCATCTTCTTCAGGCCTTACCACTGTCCCCTTGCACTAACCCATTATCAGACTTGGCAAAACCTCTCCCAGAGGGGATATATCATTTTCAGGGATTGCAACCTAGCCCATCAGGCTTTTTAGGAAATACTTAGAGGCGACTTTAGAGATCTGCTCTTCTCAGGTCAAACATTGCATTGTTTCCCTCTGCTTTCCCCCAGTGAAGATGCAGGTCCCATGCAGGTATCATGATAGTTACTGGTTTTTCCTGCTTGCTAGTATTTTACAGTTCACAGGAATGCCTTATGTCTCAGGTTGGGGATTGCCAGAAGCATCCATTATGATGGAGTTTAGAGGGCAGAGTGCTTCTTAGGAAACAACACAGATGAAAGGAATGATGGGGCAGAAGGACTTGCAGAACTTCAGTGCATGCTGGCAATGCCTCCAGCAACCCAGCAGAGGTCTGGAGAAAGTATTGCCTGTCACAACTGTCCCACCGTGGATGCAAACGGCGCCAAGTGTATACTTCCTCTTGTTCAGCTCTTGGAAGTGGCCTGCCCCGGGAAAGGTATGATTGCAGGCAAGGTGGCTCTCTGCAGCTGAGGCAGATCCTGAAATCGCTGAGAGCTCCTCGGAGCTGGGCAGCCAGTCTTTCCTTCAGGGGCACATGTCCTTGTCTCCCACCCATGGTCACCTCGTTTTGTTGTAAATATTGTCGGCTGCAATTTTACTTGGGATTGCATTGAATCTATAGATGAATTTAGGAGGACTATGTCTTTACAATATTGAGCTTTACAGTCCATGAGAATGATACATCTCTCGTTTAGTTATATAGTTTTGTGGTTTTTATAAAGTTTTATAGTTTCCTGTATAAAAGTCTTGCATATCTTTTATTAGATCTTCCTCCTAGTTATTTAATGTTTTCAGTGATATTGTAATATTATTTTTAAAATTTTATTTTCTAATTGTTTGTTGCATCTTGAATTTTATATACTGATCTTATATCTAGTGACCTTCCGAAATTCACTCATTAATTCTAATAGTGTTTCTGCAGATTTGTTTGATTGTCTAGACATGTAATCATGACATTTACAATTCATGAAAGATGTATTTGTTTGTTCATTTGTTTCAAATTTTTATATATTTTATTTCTTTTGTTTGCCTTTTTCTGTGCCTAGGATTTCCAGGAAATGTTGAACAGAAGTGATGATGGCAGGCATCTGTCTCATTCCTGGGATCGGAGGGAAAGTTTTCAGTATCTCACCATTAACTATGATTTTACTGTAGGTTTTTTTGAAGACACATATTTACAGATTAAAGAAGCTTTCTCTATTCCTAAGTTTTTAAATAACAAATGTAAGTACTGAATTTTACCAACTGTGTGTTCATCTTCTGAGAAAATCATATTATTTTTCCCCTTTATTCTTTTAATGTGTTGAGTTACATTGATTGACATTTTTAATATTAAAGAACCTTGCATGCCTACCTAGAATAGAAGTAACTTGATTATGATATATTACCTTTTTTAATAAATTGATACTCTATTTGCAAATATTTTGTTTAGAACTTTTGTATCTATATTCAATTCTTCTGTCACTCCCCAGACAATATTAGGTCCTTAGAATATTTCAACTCCATTTACATCACCATCGCCTTTTTAAACTCTTATTTTCATGCCTTTTAATTGTGCATATATTTAAAACCCAATAACATCATTATTATGGTTTTTTTATACAATTTTTCCATTATCCATTATATTTTTCTACCTATTTACCTCTTCTGTGGTTCTTCATTTATTCCTGTATTTCTCTATTTCCTTCTGGGATCATTTTGCTTTTGCGTAAAGACCTTCCTTTAGTAGCTTTTTTTTTTTTTACTGCAAATCTGTTTGTGAATAATCCTCTCAGTTTTTACCTGAAAATACCTTCATTTCACCTTCTTTCTGAAGGATATTTTTGCTAGGTATACAAGTTATTCTCTTTCAACTCTGAAAATTCTGAAAGCTACCTAATAATGTTAGCTAATGTAGCATAAGACAGCTTATTAAAGTGTTTTTTTTTTCTTTATGTCTGCAACTAGGAGCGTTCATGACTGCAAGGTTGCAATGACTAGTCAGGTGTCCTATTGAATAATAATGATGAATCTTAATTATACTTTTATCATATACTAATTTCTTACTCATATTTAACACTGCCTCTGGATTATATATTACATTTTACCAATTACTCTGTCTATTCTTGGTACATAAGAAAACTGCTTAAATTATTTTATTTGTAATACATTAAATATTTAATAATGAAATTCTCTCTTCACTATTTTTCTTTTTTAAAATTTTACTGATATATTCCCATCCATTTATTCTTCTGGGTAATCTTAAGAACTGTTTTATAAAGCTCCTACATAAGTGTCATTAGGATTTTCATTTGAGAGCAACATATTTATAAATTAATGTACAGTACATTTACAATATTCTCTTTAGCAACAGGACAGCTTCATTATGGAAGTCTCATGTTTCTGAGATTTGTGTGTGTGGGTATCCTGTACATTGCACCATAGTTTTGTTAATAAGTATAGAAGCATTTGTTGATATTATGGATGAAATATTTTTCTACAGTATTTGCTGACTGGCTGTTATACAGGAAAGTCACTGTGCAGAGCTTTTTAATTAGTTATAATCATTTTTCCTTAATCCTTTTGGTTTTCAAGGTAGACAATCATATAATCGGAAAATAAAGATAATTTTCTCTTATTTTCCAATAGTCATGCTTACTTTCATAACTTAAAGGAAAATATTAAATAAGAGCTACAACTTAAAGGAAACTTAAAGAAAAATATTAGCCAACCAAATTACAGTTTTAAGGAAAATATTAAATAAGAGTTGTGAGATATGGGCAGATTCATACAATGCAATATTATTCGGCCATAAAGGGTGATGAAGTACTGATACATACTAGACATGGGTGAACACTGAAAATACTCTAAGCAAAAGAAGCCAGTTACAAAAGACCAAGTATTATACGACTACATTTATATGAAAATCCAGAATAGGTAAATCTGAAGAGACAGAAAATAGATTAATTGTTGTTTAGGGCTGGATGGAGGAAACATGTGGAGACAGGGGAGGGGGCAAAGGGGGTGATAAGCCAAAGAGCACAGGATTTCTCTCTGAGGTGATAAAAATTGCCAAAAATTGACTGTGCTGTTGGTTGCATGTATCTATGAATATACTAAAAAATCACTGAATTGTACACCTAAAATGGATGATGATATATATGTATATCATCATATATATATGCAGATATACATATATATATATTTTAAAGGAGTTGTGATACCTTGCCTCTTTGTCTTGTCCCTGACAATAAAGGAAAATATTCCAGGCTACTATTTCCGTTTTGTATGATTTTGGTTACCAAGTTTGTACTTTGATATATATAGTAGGAGGGCTGGAATACCAAAGACCGCATTTCGCAGGTATTGTCACCAGCTGACTTTTGATCTTTCTGCTGGTGGGAGACCAGAAGACGAGGATGGAACCCTCTTCCTACTTCCAGTCTCTGATGGCATATCTGGTGGCAGCACAGCAAGGACAGTGGCAACACCACCACCAACAGTGACCGTGGCAATGGCCAACAGTGGTTGGGGGGTGCAGGCTCCTGAGTCCTGTGTAGCAGCTGACCAAAAAGCAGGAGCCTCTGTGGCATCATTCCCTTAACTGCTGGAAAACCTCGTCCCTCAAGCCCGAGGATACTGGTCATTCACTGCGGTTACTGTTTTTAGTGACCTTACCTTCCTCCCGTCCTTCCATTATGCTTGTAATCAATTCCCATATCAAATTACTTTTGTTTTACAAGTCTAGAGTGGTTTCTATTTTTTTTAAATGGACCCTAACTGATATAGTAAGGAAATGTTTTCCATTCAAATTTTAACAGTAGTTCTCATCAGAATGGATGTTGAATTATAGTGAATTTTTTTTTATCTGTTAAGAGGATTATATTGCTTTTCTCTGTGGATATACTCATGAAATTAATTACATGAAGAGATTTCCTAATATTGAATCATTTCCACATCTTAGTGTGTTTCCCCAAGAGCAGAACCAGAGGCAGGTATGTTGGTACAGGTAGTCTACTTGAGAGGTGACCAGGAAACTGGAGTGAGGGAGTGGGGAGAATAAGACAGGGAAGGAGGTGAAGAAAATAAAGGATGCATTGATAAGCTCATGACTACTGAGGGCAACTAGTGTTCAATTTCTTTTAAGCTCCCTCAGAGGAATTGTGTATGATGCACCTTGTAATTCATCCTCATTGAGTTTTCATCCCAATGGCTGTGAGTTGTCTCTGAGGCATAAACTCCTGCACACCTCTGGGCTGCACCTGCCTGTAGACAGCTCAAGCCCCTAGGCTGGGAGATGCCCCAGGGGCAGAATAGCTGAGGATTCACTTTGGTGGAAGTCTGATGTGGGCGGGGCATCAACACATCCACAATACCTGTATTTCAGAATAAACCTTAGTCCCGCTTGTTTTTCTAATCTGATACTTTTGCATCAGGCTAGCTTTATACATGGTTTTCTTTGAGCATCAGTTATTATAAAACCCAATTGTGAAGGGTTGAAATATTTAAAATAGTGTTTCTTTCAGGAAAGTTTCCAGGAATTGCTTGTAAGACTCTTTGGATCCAGTGCTGCCCTGGAGGTAAGTCTCTGACGACCTTCAAGATGTGCCTTCCTTTGCTTCATTCTATTATTATTAATTTAAATTCAATTAATTAACATATAGTATATTATTTGTTTCAGAGGTAGAGTTCAGTGATTCATCAGTCTTCTATAATACCCAGTGCTCATTATAACACATACCCTCCCCAATGTCCGTCACCCAGTTACACGATCCCTCCACCTCCTCTCCCCCCCCAGCAACCCTCAGTTTGTTTCCTCTGATTCAGAGTCTCTTATGGTTTGTCTCCCTCTCTGATTTCATCTTGTTTCATTTTTTTCCTCTCTTCCCCTATGATCCTCTGCCTTTTTTCTTAAATTCCACATATCATTGAGATCATATGATAATTATCTCTCTGATTGACTTATTTCACTTAGCATAATACCCTCTAGTTCCATCCATGTCATTGCAAATGGTAAGATTTCCATTTTTTTTTAAAGATTTTATTTATTTATTTGAGAGAGAGAGAATGAGAGAGAGAGAGCACGAGAGGGAAGAGGGTCAGAGGGAGAAGCAGACTCCCTGCTGAGCAAGGAGCCCGATGCGGGACTCGATCCAGGGACTCCAGGATCATGACCTGAGCCGAAGGCAGTCGTTCAACCAACTGAGCCACCCAGGCGCCCAAGATTTCCAATTTTGATGGCTGCATAATATTCCATTGTATTCACTGTATTCCATTCATCTGTCGATGGACATCTGGGCTCTTTCCACAGTTTGGCTATTGTGGGCATTGCTGCTATAAACATTGGGGTGCAGGTGCCCCTTCGGATCACTACATTTCTATCTTTGGCGTAAATACCTAGTAGTACAATTACTGGGTCGTAGGGTAGCTCTATTTTCAGCTTTTTGAGGAACTTCCATACTGTTCCCCCGAGTGGCTGCACCAGCTTGCATTCCCACCAACAGTGTAAGAGGGTTTCCCTTTCTCTGCATCCTCACCAACATCTGTCATTTCCTGACTTGTTAATTTTAACCATTCTCACTGGTGTGAGGTGGTCTCTCATTGTGGTTTTGATTTGTATTTCCGTGATGCCGAGCGATGTTGAGCACTTTTTCATGTGTCTGTTGGCCATTTGGATGTCTTCTTTGGAGAAATGTCTGTTCATGACTTCTGCCCATTCCTTGATCGAATTGTTCTTTGGGTGTTGAGTTTGGTAAGTTCTTTATAGATTTTGGATACTAACCCTTTACCTGATATGTCATTTGCAAATATCTTCTCCCATTCTGTCAGTTGTCTTTTGGTTTTGTCGACTGTTTCCTGTACTGTGCAAAAGCTTTTTATCCTGATGAAGTCCCAACAGTTCATTTTTGCCTTTGTTTCCCTTGCCTTTGAAGATGCATCTAGCAAGAACTTGCTGTGGCCAAGGTCAAAGAGGTTGCTGCCTGTGTTCTCCTCTAGGATTTTGATGGATTCCTGTCTCACCTTTAGGTCTTTCATCCATTTTGAGTCTATTTTTGTGTATTGTGTAAGAAAATGGTCCAGTTTCATTCTTCTACATGTGGCTATAATCAGCTATGGAATCAGGATATGATCCACTAGTTTTATATATGGAAACCAGCATGATCGGCCAAATAACCAGAGCTCTGCTTTTATAATTAATGTAAAAATGAAATCACAAAGCAAAATTTTTCATCAGGTTTGGGTATAGATAGATATATAAATGTAGATCATGGACATAGATATGGATTTTTAAATATGTTCATCTCTGTCAAGGAAAAGAATGTTGAAAAGTACCCAGAGATCTCACCCACCAAAAAGTCCACAGAGTACTGGATTTCTCAGTTCACAACATTCACTAAAAACAACTGAATTCTTTAACCTCAGCATTTCTGTTACAGTACATCAGGGCACGTAGAATATTCTCTATATAATAAATAGACAAATGTACCTGAGGAAAGAGGCAGCAAATGCTAAAGTGGAGGGGTCCCTAGGGCACAGTAAAAGATGTTTACATTTGAAGAAAGTTAATTTTTTTCTTGTCATGAAAAATAAATTATTTAAGATTTCACATGAGATGTTTTGACTTTCCCTTCTGTGCAAAACCATTTTTCTCAAATAATTTACCTAATAGACATGAAAAACTGCTATCAAGCCTTTTCTCCTCCAGTTGCAGCAGTGAGAAAATTATTTTACATCAGCTGCTGACAGCTAGTGTCCCTCTCAGAGGCATAATGAGAGAACTGTCAGGCATGATGAGTGTCCAGTACAGAAATGTTTAATTAATGAGCTCTTATCTTGCCTCTAGGTAATTCTTCACAGTCCTAAGGATATATAAGGAGCACCCTCTGATCAGTCCAGGGAATTAAAAAAAAAAAAACCAACAGTTGCTGCTGAAAGAATTTCAGTTTTCATCTTTTTAAGTCCAGGTTACCTATAAAATGTCATGAAAACAAGGGTTCAAGGACAGTAGAAAAACTGAGGCAGAGTGAGGATGACTACACACCCCAGGAAGTAGCAAACCTCCCGAGGAGGACACTGGACATCTTCATACCCCATTCTTGCAATTTAACAGATGCATATAATTTAAAGAAATTAAATAGTTGACCTTCTCACTGAGGTAACCCCAAATGTCAGTATCTGGGGTGTAGATGCGCAGGTTTGAGAGAACACGAATGCAACCCTCTGTCTGAGGCAGGGCAGTGGGGTAATGTCTGTTTGCCAGTGATCTGGAAACAGGCTAAGGAAGGCATCCTGAGGATCCACATTCTATCTGTAGACTGGAACCAAACCCTCTAGTTTTCAGCCTCCATGTCGCCTAGTGTCCCATATTCTAGACTCTCTGGTGTTATTTTTTTAAGTTTTGATTTGAATTTCAGTGTAGTTAATACACAGTGTCATATTAGTTTTAGGTGTACAATATAATGATTCAACACTTCCATGCATTACCGGGTGCTCATCACGTCAAGTGCCCTCCTTAATCCCCATCCCCTATTTCACCCATCCCCCACCTACCTCCTCTCTGGTGACCATCAGTTTGTTCTCTATAGTTAAACTCTGGTCTTATTTCTTTAGAAAGAAAAATCTTTCCTTCTTCTATGGGCTGTGTTTGAGGAGCTAGAATTGTGATCTGGCTCCTCTGAAAAAGTCCAACAGAAAGCTACTGTGAGTTCATTTCCACATCACTTTGTGGAAGGAACTTTGGAATTTGATCCTTCAAGCAGCACTTCCATGTATTAGGAAACAGCAGCCCAGGATGTGTGAGGTCTACATGCGGTGTGTCCACGAGTTGGGAGGTGTGTTCAGGACTCACAGATCTCTGGTACTATTTCCACAGTCCCGGGTTTGGAAACCACTCATCCTCTGGACTAGAACAATGCCAGGCTGATCCAAAATGTTGCTTCCTT
Organism: Eumetopias jubatus; assembly: GCF_037043125.1. Lineage (NCBI taxonomy): Eukaryota > Metazoa > Chordata > Mammalia > Carnivora > Otariidae > Eumetopias > Eumetopias jubatus. Next base: position 469,200 of record NW_028274905.1, on the reverse strand, counting down.
ACATCGAGGCCTTTTTACTCTTCCCGGAGATTCTTACTCTCTGCACCTGAGCTTGGTTAGCGTTCACTTTGAGAGCAATGAATAGCACCTTATTCCTAGGAGGAGATTCTTCCCTTTGGTTTGTTGTACTAAATGCTGTTGACAAAAAGACTGGGGCTCAGGGCACCGGTTGGAGAAAGGTGAGGTAGAGGTTCAGGGTGGATTGCCAAAAAGGCATTAGACTAAAACCCAGATCCCTGAACATCTAATGCACAGCCCTTGCCTTTTAACTAAGTCAGCAGGGGCGCCTGGGTGTCTCAGTTGGTTGAGCGACTGCCTTCGGCTCAGGTCATGATCCTGGAGCTCCGGGATCGAGTTCTGCATTGGGATCCCTGCTCGGCGGGCAGTCGGCTTCTCCCTCTGACCCTGCCCCCTCTCATGCTCTCTTTCTCTCAAGTGGATAAATAAGATCTTTTTTTAAAAAAACTAAGCAAGCAAAGAAAGCATTGAAAGAGTGATTAGGCTAGGGCCCCTGGCTGGCTCAGTCAGTGGAGCCTATGACTCTTGATCTTGGAGTGATGAGTTCAGGTCCCACTTTGGGTATAGAGATTACTTTAAAGATTTATTTATTTAATTGACAGAGAGAGAGAGACAGCGTGAGAGGGAACACAAGCAGGGGGAGTGGGAAAGGGAGAAGCAGGCTTCCCGCGGAGCAGGGAGCCCGATGTGGGGCTCGATCCCAGGACCCTGGAATCATGACCGGAGCCGAAGGCAGACGCTTAACGACTGAGCCACCCAGACGCCCCAAGGGTGTAGAGATTACTTTAAAAAAGTGATGAGGCCTAAAGCAAATAAAGAAATTAAATTTCCCCATCACCATTGTTCTTTGTCCACCAATCCAAAGAATTTCTTCTATTCCTGGTGAAATTAACAGCACATTTACAGATAGGGTTCACCATGGTTGTAATAACTCTGTAAAAACTGACTCTTCTTGGGCTCCTTTTGGTAGGTTTTTACCATGTTTAATAAAACAAAATTGTAATATTTTTAACTTCACTTAACATTCTAAAAATCCTGAAGATTAAAGGCTTACATTTTTGTAATATTCATTTCCACTTAATACATTTAGAATAATATATTATTTTAAATGAAGGCTCTGTCTATTGGAATTAACTTTTAAGAAGGTCTGAAGATTATTCTAGAAGGCATAATGGTGATCACCTGGCATGAAAACTGCACCCTGAGTAAAAACACTGGAGAATGGAAATTTTAAATGTATAGGCAGTAAAAGAACATTGTATTTTTATAAACATGACTGAAGACCTCTTTTGAAAAATTATATGCTTAAAGAATTCAGTAGCAATACAAACCCCGGGATCTGGGTTTTAGTCTAATGCCTTTTTGGCAATCCACCCTGAACCTCTACCTCATCTTTCTCCAAGCAGTGCCCTGAGCCCCAGTCTTTTTGTCAACAGCATTTAGTACAACAAACTAAAGGGAAGAATCTCTTCCTAGGAATAAGGTGCTATTCATTGCTCTCAAAGTGAACACTAACCAAGCTCAGGTGCAGAGCGTAAGATTCTCCAGGAAGAGTAAAAAGGCCTTGACGTAAGAAAGCAACATTGTGGAGCAGCCCGGCATTGTTCTAGTCCAGAGGATGGGTGGTCTCCATTTGTAGCAGGCGCAGGATCTGCAGTATTTTTGTATAGCTACTTTCATATCAAACCTAAATCACTTCTGAGCTAGAGCCCTTTTAATCACAAGCAACACAAGCTGTTCAAATTAGCTTAATCCAAAGGGAAGTTTTTTTGGCTTGTGTGACTGAGATGTTCTAGGACAGAGCTGGTGTCCAGAATTCAAGGTATGTTAGCAGGTCTCTCTCCCTCTCTTTCTGTTTCTCCCCTTTTTTCTTCCCTTCAGCGTCTCTCAGTGAATTGGCCTCATTGCCTCCTCCTAAAGTCAGCTTTCTCCTAGGTGTTTGAGAGCTGGGGACAAGAGAAGAGTTAAGAACCTTATTTGGCCAAGTCCAGACCACACCGGGGAGGAGGCTAGCCACTCAGAGCCAGGCAGACAGAAGCAGTATCAGCAGCTGGTTAGAAATACAGAATCTCAAGCCCCACTCCAGACCTATCTAAGCACAATCCAGATTTTTATCAAGATCCCCAGGTGATCTGCATGCACATTAGTGTTAAAGAAACTTTTTCTCCTAGGAAAGATGCAGTGGGGGCTGATATCATTATAGGAGTGGCGGGTAAAGATACCAAATGTGCACTCCAACACAACTCTGAAAATGCAACTTCCTCTTGTTTAGCCTTCAGTGGAAGAATGGATCATTGTTCTAAGTAAATTTTAAGACTCATTTAAAGAAACGTCTGTAGGTCTCCCTGCAGTTTCCTGTTTTTTATAGTTCCTCTTTCCCTTTACTCTTACTTTTCTAGAAATTATTTGCTATACCAGGATTTTTGTTAGGTAGGAGGAAATCAACACCATGAGTGTTCCTTTCTGTCTTTGACTCTAACTAAATTGCTCTACTCCCTGCCAACATATGTGCTTCCTTACTGCTGGAGGTAGCACAGCCTACAGGTTATCAGCATGGATCAGAAGCCCTACAGGCTGGTTTGAATCCCAGCTCTGCCCCTTACTCGCTGTGATACTCAACTCTCCTAACTTTGGTTTCCTCATCTGTAAAACGGGACTCATCACAATTGTGATTCATTATGTGAACTAATGCTTGTACCTGGCCCACAGGCCGTAGCACTCTGTAGGCTTCTGCAATAAATAAATGTTGATGACTTATTACACATCCCTGGTGCCACTGGTCGCTAATGGAAAAAGTGGTGCTTGGAATATATTTATTACTGGAGTAATTAAATCACCAAACTTCCCCATTTCATTCACATCTTATTCGCATTTCCGGTGACCAGTTTCTCCTAAGCATGAGACTGGGGAAGGAACTCTTCTAAACGAACAATAACCTCACAAGCTGATACTGCCAAAGCTGACATGATATAATCAAAGTTCCCGTACATTTCCCATAATTTAAAAGTTAAAAATCAGTTCATGATCTATATTAGCTGGAAAATAGCCTGGGTCAGAGTGGTTACCACTAAAAAAGAATTTATTGCCCTTATCACTTTGATTCAGAGCCCAGGAAGTTACAAATATCTGTTACTCTAGGCAAGTTACACTCACTCTGCCTCCTCTATGGGTTGTTGGGAGGATTCAATGATTAATATATGAGAACTGCTTAGACGATGCCTGGCACAAAGCAAGTAATCAATAAACTCCAGCTACCTTATAGCAGGGTCTTCCACATATAGGCTGTGGAGGTCAAGTTACAGTGACTGTGGCAGGTGACAATGCTCCCAAAGTGACTAAGGTGTCAATTCCTTTTCCCATACCCTCAGTCAACACCCCCAACATACACACATTCCCCTCCACAATCAGAAATGAGCATTAAAGAAAGGAAGAGTAAGAATGACAATTTTAAAAGATCACCAGGAAGTATGATCTGAATTATCTGGGGGCTCTTAACCAACTTATCCTCTACCCTAATTTCTCCACCTGAAAAAAATAAGCCAATTAATTCATTAAGGGTTTTTTGAGGCCCAGGTGAAGGGTGCTGTTTAGCAGTGGAAAGTGTTATAGATTAACAACCTTCCAAACAATTACAAATATTAGTAAATGTTCCAGCTCAAAAAGTCATGGTTTTAGTTGCCTAGAAAATATTGCAATTTATTCAAACATTAGTAGCTGTTATTTCTGGATGCTAATCAGTACTGTTTAGGTTGGGAGCCTGGAAAACGTGTGGACTGTGCAAGTGCGCCATCTGCTGGCCCTAGAGACTCTGGCGGGGCCACTGGGCAAGGATGCCTGTCCCATCCAGCTGGTTCATGAAAGGACTAGAGCACCAAAGTAGCCAAAGCTATTTCCACCACCTCACATCCTGGTGCTAAATTATCACAGTGAACACACTGCTTTTTCAAAAGAAAGTGATTTGTCTAAAAGTGTGTGTATGATATTTAAATTGATTTTTGTGTTTCTGTTACCATCCAGGGAGAAAAGATCATTTACTGCATCTCGGAAATAAAATGATCCTAAGAAATCATCTATTCCGAGTGCCTCGTTTTACACATGAGCAAAACGAGGTTTTGAAAGTTACACAACTTTCCCAAGTTACTCAGGCAAGTCAGGACCCCCAGGCTGCCACCTGGATACTTAGTCCAGCTGGAGAAGGTAAAGGAGGGCAGAAAGATGTGCCAAAAGGAAGCAAACTGCCCAGCCAGTTTCCTGTGCCTCCTGCATACATCCTGTTGATATGGGCACCTTACCCATTGTTTGCAAAGAACCATAACTTCTCATATCCATATACAAACTCACCTCTGGTTGTAGCCAAAGGCAAAAGTCCCTTTATAGTAAGTTTTATTGCAACTTATCAGAGAGAAAAATAACAGGTAGGGATACTCTCTTTTGTGATTATTTTCACCTCTTGAAAAAACAGAGATTTAGCATTTTAATCACAACACCTGTCATGCCATCAACACAGATGCCAGTGTCTTCCCAGGCAGACACCGGGATGGAAGCAAGGGCCATTCGAGCCAGAAACCCTAGACTCACTGCTCTAGCCAGAAAGCGGTCTCTTTTGGTTTAGACAGGCCAACTATAAACCGCCCCCCCCCCAAAAAAGAGTTGGTCTTAGTCCAATGCTTATTTGCTTGGGTCACAGGCCACCTGACCAGGACCACTCATTCCATCTGGGCGCAGGTCCGGAGAGACGCTAGTGCCATCCGATAGAGGGCAGCGGTGCACAGACACTCGGGACCACCGTGCCTGCCCTCCCCTATCAGGAGAAAGGGGCCCCAGTGGATACTCTTGCAGCTCTCAGACTGTTCTGAGAGTGGGGCCGATTATTTTTCAGATGCCACAATTAATCTTACAAGTCAATGATCTGACAAGGACAAATAGTAATCATTAATTATTTCCCTCAACTCATGTCTCCAGCTCCACATTCTACCCCCACCCCCCTTAAGCCTCCCTCTTTTACAACATGACAGAGACAAGCCTTGGATCCATCCGAAAACCAGGCTGATAAGTTTCTCGCCACCTAGCAAGACAAAAAAACCCCAAAAAACAAAAAACAAAAAAAAACACTAAACAGAATCCAAAAAATCCCCAAGGGAAATAGCTTCAAGAATCCTGAAAATCATACCGATTTTTGTTTGTAACGTGTGAAATTATTACAAGTATGTTCACCAAGAGGACTATTGATGGATGACTCACAATTTAGCTAAATTCAATGAACCACACACTGTGCCTATCCCAGTAGGTGACTCATGTATTTTTTATTTCAAGTAGCAAGTGTTTGCCAAAAACAGTATTTAAAAAAAATAATGAAAATTGTTCTGAAAGAGCTCATGAATAGGGTAGGACTACCCACCGACAGCCTCATTTGTGTTCTGACCACTTACATGGGATTTGGTGGGTCTGCTCTAGTCACGCTCGCTCGGCAGAGTGTTCACCACAGCAACGCGGGCAGGCTGAGGGCGGGTTTCTGCCACTCACCGTGCATGGTTATTCTCCCTCAATACCCACGTCTCAGGAAAGATTTGGGATATGTGGGGGTGCCCCCATAATGTGCATGTTTGGGGTTCCACATAGGTTTTGCTAAAACATTGAAAATGCATTCAATTCCTATTCGACTTCTTCTGGGTTTACCTCCCCCCACCCAACTTATAAATTAAAACAACACAAAAACAAAAAACTTAATTATCAGGAAAAAAATGGAGGGCTGAAAGGTCACCCAGAGGAAATAATGAAAAGGACCTCTGGTGAGTTAAGGGACATACACTTTATGTTGATCATGAGTGTCTTCATATGTACCTGCTACTAAGCTATCCCCAAAGCCCTCAGTAAGAGTACCCCTGTCTCCGCCCTACTCTTTGACCAGCCAAAGGAAAAGTTTATAGCCCCCCCAACCTATTGATTTTCTCCTCCCCCAAAAACATTGAATTTGCTTATCACTCAATAATAGGCTTGTAAAGCTCAGAAAACCATTATTGCATATGAATTTGAGTGTTGTAATAAATGTCCAAAGCTTTAAGGTATCTCAGGGAAAAGGATTTTAACCTTTACAAATGCTTTTTCAAATGAAGTGAGGTTGAGAAGAGACAAAGTTCCTAGTATTTATTCCTAAAAATTATTGTCCTTTTAAATCACAAACAATGACTATTTTCAAGGTTATAAGTTGACATTCTTGTGCATTCATCATTTCAGGCTAATAATCATTAAGTGGGCACTGTCTTTTTAAGGTCCCTAGATACCTTCCTCTTTCTCTCCCCGTGGACATCACTTCTTCCTACAACCAGGTTTTAAAAGAGAAGTGCAGCAGGAACTTAGTAGGCCGACCAAATTCTTTGCATTCTATGGCCACTCCTTAGAGGTTTTTAATCCCTTGTTGCTTGGCAACATCATTATGATATAATTTCCATCTAGTGGTGAAATCAAGTATTTTTGTTAATATGAAGGTAAGCTGATATCTAGATACCCTACACAGCAAAGGAGACTTGAGTGCTATTTTATCCCTAGAAGGAGGGGGAAAAAAAAAGAGAGATGAGGCTTTTTCCTTCTTGTATGTTTCTTTTCTCTTCTGCTTATCAACTGCTGCATAATAAACCACTCCAAAAGTTAGTAGCCTAAAACAACTACTTATATTCTCTCTTAGAGTTCTGTGGTTTAACTAGGCTCAGCTGAATGGTTATGGTTTTGATCTTTTGTGCAATTGCAGTCAGATGGCAGCAGGGGCTGGAGTCTTCTGAAAGCCAGAGTGGGTTGGATACCCTAGATAGCTTCTTCTCTTTGTGCCTGGTGCCTGGTCTGCAATGGCTGGTGCATCTGGAGGCTGGTCAGACATCTCTCCTTCCATATGGCTGCTTTGGGCTCCACCACACTGGCTTACAGGGGGTAGGGTGAGTGACAGATGCAGCAAGAGTGGAAAGGAATATTTTATCACTGTTTATAATTGGTTGTGCATGGTAATAATAAAAAGCAGACTAATTTTTAGTTGTTTTTAAGACTTTATTTATTTGACAGAGAGAGACAGAGAGAGAGAGGGAACACAAGCAGGGGGAGTGGGAGAGGGAGAAGCAGGCTTCCTGCTGAGCAGGGAGCTCAATGTGGGATTCGATCCCAGGACCCTGGGATCATGACCTGAGCCGAAGGCAAGAGGCTTAACGACTGAGCCACCCAGGTGCCCCTTTAGTTGATTTTAATATTGTTTTCAAATTCTCTATATCCAATGCATCCCTTTATTCTCTACATCCTTGGTGGACCTCTCCCACTGTCTTGGTACACCACTGCTTCATAATATGGCTCTCTCTGGATAATTGGACTTTTTGCCTGATGACTGGCTTCCTCCAGAGCTAGTATTCCAACAGAACAGGCAAAAACTAAAAGCCTTATGACCTACGTCCTAGAGTGTCACATCCACTGCATTCTGTGGGTCAAAAGCAAGTCTCATGGCCATCCTAGAGTAATGGGGAGAAGACTGAACGAGTGTATATATTGGAAAGTAGACTTCTTTGGGGGCCATTTTTGTTGTTGTTGTTGTTGTTTTAAGATTTTATTTATTTATTTGAGAGAGAGAGAGAGCGTGCACAAGCAGGGGGAATGGCAGAAGGAAAGGGAGAAAAGGCTCCCCGCTGAGTAGGGAGCCCAACACGGGGATCCATCCCAGGACCCTGGGATCATGACCTGAGCCGAAGGCAGACGCTTCACCAACTGAGCCACCCAGGTGCCCCAAGGATCATCTTTGGATACAAGCAGCCACATTCTCCACCACCATTTGTATTTCAGAACCACGTGATTATTTAACCAAAGTGGAGTTACTGGATTTCAACCAAGGAACCTACTACAACTTTAAAGGACTTTGCTGAAAGAGATTTTGAATTCAGGATTTTATCGAGCCTTGGAATCCTCCAATGAATTGTCTTTAATTATTTCTTGCTAAGATAATTTTGAGTATATAGTGCCAACCTACTGTCATGATCTCTGAGTCAATCCATTTACTTCAGCTTAACCTTAGGCCAAATTTCTCCCAAATGGCTATATTCATAGCTCAGCTCCATTTCTCACATGTCATTTGAACAACTGGGAACTTTCCAGAGCCGTACCACTCCATTATAACTCAAAATTGCTCACAGAAGTCCTAGGCCAGCTGTGAATAGAATCTTTAGGTTTCCTGAATCCATAAGTTATGGCCAACCTAAATGTCAATGACATTAAATATGTCTTAAAATAGCAATACTGAACGCTTATGTGCTAGACACTGTTTTCTGTGCTTTGTGTATATTAAGTCATCTCAAGCTCATAACAAAGCTATGAGGTAGTTGCCATTGTCATTCTCATTTACAGATGAGGAAACTGAGGCCCAAAGAGGTTAAGGAATTTGTCTCAGGTCCCAAAGTTAGCAAGCAGAAGAACTAATGCACTCTGATTCCAGAACCCAAGTTCTTAATAACCATGCTCCACAAATCACAGAGTAGGTATTGCTGGGCAAGAAAGAGCATCCATATGATTATGCACCAAATCCTTAAAAAGTCTCTGTGGTCAAAAGGATCAGTATCTGCTGAGGGAGACATGAATGATACCTAAATAGTAAGTAAACAGTAACGCATGGTATTATAAGTCAGCAAGTTCTAAAATGTGTGCTGATTTAGACTATGAAGTGTTATAGGCATACAGGTAAGGTCAGAGAAGACATTGGAGAGAGCACTTTCTCATTCAGGCAAATCACAAAATGTAGGTTTTCTTTTCACACATGCACTGTCATTTCTGACTTTCAGTCTCTTATTTCTCCATGATTAATACAGAGTGGTCCACTAAAACTCAGACCCATGGCTTTGTCCAGCAGCCTGATTTCAGTCGACATCCCTCACAAAGAAGCCTTCACTCTGCACTGTTAGGATGTCATAAAACAATAACAAGGATGAACAAGTTTTTTTAATGTTTAACAAGGGCGTGACTTACTGTCTCAGCAGTTATCTTCAGGAAGGAAAGCTGAGGCCTCCACTAATTCCTTTACTGAAGAAGAAGCGTGGCTTGGCTCAGAGAATAAAGCACTCTCATGACTCAGATTCTAAGCTCCAAATCTGACTCTGACCTTGGGGTGGTCACTTAACTTGCAGAGAGAGCAAAAATAAAGGTAAAGAACTTACAGGTAAATAACAATGTTGAAAATGCATTTATTCTTTTTTATGCATTGCCCATTATTCTACACTACAAAACTGCAAATAGACACTGCATTTGGATGAAAGCAATCTTTTGAGAGCACTGACCCACTCAAAATACCTAAGGAACATTTAAAGACTATTCTGGGTTCCCAGTCGAATGTCCTTTAAATTAGAAGCCATACATATTTTTACCACGAAGGCATGAACTATAAAAACAGCACTAAGGGGAAAGAAGCTAGGTGTATAACATAGAACAACACTGCTTTGCTGCCTCTGTTGGAAAAATAAAGTATGAGCATTATGATGAAATTAAGTTGATTCATTCTTATCACATCTAATAGGACTACTTAAAGAAAAACCACAAAGTGTCAGCAAATAACGATTCCTACTTCAATGGTAAATAAGTATCTGCCACAATGATATTAAATTGCTTGAGATCAGACTCTAAGAGCATAATAAATTATTGCATATCTTAAACTTTGAGCCCAGAGCATTTTTTCAAAGAAATGCCTTCTTTTAGGAGGAGATTTAAGAGTCAGTTCTATTAATTGAGACTTCCTTGAAAATGGATTCAGCAAATATTCTTATTGTTTTCTAAGCAACTCATCAGCCTGGACATTTAGCAGTCGAATTCAAAATTCATCAACATCTTTGATTTAAAGCAGCTATCATAAAAACAGACCTCTTAATATCATATCTTTTGATGATGTTCAGGAAAATCTCGTTATTGAAGAATACATACTATTTTTCATTAGCATATTAATTTAACAAAAGTTTATCTCAAATTTTTTAAAGCACTAAAAGCTTTCTCACAAAGAAGAAATCAGGATAAAGTTGCTGCAAAAACAGATAAAAGATTAGGCTGATCACTTAACCTATTAAAACACTTACGTGATTACATCATTATAAGAAACATAATTAAATGTTCTTGATGCCATTAATTGTGTCAGCCCCATTAATTAACACTAGATGTTAAAAGGAAAATAATCCATTGATCTTTAAAGTTTATAGAACAAAAATCTTTTTAGTTCAATTTCCAATAAATATGAAACACTCTAAGTCACAGTTCCAATGGTCTTAATGATCTAGTTTGAGTTAAAAATAAAAGTTCCACTTAAATCCTATCACAGAAAAAAGAAGAAATCATCTTTGGATTTATTATCATACTTCAATTATCTGGAAACTGTTAGTTCAGCTCTCATAATTCCCGTAAAGATTTTCATCACCATGTCACAGAAAACTTAAATTATGTTTTTTTCCCTTTTTAAAAAAATTTAAATTCAATTAATTAACATATATTATTTGTTTTAGGGGTACAGGTCTGTCATTCATGTCTTATGTAATACCCAGTGCTCATTACAATACATACCCTCCCCAATGTCCATCACCCAGTTACCCCATCCCTCCCACACCCCTCCCCTCCACCAACCCTCAGTTTGTTTCCTGTAACTAAGAGTCTCTTATGGTTTGTCTCCCTCTCTGGTTTCATCTTGTTTCATTTTTTCCTCTCTTCCCATATGATCTTCTGCCTTGTTTCTTAAACTCCACCTATCAGTGAGATCATATGATAATTATCTCTCTGATTGACTTATTTCACTTAGCATAATACCCTCTAGTTCCATCCATGTCATTGCAAATGGTAAGATTTCCATTTTTGATGGCTGCATATTATTCCATTGTATTCACTGTATTCCATTCATCTGTCGATGGACATCTGGGCTCTTTCCACAGTTTGGCTATTGTGGGCATTGCTGCTATAAACATTGGGGTGCAGGTGCCCCTTCGGATCACTACATTTCTATCTTTGGCGTAAATACCTAGTAGTACAATTACTGGGTCGTAGGGTAGCTCTATTTTCAGCTTTTTGAGGAACTTCCATACTGTTCCCCCGAGTGGCTGCACCAGCTTGCATTCCCACCAACAGTGTAAGAGGGTTTCCCTTTCTCTGCATCATCGCCAACATCTGTCATTTCCTGACTTGTTAATTTTAACCATTCTCACTGGTGTGAGGTGGTATCTCATTGTGGTTTTGATTTGTATTTCCGTGATGCCGAGCGATGTTGAGCACTTTTTCATGTGTCTGTTGGCCATTTGGATGTCTTCTTTGGAGAAATGTCTGTTCATGTCTTCTGCCCATTCCTTGATCGAATTATTTGTTCTTTGGGTGTTGAGTTTGATAAGTTCTTTATAGATTTTGGATACTAACCCGTTACCTGATATGTCATTTGCAAATATCTTCTCCCATTCTGTCAGTTGTCTTTTGGTTTTGTCGACTGTTTCCTGTACTGTGCAAAAGCTTTTTATCCTGATGAAGTCCGAATAGTTCATTTTTGCCTTTGTTTCCCTTGCCTTTGGAGATGTTTCTAGGAAGAACTTGCTGCGGCCGAGGTTGAAGAGGTTGCTACCTGTGTTCTCCTCTAGGATTTTGATGGATTCCTGTCTCATCTTTAAGTCTTTCATCCATTTTGAGTTTATTTTTGTGTATGGTGTAATGAAATGGTCCAGTTTCATTCTTCTGCATGTGGCCGTCCAATTTTCCTAACACCATTTGTTGAAGAGATGGTCTTTTTTCCTTTGGATATTCTTTCCTGTTAAATTATGTTCTGGTCTGGGCTTAGAATTGTTCCATTCATACCTTTAAAAACTGCACTTTAGACTTGTTTTTGGGGCCTATGGACAGGGATCCAGCATTCCACTGTTTCCCAAGGACTACGGGTCTGGATACACATGTGGTCTACTAGATGGCACTCTGGAGGGAGACACCATGCCTGGCCTCTGCTCCTAGATTCACAAGTGACTCCTTCTGTGATTCTGGAGGTCCTTTAAAGACGTGGCATGAGTCTTTCATCTGTAAAGTAAGAATAAATTCATCCATTTTCTTACCCAAAATTATAGTAAGACTTTGGGGGAAAAAAGTACAAATTACAATTTCTTATCTAATTTCTGATTCTTTGTAGAGGAAGTAAAGGTTCTCTGGGAAAATTAAGGTAGTGGTTTGCACAGTCTTTAAAATACTACAAATAAGGGCCCCAGCAATCTCTTTTTAGTTACATTCAAAATGCTATAAGAGTTTATAACGGCCCCAAACTGGAAACAACCCAAATGTCCAGCAACAGGAAGTGGATAAACACACTGTGGGCCTATCTATATAATGGAATATTACTCAGCCATAAAAAGAATCAACTACTGATACATAAAAAACAATATGGACAAATCTCAAAAGACATTAAGCTGAATAAAAAAGCCAGACTCAAAGAATACATACTATATAATTCCATTTATATGAAAGCCAAGTAACACTAATGGAGACAGAAATGAGATAGTGGTGGGGCACTTGGGTGACTCAGTCAGTTAAGCAACCGACTTGGCTTCAGCTCAGGTCGTGATCTCAGGTTCATGATCTTGAGCCCCGCATCAGGCTCTGTGCTGAGTGCAGAGTCGGCTTGAGGTTCCTTCTCCCTCTGCCCCTCCACCCATCCCCCCACCGACACCACTCACGCATGCACCAACACACTCTCCCTCCTCTAAAATAAATAAATAAATACATAAAATCTAAAAAAAGAAAGAAAGAAAAGAAATGAGGTAGTGGTTACAATAGTGGGTAGGATAACTGACCAGAAAAGAACCCAGAAAAATGAGGAGGGATGGTCTATGTCTTGTTTGGGGCGGTGGCTACACAGGTTTATACAATTATCAGAACTCACCAAGGTGAGCACTTAAAATGTGTGCATTTTATTCTACGTTACTTATATGTCAATAAAATAATCTTGTCACGACAACTCCTACAGGAGTTGCAATTTGCTGAGGACTCTTCCCCAGACCATAAGAATTGATTTAGAGTGAATAACAGTATTTACCTCTGGGGAAAAGAAATGGGGACCAGGATTAGAGTTATTGGTCAAAACGGACTCTAGCTTTATCTGTAATATTTTTCATCAGTTTAGCACCTTGCTGTTTTCACGTAATATATCTAGGAGATCAATTCACATCAGTATATAGAGCTGCCTCATTGCTTTCAAAGGTTACACAGTTGTGTCAGCCAGGGTTCGCTCAGGGAAGCAAAACCATTTAGAGTTATGATATTAGGGATATATTATAGAAATTAGACTCTATATTGGGGGGTAGCTGGGGAAGCAGAGATCGAAAAGGGGGAGTTGACATTTCAGAGGAATCACCAACCAGTCAACCTAAGAAGCCAGGCACATCCTGCTGCCAAAACAGGACCAAAAAGGAAAATGGGGGGCAAGTCTATGGGCAGCTGTTCCTTCTGCAGGTCTGTGGCAAAGTACCAGTCAGGAAGACATGGAGCAAAGAAAAGGACATCGAGCAAAGCTGGACATGGGGTAAAAAAGAGCAAGGGCCTGCTAAAAACCACCAGCACCCCTGAGTCTGTCTGGCACTACATCTCACTTCTACGCCCCTAAGAGAGTCATGATGCTGATCACTTCCATCTTCCAAGGCTTCCACCAATTCCTCTTTTAGACAATTCTAACTCAGGTATCCTCCAGGAAAGGGCATTCTGGGAAATGTTCTAGCTTACCCAGTTAGCTCTTTACAAACAAACACAAGACAGTATTTCTTTGTATGACTTTACCATAATTTAATCAGTCACCCTTTGATAAAAATTTGGGTGGTAACTGCTATTACAAATAATTCTTGAATATCCTGGTCAATCGCCGTGCACATATGTAGGAATGCATCTGTAGGATACATCCCCAGGCCAGGATCGGTGCAGGTTGATCCAAATGTCCATTCTTGGTCATATGGCCATGGAAGTGGGGCTCCAAACCTGGACCCAGCCTAGTGAGGTCCTTGCCATCTGAGTCAGAGAGTAGGTGTATGGTTTATGGCTCCACCAAAACTGCATTGTCCAGTTCAGAGAAAACAATCCCCAAAGGAAGGTGGACACTTCTTGTACACCAGATTTTCTCAGCCTTGGCACTATTGACATTTGGGGCTGGATAATTCTTTGTTTCCACACAAAAATATCTTCTGGAGGATGAAATCAATCCCCATTGAGGACCCCTGGAAAAACAAGTTCCAACCATAAAATGTTTCTGTTGTGAAAGATAACGCTTACCATGAAATGGAAAGGAAAATTTAGAAATAGAGCAATATCACTCTGCATAATAAGAGAAGAGTGATGTGGTATTTAAGAGTGACGGCCTGGGTGTAAAGGGGACAAGGATATTGGACGGAGAAAAAAGTAACTGAAGGACAGAGTCTGAGAGAAAGAAGTTCCCAAGACAGGAAAGTATGTACTACCAAGAAATGGAGGCGCTCCTGGGTGGCTCAGTCTATTGGGTGTCTGCCTTCGGCTCAGGTCACGATCCCAGGTCCTGAGATCGAGCCCCACGTCGGTCTCCATGCTCGGCAGGGAGTCTGCTTCTTACTCTCAGCCTCTCACCTTGCTTGTGCTCTCACTCTCAAGTCAATAAAACCTAAAAAAAAAAAAGAGAGAGAGAGAAATGGAGTGTGCCCAAGGAGGAGCTACTTGGAAAATGTTTACATTAAAAAAAAAAAAAGTTTATGTTTTAGTTTTCCCTTAGGCTCTGAGAACAATCATTGTAAATACTGTACTCATTTTTTCCCCTATTTGCAATCCTCTCTTTTACCCCCAGATCTTCACGAAAAGTTCTCTACACACAACTGCCTTATTTATATCAGTGGTACTCTGGGGAAAAGAAGAAAGAAGGTGGTATCCAGAGATGAAGAGAGAGGAGAGCAAATGCCTAGACATGATGCTGCCAGGCAGTAGGATTTAGATTCCACACAAATACCTCCAAGAAATCACAGAAATATTACAGAGGAGGCACACTGGACTCCCACGTTGCATGGAATGGGGTGTTAAGCCATTTTAAGTGGATGTTAAAGGAAAGGTTAGCCATAGGAGGTGAACTTGGAAACATGTTACATACATTTTCATCATATGCATAAACAGAGATCTGGAAAGGTGTATAGAGTAAGAGCATGGACTCGAGTCAGGCTGTGTTTGAATCTCAATTCTGCCATTTAGAACTATGTTTCTTTGTGCAAGTTATGAAAGCCTCTGAAACTCCATATCCTCCCCAGTCAATAAGGAAACAGTATCTACCTTGTAGGGTTGTTAGGAGGATGCAATGAGGTATAGCTGTAAAGTGTTTAGATAAGTGCTTAGAATATAGTAATTGCCCTACAAGGGCTTGTGACGTAAAAGAAACCCATATACATCAAATTGTTAAGAATTATTTCTAGGGATTAGGATCATGGGGGGATTCAAATTGTCCACATTTAATACTCATTTCTGAATTGTTAAAATTTTCTACAATGATGCTGTGTTACTTACTAAATTGGGGGAAAACGATAAAAAGATTTCCACTTAGGAAAAACGCAACCCATTATCTTCACAAGCATTATCTTCGTGGTAAGCATTAGGAACCCCTTCTTTTCTACCATAAACGGTCACGTAATCAACTTACTATAAAGTTTTCTGTTAAAATAGAATACCTGTGTTTTAAAGTTCAAATCTGGACATGTGTCCAGTTCAAGATCTATCATCCGAAGACAAATAAGACTAACAAACACATTTGTTTGGATTCTACTTCTGTTTCTGGAGTTTGTTACCTTCATAGGACTCATTAGTGTTTGCATGTAAGAGATAATATGCTTGAATCATACAAATCTTGCATTTCTTAAATAGGGACCCAGATTCATTCATTATTGGTAAATAATTAAAATTGCTATCAACTATAATATTCTTCCTTAAAATACATTACGGGGTTGACAAATAGAATTACAAATAGAGGACTCTGCCCTGTTAGTCCCATCTGGACACAATAACAAGACGTAAAATGTTCACGTTTGGAGATGTTTACAAATCACTATGTAGCTCCAAGTACCTCTTTGACCTTTTATACAGGTTAAGCTTGGTTTAAGCTAACAACAGATCCACAGATATTTGTTATACTTTTGCCTGTGTAAGGACTATAGTTAGAGCTTCCCAGAATTTAAAGACACACATGCTATTGTTCCTGGCTCCTGGGTGGCTTACACTCTCCTTGTGAGGACCACAAAGTTTCCTGGGCTAGTGGCAACAGAGGGGAGGGAAGAGGACTTGCATTAGGAGACTCTCAGATTTCCTTCTGTGCCCACGGCAAACGCCATCAGTCAGCCTTTTCTTTCCCCTTCTTTCTGTAACTCAGGCGAATCAATTACAGAAGCAAAAATAGCCCCACTAACCCAGGCAAGTGTGGGGCCCAGAAAACACTCTGGCAGCTTTGTTTTCTACGGTCTGGAGAATGAAGATCCCTGCAGCTTGTACGATGGGGACTATGGAACATCTAGAACAGAATTCGCAACCTTGGATTTATGACCAGTAGGAGACACGAGGAGTATTAAACAAATCGAGGATTAGATGCTACTGTCAACCAACACATTAGGAGCCCTCACCCAGCCATTTATTTCCATATTCTGGCAAAGACACTCCTCCCTCATTTTGGAAATTTCTGTTCTCCTCCCCACTCCAGCCATGTGGTTACAACGGGAGCCGGTATGCTCTTACATGATCCAGCCCTCCTTGTCACAGCTGATTGGTCCAAGGGTGAGAAGCCACCTGAAATGGCCAATTGCAGTTCTTCCCCAGTATTTTTTTGACATGGATCTGGGAAAAAGAGAGTCTGTCTCCCTGGTGGAAAAAAAGTTGTAAAATGGGAAACTGTTAAACAAGGTGTCAATAACCCTATAACTGCCAAGTAGAGAAAGCTGGTTGGCAGTGGGAGAAAATAAAGCCAGCACTAAGAGAAGTGGAAACCAAGAAAGAGGCCCTTCCTCTGATTTGGTCGGCCTACTCTTCTTCCAATTATGGCAGCTCCCCCAAGATCTTTCCAATAAATCCTCCTTTTTCTTAAACTACTTGAATATGGATTTCAGACACCTGTCTAAAGTATAGTGACTCAAATACATTTTTCCCAGCACACATATATTATGGAGCAATCCTTAAATATGGCTTGGGTACAACCAGCCTATTTTTTGATAGAACAGATTCAGCCTGATACTGATATTCTATGGGCTTGATGTTGTAATGGAGTTCTCTAATTAGCAGAGGTTTCATACCAAGTCGGTGTGATAGATTTTATCACTGGGCTATTAGATCACTTTGATGGAAAGACTCTGAACGTGATATTTCCTCTTCTTGTCTTTGATCAACATTGCCTTGTATGTATTAGGTGACAAGCGGCAAACTTCAGGAATCCTTTGGTGAATGTCATTTTCCCACTGTAAATTGTCCTGTATGTAAATGACTTTTGGTCAGATATCAGGGCATCACAGGACTGAAAGAAATCTTACTACTTTCACAGACCATTTGTTGGAAGCCATCTTAAGTCTGGTAAAAATCTCCCGTAATCAGGTATGTGTTATGCAATCAATGCAACCTCTTTAGAACACTTCTATATTACTACCATCAATCCAAAAAGCAATAACACCATTTTCAGTAATATCCAATACTATTACAAAATACTAGTCAATACTATTACTATACTCTCATAGCTAGTTCGGGAACTCTCAAGTCTCCTCTTTCTCAGTCCTTTAGGATAGAGATCAATATGCTTTCTTATAAAAAGGAACAATAACAGTATTAAAACAAAACAGTAGCGTAAATAATAAACCATGCAATCTCATTTTCTTTGTGAAATAAGTTATTACAGTATTGCTGATTGCGTGCAGAGGCAAAATGCTACCAGTGGCAACTGCAGTAAATTCACTGGGGTTCATTGGCATACTTTCAAGAATTTAGAATGACTCATGGAATGAGTGTTAATGGAATGAAAACCTCCATTCCATCTACTCAGCGCATGGCAAGCCAATCTAATTATTTTTCCCTAAAGCAACCAATGCAACAGTCAGGTATTTATGCGGCCCATTATTTCCTTTTATTCTGGAAGAAGCAGGAGCCTTGAGAGACAAGATCTAGGGAAGTCCTGAGATTTTTCTTTGACTTTTATGAGATTTCCTAAATCCGCACAACATGTTTGAAAGCCAGGATCGAACCATCAACATAGGTAATCACAGTGTTTAAGGGAGAAACTGTATGTTAGTAAATGAATATTTATTGGGTAACTACCACGGATTAAGTTCTGTGCTAGACACTCTTAACCTTATAACCTAGTTATATAAACTATATGTAGTTGTATACAACTATGAAACAACTATGAAAGGCGGTATGAGAACGTAATTAAAACTAATCTGTGTAGTGTTCATCCAACCCCATGCTACTCAAAGTGTATCAGCACTACCAACAACATCAGCACTACCTGCCTGGGAGCTTATTAGAAATACACAATCTCAAGCCCTATCCCAGACCTTCAAAATCAGAGCTGCATTTGGATAATATCCCCATTTGTACGTTCAAGTTTGAGAAGAACTGATTTCACCAACTCCCTTGCCTTATAATTGAGGAAAATAAGGCTCAGGGAGGTGAAGTGATGTGTCGTCACCAAACAGCTAGTTACGGACCCAGCTGGGATTCCCAGGTGTCCTCACTAGCAGGCCGATGGACTCAGGGTACTGCAGGATTTCAGACAAGAGGAAGTTAAGTGTGTTTCATTCCCTCAAATGACTATTGATTGTTCCCACCATCTCCATTCAAAGCACACACCGAGGGCCTGAGTGCACCCAATCACTCAGCCTCCTCCCGAAACCTCCCTGGAGGGACCTCCCCCTGCACAGGTCCCAGTTCTAACCCTTTCCCGGAGGCCCAGCTAAACAACTAGCCGCTTCATGAAGCCTTTCTCAATGACCCCAAACCCCTTTAGTCTCTGCCTTCGTAATTTAGATTTGCTCCTACATTCTGCAGAGTACATCTTAGTTCCCTATTACAGCCCAACATTACAGCATTTTCTAACTTTCTGCACTATACCTATTGGCAAATGCTTTCATAATGATAATATAGATGCAATCTTTTTCTCTATTGCCCTTTTCATAAATTGGATCCGTGTCTCCTTTCCTAACTAGTTTGCTTTTATCTTATTGTATTAGACTATCATAATACCAGGCACAAAAATAATTCTAAACTCTTAATGGTAGAAGGGACCAAGCTCTTTCCCAATGCAGGGACCCCCGCTAAAACATCCCTGAGACACAGTCATTGAGTTTTACTTGCATCCTTTCTGTGTTGGAATTTTCTACATTTTTAAGGCAGCATTTTTTTTTATTCTGAATAACTTCAGCTGTTAGAATATTTGGGGCTGAAATCTACTTGCCTCTGACTTGTAGCGTGTGTCCTCAGTTCTGCCCTTTCAGGTACTTTAGAACAGGTCAGATAATATCTTCCACAGGAGAGTGCTGCAAGTATACCAACTAATTGGCCAGAAGTGATTTGGCAGCACAAGGCAGGCCTAGCAGTTAGAAGCAATAAAGATTCTTTCATTTCAAGCCTGTATCCTGCATTTCCTGCTTCCGTACTTCTTAATGAATTCATGCTACTAATAAGTTTGTGTTGCATACCTAATATGTGCTAGTCTCTATGCAGGATGTGCCTTTCTGGGGGTTACTGAAACAGAGGAAGATCAGGAGATCACACACATCCTTGACACAATGCAGAATAGAAAACAAGTTTCCCAGTGGAAGCCTGGGGGCCACTGGATCCCACTCTGCATTTCATCCAGGTCTTCCTCAATGTCAAAGTATAAACCCCTCTAGTCATTGCTTCTCTCCCATCCTCCTCTCCTGATCTGGTTCTGTATTTCTCCCTGGGCAAGTGATTTTTCTCACGGCTGCTCTCCTAGATAATCCTTTCCACGATGCATTCTAGAATTCCAACTCCAAAGTAAATAAACACCCCTAAACCCTCAGTCTTTTCCCAGAACTCTCTCTCTACCTGCCTGCTAAAATTGCCACTGGGCGCCTGGGTGGCTCAGTTGGTTGAGTGACTGCCTTCGGCTCAGGTCATGATCCTGGAGTCCCTGGATCAAGTCCCGCATCGGGCTCCCTGCTCGGCGGAGAGTCTGCTTCTCCCTCTGACCCTTCCCCCTCTCATGTGCTCTCTCTCTCTCTCTCATTCTGTCTCAAATAAATAAATAAAAAAAAAACTTAAAATTGCCACTGAGGATGCTGCCTCCTCTATTAAAGTGAAGGCTGCTCATTTTCCCACACCACACAGTCAGGGAAGGAGGGCTTGGCATCTTGGAGCCTCCTAATGGCCTTCCAGATTTTTGTGCATTCATTCTCTCATTCACTCAGTAAATAGTGAGTGTCCCCTATGTTTCAGAGACACACCGGGGCCCTTTACCTAGTGTACAAACACCTCTTTTACGGTTACTAGAATATGTATTCTAGTTACAAGAGTCCCTAGAGAGTCATGTGACAAGTTCCTTTCTGCTATAGAGACAATTTGTTGTTGCTGGACAACTACAACATTAAAGCAAAAATCGCTGAGTTGAGGGCACATTCTCAGTCGGGTTTCTGAGCTCCATGTGCCTTTCTAGGGGAGTGAGACTACCACTACTGATGATGATTACTACTTCCTCATCATATTACAATTTGGGAGGGGCGTGGATTCTACTTTCACATATTCAAGAGAGTGAAAGATAAACAAAGGAAATTAGTAATGCGAAAGGTTTAGAGAGGTTTTGTTTTTTTTTTAAAGCTTTTATTTGACAGAGAGATAGAGAGAGCAGGAACACAAGCAGGGGGGGTAGGAGAGGGAGAAGCAGGCTTCCCGGCCAGCAGGGAGCCCGATGCAGGAACCTGAGCTAAAGGCAGACACTTAACGACTGAGCCACCCAGGTGCCCCGGTGTATAGAGTTCTATCATGCTTTATAATGAGATACCTGAGGGCAAATACTACTGGAAGATCCATACCTTTCTGCTTTCTCCTTAATGATGCAAGTTCCAATGAAGCTGGTGTTTGCAATCTTCCCTCAACACTTTGAACTCTAAGGAACCTGAGGACTAAGGGACAGGGTGGAAATATGGGCCATTATTTTGGTGGCTTTTTGTGGATTTCACAAAGCTGCAAGGGCCAAGTGGCTCTAGAGAAGTCCCCTGGTTGACATCCAGGCCATGTCAGTCACTCTCTCTCACCAAGGCTTCACCACCTCAAGGAGTTTACCAGCTGAACTTCATTAACCAGTCGGCCCTGAAGAGTCTTCAGTCAGCTACAGGATATGTTTTTTGCATTCTGTTTTATGTTGTCTTTTCATCCCCAAGTAAAGCTGTCTGCAAACAGAGACCAATTCTACCTTTTTATCTATTAAAAAAGGCATAAAATCTATACATGTTGAATTGAGACCTCTCGTACTGTTCTCATCAGAATATACAGTTTTAAGAGCGGTGTGCAAAGTCTATTAGCGGAGCACTCCAGGTCATGGAAGCCCCTTCCGACTCACCTGGGGCTACCTGTAAGCAAGTAATTAATAAGCTTTTTTTAAATGACAATATACTAAAAAGTATTATAGCATCTAATAGCTTTTTGTCGCATAGACAAATATATAGTTCTAAAACAGAAGTACAAAATGGATGGGTTCTGATATTTTACCTAGGTTGAAAGCTGGCTTTTAAATAGCTGTAGCATATTGGTTGGCATCATGGAGGTGAATCTGAATTTCCAAGCAGGAATGCTTCACATTTCTGAATATCTGAATAAATGAGTTGTTCAAAGGTATTCACCACACACATACACACATACACACTTTGATCACTGGCAACTTTTCCCTGGATTAGTCAGGCTTGAGTCAAGTATGTTCACCCACTCTGCCTTTCACCAGTGCCATCTCTTCATATACCCGTAACTATCTGGCACAGGGTGAAATCATGATTTAGCAAAGGGGCAAGTAGGAGGCTAAATGGAGTGCTATCTCCCCTAATTGCTATTTAAGCGAGACAATAAAAAGGATGAAACAAATTAAATTAGCTAAGAAGCAAGAGCATCCCAATGAACTGGCCAAGATAATCAACTTGGAAAATTAGCTATTAAACCTCCACACATGCTCATTTTCATAATATTTTGTGTGTGCTTGTGAAACGCAACCCCCCATTGAAATTGCTGGGATGAAGGTGCTCTTCATTTCTCTGAGATAAGTCATTTGCAATTGGTCTTAATGAAGTTGGTAGTGAGATCTGTTGTTAATGCCCTAGTTCATCATTTTCCATTTCAGTGCTAGAGTGTTTTGATTGGGGTAGGGGAAGTACATAAAAGAGGAGAGCAGTTGACTCAAACTAGTTACTTCTCTGAATTTTTCTACCTGACTCTATTCTTATTTTCAAATAAGTGTACTAGAGTATGAGTTTGGGGTTGTATTATTATTACCTTTGTGTTATCATCGTCGTCGTCATCATCATCATCATTTAAATACCTGATCTTTACTGATTTTCAGACTACCTTTATTTTTATGAGATTTAATAATTCCTATTTTTAAAATATTTTCTATCTCATCATCCTTGTCTCTCCATGTTAGCCACTCTTATATATAGGTCTTCATACTTACAAAGAGTTAATTCTTTATTACTCATGGCAGTCATCAAAAAACCACAAGCAGTAATATAATCTATAGACAATAAATATCTATGCTTCATTTTACGCAATTATTCTAATTTTATAGTCCATGGAGCTGTTATTAGAATACAAAATTTGGGTAGCCAAATGAGTTTATTTAATATACTTCTTTCTTTCTCTTTTCTGTAGTTTCAAGTTTTTATTTAAATTCCAGTTAATAACATAAGCGTAATATTAGTTTCAGGAGTAGAATTTAGTGATTCATCACTTACACAGAACACCCAGAGCTTATCACAGCAAGTGTCCTCCTTAACCCAACACCCATTTAGCCCATCCCCCAACCCACCTCCCCTCCCGCAATCCTCAGTTTGTTCTCTATAGTTAAGAGTCTTATCTGTTCTATAGTTTGCCTCTTTCCCCCATGTTCATCTGTTTCCTTTCTTAAATTCCACATATGAATGAAATCATATAGTATTTGTCTTTCTCTGACTATTTCACTTAGCATAATACTCTCTAGCTCCATCCATGTTGTTACAAATGGCAAGATCTCATTCTTTTTTATGGCTGAGTAATAGTCCATTTATAGACATATTGTACTATATATATTTGTGTATATGTATATGTATATATATACACACATATGTGGAATAATACTCCATTGTATATATGTATCTATAAAATCCACATGTCTTCTTTATCTCTTTATCCATTCATCATTCAGTGGACATTTGGGCTCTTTCCATAATTTGGCTATTGTTGATAATGCTGCTATAAACATCAGGGTTGCACTCCCTTTCTACTCATTGCTTTGCTAGATCATAATGGCTACTCAAGACAAAACAGGTATTGAAGCATGTAATTGAAACTGAAAATTTTTTAATAGAAAGAGGAGTAATGAATTTGGATGATTCACAATCAAAAAATATGAGAGCTGCTGTCCTGAAGATTATTCAGATAAGAATGCTTTAATTGAAGATTATGACAGTTAATTTCATTTGTCAACTTGACCGGACTAAGGGATGCCCAGATAGCTGGTAAAACATTGTTTCTGGGTGTGTCTGTAAGGATGTTTCTGGAAGATATTAGCATTTGAATCATTTGAGTGAGTAAAGATTGCCCTCACCATTGCAGGTGGGCATCATCTAATCTTCCAATCTTGAGAGGCTGAATAGAACAAAAAGACAGAGAGGAAGGGTGAATTTGCTCTCTGCCCTCCAATATCAGTTTTCTTGGTTCTCAGGCCTTTGAATGTGGACCAAGACTTACACCATCACCCCCAGTTCTCAGGCCTTCAGACTCACACTGGGACTTACCACTGTCGGCATCCCAGGGTCTCAGGCCTTCCGGTTCGGATTAGAACTACACCATCAGCTTTCCTGTTCTCCAGCTTGCAGGTGGCAGATCATGGGACTTCTCAGCCTCTGTAATAATGTGAGCCAGTCTCTCATAATAAATCTCTTTCTACATAGTATCAAGATAGATAGGTAGGTAGCTAGGTAGGTAGGTAGATACAGATATCCTATTGGTTCAACCCTGATTATTTATAGAGATTAAAAACACATCCTTTCCTAATGGAGTATTAGTTTTGCCTACCCATCTTCCTCTTGATTTATCTTCATGGAGCTATTTTTTCCCCCACCAAGTATTTGACTCCACTCCCAAAGAAAATAGTTTCTATAGCCTTTTCCTTGTATATGTGAATAAGCTACATTCTGAACTTGGAGCAAGATTGAGTCATCTCAGAACTGTCAGACCAGAATTTCAGAGATCTCATATGTATCATGGAGTAGCTTAACAGTAGGGGTTCTATGGGCCTTGGGTTGTAGAAAAGTACAAACTTATGCCTGGTACTGAGAAAGCCAATTTTCAAACGAAATAGTGCTCTGCATATTCAGTCTTATTTATTCTTTATCATTTGAGAAGAAAAAAAAAAAAGGAAGACCAAATGAAGAGGGAAACTCTACATCAAAATGAGAAGATGATACTTCAGGCCAAGTGTCTGGCATTAGTATTAATTTCAGCTAAATAGATAATGCCTAATGGGGCTCTTGTCTGAGGAGGAAGTTGGGTGAGGGGACCCCGGCCATGGTGACCTCACTTCCCTGACAACAGAGCCCATCAGAATTTGGAACCCAGGTAACCAGGAACCCACATTCCAGAGACAGCCCCCGGCCCAGCTCATTACATTGCAGATAGTGAAACCAAGATGTTCACGTGCTGTGTTCCCAGATCCGGAGGTTGCCGACGGAAGAAAGCGCGCCCAGCAAATGCTGTCTCAAGATGTCCTTTCAGGGCTCCCCACCGCCTCTGGCCGTTTGGTCGGAAAGACCACAAGGTGACACCAGGAGTCCCAGAGCCGGCCACCCAGCCCCACAGGGTCTAATCCACCTGTGCAGCCCCAGGTCCCCACCCGTGTGTGTGTGTGTGTGTGTGTGTGTGTGTGTGTGTGTGTGTGTGTGTGTGTGTGTGTGTGAAGAGGGGTCATGTAGGGTGGGCCAACCCCATTCAAGAGCAGGCTGATGAGGGGTCAGATACCCAGTGGGCAGGTCTTGTTCAAGGTCAAGGGTGGCTGGGTGGGACGGGGTGTGTGCGGATGCGAGCTTCTGCCCTGGGTTTATCCCAATTGCCCTGGAGCGGGGGTCACTGTACCGCGTGCAGGGCTGGGCACGCACAGGTGTGTCTGATCTGGGAGCAGGAGGGGGACAGGGCAGGGGGACAGGGAGGCTGGCTGGGCAGGGCTGTGATGCCTCTGGGCCGGCTACCCGTCCCTGTCTTTGCAGACCACGGATGAAATCGGGAGGAGGCTGGCGGACAGCCGTGACGTTTCCGCGACCTGGGGCGTGACCCCACAGGGGTCCCCAGGAGCAGGTGCTGGGGATTGCGGGGGAAGGCCTCCGACACCACCCAGACCACTGTCCCTGGTGGTCATTGAGTGGATTGTGCTCCAGGAATGGAGCCCACGGAGACCGAGCTCGAGGCTGAGAAGCCTGGGGCGGGGTGCCTGTGGGTGTGTGGGGACGGGTCGGGGCCGGCCCCACAGGGAGGAGCCCTGAGAGGCTGGTGTGGGGCCAGGAGCAAAGACTGTGTGCAGAGCACCCAGCGGGTGGACTGCAGTCGGGGAGACGTCCCGGGGAGGGCTCCTTCCTGGCTGCGGCTTCTCTGGGAGGCTCTGGGCTGGGCTCTGTCTTGCAAATACCCACGGAGAGCAGGCACGGGGGTGAGCTTTTCTCCTCTCACAGATGTTCCACGACCTAAGGAGCTAGAGCCGGCTCCAACTCCCTCAGCAGCTCTACAGGGAGGGGTGGTGCCTGCAGAGACTTCAGCAGGAGCCCAGGAGCCGGCAGTTGACCCGGCACCTGCCCACGGAGAGCCTGACACCGACCCGGAAGGGCCTGCTCGACAACCTGTGCCCGGAGAGCCTGCCCCTGTTCCTGCCACTGTTCCTGCCGGAGCCAGGGCCCCTGTGCCTGCCCTGAACTGTGGCCCTGCTCCTTCCCCAGACCCCGCTCCTGCCCTGGATCCTGACCCATCCCTACCCCTGCCAGTGCCCCTGTCCCTGCCCCTGACCCAGATACTGCCTTGGTTCCTCTATGTGCCATTGCTGCAGACCCTGTCCCTCCCCTTGCACCTGCCCCTTCCCCTTCCCCTGCTTGTGCTCCTGTTCTGGCCCCTGACCCAAGTCCTGCCCCTTCCCCTGCCCATGCCTGTGTCCCTGTTTTCGCCTCTGACCCAAATCTTGCTCCCACTCATGTCCCTGCCCCTGCCCGTGCCCCTGCAGCTGCCACTTCCCCAGCACCTGCCTGTGCACCTGTTCTTGCCCCTGCTCCGGATCCTGACCCAGCCCCTGGCCTGGATCCTGCCCCTTCCCCTGCCCCTGCCTGTATTCCTGTTCTTGCCCCTGTCCCGGCTTCTGCCCCTGCAACTGTCCATTGCCCTGCCCCTCCCTCTGCTCCGGTGCTTGCCTCTGACCCAGCTCCTTCCCCTTTCCCTACCCGTTTCCCTGCCCCTGCATGTGCACCCATTCCTGCCCATGACCCACCTCCTGCCCCTGCACCTGTCCGTTCCTCTACCTGTGTCCCTGTCCGTGCCCCTGCCAGAGCCAATGCCCTTTCCCCTGCCTGGGTCCCTGCTCCTGCCCCTGCCCCTGCCAGAGCCGATGCCCCTTCCCCTGCCTGGGTCCCTGTTCCTGCCCCTGCCCCTGCCAGAGCTGATGCCCCTTCCCCTGCTTTCCAGGGCCGCGGGCCCTTCCCTTGGCCCTGCCTGTGCTCCTGTACTTGCCCATGACCCAGCTCCTACTGTGCATCCGGCCCCTGTCCCTGCTCTTGCATCTGGCCCTGCCCATCCTCCTGTTCCTGCAGGGCTCCCAGAACCACAGCCAGAGCCCACATCCTCGTGGGGAGAGCCCCTTGTACAATTCCCCTTATTTCCATCACCCGACCCTGATGCCCCGCCAGATTGTTTCATCCCCTCCCACTGTGTTCTTTCTCTCTGGTACATATTAACTGTTATATTATCTTTCCTTATCCTCTACGCTGTTTATTATTTATTTTAAATAAAATTAATTGTTTTCTGTTGGACAAGTCTGCAGCATTAATTATATTCTCAATGCTGTGCCACCGCACCCCAGAACATTGCTGCACAATATCTGCTTCCGCAAAGGACACCCTGAACCAGAAGGCCTCCCTGCCCATTTCTCCCCGAGCCCAGCCCCTGGCGACCCCTAAGCTGCTTTCTCTCTCTGTTCCTTTCCTGGGTGTTTCCTGTACGTGGAATCACGCAACAGGGGCTTTTGCGTCTGCCCCCCTATTTTCAAAGGGAACTCGTTTCCTTCTGTGTTTATTGGACACAGAATTTCCCTTATTCGATATTGAAATGCCTGGGGGTTACAGATCAGACGTAATCAGAGAGGCCACTTTAGGAATTATGGGCACAATCTTGGGGCCGAGACCCCTGTTCCTGCTGGGACACCTCAGCCTGACCCCAGACAGGACAGGGCTGGTTCCTCCTGTGGCCCACACAGAAACCAGGGAAATGCAGAAAGCTGGAAGACACACCCCAAAGGGCAATGCATTGCTCACAACCCCAGGCCAGAGAAAGGTTTCAGCGGACTCTGGTCCAAACCACGCTCCAAGTCACTGGGTTCCACAGGGAGAGACCACATGCATGCAAGTCCAAGTGGGGACAGGCACGGGGGGAGTCAGAGAAGCGGAGCTACCAGGGAAGGACTCTGGCAAAAAAAAAAACTCTATGGAGGCAGCGCTGGTCACCCTCAGACCGGCAGGTGTCTGGTCTGGGGACCAGCAGCCCTGGGGAGAACGTGAGGAAGCGGAGGTCCCCTGGAGGAAAGGGTGACGGCACCCCTGTCTGGGAGGACAGTGCGCAGCACCCATCCCAGCCTGCAGGTGCACCCATCACCTACTGTGGGCAGCTCAATCCCAGCTTGTGGAGGGAAGACCCGTGTCCATAATCCCCTATTTGCAACAGAATCCATAAAGGGGAGTTTGTGGGTCAACACGTATACAGTGTTTAAGGTACAAGTCTCGAATTCCAACATCCATGGTCTGCTTGTCCACCTTGAGCCTTGTTTGGGAAGCAGGGGTGGGGACGCCCGGGGCTGTGACCTGTGGGAGGGGTGGGGAGGGGGAGCTCTGAATGGAGTGACCAAAGCACACGGGGTGACCTGCCCAGGAGGGACTCTCTCGGGCCCCAGCCCCTCTCCTGACCTCGCGCACGATGGCGAGGGTGTGATGATGAAGGTGCTGGCCCTTGGCTGGCCAGTTCCGTAGCTGGTGTCGGAGCTGCTCAGGCTCCACACCGGGCTCTGATCCCAGAGCTGGCGCGAGAGCTGAAGCTGCAGCTGCCCCAGTCTCGGGAGCTGCGGCTCGCATCGCTGTTGGACCTGCCTCGAGCTCTGGGGCAGGTACTAGAGCTGAATCCCCCTCCAGAGATGATCTAGATCCGGTTCCGCACTTGGACAAGGCTCTTGAACCCACGAACGGCTTTCCTCCCCTGCCCATTTCATGGATGACAAAACTCGGGGCGGTGACGGGACCGGCTACCTGGGGGTAATGGCTACGGGGGGATTCAGCCCAAGGATCCTGCATGCCCTTCACCTCGTGCCTCATACAGGTCGGTCCTGAGCTGCCCGAAAGGGGGAAGGGCCTGAACCGCTGCTCCCGGCACCTGATCCCACCTGATCAGAGACTCTCGCCAGGGACGTGAAGTCGTCGTTTGACCTCTGCTCCGGCCAGCCCCACGTGAGCAGGGACCGTGCTTCCTCACCGCTGGGTCCCCAACCCCAGAACAGTGCCTGGTAGTGGTATCAGTTCACATTGTAGTGAATCACAGGGATCCCCCAGCAGCCCCTTGATGTGGGGGATGTTGCTTACAGAAGAGAGATCTGGGCCACAGACTTGTGTTCACTCTTTCATCCACTCGTGCAGCATCCCCACCTGTGTCTGTTTGCTGGAATTCAGAGGGGACCCCCAGACACCCTCCCTGCCCTCGGAGCTCCCAGCCCAACCCGTAGGTCAGCATCTCACCTACAGTCCGCAAGGGGGCGATACAGAGCTAGAGCATCTCTAGCACCAGACCTTGCAGGAGGCATGGAGCTGGGCCTGCCCTGGTGGCAGCTAAGATCTAGAACCATCTGACGCACTGGAACCTGCCCCAGTGCTGACTCGAGCCAGCCGTGGAAGGAGCTCGAGAGCCTGAGCCAGTGCCCCCACATACTAGAGCCCGTCCAGCTCCGACCCGATAATACTGGTATTATCAAAATCATTCTGTAGACAGAACCCGAGAGAAATATTATGCTTGTATATACCCCACCCACTACCATACCATACAACACTAGTAAAAAACAAGAACCACTAATCAATCACCAATTACATAGGATATGATCTGCACTATCTTCACAACTGATAAAGGCTAAAATATGTTTAATTCTAGCTTTGTTAACATAGGTATCCTTCTTGAAATGATCCTAAATATCTTCCTAGCTCTGGGGAAAATCTGAAAGAAGCCCAGAGCTGATATATTTAATGTCATTCAAACCCAAACTACTTATTCCCAACAAAACAATAAATTGTGAGAAGTTGATGGACAAAGCAAAAGGGTAGAAACCCTATATATGTATATCCTTTCAGCTCCCTGATGAGGTACATTCATAAAAAGCAGTCTCAAAGCATGTAACTCCTATCAGGTATCAAATCTGCCTAATTTCTATAAAATTTATTTAGAGCAATCCAATAATTCCCAGTATTTCAACAAATATTGATAATCCCTTATTATCAACAGGTTTAACACGCACAGCAAAATAAAATAGTAAAATAAGAATAAATACCAACACACAAATAAATAAGTACAAAAGCTGACCGACCTAGGAGAAAAGGGTGGGGTGACCCACTTCAGCAGGCCACCACTGAGGGCCTCCCCCAGGAGATGACCCTTGAGTCCTAAATGGGAAAGACTGGGCAGATGGACAGCACCGGTACAGGCAGCGGACTGGGCTAAATTAATCCAAGACAGGCTCTGAGCCTACAGTAGGCAGGGGCCCTATCTTTGTGGGTCATGATATCAAGCTTCTTTCCCATCAATATTCTCACCATTTCTACCATTTGGATCACAATCCAGTTTTTACTTTTCTTAAGGTCTAGCCCATACAAAAAGATTTCCTCTTACGATGCAAACTATCCATCAGTGACTTACCACCATGGGTCTGTCTTCATGTGAGTGAGTGACAATGAATGGCACACCGATATTTGTGTTAAATGCTTGTGTGCCTCATCCCCTTGATGCTACAACAATCCAATGTAAAACAGACTGTTATCACCCCCATCTTATAATATGCCAAGAAACAAGGGTTTGGCAAAGAAAAGTTATCTTCCTTTTAAAGCCTATACTCTTAAACACTCTGAGCTGATGGGGACCTAAATATGAGTCAAACACAGTCCCTGACCTCAAACAGCTTACGTTCTAGTGTCCAGGAAAAACAGAATGAACTCAAAAAAATAATTATAGGGTGAAAATAACTGTCATAACTGAAGCAAAAATAAAATGTTACAAAAGTTCAGAGGAAGAAAGACCCCCAAATTCTAGGTGGGAAGAAAAAAGTTTTGGCGAGTGTTTTTGATAATAGTAGCCTCTTAGCTGATAGCTTAGCTTACTAAAAAGGGGAAAGGCATTTGGATCAGAAAACACTGTAAGCAAAACACAGAGATGAAGAGGTATGAAGCACACTCAGCAATAAAGCGGTTCGAGTATTCTGGAGCTTATGGCAGAACAAAACAGTGGTCCAGAGCCCAGGGTCTGTAACCAGTCTCTGGGTTCAAATCCCACCCCATCATGACTGATCTGTAATCTCGTACAAGTGACTTAATCTCCCTGAACTACAGTTAATTCAGCCATAAAATAAGACCACCACCTAACTTATGGGTTTGTTAACACAATTAAATGAAATGTGTGTAAAATATAGTACTTATCACAAACATAGAGCCTACACTGAATTGAGTATCATTAATATTGGATGTTAGGAACAAGAAAAGAGGTGAAGATAATTAAAGTTTCGAGAATAATGTTAATAAAGAGACAAGTTTAGGACAAAAATCAGCTTTGGGAAGGGCACTAAGTAAGTAGTTTGGTTTTCTATAAGCTGAGCTTTCAGCTCCGTTGAGTATTCGGGTATAGCATTTACAATGTGGTGTAGTTTGTTTTCGGTGCCTTTTGCTCCCTAGAGCTACACATTTAGAAGTGTCATGAAAGTGGCAGAGGTGGTAAGGAAGAACAGAGCAGAGCAACTTTAGACCAAGGACAGAACTTGGAACATCTGCCTATCTTAGGGGGCTAGGAAATAAAAACGGAAAAGGAGACCAAAAAACAAAAAGAAAAGCTCTGCCAGAGAATCAGGAAAAAATTAAGAATGCAGTGTCATGAAACCTCTTCAAGAGGGAAGTGAATTTCAAGATTTGATAGCATGTTTTGAGTGTGTATACATTTATGTAGCAAGTTAAATAATCCAATTTTATTTTTTTAAGACAGGAAAAAATTATTTGTCACTTATTTTTTTAAATCTTTCAAAATTAAGCAAGCATTACTAAAGGAATGCCTACTACAATATTTTCTCAAATTTTTTCTGATTAATCACCTCAGTAGGAAAGACAAACATATAACCAAAATAATTTAATAGGTACTAACAAAGGGGAATATGAAAAGTGCAGAGAAAGGAGCTTGATTATCTCAACTTAAAGAAGAGGTGAGGCAAGGTTCAAGAGTAGGCAGTGGGTGCAGCAACATCAGAGCCCGGCCTTGAGGAGGCGGTCGGGCGGCTGGAGCAGGCAGGGGGCACTGACAGGAGAAAGCCCCGGACACGCCTGCTAAGTGAAAGCACGCGGCCCGTTGGGAGCACAGCCCATTAGCAGCGACCGTGCAGTCCGAGCCGCGGGGGCAGGAGCACAGGCTGGAGGTCAGCGGACGAGGGAAGAGGCTGTGAGTCATTCAGACCTGAGTCTGTAGGCAGTGAGGACCCATGAAAAGAATGTAAATGGCAAGTTCCTTAAATGCAGCTAAGAATTACTACCAACTGAAAATCAAAAATGAATATATGGCAACTCTGAGATTCAAGTGAAAAGTATAATCAAAATGTAACATGCAGACAACTTCTCAGAGACATAACTGCTCTGTAAATCAAGGAATATATGTGGTAAATTTTGAAACATAACAGAGTTACTACTGATACAACAGACACCTAAAATATCTGTAAGTATTTGTAAATTTGGTCTTAAAATTTGCTAGAAGAATTTCTACCTGAGTGTCTATAGTTAGTATTTTAAAAGCAAAAACAAATTTGTTTCCAAAGATGAAAAAGATTAAAATAAAAGCAACAATAACAAGGAGGTCACAAGCCCACAGAAATACACTAATGTTTCTGATTGCTAATTCACAACCTAAAAGATGTTCAAATGTAAACACATTTAACAAACAAGATGACACACTTACTGTTGGCTTCACCAGCAACTGACCCATCACTGTGAACATGCGGGAAAGGCCAACAGGGGTACACACTGCAGGAGAGGTCACAGAGAGGAGGCTGATAAATGGCTAGTGCAAAATACAGAACAGACTCCAAGACGATCGTTGTAAGAAAAGTCTTGCCTCAAATTTAGATTCTCTCAGTGTTTTATCAGAGGAGCCTTCATCAATAAAGAAGCTAGAGAGGATGACAGGTGAAAGATGAAAGATACCCAAAGACTGAAGAAGGCTTAGCACGTGCAAGACTCTAGCAGTTGAATAATAGTATTTTCACTTAAAAAATTAAAAAAAAAAAACTAAAGAACAGATTAAAATTTCAAGTACTGATGGAGTTGAGAACCAAACAACTATTATCTTAACTCCTTTTAACTACATTTATCTGCTTATAATATCCCTGAGATATGCTGTAATGCCTCAGGTAAAACTGAGTACATTTTAACTAAATTAAACCACAAATTCACCACACAGGGTCTATGTTACCACTCAAAAGTAGAATCTAATGCTTCAGTGAGTGTGGGCCTGTGTGTGTGTCTCTCCACAAGAGAGGCTTCCTTAAAGAACAACACATGAGTATTATTTCATGGCTTCAGTTTATCAAAATTTATCTTAACATAAAAAAAGTTAAGGGCCAATTTTAAAAACATCTCCAAGCTGTTAAGTAATTTCATCAGGAAACCTTAGTATAATTTTCTAGAACAAAGAACTCCATTTTCCCATCAACATTAAGCCAGAAAAATACAGAGAAGTAACAAACATCCCGTCCGAGATATACAGGAATATAAATAGGGTAGGTAGAACTCCCAGAGATCTGTAAAGAAACACAAATATATTTTAGTAAATCCAAAATATTGTACATTAAGATATAGGTTGACTATAATGTTTGATAAACATCATAATTGTCTATTTGAGTCTACTAAACCATATAATTTCTAAATTGTACAATAAAAAGATCTAAAACAGAAAAGGAAATACCCCTTTTGCAAAACCTGTTTGGAGGGAGAAAAAAAGTCTCCATGGAATTTTAAGAACAGAAACCAACTAAGAAACAAAGAAAAATCTTAAAAAGCTGCTTGCTCGTTCTGAATACAGCAAACACAGGAACACTCATTTATGTTCTTAAACCTGTCTAAAGACTTGTTAACTCTGTAAATTAACAACAAGGGCTGACCACACAAAGAATCACTACAACGTTCACGACAGCGAACGTGTAGTCATAGGCCGGTTCAAGGTCCCGGAGAGAAGCCGACTGACCGTACAAAGACTCCATGCTCGCGGCGTCCTTGTCAACGAGCGCGGAGGCCACCCACACCATCCCCAGGATGAGGAGCGCAAGCAGGACAAGCATGACCAGAGTTTCTAAAATTCGGGCTCGGATTCCCTGAAAAAGATAATGGAGATCTAACTGTATTTCATTTCATCTCATGATTAATTAGGCTTCTATCTGTAAGAAAGCACAAAAATTCTTTGGAAAGGGAAGAAATTTCTATTTATAAGGAAGACAGAAAACACTAGCTTTACAGTGTCATGTTTAGACTACCTTTGTTTTACCAAATTATGTAGAATACCATCAAGCATTAAAAAACCAAAAAAATTCGTCACGAAAACATTTTTCAGAGCAGTGTTTTAAGGGGCGCCTGGGAGGCTCAGCCCGTCAAGTGCCTGCCTGCCGCTCAGGTCATGGATCCAGCCCCACGCGGGGCTCCCTGCTCAGTGGGGACCTGCTTCTCCCTCTCCCTCCCGCTTGTACTCTCTCTTGCTATCTCTGTCACCGCCTCTCTCTCTCTCAGATAAATAAAATCTTAAAAGAAAAAACAAAAACGGGTTTTAAAACACAGATTGATGAATTTTTGTCTGTGGCTCTAAGCAAGAGCCTCGAGGACGACCACGGTCCGGGGCCAAGCAGCCATGGGAGCGACGGACCCCGCGAGCACACACAGCCCCCAGTCCCCGGGCGCCAGCCACCTGCACCGCTCCCGCAGCCGCGGGTGCAGCCGCCAGTGTCCCCACCCCCTTCCCCCACGCCCTGCAGCGGCCAGCGCCCCCTCCCCCGCTCCCGCCAGCGCCCCCCTCCCCTCTCCCCCTGCCCTGCAGCGGCCAGTGCCCCCTCCCCGACTTCTGCCAGCGATCACCTCCAGCTCCCGAAGCCCGTGTCCCCCCTGCTCCCGCCAGCAGCCCAGGGACTCCCTGAGCAAAGCCTGCAGCAGAAACCAAGGCCAGGTGCAGTGCACGGTTATCGATTATGTACTACACTTCTTTCTTCACATTAGATAAAACCGCCATTACTTCATGTGCCTGGAATATAATAAACCATCTTTCTGCACAATTTTGTTTTAAATATAAAACAAATTCTGACCTCAGGGCCAAACCAGAGGCCAGGCTCCTAAACTTGAAACCTATTGGACAAGCCAAACAAACAAACGAATAAAAACAACTTTCTTATATTCCTGAAAAGTCACCAAATGATTGAATCCATACCTAAATTCAAAGATTCACATTGTTGTTTTATACTATAATGTACATGGAATACAACAAACACAATTAGAAGTAAATCCATGTCTCTCGATAAAAGAGTTGGAGGGGCCTGCTCTTATAGCCCAGTCTTACACAGGACTGCCCTCGGCCGGTTAAAAGATGTCCCCAGGTGTGGAGTCAGCACACCTTAAGTGTTTCCAGTAGGGAGGTCGGTGGACCAGAGTAAATGACGCTTGTATTTTATTTAACGCATCAGATCTAACAGTAGTTATGACTCAAGTAAGATGAAATATGAACAGTCCCCAAACATACTACTAAAAAACACACTCCAGCTTTCCTAAAGAACTCTCCAAACCCGCACTTCACAACTTTCAAACCACTTAGGATACCAAAACATGACCACCACCCCCCTTTTTTCTTTTTTAAGTAGGCTCCACGCCCAGTGTGGGGCTTGAACTCACAACCCTGAGATGAAGAGTCACAGGCTCTACCAAGTGAGCCAGCCAGGTGGCCCAGACAGCCACCTTTTAATGGTAATTTCTTTTTCCTTCCTTCTCTCTTTCTGAGCAATAGTCTTTTTTTGTAAGCAAGAATCTTCTTATTACACATCAAATATTACGTGGAAAGCTTGTAACAGATAAAAAGAACGGGTGCTTTGATGAGAATGTGTAACACCCTTTCAGCTTGTCTCCTCCTATCTCTGACTGGAGCCCAAATCCTGCCTGCCTCCAACCAGAACTTAGGAATACTAAGGGCTCCCAAAACACCTAACACATGTGTCTTAAGTGTTATGACATATGAGCTAAACACTGCAACCATGTTTGATACAAAACAGTAGTGATCCTTGGAACCATCTGAGACCCACTGTCCCCAAAAAGTGTTTTAATAATATAATTATTAAACAATTGTAATAACGTAATAAGTATATAACCATTACGATGATATTAGGTGTTGGGGAATCAATCTACCATAAGATTTACACACTTCCTCTGTTATTTTGGTAAGAAATATCTGTTGGCAATTAAATGTATTTTTCTTCAAATATGTTATTCTGCTTCGGGAGCTAATGCTCCATGGGCCTCTCTCATTTCTGTGCATCTCAGAGGCAGGGATAGACCTTGTTCTGGACTTTTTTTTTTAAGATTTATTTATTTTGGAGAGAGAGCATGCATGCATGCAGGGGGGAGGGGGAGAGGGTGAGGGAAAGAGAATCCCAAGCTGACAAACCACTGAAAGTGGAGCCCAACAAGTGGCTCAATCCCATGACCCTGAGATCATGACCTGAGCCGAAATCAAATTGGATGCTTAACCAGCTGAGCCACCCAGGAGCCCCTGGACTATCTTATTAAGGATGTCTGGATAGCAAACAGCCTTGGAAAATAGAGACGCTGTCTCTCTGAAGCAGGTCTGTTTCATACAGAGCAAAGCACAGACAAGTTTGCTTGAAGCCCATTTGTGGGTTCCCCTGAGATTCCTCAGCTATGACTTGAGCCCACTGTAGGAACAGCCTCCACCTGAGCCACACTGCCCCCATGAAGCTGGGGGGTGGGGGTGTTGTCCTGGAGAACAGGAAACTCATGGCTTGCCTGTTCTGAGTAATGAAGTCCTTTGTCTCTGATCCAGGAGTCTCATGTCTACAACTACCATGCAGGAATCTAGCAGACTGTCAGCTTGCAAGTACAGTAAAATCTCAGACCCTCCACAATTCTTGCAGCTTTGGGTGACAAGGGTAGGCAGCTAACATGGCTTTCTAGAGAAGAACAAATAAGGGCCCACAAGGTTGGGTTAGGGGCAATGAGAAAACTCCCAAGATCTAGCAGGGAATGCTCTTACCCAAGCAGTAGGCAAGTGGGAGAAGTATGAGTCCCCCAAGGACCTGACGTGCTAATGCCTGTCAGAGGCTGAGCTACAGGTGGAGCTTGGTCATAGCCCCTTCTCCCAGAGAGTAGGGGTGTTATCATGTTCGTGTAACACCAAGCCCTACAAGGCCAACTAAAAAGACTATGATTACAAGGAACTATTTTTCTTGTAGACTTTGTCCTTTTCTGTATTTTCCAAATTTCATAGAGTGAATGTGCAAGGCTTTAAGTAATAGGAGAACAAATTAATGTTGTTTTGAATTTTTAATTTTTTTCTTAAAAGAACTAACTTCCAAGAGATTGACACTCAGAAAAATAATTTTTAAAATATCCAACTTCAGTTTATGAGACAGTATAGCGAGCTAGTTCAGGACCCCAACTCCAGCAACAGACTGCTTGGGTTCAAAGCCTGGTCCCATCACTGACCAACTGTGTAACACTGTGCAAATTTCTAAACCTCTCTGTGCATCAGTTTATTTCTTCATAAAATAGGTTTATCCCTACCTTATGGGGTCATTATAAGGATCAAATAAGTTAAAATAAGTAACATGCTTAGCATTAGGCTAGGTGTTTAGTAAGCACAATATAAGGGTTAACTGTAACGGCTCAAATTACTGCCTTTGTTTTTAAATTATCCAAGGCTTTGTAGTTCACCTATCATTTGTGTTTCTGGATTAAATTTATTTCTCCTAATGCCAGCTTATCAACTTCTTTCCATCTGTCACCTATCATTCACAGACCTGTAAGACAGCACATCCACTAGCCTGACTCCCTCGTCTCTCAGACCCATCCTGAGATCTCAGACTGTGAGACTGCTCCATATTTCTCTGATACCTCCAGTCCTCTAACCTACACTGTGTCTTCATCATTATAACCTCCACTCCCTCAATCCACCCAACTCCTCCAATCAGTCTTGTTTTCACTTGCTTAAACCCTATGTTGAACTGTGTATTTTAATGAAAATCCAGTACCAATAATATTCTAATATTCCTGGTCCCTTTGATTTCCACCAGACTACCTTAATTCCACTGGCGGCTCATTCCTTTGAATTCTCAGTCCTGTGAAAGAAATTTACAAAATCTTGAGAAACATGTGCTACTACATTCCAAAGTGGGTCTTTGCTGTTACCTGGCAATACTTATGCTGATCTCTGGCTAACGATTCCCTCAATGATTTTTTAAATGTTTTCCATTCTCCTTGACCCTAAATCTCATCCCCTGCTTTCTAGCAAATTGCAGCTGCCCTTACCTCTTCCTTAGTAGGACATAACTGGGGAGACTGCACATCCCTCAGCTTCCTTCCCCTATCTCTGGTTTCTCTGTCTCCATTCTTTCTTTCATTCTTTATATAAGGGAAAATGCCTCAGATCCCTTTTTTCCATGGCTCAGGCTTAGATGTTCATCCTTTCAACATGCCGGATTAGTGCTTCTCAAACTTCAGCGTATGTCAGCATTACCAAGGGGCTTGCCAATCCCTGAGAACCAGCTCAAAGACACTTCAGTCAATTCTGACGAAGCCAGTTCATGTGATGAAGACACCAGATAGACTGCTCTGTTCTTCCCCTGGGTGATCTCGGCTCCTCACGTAACCAATGGCTCTAAAGTTTCCATCTTTAGTCCAAATCTCACCACTGAGACCAAGATCCATACATCTAAACGGCCACCTCCCCTCAAGTATCTCACAAGTACATAAACAATTCTAAAGTCAAACTCATCACTTTATCCCCTAAACAAGCTCCTTCAGTGTTACATACCCCAATTAATGGCACCATTACCCACTGTTTTTTCCAGATGCTGCAAACATCCTTATCATCCCCCTTGCTGCTGCACCCTCTCTCTCTCTCTCTCGCTCTCTCTCTCTCTCTCTCTCACACACACACACACCTTGGACTCTGATCTATTCAAACACCAAGTCCTTCTGATTCTACTGTGTCATTACAACTAAATCCATCCGCTTCTCTTTCTCCCACTACATCCAACTCACCTGGACAACTCCCTACTTTGCTAGCTAGTAGTCCAAAATGCAACTCTTAACTCTTTCTGCCTGACCTGTTGCCTACATTGCAGTGGGAATGCAATCTTTGCAAAACACAACTCTGATCGTGTCACTCTTAGTCAGAACTTGCTAACAGAAGTACAGGCCAGCAACAGGGAAACAGGTGCATTAATGCAACAACACATAAACATCAAATCTCATTAGCATCACTTCTAAGAAAATGAGGTGCTATACACATAGATCCTTAAAGCTGGGTCTTACTCTGTCTTCTGCTGTTTAGATGGTAGACAAAATAATTAAAGACAAAACAAATATAGATGAAACAAATTATTTATGATTTAATAGCATACAAAAGTGCTGTCCAAAAGACCCTTCTGTGATGATGGAAATGTTCTGTGTTATCCAATAAGAAGATAGCAACTAGCCATACGTGTTTATCAAGCACTTAGAATGTCGTTACTATGAACGAAGAGCTGATTTTTAATTTTATGTAATTTTAGTTCTTTTAAATTTATATAGCCACACATGGCTAATGGTTACCATATTGATCAGAGAAGATTATTAACAGCCTGTTGCTAATAAAATCTGATATAAGTACTCTCTGTACTCTCAAGTACTTTCTGGTTATTTTTTTTTAATCCATTTGTTATTCTGTTTTTTTTTAAGATTTTATTTATTTATTTGAGAGAGAGAGAAAGAGACAGCACAAGAGGGAAGAGGGTCAGAGGGAGAAGCAGACTCCCTGCTGAGCAGGGAGCCCGATGTGGGACTCGATCCCGGGACTCCAGGATCATGACCTGCGCCGAAGGCAGTTGCTTAACCAACTGAGCCACCCAGGCGCCCCTACCTCTGGTTATTTTTCTAAATTTAACCTTGATATAAAATTATTTGAAAAACAGCTTGGTTAAAGTAACCTCATTTAACATGCTATTGCTCTACTTAGTATTTTCATTAGCATTTATGTCAAAAAGAGGTAATCTACTTTTAATTCAAAAACTGCCCCCTTCTGTTTATATTAAGAAAAATTACATTCTCTCAGTAAGAAAAAGTTTTTAAAATGCAGCCTACATATGACCCATCTAACACTGATACTAAGGTTCAAGACCCACACACTTATTCCCATACACTGACAAACCAAGTCCTTCAATAAATCTCTTTGTGTTAAAAAAAAAATAAATTATATGTGAACAGTTTTTCTAAAAAGAAACAAGCTGTGTAATTCCAAGAAGATGCTTTTTTCTATTACAGATATATGAATAATATCAAGAAGAAATGTCTAAAATGTATACTCACATGCTTAAGCAGTCATATAAAAATCATTTAGCAAAAAAAGACCTCTGTAGTCAAATCATATAAGTGGTTCCAAATTTACTATCAATATTTCTTTTGAAAAGTACCAAATAGGGCGCCTGGGTGGCTCAGTCGTCAAGCGTCTGCCTTCGGCTCAGGTCATGATCCCGGGATGCTGGGATCGAGTCCCGCATCGGGCCCCCTGCTCCGTGGGAAGCCTGCTTCTCCCTCTCCCACTCCCCCTGCTTGTGTTCCCTCTCTCGCTGTGTCTCTCTCTGTCAAATAAATAAATAAAATCTTTTTAAAAAAATAGTAAATAACACAAAAAGAAATCTGCTCATTTTCAGTTATCAATCTAAGCACAAAAGAGTGAATTAGCAATATTACATGTACAGAAAAGGCTGCCACAGAGCAGGTCATCAAAACTGTTGGATAGGATTATGCGTGTTATGAAATACTGATAACTGCTGTAGGAAGAAATAACCGTTAATTCTGACTCAGTCCACTAGGAGGCCAGGACAGTTACGTTTTTCTTTTAATTGTATTCTTTTTTTTTTTAATTAAACGAGACAAAAATCAGCCCAACTTGAAATCAGTGAAGTGTCACATTTATGAGCTTTAGCAACACCAATAGAAAAATATAAATTTTTTCATTAAATGCAACGTGGCAGCTTTTTTTTATCCTCAACAACTTTAGGACAGAGAGAAGAGGGGTAATGGGGCTGTAAATAACCAGAGACTTCATTTGTTAATTCAGAATTGACTGGCTCCTGCAAGTGCCAAAAATACATGAACTATGGTTACTACCTTTCTTGAGACCATAAAAGTATGACAAAGCCTAAAAAGTACAGGCTTTGTGGCATGGAATATGTGAGATTTTTAAACTTTTGTACGTGATTCTGCCTGCAAAAGTAATGAAAGCATTGAGAGAGCTTTTATCGCTACCACTAATCACCAGCAGGACAGCATATAAGCAAAAAATATGCCTACTGCTCATTTTTCCATTAAGAGTCAGAATGAGGAGCTAGGATCCCCAAGGGGAAGGTTCCTATCAACTCTATGCTCGCATATGCTGAGCTGAAAGATGTGCCAGATGTCAGAATAACTGACTGAAATACCCTGCAAATAACAAAGTGGCAAAACATTGTCAGAGGGGAAAAGGTTTCCATGTTTATCTTAAAAAGTAAGGAAAGTCTCCTAAATATAATAAGATCACAAACTATAAGAACTTGAACTTAAACAGTTGTACTTCAAGTACTTTGAATGCTTATCCTCTATCATATATTACTAAGATTTCAAGAACTCCATAATATTTTTATCCCCAGTATAAATACTGGGATAATCCCTCCCAAAAACCATGAACCTAAGTTACTTTAATGAAACTCCACCCCTTTTATTAAAATCATAGTTCAATAAGCACTCAATGTACTAGTTAAAAACAGCATCGAAACTAAGTACTTCTTTCTGCTAACACTTTCTGAAACACTATATTGTTTTTAAGAAAAGCAAGCTACATAATTACACTAGTTTCATATCAATATTATTTTGAAAAATTACAACCATCACAACACAGTAACAGGTTAAATTAAGTAGGCTAATAAAGACGAAATACATGTAAACAGAGATTTCTTTTTACATTTAAATAAGCACTGAATGGGTAAAAGTCTAAAACATTAAAATAGTTATTGCTTTTTGAACTTTTCGTGCTGGTCAATTACACATTTAATTGCTTTGTGCTGAAGATCAATGAAGTGACAATTACAACGTATACACAAAAGCTCTAACAATAAGCTGACATGTTTCTGTGGTGATGAACATTTAAACAAGATTTTGCCTGGACATCTTGACCTCTCAGAACGTATGTAAACACCATATTATATACTATGGCTCCACCCATCAGGAAAGCCTGGTAAAAATTTCTACAATTATAGAACATTTAAAATATGTATCAAGCCACTGTTCATTTAACAAAAAGAGTCTCTTAGTAACACTAAGATACGGTTTGCTCAGCATGCCATCAAGACTGCACCAAAGAGGCTCAGTCGTTAGGTGTCTGCCTTCGGCTCAGGTCATGATCCCAGGGTCGTGGGATCGAGCCCCACATCGGGATCCCTGCTTGTCAAGAAGCCTGCTTCTCCCTCTCCCACTCCTCCTGCTTGTGTTCCCTCTCTCGCTGTTTCTCTCTCTGTCAAATACATAAATAAAATCTTTAAAAAATAATAAATTAATTAAAAAAAAAAAAGACTGCACCAAACATATATGCTGTCATCTGGGGAAGATTGACAGAAACACTAATAAGGAACAGAAAATAAAGGCAGGTATTAATTATTTTAAACCATGAAAATAGCTACAAACAAGCATCAGTAGAGTGTCACACATTTCCCCCCTTTGCTCCCAAGGTG
This sequence comes from Eumetopias jubatus, assembly GCF_037043125.1. Taxonomy (NCBI): domain Eukaryota; kingdom Metazoa; phylum Chordata; class Mammalia; order Carnivora; family Otariidae; genus Eumetopias; species Eumetopias jubatus. Next base: position 426,479 of record NW_028274905.1, on the reverse strand, counting down.
ATCATTAAGAATTTGGACAAAAAAAAGTTTTGGTCCCAGGGCAAAGAAAACAGCTTTACAGAAAGCTTTGTTAAGCTACAGTGAAATATTTTTAATATTAATATTTTCTGCATTTAATCTATTTAAGATGGAAAGATTAAAACTATAAGATGTTCAAGCTATTAAAATTTGACAGAGAGAATATATTTTAGGATAAGTTAAAATAAAAACACTATGATTGCCAGTTTATTTAACTAAGATGTTCACTGTATTCAAATTTATAAGAAACTTCCCATGATGTTAGACAAACAAAAATCCTCAAGATTGCAAGTAAATAAATTAATACGGCAAGTAAATGAAACAAGTAAATAAAAGAACTGAACCATAAAAAGATTGCAAAGAATTTATATTAAAATTTTAAAACGGAATTCTAAATTTGGAAAAAAAGTATTTCTTGGTATACATCATATCAAAATAACTTAATGGACAGCCAGTAAAGACCTTTCCTTCTACTTCTTTTCCAATAATCTTTAGTTATCAATTTCACAGAAAAGAGATGGGAAATGACATTTGCCAAGCTCCTACCAGTTGTTTTATATGTGCTCACTGAACCTTCATGATAAATTAGAAGGTAAGTTGTATTATAAATGAGAAAGCTCACACCCCAAAAAGTTAAATAATCTGCCTAGAGTCACCCTGTTCAAGGTTTGCCTGCACTCACAGTAAACACAGGTCTGTCAGCTTTCAAAGCCTGTGCTTTCCACCTCCTCACACAACAGAAATAAGACACCAAAGACAAACTGACATGGAAATAGGGAGGTGGGGGAGAATGCTTAAAACATATTTAAGACAAACCTCTAATTTAGTAAAAGAAATAAAGCAAAATACATAAAAGCTTCTTTTACTAGAACATTAATTTTCAATCCCATAATAGCAAACTCATGCTGAGGTCAAATCCTCAGTCCCGTAAGACACTTAATACAAAAGAAGTCAATACCTTACTATTGGTTTCATAAAACACCCAAGCATCAACTCCAATAAAGACACAACAAAACAGAGATTAGGGTTTTTATCACATTACTAGAGCAAAATGTACAAAATACTAAAGTGGAGAATATAATAGAAAATACTGCCCCATGATTTAGATGTAGCGTCACATCGCTTATATGGCAAACAGTACATTCACACAAAAAGCACTAGGAATTCCAAAATACTACATAAGCCTTAGGGCTATCTGCCCTCACGCCATTATCTGAGTTGGGCCCATCTCTCCCTGATTTCCACATTCCCTCCAGCTCTCAATAAAAGCTGCTTTGGGTGGATAGGTGTGCACGCATGTGTATTTTACAGTTTTCCACTGAAAACCAATAAATTGGCATTTTAGTTTTACCTATCAGCTTCAATTTGGGTAATGTGAGCCCATCACCAAGACATAAAGAGCCTTTTGTTCCTTCCTATTTTTAAATAATGACAGGATACTGTTTAGCTCTGTATGTCTATTAAATACTTGTGGATTTCCCACCCAACTTAAAGGAACATCATCACAACCACTGCGGCACCCATGTGGCCCTCCCAACTGCACCAAACTTCCATACCAAAGTGGCCAAATGGAACCACTAATTTGAACTGCCATCTTTGTCATTTATTTACTTTTATTTTGGATTGTGGTAACATACACAGAACATAAAGTTTACCATTTTGAACATTTTTAAATGTACAGTTCTAGAGCATTAAATACATTCATTCACATTGTTCTGCCATCACCATCACCATCCATCCCCAGAACTTTTTCACATTCTCCAGCTGAAACTCTGCACCCATTATAACAATGACTCCCCATTCCTTCCTGCTCCTACCCCCAGCCCCTAGCACTTACCATCCTATTTCTGTCTCAATGAATTTGACCATTCTAGGGACCTCATATAAGTGGCATCACAGTATTTACCTTGTTGTGTCAGCCTTACCTCACTCAGCATAATGCTCTCAAGGCTCACCCATGTTGCAGCATGTGTCAGAAGATTTCTTTACTTTTTAAGGTGAAATAATATTCCATTGTAGATGCAAACTACATTTTGTTTATCTATTAATCCATTGGTGGATACTTAGGTTGTTTTCACCTTTTGGCCATTATAAATAATGCTGCCAGGAAAATAAGCATAGAAAGGTCTGTGAAGGAAAGAGAGGAAGACGGCGGTGGAGAAGGAGGACCCTAAGCTCACTGGTTACCAGAGGGCAGGTGGGCGAGAGGACGGGGGAAATAGGTGATGGGGATGAAGGAGTGCACTTGCGATGAGCACCAGGAAGTATATGCAAGTGTTTCACTGTGTTGTACACCTGAAACTAACATTACTCTGTATGTTAACTGGAATTTGAATAAAAACTTTTATAAATAAATAAAGGAATATCTGTGGAGTTCTTGCTTTCAATTCTTTTGTGTGTATACCCAGAAGTGGAATTGCTGGATCATATATAGTAGTTCTATGTTAATTTTTTGAGCAACCACCATGCTGTTTTCCGCAGCATCCACACAATCTTACATGCCCACCAACAGTGTACAAGAGTCCCGTTCTCTCTACATCCTCACCATGACTTGTTATTGTTTTGGGGGTTTTGGCAGTTGTTAGCAGCCATCCTAGTGGGTGTGAAGAAGTACCTCACTGCGGTTTTGATTTACGTTTCCCCAAAGACTAGTGCTGCTGAGGTCTTTCATGTGCTTATTGGTCACACGTATGTTTTCTTTGGAGACATGTCTATTCCAGTCCTCTGTTCCTTTTTTATTTGATAGAACAGGTACCATCACCATGTTCTTCAAAATTGCTTTGGCTATTCTTGGCTCTCTGTTCCTCCATAAGAATTTTACTATCTGCTTATTACATTCTTTAAGATAATTTGCTGGAACTCTTTTTAGAATTGCATAAACTCTAAAAAATAATTTGAGAACTGTTATTTTTACCATATAAAGAAAGTCATAAACACAGAATAACCTATCCATTTGTTTAAGTCTCCTGTAACATCCTTCAATGAGATTTTTTGTTTCCATATATTATTTCCATAAAGATTCTGCATATCATTTGTCTAATTTATTTCAAAATACCTTAAGGCTATCTTGCTACTATAAAAATATTTTTAATTAGATTTTCTTTGTTATTTGATTTTTCTATATTAATTTTCTATTTTAATCTATATTAATTTTTTCTATGTTAATTTTTTTTTTTTAAAGATTTTATTTATTTATTTGAGAGAGAGAATGAGATAGAGAGAGAGAGACCATGAGAGGGGGGAGGGTCCGAGGGAGAAGCAGACTCACTGCTGAGCAGGGAGCCCGATGCGGGACTCGATCCCGGGACTCCAGGATCATGACCTGAGCCGAAGGCAGTCGCTCAACCAACTGAGCCACCCAGGCGCCCTTTCTATGTTAATCTTATATCCAGGTTCCTTGCTAAATTTTTTTTTACTTGAATAATTTATCTTTAGATTCTACGGGATTTTTCAATAGACAATATCATCTAACAAATAAAATAATGACTATTTTATTTGTTCCTTTCAAGTTTTCCTTTTCTTGTCTAAATTGTACTACTAGTAACTCCATTACAGTGTTATTATTAGAAATAAAGGATTTAAGACGGCATCCCAATTTTAAAGTAAATACTATTTACATTTTTACCATTAAGTACAATGTCAGTTACAGACTTAGAGTAGATATCCATTATCAAGTTAAGAAAGTTCACTCAAGTTCTTAGTTTGCTTTTTAATCATGAATGGTTACTGATTTTGCTAAATGTGTTTTGTGTCTCTTTGGAGGTGCTCGCTTGACTTTTTTTTTCCTCATTTACTTTCCTAATATGAATTACAGCCATTGATTTTCTAATATGAAACCAATCTTACATACCTGAAATAAAATTTTCCTTGATGATGATTTTTTTGCATACATGGCTGAATTCAGCTTAATATTTTCTGATTCACAAGTATTCGCAAATAAGAATGGCCTATAATGATCCTTTCTTATACTGTCCTTGTCTACTTTCAGTATCGAGATTATATTAGTCCCATAAAACTGTGAGTGTTCGTTCCATCTTCAAATCTCTGAACAAATTTGTATGAAACTGAAGTCATCTAGGGGCGCCTGGGTGGCTCAGTCGTTAAGCATCTGCCTTCAGCTCAGGTCATGATCCCAGGGTCCTGGGATCGAGCACCACATCGGGCTCCCTGCTCAGCGGGAAGCCTGCTTCTCCCTCTCCCACTCCCCCTGCTTGTGTTCCCTCTCTCGCTGTCTCTCTCTCTCTGTCAAAAAATAAATTTAAAAATCTTAAAAAAAAAAAAAAGAAAGAAACTGAAGTCACCTATTCTTTGAAGTCTGGTCAAAATATCTTGCAAACTGTCTGGACTTGATTTTTTTTAAATCTAATGACTATAGAACTTTCATTTCTGGCAATATTGAGAATAAGATATCCTTAATTCCCTCCACCAAAAAATGTCTAAAATGCTAGATCAAATATTTTTAAATCTCCCTGAAATCTTCTCTTTGTCTATTTATTCTGAGCAATACATTGAGTTCGGTACCTCTCACAGTGTTGGCTTTTCCCAATGTCAGGTCCTCTTCTGAGTCCCTACTCATCCTTATATTTAAGAGTTTTTGTCCCTCCCAGTTCTCTTTATCACCTCCTGACTCTGGTGACGATAGAACTAGTAAGTGAATCTAGAAAATAGATCTAGATAGGCAGGATCTGATTCTGAGTGACGTGTCTTGGTAGCTTGTATCCTGGTGGACACTTTTGAGTATTTACCAGACGCTCTACCACCAGAACCCCCATTTTCTATGTCGTCTACAATATTACTGCTGCTTGCTAACTGCAGCTCCCCTCTGAGTACCCTGATCCTTTCTGTTCCTCACATCCTTTACCAGCAGAGCCAGATGGTTTTAATTTTTGTTAAGACCAGGTCAAACAAAAATGTGAAAAACAGGGCGCCTGGGTGGCTCAGTTGGTTAAGCAACTGCCTTCAGCTCAGGTCATGATCCTGGAGTCCCGGGATCGAGTCCCACATCAGGCTCCCTGCTCTACGGGGAGTCTGCTTCTCCCTCTGACCCTCTTCCCTCTCGTGCTCTCTATCTCTCATTCTCTCTCTCTCAAATAAATAATAAAATAAAATCTTTTTAAAAAAATGTGAAAAACACAGATATACTTAGGTAACTGGAAATGCTAAAATCAATTTGCTAATAGATGCAAAACTGGATAGTATCCTATGGGACAACATAATAAAATGTTTGGGGTTATCTTTTGTATAGAAAAGGAATCAATTCTATCAGACAGAATCATTTTCATTGCTCTTACTTTCCTACAAGTTAACTCTAATCCTAAAGAGATGTAAAATAGTCAAGTCAATAGAAAGTCAGCCAAAGATACACACCCCTACAAAATCGGATGACCACCACGGTCTACTACACAATGCCTAGGACTCCACTGACAGAACACCCGGGATCTCCTCTGCCCATTTCCAAGTCTTGGACAACTCTTCCTGGCACCAGAAAATTTATGTATGCAAAATAAATTATTAAAATAAAAAGGATATAAACTATATGTACACACTAATTATAATTACACAATACTCCAAACACAAATATTGACAGGTAATCTGAATGATATAAAGTATAATGACAGATTAATTGGCTTTCTATGAAATTGTCTAAAATTAAAATATTAATGAAAAAGCAACAGAAGTCAAGATACATAGGACAATCAAACAAAATCATCAGCCTCATAAGTATGCTTCATGCAAGCCCAATATGACATAGGAAAAGTAAACATTAAGGATCCTACAATACAGATGCATTCAGGAAGGATTTGTACATTTGTAGAAACCATCTTGGAATCTTGAGGATTTCTGAACATTAGATTGAAAAAGATCTTCTTTGAGCAGTAAGGCCATGAGAGGCCAAAACAGTTTACAAAGCTAAAGAGGAGAGGCCAAAAGAAAAGACTGGACCCCCATATTTGCTGACAAAATCAGAGACAATTCAAACAGAGACCACAAAATCTCCCAATCTGGAAAAAGACCCAAGAATGTCCCCAAATTAACAATTAGCAAATTAACACTGTATTCCAGATAAAGGGCCAGTAAAGTTAACAGGTAGAGAGAAAAGAGGAATCAGGGAGATTGGTTCAAGATGATGAATTATCATAGAAGACAGGAAAAATATATAATAATCAATCAATTAATCCGCACCATCCCTAGCAGCTGTAATAATACCAAGCATACAATAAATGGCCAACAGGAATTAACTGAATGAACTATGCTAGAAGACAAGACTGCCATCAGTAGACTAATAATGTTAAGAAATCCCTAAATGATAGAAAGTAGATGGGATCAAATCTATAGAGAAATTATAGTCTTAAAAAAAAGGGGGAAATAAGAAAAGAGCAGTGATTCTAAGACCTATAAGCTTCTAGTCAAAAAATCCAAAAATTATAGATAAATATAGAAAAGATCAGAACACAATAAAATATTTAAAATAATAGATAAGAGTAATATTCTTATATAAATTGCCTTAGAATTGAATAATACAGAGAAAAATAATTTAGATTCATTCTTTTTAATCACCTCACAAAATTAACTACATAGATTAAAATACTAGATCTTTGTAAAAACTCACAGAAAAGGGTAGCTAAAATAAAAGAGACTACGTTATTCATTCTTGACTTTGAGGGATGATAACACTTAACAAACTAAACCAATATCAAATTACTAAGAAAGAGTATAAGTTTAAAGTGTACAAAAGCTAGGATAAAATGAAACCAGGTTTTATTTAGGCCTGCTTATGTAACATTTATTGTCAGACCTGAGTTTTCTCACACAATTAATTTAAAGGCAATTAAACAACACATGTCATAGTTAAATAGGACCAGGTCAAAAACATATATGGATTATGAATCTTGAATTATAGTAAATGAACTTTCTAAAACCAACTTTAATTACATATTTATATAAACCATTTTTAACTAAATTTTACTTAAAAGTATTACACATGAGGTTAAAATGACAAAATGATGCATAATGCTTTGAAACAACTTTTATGCTAATTTCTTGTCTTGGGATTTCCCAGCAGTTGTTAAATACTGAACCCCAACTCCTAGGAGGTAAAGGCCTGTGCAGTAACTCTCTACCCAGAACTAAGGCTGACAGTACAGTCTTCCCCTATCAGTGGGCAAAGGGTGTGAGTGTGTGTGTATGTGTCTGTGTGTCTGTGTTAAACAAGGAGGCCCTTTTGCTGAAGGTTTTCAGAGGGGCCTCAGTTCCATCTCCTTGCCTCTATGCGCCTATGATCCTCTGTCACCATATAACCACCTCGCTGTCCTGACCAACGCAGCCAGGGCATCACCTACTCACTATTCATGTTTTTGGTGCCTTTTCAGTTTTGTCTTTGGAGATCTTCTTGCTTTCCTGGAACTTATCTATGCATTTAATCATACAGGGATTTGGTTATACAATTAAATTTTTGACTTGGTTCTATTTAACAATGATAGATGCTATTTAACTTCCTTTAAACTAACTATGTAAGAAAACTCATGAGTTGGGGCGCCTGGGTGGCTCAGTCGTTAAGCACCTGCCTTCGGCTCAGGTCATGATCGCAGAGTTCTGGGATTGAGCCCCGCATCGGGCTCCCTGCTCAGCGGAAAGCCGGCTTCTCCCTCTCCCACTCCCCCTGTTTGTGTTCCCTCTCTCACTGTGTCTCTCTGTCAAACAAATAAGTAAAATCTTTAAAAAAAAATTCATGAGTTGGCATCAAACATCATATAAGCAGACCTAAACAAAGCCTTATGTATAAAATATATAGACTAAGTTTTCTCTATGTATTACATCTTACAGTATTTTTTTAAACTCTAACGTCTCAAACTTTTAAAAAACTATTTCTTATAACCTTCATATTTTATTTCTACATATTGAAGTAAGAGAAGATTTCAAGCAGTTATTTGCAAATGTTCCTCAATAAATAACACTCCAGGCCCAAGTTGTCTATTTTTAATACATAAAAAGCCAAATTAGATAAAATTATTATTCAATTTTCTCTGGTTAGCATTAATTTTGAAGCTCCAGGGCCATCTTAATGTGCAGTACAGAATTTTTAATGAGGCAAATACCTTCACCACAACCCGGTGAGGAGTTACTGGGTGGGTCTGCAGAATCATGATTTGTCTCATTATTAGTTGTATGTTCTCTACCCACATTGCACTTAAACCTCAGTGCCCCTTAGATTCATGGTATTTAAACAATCATTCATTGTAGCACTAAATGACTAAGAATTTTTAAAAAAGAAAACACACAATGCTCAAAACCACTACTGTGGCTTGTGGGGTTCACCTGAGTGATCAATCAGTGGAGTACTGCAACCATGAGCATGCTCCCTGAATCTCCACTAAAACCTGGCAATCTCACCAAATACACATTCACAAGCTCTCAAGATATTTTCTTTTAAGGAAAAAGTATACATTTATTTATTTTTTAAAAATAGAAATAGTATGAGATCTCTTTTTAGAATTGCACTGCAGTAACCCTTCTCTAATCTTTAGAAGGTTTGAGAACTATTTGATTAGTAAATACTAACACAGGGAAAACACACTCTTCGGAGTCTATTACGAGCTTTGCCATGGACCATGTCCTGGAAGTTTCCCAAGAAACCTGGGCTTCAAGACATTATCTATAAGAAATGTGCAATATAACTTGCCTTGGTTACTTCTCAGATATTTAACAAATCAAATGAAATATATGAAAGCAGTTTAAAAACAATAAAATACAAAGCAAGCATGAACCTTCAATAATACCTGGCTGCAGGGAAAAAAAGAGGCTAGTGCCTATTCTATGTGAGAATCAGATTTGGCATAGAAGACATTAGGTTAACAATATTAACGCTATTTTCAAAGTTTAACTTTTCATCAATTTCTATCACAAGTAAACACTAGCACCTGTCTTCCTGCCTCTCAGGCACTCCAACCCAGGAGGCATGCTAGTCCTCCACTGACAGGCCAGGCAGAGAAGGAAACTGGGAATGGAGCACTGTGGACAGAGGAAAGCTCCACTGCTGAACACGTGGCCCTTGAAAGGCATGGCCAGGAGAAGGAAGACCTCACACCCTGGCAGGTGGTCAACATCCTGCCAGGCAGGCTACAGTCAGGCTGAGCTCTAGCACAACAAGAGAGCTAGAACTACCAGTCTCACCCAACACGCAAACACGGTGGTGACTGTGGGGCTCATTCCTAACAGCCAGCTAAAGAACCAGGATGGGGTGGGGGAGATACGGTTTTGTAAACCAAGCCAAGGATGGTAAAGATCCTGTAAAGACTCACTTCATTAGTGAAGAGCCTCATTATAATTTAACCTGGAGGTTCTGGACTAAAAGCCTAAGCTGTACTAAAACAATGCAAACTCTCATGTCTTCATTTGTGTTGAGGTTCTAAAATGATTCTAAAAATAACACACCCTGAAAGATAACCATGCAGGAACCCATAACCAGCCCCCTCCAGAAAGGGGAGCATTGATGCATTTTTAGATCCTTCCTCTGACAAACCAATGGAACCTAAGACCTACTCAGCTTTTATGCTTTATTTTTCCTGTACAAAAGCTTTGTCTGCAGTAGGCTAAGTATATATATTTGGGAATACCATGGTAAATAAGAGAAAAAGACACACCTACAAACAATCACAATAGAATTACAATCCCTAACTGCAGGGGGAGGAAGCAGGTCACCACAAAGGAGGCCCACCAGAAAGACTTAAGGAGCACCAGGAGGTAGCACTAAAAGACAGATTCCACTGGGAAGTGAGTAGAGGGCTTCCTGGCAGAACAGCACATGAAGACAGGAGGCCATGAAAGCACCTGGAAAGTCCTGGGCAAGGTGAGGAGCTCAGGGGGATACAGCTTGGGGAACAGGGGAGCCTCCTGAAAAATGTGGCCGAAATGACAGATGGAAGCCAAATTTCCAGAGTTGTAGACATAACGTTACAGATTTTAGACTTCATTTTGTTGGCAGTTAAAAACTATCAAAAGATTTTATGGAGGTTAGTTACACAATATCATTAAGAAAACAATGCTGGAAGGCAGTGTGGAGATTACACTGTATAGGAAGGAAACTGGAAGCAGAAAAAACAGTAGGACAGTGGTTTAAATAAATCCAAGCAAAAAATGATGAAGCCTGAACTAAGGTAACGGCAAAAAGAAAAGAGGAACATTCAGAACACTTATTCAGAAGTTATTCATAGTAGTGAATCCAGTACTTTTAAGCTATCTAATGCACTAAGTTCTTACTACAAGGTAAGGTACTTTATTACATCTCTTCTAAAAAAAATAAATCAGAAGTATAATTTAATTCTGGGCATTTAAGAAGGAAACAAAAGTCATCATGAGATCAGACAAATCTTTATGATAACTCAAAAAAGCTTTAAAAAATTTTAAGCCCTTCCCACACCTGTTTAAAAAAAAAATCCCACGCTTATAATAAAAATTAATACTCATTAATTAATGTGTAAAGAGAAACATTAAATATCAAGTAATCCCAACTAAAATATGAAAGTATACAAGTATTTAAATCTAGCATTCTGAACAACTTCAAATTTCTTCTTTGTGTTCTAAAAAAAAGATAACAGGAAATGTTTTCTAAGAACTGGTCATTTCAGTACTTAATTCTAACTTTTTCTTCTGTTGATATAGCCTTATTTTTTCAGTTTTTGCCTGCTAATCTTATTTTTAATAACTAAAAGAACATACATTCATACATATACTTCTGACAATTCAGTGCTTTAAAATTCAATCATTCTAGAACAGTAAGAACTTGTCTTTTTTAGATAAGAACTTCCTTTGCTTACCAGATGTGCAAACCAGTAACTTTGTAAGTAATGAAACTGCTAATAACTTCAGTTTTTAAAAAAAGTAGGTATATCACAACCTAAAATATTCCCTAATGTCAAAACTATCAGGGGCGCCTAGGTGGCTCAGTCGTTAAGCGTCTGCCTTCGGCTCAGATCACGATCCCAGGGTCCTGGGATCGAGCCCCGCATCGGGCTCCCTGCTCACTGGGAAGCCTCCTTCTTCCTCTCCCTCTCCCACTCTCCCTGCTTGTGTTCCTGCTCTCGCTGTCTCTCTCTCTCTGTCAAATAAATAAAATCTTTAAAAAAAAAAACTATCAAACAATCCAATCGCCTTTGATTTATCTGCTTACGCAACATTTATTTCCCATACAAATGGGCCAAATAAATGGGTTGGTAAAGTAATATACCAAGTTTCAACTATACACTGGCAAACATTTCATAGAGATCAGAAGATTAACACTGTACCATGCTGAATAAATTATTTTATAGACAAATAAATATGTTTAAATGCCAAACAGATTTTAACAGCCCAAACTCCAGCCGTCCTGTGGACCTGTGGGCATGTGCCATAACGTGCCATAACCAGGTAAGCAGCTCTCTAGTCAGCATGAAATTAGACATTAATTTTACTTTCAAATAAAGTTTATTCCAGCCAAGGGTAGATAGTTTTCAAGTCCCCCCCCAAGAAAAGTTTTGGAAAAGAGACTCTAATCGACAATGATTATTTCCATAATATTGTTTCATGAATGTTGGAAGTAGTAGGGCCAATTTAATTACGAGTATAATTACTTTAAAATCTGAACCTATTTTTTATTTCCTCCATACTAAAACTCTTCATTCAACAAGGAGCCCAAAATTGTGAGACTTTTAGTTAATACTTTAATCATCATATAAAATAAAGTTTGAAGTCTAGTTACCTATTAAACATAATACCTATATTTTTAGAACTTATACTGTTACAAGATAAGGCAGTTCCTATTTCAAAAAGTAAATAAATAAAGCTATGTTGACACCACAATAGTATCTTATATGTAGCTTTGCTATCATATGTAAAAAATAATCCTACACAAATCTTCCTGATGTTTCATATCAACTTCCACACAGCCAATACATTTAAGCACCTACTAAGAGTGGCTGCTCTTACTGCATCTCATATGGTAGGTGAGACAAACAAGACCCTCAGCAACTCCATACCGAGATAAGTACTGCCAGCCCATTTTACAGATGCAGACACTAAGAAACATGCCTGAAGTCCCACGTCAGTAAGGAGAAGAGTCAGGATTTAAGTCAGTCTAAATGCCAAAGCTCACAATTTGTCCACTATACTATTATGCAAATAAAGAGAAAATTTGGCCTTAGAGTAGAAATCTCTCATTTTCTGATAGGACAGAAAGATGAAAGTGCTATATATTGGTCCAATTCAACACTCATACCATCTCAAAGTATATGGGTATACCAGTGATAACTTTTAGAAACACAGCTGCTATTTAACAGTAACAGTTACTGTTACTGAAATTATAATTTAGTTCCCTCCAATATGCCGTTATACTAAGAACAGTGACAAAATTAAGATCATTTCATGAAGTAAATGATTTTTAGTTCAAAATCTTTATAAACTCAAATAATTTTAAATGAAACAAATGTATTCTTTTCCTCAAAGTAGTACTTTTATACATCTTTCTCTGAGATCCCATATGCCAAGCTTCAATAAATCATTATAACCACGCCTTTTACAGTAGATTAACAATTCCGAAAAGAACCCTGAGCATAACAACACTACCAGAATCAAACGTTTTAAAAATAATCATCTTTATCCATGTTGTTTCTATGGAAAACAGGGAGTGCTCCCAAGTGGGGGAGGGCAGAGGAATTCTATTAATAAATTACCGAATGATTTTTTTTTTCTTGAAGGTGTTGGGAAAATCAAATTAACACATAACAATAGTTAGTGAGATATGACTCCATTTTCTGTAATAAACACCAAGATCAAAACGCACCCAAGGTAAATTTCCTTGCAAGTTCCCCAGCAGGAGTTTTCCTTTTTGTATGCGATTTCCTCTCACCCACAAAAACCAGGCCAAATACGCGCATGTGCCGCTAACACTAAGCAGCACTTCCTTATTCACTCATGTCCAACAATTTATGGATGATCAGTGGCAAAAACGAGCAAAAATAATGAAAGAATGCCATGAAAGCTCCCTGAGACCAAGCTGGACTTCCTACTCATTTCTGTGTCTCTTTCACATGGAGGCCTGATACAAATTAGCCACTGGGGGAAAAAGTCATCTGGTCATAAAATACAGTACAAGGTCACTTTTATGTAAGTTTGCCAAAAGGGACATAAACCAGGACAATTTCACACTGTGACACAGGATAGAAACACATTCAAACAATCTCTGTTCCTCCTCCATTGTGCTGTCACAGTGCTCAGCTTTATAGGCCTTCCCGGCACCGGCACCGGGCTCTTCGCTTCCACCTGGTCAGTCTAATTAATTAAGAAAGGAAGTTACCTCAAATTCTGTACTTTTTGCTTTTATTATCAAGCACTTCGTTTGAAGTTATAGGAGTTAACCTCTTAATCCTACAGACCGTGTGCTATGTTCTGGACATTTGGGGATGTCTGGATATAGCTGGATAATTGGTCAGGATGTTGCTGTCGCTTATGTTAAATTTTATGCCAAGGCTTCAAATCAAAGATAGGCACTAAGGTGAGGCACGATATAAAGTTACTCCCAGAAACATCTTTGGTTTGCGAATTAATCTGTCACTGATTATATTTTTTTCACTTTCATTAAATTGTTGAATTTTTACTTCGTAACATCTGAACTCAAAGTAAGATGTTAAAATATAATATGAAATAAATATATTCCTAACCCTTATTTCAACCCTGGCCAGAGGTTAGACCCTCAGAGTTCACGATGCAATCAGCAAACATCTTCTGACATCATCCCACAGAATCCAGAGGCCTCCCCGAGGCAGAATGGGAAGAGAAAACCACACAGCTGATCTGAGGTGTGACAGGAACAGCAGTGCTGTCGGCCCCAATACCCTTGTACTCTGGTATATGACTGAGTGACCAAGACAAAAACTGCAGAGAAAGGATCTCCACCACAACACACAACACCCAGCAGATGCAACCGTTTTTATCAGAACTGAAACAAACATTAAGATGCAAGCATAGGATCAGGTTCAAACACACATGAACAAATACAATGCTTGACACAATACATAAAGGTGACTAATAATATAAATTTGATAAACATTTAAGTGCTAATAATAAGTTAGAGTTCTAAGATAAAAGTTACCTTCTTACTAAAAAAATGTTTTGCTTTATCCAAACCATTTACATTCTCCTACCCTTGAGAATATAAAGAATGGGAATAGTGAGGAGATGGTCCTAATAAAATAGAAACATGCACCATGGTAAGGAGAGAGAAGAAAGGCTCATTTACGGCCCTTAAAAGGGCATGGTCAACCCCCCAGGCCTAAAATGTCCTGTTTGAATTAACATAGTGGTTTAATTAAAAACTAAGTAGAGAATTCTGCTTAATTTGATTTTCAATTCAAGCTCTGCATCCGCCCGTGGCCAGTGGCCAATTTCCGCGTCTCGGCACAATATGCAAGGGGCTGTTTTAAAATCGATTGCCCAGGGGAATCAATGGGAGTATGGTGGAGCCATATGCCATTTAGGGACTCCACCAGACTTAGACATAGTAAAACAGCACCAGGAGGGTGGCCAAAGGAATAAAAAAGAAATTTAACTTAACCATATTTCAAGTTTGTCATTACTCAAATCATTGTGCGGAATCTACCAATTAGAAGTGTTTTCTAAGCCCTCTTCAATATCCCTTCAGACTAGATGTGTCTAATGCCAATGAGCAAAAAGCTTTAAAGGATATACACAAAGGAATATCCTTGCTAGCCAGCTGTGTTAAAAGTCAATGTCTGTGATACATTCGCTTCAGTGAGGCAGCAGTACAAGTCTGGGATACAGTCTACCACACCGTGTAAAGAACTACAGATCTTAACAAACACGATGTAAAACCTGCACAAGTCAACTCCTAGGATCGTGTATTAGAGAAAGGCCTAACAATGAAAGGCTCAAACATAGTTTACACATTTAAGACTTAACCATGCAATGCTAATAACCCCTGCAACTGTCACGTAATTGATTTTAAAACTGAAAAATATGAATATTTAAAATAATATGTCACAATTACCTCAATTTTAAAGCTTTCCAAACAATTCTAATAGGGTCTAGAATGCACTTTATCTTCAAGCAGGTTTGATTTTGCTTCAGTCCATGTCATTTCAAAATGGGAAAAATAATTTGTAACCTTAAAATTGCCCAAGATAATATGTGAATAATTAAGAACTGACTGTACTGTACTCCGTTGCTTTCTGATGGCCCCATAGAACACTTACTGGTGAAATGCATTAAGCTCTAGAATGACAGCACTAATAGCTGCCATACCCTGGGCTGTGTGTTCTACATGAATAATCTCCTCTCGTTTAATCCTTAAATAATACAGTAAGGTAACAATCATTACTATACTCATTTTACAGAAAGAGAACGTGAGGTCCAGATGAAAAACTGGCCCAGGCTGTGAGACTCAAAGGGCAGATTTCCTCACCTTAGCACCCTCACCCTCCATCTCTCTGCCACAGGCCCCTCAGTGCAAAAAGAGCAGAATCATTCTGCCTCTTCTGCCTCCAGGCTACAGCCCCATTTTCCCTTCCCTCCTCTAATAGTTTTAAAGACCAAGTTCTTTCATTTGGTTCCTACAACGCCCAATCATTGTCCAGAGATGGAAGTTGGACAAATGGTAACCAACCATCCTGAGCTCTGTCTCCTTGCCCTCCTTTAGATCCTTCGCTGAGCTGGGGAATCACCTGGACTGGTCATGTCGACTGTACCCTACAGTCATCCAGCACATCAGTCCCCTCTGAGATCACGAAATGGGGCTGGTGATGTTGAGGGATTCTGAGGAGACTAACAAAGATGTGCTTAGAAAAGAATAGTCTTTTAAGTGCGTATAGAGAGACTAGATGTAAAAAACTTAGAGGAAAGAATGCTCTACAGTGGTAGGTATGAAATATCTTCAAGTACCTTCTTGTGTCCTTCCTCAAGCTGCTTCTCCCCTTGGACCTTAGTCTACAAGGGGGAACAAGAGAACAGTGACATGTCACTGGGGTTTTTGTCAGTTTTTTTTTTATTCTAGAGATGGTAATTCTACTCCAGTAAATGTAGCCAAGTCCCTCTTCTAGTTGGTTAGTTCACAACAAGGGAGGAAGACAATTTGGAGACAAGAGGTCTGTCCACATTACACACTGTTTTTTAAAATAACCTATTTAACTAAAAACTAGAATTTTATAAAGAGTATAAATTAGGTAGAGAAGCGTATACTACCAAATATGAAATTACACTTAACACTGAGCTTTACCAATTGTTTTTGTACTTGGCAAGATTACACACAAGGCAGAGATAGGACAAAAGAACAATCTGCATATTTAACGCAAACATCAGCACAACAATGTTGGGGACCTATGCTGCAACGCTGTTTAGCAGGACAAGGTGCGTGACCCATTCAGTATGGTGGTGTCTCCACATGTACTCCTTCCCTTAGTGACATATGTTTAAACTCTGACATGTGCATTTATCTCCATACTCAAATAAAACAGTAGATGCAAAAATCTTTTTCAAAATTCTGTTGCCAACTCCATTATCCATAGATAATGGAGCACAAAATCCAAACTAACTGGCAGAGGATTCAAGGCCTCCAGGATGTGACCTCAGCAAGATTCCACGCACCCTGATCTCTCACCAATTCTCCGTTCTGTAGCTAAGGGTCAGCCATTCCCGCAACCCAGTCAGAACCCATGCCTTCCCCCAATTCCCTAGGCAAATCAAGCTCTTCACTCCGCAGTGCCCCCCACCGCAGCGGTGTGAAAGTCCATCACACTGCGTCCTGGCAGACTCTTCTTTCTCCTTCCGCCTACCCCTGGGAGGCAGAAGCCCTGACTTCATTTCTGTCCCCAGCAAGGTCCTACAGTAGCATAATAATTACTTTCTAGTAGGTGCTTAGTAAAACTCTGTTGAATGAATGAATATCCATCAAAAGCTTTGGCTCTAAAATTATACAGAAATCGCTTTCTCAAGTGTCTCCTATGCTCTCACTTCTTCTTGATGTTCTTTCCAGCCCTCTTTAACACAGTATTTTACATTCCATTCTTCTAGAAACTCTGTCTTCTGGCTCCCAGAAAACCACACTTCTCTTGCTCCCCTGCCTTCTGGCACGACCTGCTCAGCAGTCCCCTCCGCTTCCTCCCCCCGCAGCAGGCCGTGTAGCCCTCTTCTCTGCTCCAGCCTCACTTGTCCTCGGCCACCTCATCCCCTTGGGCGGCCCCAGTACACTCCACAGTGTTGACGTGTGAAGATCACAACCACTTTGGGGTGGTTAAAAGTGACCCTAGGTTTTAGTACCAGTTCTGGAATTGTACATATATGGCCCTTAGACAATTTAATAATATTTAATATATTTGGACCTCAGTTTTCTCCTTACAAAAGGAAGGTTTGTATTAAATCCCATTCAGCAAAACTCCTATAATTTCTTCAAGAAGTCATAAACACTCAAAGAGCTTTTTAAACTGAAACTACACAATTCTTTCACATTATACAGATGACTTAAATAATTCAAATACATCATGATAAAAAACAATTCCAATACACCAAAGCCAGTTTTCTCAATGTCAGGGTTGACTACCAAATACAACCATCCATTCTGATCTCAGTACATTTACTATATATGAAATCAACGCTGAGTTTTTCAGCTTCAAACTATTCAAGTATGGAATAATATCTAGAAAGCAAAAAGGTGCATCCACTAAAACAATACTTTATCACCTCTGTGACTCTTTCCCAGCATCCTTCAACACACAGACCTAAAAAGTGCTGCACTTAAGGTTTAAAATCAGAAGACTTATCAAAATGTGAAACTAAACAATTTCATTCCTAAGTACCTACAAAAAGTTATATGAAATAAAAAGTCATATAAATTCACAGTTTATGGCTTCCCTTGCCAAATTTATGGAACTGGCATTATAGTATTATTCAACAATAACATACATAGGCATACTTTCACTTCATGTATCACAATATGAATAGAACTAACAACTAAAAAGGTGTAATGTGTCTATAAATAAACTGTAACCTAGAACTCATTTTTGCCAAAAAGTATTAACTACTTAAATCTTTGTATTATATTCCAAATGTTTATAGCAAAGACCTCCACAAGCTATAAACAGAAACATTGTTCATTTCACTTTAAAATGTTATATTCAAAGACAGATGAAGTTATTACCACTGGATACAGTCTGGACTGATTGTTTAAGATGCCCTTGCAAAGTCTCCTGTTTTGCTTACTTCTAACCTCCCACATTCACTAAGATCAGTAACTCACAGTATCTTGAGAATTTGACTATCTCCAGGGCATGTTTGATTTTATAAAATGCTATTCTTCTGAAAATACTAGATATAAAATAACTTTTACATCAAGATATGTTTTACTATTTTGAGAATTTCATGTCATGCTTTAAACTAAATGCGAGAGAGCCTAGGAAAGGAAGAATGGCTATTTTATCAGCTTTATTCTCTACAAACATTCCACCAAGTAAACATTCAAAGGCCAAAAGATGACTTCCTCCCTGTGGGCACACAAAATCATTCAATATGCACTATTATTAATAGTATTGTCAACATGATTAATATTAATAAGATATTATTACTAATTAAACTTTTGTATTTCAAATGGTAGCTCAAGCCTGCTTTTACTAGTTCAACATGAATGACGTATACTTCTTAATTTGACAAGTTTAATTCCAAAATATGATTTCCTTACCTTTTTCAGGCCAGCAAAACCTTCTGATTCCAGAAAGAAAAAGGCAAAGGGCATCAACACAAATAAACAAAGGTTGGAAAAGAGAGAAGCAAGATTCCACAAGCCTATAAGGAGATAGCAAAAAAAAGAATAAAGATTAGAGACAGGCCTTGTAAAAAAAAATTACTATGCTAAATTATGGTATTAGTCGAAGATCTATACTTTTTACTAATAAAAATAAACATAAACTTGAGGACAGTGGACTAACGAATCACCTAAACTTAGAAATGAGAAAACAATTACACATCCAAATTTCTGTAACTTTGTAACTTGTAACCTATTAGGAAAAGCCAATATAGAAACTAGAAATATTTTTCCTCATGTCCTAAAACAAATTCACTAAAGATATGACAAATGCAGAGATCCAAAGACACAGTCTCTTTAGACATGCTGGCAACTGAATATTTAAATTAGATCCACTAGCATTTACTGAGCACTTAATAAATGCCAGATACTCTACTAGACATTGTACATGCATAATATCATTTAACTTAAGCCTAGTAAAAACACTAAGGGTAATAATTAGCATCTATTGACCCCTTCTGTGCCAAGCACTATCCTGAGTGATTTACCAATATTATACAAACTCACATACTCTTCATAGGAATCCCCCAACAAGACAGAGGAACAGGCTGGTTATATAACTTAGCCAAGGTTGCAGAGCCAGTGGCAGAACTTACTCCTGGGATTTTTAAAAACCACTATATCATAGAAGTTTAAGTAAGCAATTCTAAGTGGGAAGGAAAATGTAAGAGAGGCAGGCAAATTCATATTACCTTTTCCCTTTTTGACACATTCTGTACTCTTGTCAAACCACAATAAAAAGGTACTAAGATGACAATAAAAATAGATTTAGAAAAAGAAGACTAAGTCTGTCTTTGGGATTATGTTTGGCCAAACATCTTATACCTTTTATAGGTATAACACTCAAATTTAAAACAATTTTCAAAATAATGCCTACTTTTTTTTTAGATTTTTATTTATTTGAGAGAGAATGAGAGAGAGAGAGAGAGAGAGAGAGAGAGAACATGAGAGGGGGGAGGATCAGAGGGAGAAGTACACTTCCCACTGAGCAGGGAGCCCAACGTGGGACTCAATCCCAGGACTCCAGGACCATGACCTGAGCTGAAGGCAGTCGCTTAACCAACTGAGCCACCCAGGCGTGCCAAAATAATGCCTATAATACTTATAAAATCAAAAGTTAAAGATAAAATTATGCTAAGCATAAATTCAATCTATCACATGCACTTATCATTCAGTGCTTTGGAAAATGGGAAACCAATGTTCTTTCAACACCCTTATTTAGAAGGCACCGTTCCAAGCACAGGAGACACAGGAACAAACAAAACACAAAACCTTTGTTTTCACCAAAATATGCTATGAGGAATCTTTTCAGTTTTAGCCATTCTAACAAGTATAAAGTGGTATCTCCTTACTGTTTTAATTTACATTTCCCTAATCAATAAAGAATAACATGAACATCTTCATTAACTTATCTGCCACCCATGTATATCTTCTTTGGTGAAGAGTCTCTTCAAGTCTGTTGCCCATTGTTTCATTAGATTGTTTACTTATTGTTGAGTCTGTCAAGTTCTTTATATATGCTGAATACAAGTCCTTTATCAGGTATATAATTTGCAGATATTTTCTCCCCATCTGTAGATTGTCTTTTCATTTTTTTAACAAGTATCTTTCAAAGAACAAAATTTCTTCATTTTGACAAAGTCCAATTTACCAATTTTTTCTTTTACAGACCATCTTACCCAAGAAATTATATGGTCTAGCCCAGTAACACTGAGACTTTCTCCTATGGTTCCTTCTACAAGGGTTACAGTTTTAAGATTTACATTTAGATCTATGATCCCTCTGAGTCACTTTTGTATATGGTGCCAGGTATGGACTGAAGTTCATTTTTTTCCCTATGATTATCCAATTGCTCCAACACCATTTGTAGAAAAGAATACCCTTTTTCCACCAAATTGCCTTTGCACCTTCTTTGAAAGTAAATTGACAATATATGTGTAGATATATTCCTGGATCCTCTATTCCATCGAGTCGATCTATTTATCTTTATGCCAATACCACACCATCAATGATTACTATGGCCTTAATATAGTCTTCGAGTTGGGTAGTAAGTCCTCCAATTTTGTTCTCTCTCAAAGTTGTTTTGACTATTCTAAGTCCTTTGAAGTCCTATCTGAATTTCAGATCAGCTTTTAAATTTCTACAAAAAAAAAAAAAAGCCTGCTGGGATTTTGAATGAGGTTGCATTTAATTGGGAGACCCATCTGGGGAAAACTGACATCTTAACATTGTCTTCTTATCCATGAACATGGAATATCTCTCCATTTATTGTGGCATTCTTTAATTTTTGTCAGCAGTGTTTTATAGTTTATGGTATACAGGTCCCACACATCCCTAAGTATATCAGGTTTCTGATGCTACTGTACACAAGTGGGCTTGTTTTTTTTAATCAATATCCAATTATTCATTGCGAGAATACAGAAATGCAATTGAGTTTTGTATATTTACCGTGTATCCTGCAACCCTGCAAATTCATTTATTGGTTCTAATAGCTTTTTAATAACAGATTCCATCACAATTTCTATATAGACAACCCTATCATCTGTTAATAGAAACAGTTTCACTTTTTCCTTTCCAACCTCAATGTCCTTTATTTTCTAAAAATCACCAGAACAATGTTGAATAGAAGTGGTGAGAGGGGACATCCTTGCCTTATTTCTATTCGCAGGGAAAAGAGCATTCAGTCTTTATTAAGCATGATGTTATCTGTAGGGTTTTTACAGATGCTCTTTATTAGGATGAAGAAATTCCTTTTCATGCCTAGTTTGCTGATTTTATCAAGAATGGATGTTGAGGGTGCCTGGGTGGCTCAGTCGTTAAGCGTCTGCCTTCGGCTTAGGTCATGATCCCGGGATCTTGGGATAGAGTCCTGCATCGGGCTCCCTGCTCTGCGGGAGACCTGCTTCTCCCTCTCCCACTCGCCCTGCTTGTGTTCCTGCTCTTGCTATGTCTCTGTCAAATAAATAAATAAAATCTTTAAAAAAAAAAAAAAGAATGAATGTTGAATTTTTTTTCTGCTTTTTCTGCATGTATTGTGGTGACTTTTCCTTTTTAGGGTTTGAATATAGTAATTACATTCATTGATTTTTCAAAAGTCATACTGTATTATCCTTTTTATATATTGCTGTATTTGATTTGCTAAATTTTGTTTAGAATTTATGCATATATGTTCATGAGGGATATTAGTCTGTAATTTTCTTTTCATGTAATGTCTGTCTGGTTCTGGAATCAGGGTAATGCTAGGCACCATGAATTAGGAAGTGTTCCTTCATTTCTAATTTTCTAAAAGAGTCTGTGTAGAACT
Organism: Eumetopias jubatus; assembly: GCF_037043125.1. Classification (NCBI taxonomy): domain Eukaryota; kingdom Metazoa; phylum Chordata; class Mammalia; order Carnivora; family Otariidae; genus Eumetopias; species Eumetopias jubatus. The sequence goes on along the minus strand of NW_028274905.1, from coordinate 404,319 downwards.
GGTATTGCTTCGTCCTTAAATATTTGATAGAATTGACAGTGAAGTCTTCTTGGCCTACAGTTTTATTTGTGAGAACATTTGTAACATTTTTACAATGTCTGAGAGACTTTAGTAGTTTTTGCCTTCCAAATTTTTCCATTTCTCTAAGGTGTTGTATTGGCATAAAGGTTTTCACAATGTGCACTAATTATCCTTTTAATACCTGTAGAATCCACATGTATCATATGACCTCACTGATATGAGGAATTCTTAATCTCAGGAAACAAACTGAGGGTTGCTGGAGTAGTGGGGGGGTGGGAGGGATGGGGTGGCTGGGTGATAGACATTGGGGAGGGTATGTGCTATGGTGAGCACTGTGAATTGTATAAGACTGTTGAATCACAGACCTGTACCCCTGAAACAAATAATACATTTTATGTTTTAAAAAAAAGAAGATAGTAGGAAGGGAGAAATGAAGGGGGGGAAATAGGTGGGGGAGACGAACCATGAGAGACTATGGACTCTGAGAAAGAAACTGAGGGTTCTAGAGGGGAGAGGGGTGGGGGGGATGGGTTAGCCTGGTGATGGGTATTAAAGAGGGCATGTACTGAATGGAGCACTGGGTGTTAAACGCACACAATGAATCATGGAACACTACATCAAAAACTAATGATGTAATGTATGGTGATTAACATAACATAATAATAAAAAAAAATACCTGTAGAATCCATAGTGATGTCATCTATTTCATTCCTGATATTGGTAATTGGTGTCTTCTCTTTTTTTTGCTAATCAACCTTGCTGCAGCTTTATCAATTTTATCGATCTCACTTTCTCTGTATTTTCTGTTTTCTATTTCACTGATTTCTCCCCTTATCCTTTTATTTCCAATTTTCCTTTTTTTTTAAGACTTATTTATTTATTTGAGAGAGCGCGAATGAGAAAGAGAGAGAGTACACGAGAGGGGGAGGGTTAGAGGGAGAAGCAGGCTCCTCACTGAGCAGGGAGCCCGATGCGGGACTCGATCCCGGGACTCCAGGATCATGACCTGAGCCGAAGGCAGCCACTTAACCAACTGAGCCACCCAGGCGCCCTCCAATTTTCTTAATTCGGTATTCATTTGTTCCCCTCTTCCTGTTTTCTTAAGGTGGAAATTGTGGGCACTGATTTGAGACCTTTTTTCTTTTCTAAAATAGACATTTTAGTGCTATAAATTTTTAAATGTTTTATTTTTGTTTTCATTAAGTTCAAAGAACTTCCAAACTTCCCTTCTCATTTCTTCTTTGACCTATTATTTAGTTACCAAATAATTGAGTGATTTTCTAAATATGTTTCTTTTACTGGTTTCCCATTTAATTTCATTAGAGAACCTATCTTGTATGACTTAAATTCTTCTAAAAGTACTGAGATTTATTTTATGGCACAGAATATGGTCTCTCTTGGTAAATGTGCCTACTGTACTAAAAGAATGTATATTCTACAACTGTTGGGCAGAGTGGTCTATAAATGCAAATTAGGCCAAATTAGTTAAGAATGTTATTCAAATCTTCTGTGTTGTCTTCTTAATTTGTTCTATCAATTAGTAAAAAGAAGATATTGATAAATCTGAATAGAACTGTGATTTTGACCATTAATCCTTTCATTTCTATTAAGTTTTTGCTTTATGTATTTAATAGCTACTTATTAGGTAGATACATGTTTATTATGTTTTGATGAATTTCGTCATTATGAAATGATCTTATTTATGCCTGGCAAAATCTATACCCTTTTCTAATAATAATAATATACCTACTCCAGCTTTCTTTTTATTAGAATTAGCATGGTATACCTTTTTTCTTCTATTGCTCTAAACCTATTTGTGTCTGTATATTTAAAATGGGTTTACTGTAGGCAGCATATACTTGAGTCCTTCCTTTTTATTCAGTCTGATAATCTCTGCCTTTTTTTTTAAGTTTATTTATTTGTTTATTTTTAAGTAATGTCTACACCCAACGTGGGGCTCGAACTCACAACCCCAAGATCAAGAGTTACATGCTCTTCCGACTGACCCAACCAGGTGTCCCCAATCTCTGTCTTTTAATTGGAATGTTTAGACCACTAATGTTTACTGATATGGTCAGGTTTAAGTCTATTGATTTGCTCTTTGTTTTCTATTTGTCCCATTTATCTTCCCTTTTTCTTCTTTTTCTGTGCTCCTTTGGATTAATTTTTATGATTCCATTTTATTTCTTACAGTTGCTTATTGACTATATCTCCTTGTTGAGCTATTTTACGGTCATCTGCAGGTTTATCACATACACCCTAACTCATCACAATCTGCTTTCAAGTGATCTAATACTTCATGTACAGCATAATAACCTTCCAATAGTATATTTCCATTTCTTTCCTTCTGCCTCTGTGCTATTGTTGTCACGAATTTTACCTGTATATACTATAAAATCACAATACATTGTTACTACTTTTTAAGCAGCCAATTATCTTTTTATTTTTTTTAAAGATTTTATTTATTCGAGAGAAAGAATGAGAGATAGAGAGCATGAAAGGGAAGAGGGTCAGAGGGAGAGGCAGACTCCCTGCTGAGCAGGGAGCCCGATGTGGGACTCGATCCCGGGACTCCAGGATCATGAGATGAGCCGAAGGCAGTCGCTCAACCAACTGAGCCACCCAGGCGCCCCTCTTTTTATTTTTTTAAAGATTTTATTTATTTATTTGAGAGAGCACAACCGGGGGGGGAGGGAGAGGCAGGCTCCCCACTAAGCAGGGAGCCCGATGCAGGGGCTCAATCCCAGGACCCTGGCATCGTGACCTGAGCCGAAGTCAGACGCTAACCAACTGAACCACCCAGGTGCCCCCAATTATCTTTTTAAAAGACATATAATAAAAACTTTTATATTTTGCCACAAAATTCAGCCAATAACCTGAATGAGCCTGGAAGCAAATTCTTACCAAGAGCCTTCAATAAGGAATGCAACCTCATGAAAACCTTGTCTACCAATTCTGAATCTGTGTCAATTGTAAGTCAGTTTTGACTTATTTTTCTCTTTGTTATGAGTTTTCCTTTCCTGCTTTGTACTCAGTTGTAGACTCAAGGTAGGCAGAGTGAACCTCCAAAGATGTCCATATCTTAATCCCTGGAATCTGTGAATATGTTACATTACATGGTATATTAGTTTTCTAGGGCTGCTCTAACAAAGTACCACAAACTGGATGGCTTCCAACAACAGAAATTTGTTCTTTCACAGTTCTGGAGCCTGTAAGTCCAAAATCAAGGTATCAGTAGGGCCATATCCCTTCTGAAGGCTCTAGACAAGAATCCTTCCTTATCTCTGGTAGAGACAAGGTAGCTGCATTCCTAGTTCTTATAGAAGTATCTCTCCAAATCTACCTGTCTTCACATGGCCTTTTTCAGGTGTGTCTGTGTCTCTGTTTTATCTTCTTATAAGGATACTAGTAATTAAATTAGGGCCCACCCTAACCCAGTGTGACCTTATCTTAACTAATTACAACTTCAAAGACATTATTTCCAAATAAGGCCACATTCTGAGGTTCTAGGTGGACCTGATGGGGGAAAGAAGGGTGGGCAGGAAAGAGGACCATTATCCAATCCAGTATACATGCCAAAAAGACTGCAGGTATAATTATTAAGGCTATAGACCTTAATATAGGGAGACAGATCATCTTAGATTAGCCAGGTGGGTGAAACCTACCCAATGAACCTTTAAAAGCAGAGAACTTTCTCCAGCTGAAGTCAGAGAGAAGCAGTAGAAGGGTAAATCAGGGAGGAACTCAAGCCACTTTTTCTGGAGGGGGTCACATGAAAAACATAAGAGGTGGGCAGCCTCTAGGGCAAAGACCAGCACCTGGCAAGGAAATGGAGGACTTCAGTCTTACAACCACAAAGAACCAAATTCAGCCAATAACCTGAATGAGCCTGGAAGCAAATTCTTCCCCAGAGCCTCCAATAAGGAATGCAACCTCACGAAAACCTTCATTTCAGCTTCCCCCCACAAAAGAACATCCATTTAATAAGATCTTACAAAGAGAAATGTTTAAACTGAGATTATGATAGTCCCTTAATTCTATTCATCTGTAAAACAAGATGTTTCTCTGTGCCACTCTCACCTGTCTAGTACTCTGCCCAGAACCTCCAGCCACCTGCCCCCCAACTATAGCCTGCACCCCCATTCTCTCGGCAGCACCCTCCAGCAGTTGAATGTATTTATTTATATGCTGAATTGCTATTCTTCAGTGCCTAGGTTTTCTTGAAAACTTAGTTGTTTTAGGTGACAGGGTATATACAGTCTCTCTTACTTCATCTTGGCCAGACTATATGTAGCTTTTAAACTTGAATGCTGATTTTAATTTTTCTTACTTCACACCTGAGCCTTAGTTTTTGATAAAACAATAAACACAGGGAATGTTCTGGGCATAAAATACCATAGCAGATCACTCATTCTTTACTCACTGTCCTCATGGATTTGTTAATCTTTAAAAAGCTGTTTTTAACGGGTAGTTACCCACTGTTTGAAGTTGACTTCCCAAATACTTACTGAGGTCCTTGACCCTTTTTTAAATTGTTTCAACACACAACTCAATAAAGCCTAAGCCTCAACTCCTATGTCTTAGACAAAATTGTTCCCTATTACCCTATTGTAAAATATCCATTCTCTTTACTCTCTTGCCCTAAATTCCTAAAATATAACTGCTCCAGTACACATTCTATAGTGGGCCTCTAGGATAGTTCACAAAACCATCATGCTTATTCTTTTTTCTCCCTTTTCTATGCCCTGCCCATTATATTCTTTGATACATTTAGAAAGTGCACTCTAATCAAATAGGATAGTATCTTAGGGGCGCCTGGGTGGCTCAGTCAGTAAGCATCTGCCTTCAGCTCAGGTCATGATCCCAGGGTCCTGGGATCGAGTCCCGCATCGCATCGGGCTCTCTGCTCAGCAGGGAGTCTGCTTCTCCCTCTGCCTGCCACTCCCCCTGCTTGTCTCTCTCTCTCTCTCTCTCTCTGTCAATAAATAAATAAAATCTTTTTTAAAAAAACATAGTGTCCTAAAAACATATTAAACATAATGAAATCATTGCAAAGCCTCACTTTGTTAAGCTCCTATTATACTATTCAATACCTGCTACTTTCAATTTACACTCTGAAAGGAAAAAAAAAAATCACTTAGGAAAAAAAGTACCAGTTTTATATCTTCTCAAAGAATTGTGTTACATTAAAAGGACCTCTCTTCCTGTTTCTACTGGTCTAAACAAAGATCTCTTTAACAAAATACTTAAGCAGGGTAGACATACATTTGTAAGATTCTGAAATTAAGATTTATTCAAAATAAGCAAAAGTGTACTTTTAATGCACCAAGAATAACAAGTAAACACAGAATTTTGGAGCAGAAAAGAACTTTGAGATCCCTTGTTTAATTCACTCAGAAACCAAATTCTTTTTTTAAAATTTTTAAAAGTGGTTAAATAAATGCCACACAAATTCCAAAACTTACAAATAATGGACAAAGGATTAGATCCAAGATCTCTTGCTCTTTCTACACTACTGTATGGATCTCACACTTACCATTCTGGATGAAAAAAGCACAATATTTTGAATTTTGTTAATATTATCTGCTGAAAAAAGCAATCAGTTTAATAAGATTTTACTAAAGGAAATGTTTAAACTGAGACTATGACAGCTTATTAATTCTATCCATCGGTGTAAAACAAAATTAGTGGAGCTTCTGATCAGTTTGAAAGACACTGAAACAGAATTCAGCACTAGTTTGAAAGACACTGAAACAGAATTCAGCACTTCTACATGTAGCACTTCTACATTATATGTGAGCACATGTACACCCAAGCCTCTGAAAACATCAAATACAGAAAGGTTTTAACAAATCCAACTCTGATAAAACACTGACTGTACTATATGTACTCTGTGTGCTATAATGTCCTCTAACAAAACAAGGCATTCACACTATTCATGATTTAAAAGGCCTAAAAGTCCTGAGGCCAGATGTCTGAGTAAGTGGCACTTTATGTCTGACTAGCCTAAGATTGCATCTATCAACTATACATGAGCTGGAAGAGGAACTTCAACTCTGTGTCCTCATAAAATAGGCTACAACTTAACTCATAGGGCTCTCATAAAGAAAAGAAATAACATACCAAATACTAAACAAATGTCAGTGCCTCCCGCCAGCCATCTCAAAATAATGTAAATGTTCCAAACAACTGAAAATTCTAATATACACCAGCTTTGACCTGATAAAGACAAGACAGTGATTTACAGCTAAAATCAGCTCTCAACCTTTCCCTAAGGAATTATTCTCATTAGGGGCTTCCTGGATGCTTCAGTCAGTTAAGCATCTGCCTTCAGCTCTGGTCATGATCCTGGGGTCCTGGGATGGAGCCCCGAGTCTCTTCGAGTCTCTTCGGGCTCCCTGCTCAGCAGGGAGTCTGCTTCTCCCTCTCTCTCTGCCAATCCCCCAGCTCATGGTCTCTCACACTTGCTCTCTCAAATAAAATCTTTTAAAAATTTTTTTAAAAGGCATGATTCTCATTAATTATACCCCAAAAAGCTTACAAAACAAAAACCTGTATACACACATTAAAAATATATAAAAACAGGGGTGCCTGGGTGGCTCAGTCGTTAAGCGTCTGCCTTCGGCTCAGGTCATGGTCCCGGGGTCCCGGGATCGAGCCCCGCATCGGGCTCCCTGCTCAGCGGGGAGTCTGCTTCCCCTCTCACACTCCCCCTGCTTGTCTTCCCTCTCTCGCTGTCTCTCTCTTCATCACATATATAAATAAAATCTTTAAATATATATATATATATATATATATATATAAACAACGACCAAAAACAGAAACAGAAAATAAGCTGCAAAGAAATACACCAAATTACTAACAATGTGAATGTACTAAAATTATGGATGATTTGCGTCCTACTTTTCTACATATTATTAGTTTTCTATAAGGAGCAAATAAAGACCCTTAAAAAAAATGAAATATATTTAAACCTTGTTGTGAAACTCAAAATTCTCCAAATCCCTGTTAGGTAATCTCCCAACAAAATGCTGGGCTTCCCGTCAGCCATGCCATTCACTCTATTTACCAGCCTCACTGACAACACAGTTCAAATCCAAGCTTCAGCCAAGTCACAGATTACCACTTAGGAGGGAGCTCAAAGCTTGCTCTCAAATAGTTGCCACCATGAATATAAACCCCTGAATGCTTAAAATCCACTATACTTTTATAATAAGGGGTAAAACTTTATTAGTTTTTGTAATTTGAAACAACATTCGTAGCACAGAAAGGAACTTTTTTATTGTTATTGAACTATAAATACACGTACTCCCAGAATTCATCCTTCTGATCATATATGTCTTCTTTCATGCAGGGAAAACTACAAATTGTTCTCTGAAAATCAAAAGTTAAGAAATAAAACGCTGGGGGCGCCTGGGTGGCTCAGTCGTTGAGCATCTGCCTTCGGCTCAGGTCATGATCCCAGGGTCCTGGGATCAAGCCCCGCATCGGGCTCCCTACTCCGCGGGAAGCCTGCTTCTCCCTCTCCCACTCCCCCTGCTTGTGTTCCCTCTCTCGCTGTGTCTCTCTCTGTCAAATAAATAAATAAAAATTTGAAAAAAAAAAAGAAATAAAACTCTGCCTTGGGCAAAAGCTCACAAATCAGAAAAAGTATCTGCTCTGACTAACCTACACACTTAAAATGAAGATAATTAAGAAAAGCTAAATAAAGAAATCTGTATCAACAGATATCAACAAGCAGCAATGTCTGCAGAACAAGTGGAGAAAATGATGAGTATGATCACAAAGATTCTGAATACCAACTCATTTAGTTTGACAGGAAATTAGATGCTTACATTTTTACATACTGAACTTTATATGTAAGTAATATATGTGTGTACATATGTATATGCTCTATATGTGTGCATATATAATACATAAGTGTGTGTGTATATATATACATATATCATTTAAATTTTTTTTTTATTTTCCCCCAATTGCCCCTTTTCCAGGAGACTCAACATTACTACTAATGGTTTTGACAACCACAATTGTAGAAAGGGATATGTGATACAGAACCTCCACTGTATTTATTTTTGCAAGAAATATTCACTTAACACAAAGAATTTGAGAGCTGAGGTCTTATCTTAACAGAATAATCATCTACACAAATAACCAGTTTTTATTCAAAGTCTAAATAATTAAATGCAAAGAATTAAGTTTATTTACCAGAGTAAGTAAATGTGAAAGTTTCAGGCTTAGCTTATGCTAATTTAATTATTAAATCTACAACATATAAGTTAAAGTTACTATGAGAAAAACATCTAATATAGAGAAATATATCTAACATGCATTCCTAAGTAGTAATTATATTCTTGACAATTAAGACTTAGTTTCCAACAGTTTACAAACATACATCAGACATATATACGTAAATATCCCTTAAGAATTATTCTGTAATTTTGATGAAACTTTCCTAATTTTAAATTAGGACTAATATTTATAATATAACTTATTTATATGACTACATATTAATTTATAAAATAAAAATAATCAAATTTCTCTACTTCCAAAGGCTAAAATTACTTCATATAGCTAAAATCCTTCAATATAACCCCAAAAATTCAAAAACCTTGTAGTTTGTCTAAATCAGTATCAGTGACAACCTTTCTGAAAGATGTCCTATGCCTATCTCCCAAAGATGTATCTGAACTTAAACAAAGGTTATTTACTAATCCTAGAATACTTCATTTCAAACCAAACCAAACTGAATTGCCAGATCACCGTAGGATGCATTAACTTCTAGCTCCATCTGCTGGAGTCACAAAATATTCCAAAATCTGACATAAAATACTATGAAACAAATGATCTACAATTTATCATATAGACCAAACACTTCATGAATTTAAAACAGAAAATTAATCAGAGTTCAGCCATATTCAATAATTTCTAAAATGACAAATCTAAGTTAAAATCAGTATTGCAGTGGAATTGAGGATCTAACGCTATTGTCAAAAAGTGAGTTATATAATAAAAAAATTCTACCAAGAAAGCAGAAGCCTTAGAGAAAGACAAGTTTGCTTTTGAACAGTAAGTATTGTGTGAACCTCAGAATCAGAACAGCTTCCGTCTATTAGAAGAAAAACAAAAATTAAAAAACAACGTTAGCAATGAGTTGTGAAACTTTTTACCTTAATATAACTTTTTCTTGTAACAAAAAAGCAATACATGTCCATTGCAGAAATATTATACAATACAAGCACCAAAAAAATGTCTATATCCTGTAATTAATCCTACCACCCAGGGAAAAACATGTTTTTCAACATCTTTCTCTATCAACAAATACTCTTCTACATCATCATCTATAATGGCCAAGAAAGCACTCCACTGTTAGGATTTACGAAAATTCAATTAAGCAAATTTCTTACTTTGACACTTAGATTGTTTCATTTTTAAAATTTTTATAAACAATACCTCCATTAATATCCAGTAACTACGGTGATGCATACTATGACAAATGACTATTAAGACCAATTAATTAGAAACTACTAGTAACATTTAACTAATAATGGTATATTAAACTTTATGAAGGACTGACTTTGATTTAATATCTATACATAAGTAGATGTAATACTTATTTTTAAGTTTAATTGCTTATAATCTAGAAGTCTGATTTTTTTAATCTTCTGTGGGACTTGAAAATGGCTAAATTAAAGATGGATTTTGCATAGTTCCTTCATGATATCTACAATAGCATATTGTCTGTTCCTGTTGAAAAATCAAAATAAAACACCCATACCTTGAAAAGACTAGTCAGGTTCATGGTGGTTATCTTTTAACAGACCTAAATGTCAACTAGGCAATCATGTTATAAACGTGTGTCTCTGTCTCTTTCATAAATAAGTATGAACGGCTTAGCAAAAATTGGCCCCCAGTGGGGGATACCTCAAAAAACTGAAGAATTATTTCCTGACTTTATTTAAGGCTACAACTTAACTCCATCATTCTCCTACCTTCCAAAGATTTATTCCTGTTTATTTTTTAACTTTAATCTCACATTACATAAAATTACCATTTAAATAAGGAAGTAATTCAATGCATTTAGTGCATTCACAAATCATGCTACCACTACCACCATCTCACCCCAAAACATGTCTATCACCCCGAAAGGAAAACCCATTAAGCATTTGTATCAGTTTTTCAATTTATGGAACTGAAAAGTTTCGTAGTTTTCTGCTAAGTTTTTAACAAGATACAAAGAAAGTGAATACAAATAGATGCTTTCTTTTTCTGTCCATTTTTTACCCTTTTTCAATTTTAACAATAAAAGTGACAATACAAATTTTAGCTACCATTTTGTCATCTCTGCTCTCTTTGTACCATCCTATAACTATAGTTGCCGGCATGTCATACCCACACTAAGTGAATGATGGGACACACCTCACAACATCCAGCTGACAAGCAAAAAAGACCCTGGGCTAAAACTGCCAATGACCAGATTACCACTCTGCCCCATTCTAGCTCCAATATCATTTTTGTATATCACATTTTCCAAGCTACTTTAATCATTTTCCCCTTGTAGACAGAGATACATCTTGCTACACGATACAGATTTAAAACTAAGGGTAATATTTTATTTATTTATGTTATTAAATTCTGGCCCACAGAAGTGAAGTGGCATTCTAACGTAATCTGGTTAACATGTAACATCTCAAACCCAAGTGGCCCAAATCCAGACACTATATTTAATTCAAACTAAATATTTTTATACATACTAAAGCATTATCAACACATACAGTGGCCTAATCCATATGATTTACACACTAAAGGCACAAGTGATCAAAACCATCCATACTGACAATTTTACAGGATAAGCCATTACATTTGTTTTCAAATTAAGTTCCTTTTTACCAAGGTATTCCTAATGACACAATAAATAACTTTTATTCACTCAACGATGAATCTTTATTGGACAATTTCAGTGTGGAAGTACTGGAGCAGTGATCCGTGGGAGATTAAGAGAATTTCAGACATATTCTGAGACCTCAAAGAATTTGGCATAAATTCACAAAAGCTTAACACAAAAAGACAAGTAACAACTTAAGAAAATCTCGTTAAGTGTTACAAGATGGTAAATGATTGACAAATGAATATGGATGATATAACTGCACTGGGGTAAAGGAAATCATCAGACTTTTCAGGGACTGCTTTTGGAGACCCAAAACATCACTGCAGCCCACCAGTCAGAGCAAAGGCTTATGGAGGTCAGCTGGTCAACTGAGTGTTAGCTCAGGTCTCACATGTGTCACAGAGGGTCTGCAAACCAGGTCTGTGGTCATATCCCCAGTGCCAGAATGCATAAGGAATAGATATACTTCACAGCTAACAGAACCCCTACTCTGGTCCCCTGACCTGTGTAGTAAGGGCTATTACAATGGGAAACGCCAAGTGGAAGCCCCCAGAATTGCCTCTAACTAGGAAAACAGTAAACCAAAAGTCATGCCACATCCCCAAAGGAAATGCAGAGATTAAGGGTTTGAAAGACGCAGAAGTAGTGACTCCCACATCTCCAAAACAGACAGACCTTAGGACAATGACAGTGGATTACTGTAAGCCTCACTAGGTGGTGGCTCCCACTGTAGCTGCTGTTCCAGATGTGGTTTCACTGCTTAAGTAAATTAACACATACCGTGGTACCTGGTGTATGACTCCTGATGTGACAGAGGCCTCTGTCTCCATCTCTGTCCATAAGACCGACGAGAGGAAGTTTACTTTCAGCTGCAAGGCCAGCAAAGCACCCTCACTGTCTTACCTCAGGGACACCCCAACTCCTCAGCCCTGTTACAATTTAATTTGCAGGAATTTTGATCGCCTTTCCCTTCCACCAAATGTCACAGTGGCCCATACTAATGATGACACTGTGCCGACTGGATGTAGTGAGCGAGAAGTAGCACTACTACTTAGAGCACTACTCTAGACTTATTGGTAAGACATTTTCATGTCAGAAGGTGGAGAATAAATCCAAAAATAATTCAGGGGCCTTCTATGTCAGTGAAATTTCTAGGGGTCTAGTGGTGTGTGGACGTGGGGATCTCTGTTCTCAGGCGAAGGATGAGTTGTTGAATCTGGCTCTTCCTACAACCAAGAAAGGCACAAAGTCCATGGGCTTCTTGGGATTTTGAAGGTAACATATGCCCCCTATTCCTCCTCTGGGTGTGTTACTGCAGCTCACTTACCAAGTGACACCCAGAGCTGCCAGTTTACAGTGGGGTCCAGAACAAGAGAAGGTTCTGCAACAAGTATAGGCCGCTGTACAAGTTGCTCTGTTATGTAGGCCATCTGATCCGCAAACCCAGAGATGCCTGAAGTGTCCACGGCAGGCAGGAATGCTGCGTGGAGCCTTTGGCAGGCGCTATAGATGGATCACAGCACAGGCCCGTAGGACTTTAGAGCAAAGCCCTACAGCACTACAGCCCCTCTGGGATATACCTGAAGGACAGCCCTGCACAGATAACCATTCTCGTTTAAGTAACACTTGTAATTTAATTTAATTAACACAGTAAATCTTGGCCTGTTACCGGGCCTTAGAAGAGACTGAACACTTGACCATGAGCCACCAAGTTACCATGTGACTGGAGCTGCCCATGATGAACAGGGTGTTTGTTATCTGACCCACCGACCTGTAACATCAGACATGCAACAGCAATACTCCATCATCAAACAGAAGTGGTATACATAAGATCAGGCCCAAGCAGGCCCTGAAGGTACAAGTAAGTTACGTGAACAAGTGGCCCAAATGCCCATGGTCTCCACTCCTGCTCTACTACTTCTCTTCCCCAACTTGTGCCTAGGGCCTCATAGGGAGTTCCCTACAATCAGCTGACAGAGGGAAGAAAAGACTCAGGCCTGGTTTACAGATGGTTCTGCACGACACCACCCAGAGTGGACAGCTGCAGCACCAGAGCCCTCTGAGACAGCAGTGAAGGGAAATCCTCCCGATGCCCCTGGTTGTTCACTTTGCTTGGGAGGAGAAATGACCAGACACGTAATTATAAATTCATGGGTTGTGTCCAGTGATCTGGCTAGAAGGTCAGGAAGAAACATGACTAGAAAACTGGTAACAAGGAAATTGAAATTTGGGGCAGAGGTAGTACAGACAGTGCTTTCTGAATGGGGAAAAAAAACATGAAGATATTCATGTCCCATGTGACTGCTCATCAAAAGGGGACCCTGGCAAAGGAGGAGTTTAATAATCAAGTGGATGGGACTCCCTGTTCTGCAGATACCAGTCAGCCTCTTTCCCCGCCACCCGTCATGATCCAATGGGCTCAGAAGCAAAGTGGCCACGATGGCAGGGTAGAGATTAGGCACGGGCTCAGCAGTGTGCACGTCTACTCATCACACTCACCTGGCTATGGCTACCAACTGCATGCCTAATCACCAGCAGCAAAAACCAACACTGAGACCTCAATATGGCACCACACCCAGGGGAGATTAGCCAGCTACCTGGTGGTGGGTTCCCTGAAATGGGCCACTCCCATCATGGAGAGGGCAGCAATTTGTCCTTATTGGAACAGACACTTACTCTGGGTACAGATATGCCTTGAACTTCGCGCAAAGCTGCTGCCAAAACTACTATCTGTGGACTTTCAGAATACCTTGCCCACCATCATCACAGCAGTGCTTCTGATCTAGGAAATACTTCACAGCAGAAGAACAACAATGGGCCCATGCCCTCGGAATTCACTGGTCATGCATGTTTCCCACGATCCTGAAGCAGCTGGTTCGACAGAATGGTGGAATGTCCTTCTGAAGACTGTTACGGTGCCCGCTAGGTGGCCATACCTCGCAGGGCTGAAGAAAGGTACTCTAGGAGGTTGTATTCGCCCTGAATCTGTATTCAATATATGGTGGTACTTCTCCCATCGCCGGGGTTCACAGGTAGAATCGAGGAGTAGAATCGGGAGTGGTAGCACTCACCATTATCCGTAATGACCCACTAGCAAACTTTCTGTCTCCTGTTCCTGTAACCTTAGGAACCAGTGCTGCTAGACTAGAGTTCTAGCTCCAAAGGGAGGAACGTTTCCACCAGGAGACACAACAATGATTCCACTGAAATGGAAGTTCAGACTACTGTCCAGCACTTTGCGGTCCTCATGCCTCTCAATCAACCAGCAAGGAAGGGAGTTCTGACCCCCAGGGGGAACCTGGACGCCTCCTCCACAATAGAAGTGAGGAAGAGCGTGTCTAGAACACAGAACATGCCTCAGGGCATGTCTTAGTATTACCATAATTTGGCCCCATTAATGATTTTTTAAAAGCCAAGAAGCAAGTATGTCTAAGGTTGACAAATCTTCAACCCCAAGACAATCTAAGGGACTAATAATAAGCACTCCCTTGAATGTCATCGACAAGGTTAAAGAAAGCTATGAATTTAGAAGAGAAAGATGAATTTAAAAGATTTACGAAATTCACTACATGCAGCAAAGGATACAGACCTACCAAAGATTTAGCAGAAACAAAGCCAGGGGTCATAAAACCCTCAAGGAGAATTTCCAGGGCTTACATCCCAGGCCTCCTGAAACCTATTCCTAAGGGTACATTTAGAAGCAGTGACATCATTTAGAAGGTTCTTCCTCTAGTTCCCCAACTTTCAGATGATGTGGTTTATTGGAGTTCAAAATTATTGTCTATCACATATTCATTCAATAGGTTTATTAGGCAATCACTATGTGGGAATCATTGTTCTAAGCCCTAATTTATAAACAAAATATTTGAGCTTACACACCTTACATTATAATGAGAAAGACTACCAATAAAACAAATATATTTACTTCCAGAGTTAAGGCCTCCAAATATATGGCATGTCATGTGTTAGTAGCTCTTACTTACAGTCCATAAACAGAATAAAAGAAATAGCCTTGATTTAGAGTATGTGAAGGTCACTAAGTATAGCATGCAATTTCTACTCAGTAAAACTGGAAACAAAGGCCAGTTCACCTGTCATACTGGTTAGCCCAGCTCGAGACCACCTGCACTGCTGGTAAGAACACCTGGAGCCCAATCCTGAAAAATGTATGTGCTATAGTACCTATAGCTTTACAGAAAGCTAGGGCCAAGGGGAACCATGCCAAACAGTCTTCCTCAAACATTTTAGACAATACATATAAAAACCATTTTCTAAATTATATATTATCCAAGTATTTTTAATAACAAAAAACATGTCATCTAAAAAAAACTCACCAAAACATTCATAGCCATTACTTTCCAGGTTGCCTCCTGCCTTTCATAATAATAGCTGACTTTTCAGTAGAGGATTTATGTTTTGTATCAATTTCAGTTTGCTTATTCAGTTTTTTTCAATTGCTAAGCAAAAAAATGGAGTAATTTCTTTTTATTCAGTTAATAATTAGTCCTTATTTTACTGAATTCATTTGGTCTTCAGAGCATCATGACTCCATTTGTTTCTACTTTCAAGCATGACAGAAACCACAAAGGCCAGATTCAAATATATGATTAAACTAAAATGTTAAAATTTTTCATGTTAAAAAACAGTTTAAGCAGTATTAAAGGACAAATGGGAGGAAAATGTTTGCAATTAACCTCTGAGAGACAACTAATTACTTAAAAAAAACTGCAAGTGTAAAAAGGAATGAAATCTTGCCATTTGCAACAACATGGATAGAGTGAGAGTATAATGCAGGAGAAATAAGTCAGTCAGAGAAAGACAAATACCCTATGATTTCACTCATATGGGGAATTTAAGAAACAAAACAAATGAGCAAACGGACAAAAGAGAGAGGGGGGGCAAGCCAGGAAACAGACTCTTCCCTATAGAGAACAAACTGATGGTTACCAGAGGGGAGGGAGTCGTTGGGGGATGAATGAAATAGGTGATAGCGATTAAGGAGAGCACTTGGGATGAGCACGGGGAAGTGTATGGAGTGCTGAAGGACTGCACTGTACACCTGAAACTGATATTACACTGTATGTTAACTAACAGGAAGTAAAATTTTAATTAAAAAAAAAAAGAGGGGAAAACACTGTAAAAATGGGCAAAGGAAACATAGGTAGGCAATTTACTAAAAAATAACTATGAATGACCTCTGAGTATGTTTTGTAAATGTCTATCCTTACTAGTAATTAAAGAAATGTACATTTAAGAGGGGAAATGTTTCATATTTCTGACCTGGAACTTTTTTTTTTTTTTAAGATTTATTGCAGGGGGCGGGGGGTGGGCAGAGAGAGAGAATTCAAGTAGACTGCACTGAGCATGGAACCTGATGCAGGACTCAATCTCATGACCCTGAGCAGAAACCATGAGTTGGACACTTAACCAATGTGACACCCAAGCACTCCTTGAATTGGCAGGTTTTAAGTACCACCCACAGTTGATGAAGATACAATTCTGGGAAGAGGAGCCCCTCAGTGAAAGTGAAACCACTAGTGGAATTCACACAGCTTTTCGGAATCAGGAAACATCTTCTCAAAACTTTTAAAGTGTGCTTACCTAGAAAGTGAATTGCAGAAATTTATCCTAAGGACAAATATTTGTAAAGATGTACACTGGAGCTCTTTTAGTTAAAAAAAATTGGGAACAATCCATGCTTATAACAGCTCCAGGCACTACTATAAATTGCACAGAAAAGTAGTTAATGGCATGGAAACCTCCCACTTACATGTTGATTTAGGAAAACATAAATCATCAGTGAGTCCATGAAGGTTGCCATCTGGTTATGTATTCACAGGAAGACACCTTACTGAAGATTACAGACCACAGTATTCACAATAGCTCTGTGGGTTGTAGGATTGTGGGTAACATTAATTTTCTTCACCATATATTGTTTTCCAAATATTCTCCAGCAAACGAAGCATTTTTTTTAAACACAAAGGAGTGAGAGAAATGGTAGTTGTCTGTATAAATTCCAGACGAATTAAACAGTTATGCACAAAAAAAGTCATCTTTAGAAAATGAGGGGGAAAAAGAGAGTATTTGTCACATATCAGGAAGGGAAAGGATCTTCTAAACACAAAACAATTAGAGAAACCAAAGGAAGAAAAAAGACTGGACCCTGGACAATATACAAATGTTAAAAATTCTGTCAATAAAAAGCAAGTAAAGTTAAAAAGAAAAATAACTAGAACATATTTACAAAAATCTAATGAAAAGCTGATGTGCTTTCCATATAAAGATATCACAATTCAAAAAGAATAAAAGGGGGAAGGACAATGAAACATATAAAAAAGATCTATGTATTAGATCTTGTAATATATTTTATAAATTAAAATTAAAATGTCATACACCTCACTAAAAATTTCCAGGAAATGGCAGAGTCAAGATTGGAATGCAGGTCTAATTGGCCTCCAAGCAATATACCATGTTGCCCACAGTAAGTAAGTCACTTTTTTAACCACATTAATTTTAAAGTTTGTACTCGACAAAAGAGTTTTTCCCCCTTCAATTATACATTCTTAAATAACAAAAGTAACAGAAAATAAATTAAGTAGAAAACTATGGCTAGTATTCTTAGGTCTTAAATGGAGGCTGAGTTCTTTTGACATATCCAGATAAACCAAAATTCTCTTGCTAAATATTTAAATGAGAACTTACCAAATCATTAAGTATAAAGACTGCTTCTTGATTAAGTAAAACAGAAAAGCCTTTCACAACTAAGAATAGGAATAGTAAGTAAAAATCTGGTTTTCTGATTTTATGAAGGACTCATGGTTTATTGGAGGAAGATGCAAATTATGAAGGAAATTAAGAAAAGGCAAATCTAAAAATACAGTGCAGTAAAAAATGAAAACATTCATTGTGATATTAAGCAATATATACTAACCATGAATCAGGGAGCCATTTAGCCATTGAATATAGTAGTTCTGAGGAAAAGAAAGCAGGATTTCATTGCTGATTATTGAAAAGGGTAAAAGCAAAACAGCCCCAGCTGAAACTGCCAGAGTGAACGTGCTCAAAAACAACCTGGAAGAGAAGAGATCATTGTCACCAGCAATTGAAAAAAGCAAGGAATACGGTAGGAATTTAAAAAGGATAAAAACTCTTTAAATCTTTTAATCCAAAAAGTTACATAAGATTTTCATTAAATATGTGTAGTTGGGAGACCAATGATATATATATGATACTAGAAGTTCAATTAGGTATACTCTAAAACTACTCACTCTGTGAAAAGGGTCATTAACTTGTTGAACGAGCAGGCCCTAGAAGAATCACATACAGAAGACAGAGTACTTTGCACATTTTACAAAGAATAAGCCATAGTCTCTTTCCTCTTTTAAGTTTAAATATTTATTTCACAATTGCATTTAATTAACTACATTGGCAAATACATCCTAACAGCAATGCAAAAGCTGATTTCAGATGAAAAAAAAACAAAAACTTGTGAAAACAGTATGAAAAACAAATCAATTCAAAATGGTTATTTCAAGAGAAAAAAACTTAACAAAGCCATTGGTCAGCTACCTCTTAAAATGGGTAAAGGCAAAATAAATTATACTAAGAAACCGTAGAGAACTATTAAACAATGTTCTACTATTAAACAGTATTTAAAACACTATTTGTCATTTTTAAAAATAAGATATTGCTCATAAATACTGATACAGAGAAATGTCTAAGATAAATTAAGTTAAAAAAACTGAAAAGGCACGGACAATAAATAGAAAACATGCTCCCCCCCAAAAAAATGCATTTATACACACAGGAAAATAGAGGTACACACACACACACACACACACACAAAAACCTAGCACAATATATAACAATCCCACAGGAGAGTGGAATTCTAAAGGGCTTTCACTTTCTCAGTTATATATATGTCTGAAATGTTTAAAATTTTTTATCTAATTTTTAAAAGATTTTTTTAAGACTTAAAAGGCAAAGGAAAAGAAAACCTCACCAACATTAGAGATGGAATCTTAATTTAATATCCATCCCATTAAAGTCAATATAGGAAGAACGTGAAAATAAATGTAACACATAAGAAAAAAAAAAACACGTAATAAACGCTCAAAATACACATCCACTAGAGTAACTTTGAGACCAATGCCATCTTGTGGCAACCAACAGAAGTGTTTTCCTACTTAAAAGCCAAAACAACCACGAAACCTCTGTTCAGTAAATCATCGATCATGTTTAAATGTAGACCATATCATACATACGAAAACTACAGCTCAAATCAGACACAGAAGAAGGCTTAGAAGCTGTTTTGCTGAGTGGGCATGTTTCCTGGGAAACGCACTAGGAAAAATGTCCAGCCAGGTCCACTGCCAACTCTGGCAACTACCAGCCAGTGGCCTGAAGCGTGCTTCTCTGGTTTTGTCCTTGCAAGTCAAGGGAGGAAGTTATCCCAATCGCTACCATTGCTTCCTTCCAATGCCAAAAATAGGATCAAACCCACAAGGTCACCATTCCAGGTCCTGAACAGCTATTCCAGTATGTGTGCCAGGCTCCTCTTGCCACGACAGACTCCCACATACAGTGTGATGTACCCACCTGCTCACACACCAAACCTCAATGCGTCTCACGGTTCTGTGCTCTGGGGCACAGTCAGCTCTGCCCCTAGGGTCGCTTTATGTCATCTGCCCTGCGAAGCAGCCTCAGCACCACTCTCCACACTCCTCTCAACAGTCAATGCTTCTCCTCTTAGCTCACACGACACTGACCACAGAACCAGTAAGACCAACCAGAGTTTCCAAATCAAAAACCGGGACCAGTAATCTGACAAAAAACTAAGCTTATGACGGCAAATAGGTAAAGTATTTGAAATCATAAACGATCCAGAAAAGCCTAACTATAAACAAACACTTGCAGAATCTACTGCATCTCAGGTACTGTGGATCTGGATACAGAGCGCCGCTGCCACCCTCTCACCCTGCCTGTGAGCACCTAGCATGAAAGCTACTCAGAAAAGGCCGATGCAGGTCAGGTCAATGCTGGCAAGGGGTCCCCAAGGGAAGGCCAGATCGAAAAAGAGCAGTAGTGGTCATAGCTTGCAGACCTCCTGAAGTGCCCTTCAGATTAAAGTGCCGTTTCTCAAAAGTCACCTTCCGAAGCGGAGCAGATTCTGAGGACAGCACCCACAGGACTTCCTGGGGTCGGGGCAGCCAGGGCTCAAGGCTGACGCTGAGCCTTCAGCCTGAGAATGGGAAGGGTAGAGCTGGTATCGCCCGTGACGGAGAAGGCCCCAGCTGGAGCGGGCCGGCGGGGAAACACGGGACTCAGCTTTGGCCCGGCCTCGTCTGTCATGTCCACAAGGCAGGAGCACCACGGAGGCCACGCTTCACACCTCTCCGCAGGCTACCAGGTGGCCTAGAACTTCTGTCTGCCCCATTGCTGGTTGCGTTCTGACTGACCACTGGGCAGGACGGTGTCTGCCAGGGCTCTCTGACTCTAACATCACTCTTCCACTTTTAATTAGTAAGTATTTTGTGGGAAGCTAAGTTTGAAACTAGGAAAAATACCCTGTTCCTTGCCAAAAAGTTTATTCATTTACTGATGCCTATCAGTATGGACTCAAGATTGTTCTATTTTATTCTGTGCAGGATCCATTACAATCGTTCTCCGGACACTCAGATTGTCCCTGATTGATATGAAAGCCCTTCAAGGCTCTTGGATCTTTTAGACATGCACCCCATCGTTCTTGGAGCACTTCCTTGCATTCTGGCAGTACCATACGTACAAAATGAGCCTGGAACTTCCCCTCTCCTACCCCTGCAGTCAGCTTCTTCCCCAAGGAGCCCTGGTTCCTATCAGTGGAAAGTTGTATTTAGAAGCACAGATCTAGGGCTAAGTATATTCACTGCTCCTGGGGTGTCATGCTCCCAATGGACAGGCAAGGAATGCAAGTATGCACTACGCCTACATGTACATATACACACTGACATGCACCCACCTTCACATCTAGATCTGGTGCAACAACTCTGTATTGAAAACCGTGAGTCCACACTGATAGTTCACTTGCAAGTCCAACTGCAATGCAACAACCCTGTTCATTTTCATTTTTCTCCCTTTCCCTTAACTACAGAATGGTTCCCCTCACCTTTAATGGACCAACCCCCTGGAAATGATCTGACACCCCGCCCCCTGCGGAGGCGCCCTCCTGCTCAGGTGACGCCCCATTCTGGACCGTCCCACCTCCCTCCCCACGGACCTCTGATGCCTAGGCCAGGCCATCCCTCTGGGGACACCCTCCTCAGCCTGCTTGGGCTCTGTCATCCTGCCTGGATGCCCTCCCCAACCTCTGACTCCCTGTAACAGAGCACCCCTGAACACACGCGAGTGCCCCTCATCACCGCTCAAGCTGACACTCCACCAAGGATTTCCCTCTGCAGGGAAAATTCCCACCTTGCTCCTGGACCCTGAGAGCCCATACCAGGTCACCCCCGGGCTCTGATACCTCATGCCAGGCCTACTTCCTGCAATGGAGACTCTCCTCTCACCTGCAAGGGCTCCCAAAAGTTTCACCAGTTAGGCATTCCATTTTTATATCAATAACTTAAATCCAAATCAAATCAACTAACTAGCCAACAGTAGCTCTCATAAAATGCAGTTTTTGGTTGCAAAGTTAATTTGGGGGCACAAGTAGATACAAACAGAGAACAGAACAAAGGAGCAAAGGAGAAAGCAAACGTGGGTCTAACGGGAGGTGAGAACGGCCAAGGGACAGGCTTTCCATTTTGACATGGGTGCTGAACCAGCTGCAGAGATCCCTGTTTCAAGTGGCCAGGTAGTGCTGCCAATCATTACACTTAAAAACTTGTCTGAGGGCGCCTGGGTGGCTCAGTGTGTTGGGCGGCTGCCTTCAGCTCGGGTCATGATCCTGGAGTCCTGGGATCGAGTCCCGCATTGGGCTCCCTGCTCAGCGGGGAGTCTGCTTCTCCCTCTGACCCTCTTCCCTCTCGTGCTCTCTATCTCTCATTCTCTCTCTCTCTCAAATGGATAAATAAAATCTTAAAAAAAAAAAAACTTGTCGGAGCTCTTCCCCTTTTTTCTCTTTGTTCAGCAGGACTCTCCTTCCATGTCCTCCTTTTTGGTGGAGGGGGCAAGGCAAGGAAAGACGGTGGAGAGAAGGGAGGCAACCCCAAATTCCCACAGACTGTGCACGAGCACCAACCCTGGACTGTTTTGCAGATGTGATTGAATCCACACAACAGCATGACAGAGTAAGTGGCAGCTCTCCTTCACACACAGAGAAAACAAATCTTTCTCAATCTCTTCTGATCTTAAGTTAATCTTGAGTTCGGAATTTGAACCCAGATCTACCTTCCTCTTCCATTCTCACTCATTCTGTCACACAAGGGGGAAAACAGGCGGTGAAAGCCAAAAGGATTACTGGGCAAGGGGGGGGCGGAATGGAGCAGCCCTGATTCTTTCAGGTGCCCCCCCCCCGCCGCCCCGCGCCCTCTCCTGTCTTTATTGTAAGTACACCCGTCTGCCTGCAGGAAAGGGATGCCAGCTCCAGGCACGTGATGCAGGAGCCACCTGCCAGGAGAACCCTCAGACCCGCCACAACAGCGATGGCAGCAGAACTGATGAAAGCAGAAGGGGAGGTCAGGGCTCCTGAGCCTCCTCACAAGGAAACGAGGCACAGCCACCGTTTCACAGAATACACTGCAAGGTAACGTCTAAGTGATGTGTTCTGGTCTGTTGTGCAAACACCACCACTTTCTAGTTCCAGAACATTCCATCACCCCAAAATAAAACCTTGTGTTCATTAAGCAGTTGCTCCCCATTTTGCCCTCCCCTCAGTCCCTGGTAACCATCAATATGACACTGATGGGTTTACCTATTCTGGGTATTTCTCATAAATGGAATCCTACACTACATGGCCTTTCATGTCTGGCTTCTTTCACTTAGCATGATGTTTTCAAGGTTCCTACATGCTGTAGTATGTGTCAGTACCTTATTGCTTTTTATGGCTGAATAATATCCCCGGGGACATGAGAGTATCCGTGAATGTGTGCGTAAGTGCGGGCAGCCTTTCTCCCTTTCCCTCACCTCCTCCCCACCCCAGGCAAAAGGTGAATAATCTGATACTAATCGCGAAGAAACAAATCCAAATAACTGGCCTGTCATCTTCAGAAGTATCAAGGTAAGGGAAGTCAAGAAAATACTGAAGGGTTTCAGTCTGAAGGCAACTAAAGGGGCATGACAACTACAAGCAATGTGTGATTCTGAGTGGGATCTTTTTGCAACAAAGGACATGAACGGGACAACTGGTAAATCTGAATGGGGCAGGAGTGGTACAGCATCAGTTTCATTACCTTGATGTTTGTATGGTAGCTACACAGGAGAATGCACTGTTTATAGGCATTATATAAAAAAGTATCCTGAGGAAATGGAGAACCAGGTCAGCAACTTCTCAAACAGTTCTGGGGCAAAAAGGCTCTTTTTTGTTATATTTCTAACTTTTGTCTAAATTCAGGACTACGCCAAAAATTTTTCAAGAATCAAAAGAATCCTGGAATAATAATCTCTCCAATGTAGTTACATCTGTGTGATTTCAAATTTTAGTCAAGCAAAATATGATAGAAAGAAACTCACTGCTTCCCATCTGGTTTGATACCTCAAAAAAAAAAATTAAAGGGTACATCAATCATATATAAGCATATATAAGCAGAAAAAGAGCTATCGGGAACCTAAAGAACCATCTGCGTCCGTCTCCCTGCTCACAGCAGGTAGATGTTCAATTAACTAGAAGAGATGTCTGTTCCCTATTCCAAGCCTGTCACAGCCTTCTCAGCAGACCATTAAACAGCCAAGAGTTTTCTTTCTTATGGCCCAGCAACTTCCCCAACCATAAGCCCACTTCCTGGTTAAAACCTCTGAAGGTAAAATTGTCAGCTCCTCAAACAAGCAAATTTTAACAGGAGACAATCAATCCTCATTTTTCCATGTACAGTTGATCCTTGAACAATATGGCTTAGAAATGCACAGGTCCACTTACAAGTGAATTTTTTTAATAAATATAGTACAGTAATATAAATGTATTTTCTCTCCCTTATGATTTTCTTAATAGTTTTCTTTTCTCTAGCTACTTTATTGGGAGAATACAGTATATAATACATATAACATATAAAATATGTGTTAATCAGCTGTTTATGTCATCAGTAAGACATCCAGTCAATAGTAAGCTATTAGTAGTTAAGTTTTGGATAAGTCAAAAATTATACACAATTTCCAACTGCACAGGGCCAGCGTCCCTCACCCCCACGGTGTTCAAGAGTCAACTGGGTATCTGTTTCTATGTGTTTCTAAGGATAGGGTTAATATCGATAAAAGCATTGTAATACTTCAGGTGAATTTTTTCCACATTTATGGCCAAAGGTGTGAATTAAATTTGAAGAATTTATGACATCAAAATTTGAACCAGAACAAATGAATTTTAAAATACATACGAAATCCTGTTGACTATGGCATCTTCGTCTTCTTGTTCATCTGTAAAAATGGTTAAGGTATTAATTTTTTTATCTTCAATAAAATGTTTCATTAATTTATTAGGAAATTAAACAAAAATAGAAACTTAATTATTTTGAAAAGAACTGATTTTCAAAATGCACTGTATTTATTTCAACATGGATCCAAATTTAAATCTCATTAAATCACGTAAGATAGAATGTAGTTAGGTAAGAGTGTTGTGATTAACCAAAATCCTGATTAACAAAACTACCATATGTAAATTGAAATTTTCCAAATATTTATTGCTCAAGAAAATAAAACTTAGTAGAACCTTAGGACCACTATCAAGTTTACTGTCATACGATATAAGTAAAATTATAATTGCTAATGAATGAAATGTTTTCGTTGATAGTATCCAACAAAAATCTTTACTATAAAATTAGAAGTCAGAATCTTAAAACTCATGTAGTTTTCTATGATTTGAGTTTGTCATTATTAATGGTAATAAGGAAGATTCTCTTCGACCAGTCTAAACCATTTAGATACCACTGCCTCAATACTTCATAATTATTGTGCAAGTTATAGAGTGGAAAGTATCAAGTTCTGTATCTCTTACAAGTAGCAGATACCCTCTGCCCCAATGCTCGCTCACCTCCTCTACCTCTCCCTCATGGCTGCTCGCCTTCTCTCTGTCCTCCCACATAAATTTACCAGCTAAAGAAAGTCTGATCCAATTACAAGAATACTGCACAGCACCCCCTGGCCCCTCCTTCTCCTCAATACCTAACTGGGGTTGTCCTCAAAGGCTCTCTCTCTAAGTCTCTGTAATTATGAGTGTCCACCTGCTTCCGTGTCAATGGTTTATTTGAGCCATTCTCTTACTCCAATCTCCATTCTTAATTATGGGCTGCCCAAAATAGCTTTACAACCAAAAGGACCATAAAATAACAGTCACAATTTTTATACTGTTGTACACACCCCCAATTAACCATCCACTACTGAAGAACGTTTTAATAGCTTCATATAAATTTCAATTCTTCTCCCTACACTCTACTAAAGTCCAGGGTATTCATCACCTCTCCCTGCCATTACTTTAAAAATCATCTGATAAGGGTGCCCAGGTGGCTCAGTCAGTTGAGTATCCAGGTCTTGATTTCCACTGGGGTCATGTCTCGGGATCATGGATCAGGCCCTGCGTCAGGCTCCGGGCTGACTGAAGGGGTCAGGGGAGTCTGCCTGGGGCTCTCTCTCCTCCTCTGTCTCTGCCCCCCACCCCTGCTCACTCTCTCTCAAAATAAATAAATACTTAAAAATCATCTAAATCATCTAATAAATCTCCAATTTTCCTGCTCATCATCCCCTAATTTCCCCTAAAATGATGCATTTATATTCGTTAATTCTCCCCCCACCTTCTATGTCCATAATCATTAAAACCTGATGCCAAAACAACTTTAAAAATAGCTAAGATACTGTGTTGAATCTGCAGGTCTTCAAATTTTTGAGAGATTATAGATTCTAGGAAGTATTTTAGTGTAATCATAGAGCCAAACTAAAACACTAGAGAGCAAGCATTTACTGACTGCTTTCAAAAGTCTAACAAGTTTAATATTATAACATAAAGAGTCCCTATTATATGGAATCCTTAAGTATTCATATGGTACCTACTATTAGCCCAGCATCACAGGTAGAAAATCCTGTGATTTATAGAAAATAGCTGAGATTTAACAGAAGGCAGTAAGGCAACTGTTTAGGTCCTTACAAAACCCTGGCACAAAAATCTGTGAATGAATTAGCACAAAGTTCATTTTTTAAAAAAGAATAGGGGATGGGATGCATGGGCGGCTCAGTCAGTTAAGAATGTGCCTTCAGCTCAGATCACGATCCCAGGGTCCTAGGATCAAGTCTCACATCAGGCTCCCTGCTCAGTGGGGAGCCTGCTTCTCCCTCTGCCTGCCGCTCCCCCTGCTTGGACTCACTCTCTCTCCCTCTCTCTACAAATAAATAAAATCTTAAAAAAAAAAAAAGAACAGGTGCCTGGGTGGCTCAGTAGTTAAGTGTCTGCCTTCAGCTCAGGTCATGATCTCAGGGTCCTGGGATCAAGCCCCACACCAGGCTCCCTGCTCAGCAGGAAGTCTGCTTGTCCCCCTCCCTGTCCCTCTGCTCCTCCCCCTGCTCGTGCACATGCACATTCGCTCCCTCTCTCTCTCAAAAATATAAAATCTTTAAAAATAATAATAACAATGCTGGAGTGGTGGGGGGTGGGAGGGATGGGGTGGCTGGGTGATGGACATTGGGGAGGGTACGTTCTATGGTGAGCGCTGTGAATTGTGTAAGACTGTTGAATCACAGACCTGTACCTCTGAAACAAATAATGCAATATATGTTAAAAAAAAAAAAAGAAGATCATAGGAAGGGAAAAATGAAGGGGGGGATTCAGAGGGGGAGACAAACCATGAGAGACGATGAACTCTGAGAAACAAACTGAGGGTTCTAGAGGGGAGGGGGTGGGGGGATGGGTTAGCCTGGTGATGGGTATTAAGGAGGGCACGTTCTGCGTGGAGCACTGGGTGTTAAACGCACACAATGAATCATGGAACACTACATCAAAAACTGATGATGTAATGTATGCTGATTAACATAACATAATAATAAAAAATATGAATAAAAAATAAAAATAATTTTTTAAATAAAAAAGAACAAAGATTTAGTGGTCCCTCTGGTAGACATGATATATATGAAATAATAAAAAGAATAATATACGATTGAATCCTAAATTGATACTATAATGGAGACTCTAAATTCTGTATTACTTTAGAGAAAGAAAAGATAGTCTAGTAGTCAGAGAAAAGATGGGATAGGGTATGCATGTTCAAACTCAGAGCCAGTCACAAGAACTCATATATCCTTATAAACTCTAGAATTTCCCAGATACTGAGCAGCCCCACACTGTTCTTGGTTGGACATAAGAACGGTAGTAAACGAGGGCTCAGGTCTGAGAATGACGACCCTGCAAGCAGTCAGATTCCCTGAAGGTTACTGTTTACTCTTAGTACCAGGCTATCGTGTCCTTCAATCATGGCCATACTGAATATATATACTACCACACTGACAGGCACAGTATACAGCCCAAATACCACAGACCAGCGGACATGATGATCTAAGTTTTAACTACAGTGTTTCTACTTGCCTGATTTTCTCTTGTATCTTGTGATGATGAAGTAGGAAACAATGTAGAGAATGGCAAAAAGAAGGAAACATATCTGGAAAAAAAAATTAACAGTTCATTTACATTTGTGGCATATTTTTTTAATAAATTATAGAAGATAGATCTTTGGTATTTATATGCAAGAAGGATTTGATCTATTAAAAAAGTAAAAATTTTTAGATATTTTGCTAATATAAAGTTTTGATAAAATACTAACTTATATGAACTAATAACTCAAATAGCCCAGTGTTTAATATCATTGCAGAAGAAAAAGCCCAAGGAAGATCTTTCTTTTCATAACTTAACCGAATTGTTTTCAAAATCATATGGAAGTGTAAAGAGCAAGACCAACACCAACAATTCTGAAAACCAAAGTCAATGAGACGCTACTATCCCTTCCAAATATCAAACACACTATAAAGCTTCAGTAACATTTAAAGAGTGTGATGGCACCAAAACTTGACAGACAAATGAAACATCTACTACACAAAATTTATATAATTTGGTTCTACATATAGAAAGCATCACAAATCAATGTGGGGGGAATAATCATTCAATAAATAAACCACATGTCAAAATAAACAGCAGTTGAATGAGAAACTTCTTAAATATTAAATTCAAATTAAATTCCATTTAATTTCATGGGAACGATAGGTAAAAGAGGGTGGGTCAAAGAACGGGAGACCTCGTCCCTGTCAAAGACCAAGTGTGCAGAAATACAGTCTCACTAGAGCTATGAACCAGGGTAAAAATAATGTGAAGACTCTCAAATGAAACAATTCAAAGTGACGATAGTCTAGGGAGCACCCCTATGCATAGATTTCTGAAGGACTGTTGGCCACATGACTAAAAAGGACCTTAGATCTAGGTGTGAACAGCCACTGTGAAATGTCATCTAGGAAATGACAAACTAAGAGTGGACAGGAAGACCACGAGCCTCATGTTCTTCCAATACCAGTGGAGTGGGAAAGTGACAATGGACCATAATGACAGTGACCAAAAAGGAGCCAAGAGTCAAAAGCATCAAACTGGCCTACTGCTGGGAGCCCACTAAGAACTCCAGATGGATAAGAGAATGTTAGCACCATCACTACTTCCTCCCAAAATCCTATGAGTAGGGGAAATGGGTCAAAAAAGGAAACCAGTTATTGGTGAAGAAATGTAAACGGAGGGGGTCTCCTAAGAAGATGTTGAGGGCGCCTGGGTGGCTCAGTCGGTTAAGTGACTGCCTTCGGCTCAGGTCATGATCCTGGAGTCCCGGGATCGAGTCCCACATTGGGCTCCCTGCTCAGCGAGGAGCCTGCTTCTCCCTCTAACCCTCCCCCATTTCATGTACTCTCTCTCTCTCTCTCTCATTCTCACTCTCTCAAAATAAATAAATAAATCTTTAAAAAAAAAAAAGAAGATGTTGAGCGTCGGGGGAGACTTTATAATGGAATAGTGAAGTCTGAGTAGGGCTGCAAGAGCACTAGAAACAGGGTAACTGGGCAGAAACTCCGTGACTTACAAGGTTAAAGTCAGAGGGATCGAATGACCAAGGCAATTAATATTTATTACAGAAGCTAAATGAAATTCAATTCATTCAACAATTACTTGTCATGAGCTTACTGTACACCAGGCATTCTTTTCAGAACTGAGAACACAGCAGTGAACAAAACAAAACTCCCACCCTCACTGAGCTTACACTCCACTAAGAAAACAGCCCATCAATAAACAGGCAACGGGGCAAATGACAATTGGTGCAGGATTACGGGAACAGGGAGTGCGAGCTCAGGTGAGGGGGCACGCTTCACTAATAAGGTGACATCTGAGGAAGGACTTATGGGAGAAGAGAGAGCAAGACATGCAGAAATCTGGAGGGAGGGTATTCTGTTCTCAAGGGACAGAGAACAGTCACACCAAGGGTCTGAGACAGGAAAAGCTCTGGTGTGTTCAAACAGCAAGAGAGAAGTAAGAGATGAGGTCATACAGGAGTTCGTACTAAGCGTCAGTTCTCACAAACAGTGAAGAGTTGGTTTTTACCCTGAGTGAGACAGGAATCCATGCAACGAGACTCTGAGCAGAAGGGTGACAGGATCTGACAGAGGGCAAAAGGCTCACTCTAGGTACAATGTGGAAAGTAACTTAGAAGGGACAGGTCAGAAGCAGAGAGACCAGTTAGGAGTGCCCTGCAATCATCCAGAAGACAGGTCACTTGGACCTGTGTAGTAGAAATATCAAAAATTATTAAGTTCTAGGTATGTTTTGAAAACAGACTTGAGAGGGCTTGCAGGCATTAAGGCTTGGCCGAAGAAACTGGAAAGAGAGAGTGGCCATTTCCTGAGTCAGGAAAGATTATGAGTAAAGTTATTTTGTGCTGGAAATAAAAAGTACAGTTTACACTGATGAATGTGAAATACTTATTATTCACTCAGGTGGAGAGGGTGGATGAGCTGTTGGATATACAAATCTGTACAGTCCAAGGAAAGGAGCCTGGCTAGAATTTTTTTTTAAGCTGAGGAGCAGGGGGGACATAAGCAGATAGATAGCTAAAGCCCTGAGACCAGATGAGATTTCCACCCCAGGGAGTGAGTACAACCAGAGAAGTCGGAGAACCAAGCCCCGGAGCTCTCAAATATTTAGAAGTCAACTTGACAGAAGGAACCAGGAAGAGCTAACTGAGAAGCAGCAGTCAGCAGGTAGGAGGCAAACAACAGACTGTGATGTCCCAAAAGTCAAATGAAGAAAGTTCATGTAGGAAAAGGGAATTATCAGCTGTGTCAAATGCTGCTGACAGGCCAAGTTAGACGAGCACTGAGAATTGACAACTGGATTTAGCAACATGGAGGTCATCGGTGACCTTGACCAGAGCTGTTTTTCTGAAGCAGTGAACGTAAAACCCTGACTGAAGTAAATTAAGACAGAAGAAGCACTGAAAATAAAATGTACATAGACAGTTCTTTCCAGGAATTTTAAGGTAAAGGGAAGCAAAAGAAATGGGATGGGAACTATGAAGAGGGCTTTTTTTTTTTAAGATAAGAAAAGTTACACATTGCAATAATAATCAGGTAGAGAGAAAAATTATTGATGCAAGAAAGAAAAAGGAGAAGTGCTAAAGCAATGCATTCAAGGTGAGGAGCTAGAAATAAATGTATCCCTAGTCAGAAGGAGGAGGAGCAGAGGACAGAACATTTGAGTTCCACTGCAGCTAGGTAAACAGATGCGGGGTAAAAGCACAAAAACATTCCCTTTAGATGGTTTCTATTTTCTTAGTAAAATAGAAGCCAAGTTCCTCAAATAAGAGTTACACATGGAGACAGAATGCACACAGGAGGAGGACACCGTAAATGGAGTAGAGAATATGAGGGAATCCTGAGAGCCACGGCAAGATGAAATGGACTTCACAGCTCCAGGCAAGCCCAAGCTGAACCTCCGAGCCAGGCAGGAGGCCTACTGCTGCTCTACAACACGACGGCCTAGCTCTTAGGTGCTGGGGAAGCTGCAGGTACACCAAGCAGAGCTTTGAGGATTCTAACAACGACCCTATTCTCTCCTCCCCTGTACAGCCTACACTGGCAGACTTGTGCTAGGTACCGCTCACTCACTCCTCCAGTCACAGATCTGACTTCATGTCCACTGACCAACTCCAAGCGCTCTGGCAGTGGTCAGTCAAGACCCAGCATCCGAATTCCACTCTCACAATTTCACCTGATCTCTGAGCAGCCCCTCCTATTTCAGCAATCATCCTCCTTCTCTGATTATTCACCCATTTTCCATCACTAGCTTCCCTTTTCCTGCCAGTCTTTAAACATTATTCTTCTAAAACAAACAAAACAAAACACAGCACACTATTTTTCTTCTCCATGATTTCAGGGCTGAGCCAGAAATCTGTTCTCAATCCACAAACTCTTCACAGGTAACCTAATCTGCTCCCAGGGTTTTAACCATCAACCCCAGAAATCCCTGGACAACAGTGTGAAAACCACTGGATTAGGGTATTAGCAAAAGTAAGTAAAGGGCACCTGGGTGGCTCAGTCGGTTGGGTGTTTCCCTTAGGCTTAGGTTGCAATACGCTGGGATTGATCCCTGCGTCAGGCTCCCTGTTCATAAGGGAGTCTGCTTCTCCCTCTCCCTCTGCCCCTCCCCCACACAGCTTGTGCTCGCTCTCTCGCATGCTCTCTCTAAAACATAAATAAAATCTTAAAAAAAAAAAAAGAGTGAAATGAACGGCCATAAATCCTAAGTAGATTGGGGAGGAAAAAAAGAAACCAAGTACAGAGTGATGGATAAGTGGAGATGTCTATCAACTGAGGCTCCCAGTAGAACTGCGGGAGACCAAGGAACGTGGAAGAAGAAAAGGTTATGATTAAAGAATGTTTATAGATTTTTAAACTTAGTATTTGAATTTAGAGAACAAAAGTGTCAGGAATTCCAGAAAGTTCATGCAGAAGCAGAAGATGAGAAGGCATGAGAGGTAATGAACAAAATGAAATTAAGAAACCAAAATGCATGGCATAAAATGAAAAGACTAATGGGAAGCGATTCATTTAAGAACGGAAATAAGGCTAACAATTATAAAAACAAATATAAGTATTACTAATTTAAATATAAAAGCCACGCATTAGGAAAATAAAAATACAACTATAACGGATTAGAAAACTCACAGAATGGGTTAGACTATTTTTCTAGTTCCAAAAGTGAGACTAGGAGCAAATGCCTCCCCTAAATGAGTGCATCTTCAACAGAAAGCAACCCAGAGATGAGTGAAATGAAAGCAAGCTGTCGTGATGCCTTTTATTGTCCCTATATCTGGTGGGAACAAAAGGAAATTCCTAACCAAAAAAGGAGAAAGGCGGGGCACCCTGGGTGGCTTAGCTGGTTCCGCACCTGTCTTTGGCTCAGGTCATGATCCCAGGGTCCTGGGATCTAGCCCCGCATGGGGCTCCCTGCTCAGTGGGGAGTCAGCTTCTCCCTCTCCCTCTGCCACTCCCCCTGCTTATGCTCTCTCTCTCTCTAATAAATAAATAAAATCTTAAAAAAAAAGAAGAAGAAGAAAGTCATTACAGCTCCTCGCCATTAACAGTGAGTAAGATACAGCTGATAAAAAGGGAGAGGAACAGGCTCTCATGGTTCTCTAAGAAGACTGAGCTCTTCCCTCCTGGTCAGGGAGGAAGAGCAAGGTTACTGAAACTCAAGCAGAAACAATACCAGTTGCATGTCTTCTATGCCAGCTAAACTAGACAGCAGAAAATTCAGCCCTCTCAGGGGCCACATGGCTTTAGTCCTGATGATGATCAAGGATGGCTATCCTAGAAACATACACTCTTCCAAAACTGAAACAAGAAGAAATAGAAAATTTGAACAGACCGATTTCTAGTAATAAAATTGAATGGGTAATGAAAAACCACCAACAAACAAAAGTCCAGGACCTGATGGCTTCACAGGTGAATCTACCAAACATTTAAAGAATGGTTAACACCTATTCTTCTCAAACTATTCCAAAAAGATAGAAGATGGAGAAAAGCTTCCAAATTCATCTTATAAGACCAGCATTACCCTGATACCAAAACCAGACAAAAACCTGAGGGGAAAAAAAAACAAGCTGATATCTCTGCTGAACATAGAGGCAAAAACTCTTCAACAAAATACTAGCAAACCCAATCCAACGATACATGAAAAAAATCATTCACCACAATCAAGTGGGATTTATTCCAGGGATTCAAACATGGTTCAATAGTCACAAACCAATCAATGTGATACCTCATACTAACAAGAGGCAGGATAAAAACCATATGATCATTTCGTAGATGCAGAAAAAGCAACTGACAACATCCATTCATGATAAAAACACTCAACAAAGTGAGTTTAGAGGGAGTAATACCTCAACATAATAAAGGTCATATATGAAAAATCTACAGTTAACATCATACTCAATGATGTAAAACTGAAAGCTTTTTCTCTATGATCAGGAACAAGGCAAGGATGTTCACTCTCACCACTTTTATTCAACAAAGTACTAGAAGTCCTAGCTGCAGCAATCAGGCAAGAAAAAGAAATAAAAGACATATATTGCTGAGGAAGTGGGGTGCCTGGGTGGCTCACTCGATAAGTGTCCAGCTCTTGATCTCAGATCAGGTCTTGATCTCAGGGTCGTGAGTTCAAGCCCCACATTGGACTCCATGCTAGGCATGGAGCCTACATTTAAAAAAAAAAAAAAATTGCTAAGGAAGAAGTAAAACTACTACTGTTTGCAGATGACATGACACAATATACAGAAAACACTAGAGACTCCACCAAAAAACTATTAGAACTGATACTGAATTCAGTAAAGTTGCAGGACACAAAATTAATATTCAGAAAACTTGCATTTCTATACACTGATAACAAAGTAGCAGAAAGAGAAATGAAAGTATCAATCCCATTTACGATTGTACCAAAAATAATAAAATACCTAGGACTAAACTCATCAAAAAGGTAAAACACCCATATTCTGAAAACTATAAGACATTCATGAAATAAAGATGACACAAACAAACAGAAAGATACACCATGCTCATGGACATGGAAGAATATTATTAAAATGTCCATACTAAAGCTATCTACAGATGCACTGCAATCCCTACCAAAATACCAATAGCATTTTTCCCAGACCTAGAACAAATAATCCTAAAATTTGTAGAGAACTACAAAAGACCTTGAATAACCAAAGCAATCTTGAGAAAGAACAAAACTGGAGGTATCACAATCCCAGATTTAAAAATATACTACAAAGCTAAAGTAATCAAAATAGTATAGTACTGGCACAAAAACAAGAAACATGGGTCAACAGAACAGGACAGAGAGACCAGAAACAAACCCATATCTATATGGTTAATTAATCTACAACAAAGGAGGCAAGAATATACAATGGGGAAAAGACAGTCTTCTCAATAAATGGTGCTGGGAAAACTGGACAGCTACATGCACAAGAATGAAACTGGACCATTTTCTTACAACATACCCCAAAATAAATTCAAAACAGATCAAAGACCTAAATATGAGACCTGAAATCATAAAACTCCAGAAGCAAACAGAGCTAGTAACCTCTTGGAAATCACCTTAGCAACATAGTTGTGGATATGTCTCCTGAAGCAAGAGATACAAAAGTAAAAATAAACCATTGGGACTACACCGAAACAAAAAGCTTTTTGCACAGCAAAGAAAACCATCCACAAAACAAACAGTCAACTTAATGACTGGGAGAAGATATTTGGAGCAAATATCCAAAATACATAAAGAACTTACACAACTCAATACCAAAAAAACAAACACTCCAATTTAAAAATGGGCAGAGGACCTGAATAGACATTTTTCCAAAAAACACATACAGATAAGCCTATGTGAAAAGATGTGCAACATCAGGGAAATGCAAATCAGAACCACCTTACACCAAAAACAAACAAACAAATAAATACGACCTCACACCAGTCAGAATGGTTAGTATCAAAAAGACAAAAAATAACAAGTGTTGGTGAAGATGTGGAGAAAGAGGACCCCTTGTGCACTGTTAGTGGGAATACAAATCAGTGCAGCCACTCTGTGAAACAGTATAGACGATCCTCAAAAAATTAAAAAAAGAAATACCATATGATCCAATATTTGCACTACGGGGTATTTACCCAAAGAAAACAAAAACATTAATTTGAAAAGATGTATATACTCATGTGTATTACAGCATTTTCTACAACAGCCAAGATACAGAGACAACCCAAGTGTCTACCAATAGATGAATGAGTAAAGAATATGTGGCACATATATATAAATAAAATAGAGTATTACTCAGCCATAAAAGAGAATGATATCTTGCCATTTGCAACAACATGGATGGACCTAAGGGTATTATGCTGAGTGAAATAAGTCAGACAAAGAAAGACAAAATATCGTATGATTTCACTTACATGTGGAATCTAAAAAAAATGAAAAGCAAACAACCAAACAAAATGGACTCTTAAATACAGAAAATAAACTGGTGGTTGCCAGAGGGAAGGTGGGTAGGAGGATGGGTGAAACAGATAAAGGGCATTAAGAGGTACAAACTTCCAGTTATAAAGTAAGTCAGTCACTGAGATGAAAAGTACAGCATAGGAAACATAGTCAATAATATTGTAAAAATGTTATATGGTGACAAATGGTGACTACATTTATTGTCGTGAGCACTGGGTAATGTACAAAATTGTTGAATCAATAGGTTGTACACCTAAAACTAATATAACATTGTATGTTAACTATACTTAAATTATAATTTTTTAATTAAAAAAAGGGCTAGGCATTTGGGAACTGAATTACCCGGTCACAAATAATCTAATAATGCTTTCAAAATACAATGTTAAAAGCTAAAATTCTTAAATTCCAGGTATAAAATTTGAACCTAAATTCAAACTGGTACATTATAATCAAATGGTACTACTTAGTAGCTTTTCATTCAAGGCCGATAGGCTTCAACTATTTTAGGGT
Source organism: Eumetopias jubatus (assembly GCF_037043125.1). NCBI lineage: Eukaryota > Metazoa > Chordata > Mammalia > Carnivora > Otariidae > Eumetopias > Eumetopias jubatus. The sequence continues at coordinate 368,230 of NW_028274905.1, read as the reverse complement.
AACCAGAAGGAATGAGTATCATAAAAGAGTCATGGGTGCAAAGACGCTCAAGGACTGTTACCGTGAACACATTTCTGACAAAATCTTGGCAGAGAAATGAGGAAACTATAATTGAGCCAATAATCTCATACCACAGCTGAGAGCCAATAGACACTGCTTTATTTTAAGGTCACTAAATCAAAAAATAGAGATGTTAAGTATCCTTTAACATTACAAGCTAACCACTAAAATAAAATTAAAATTCTTCAAGTTACCCTAAGAGCCAGGAAAACAACAATAAAACAAAGAAAAATCCAGACTATGTAGTAAAAGACAGGAAAACACCAACATTATGAAAATAATAATACAACAGATTAAAGATGAAACACTAAAACCAAAATTGTAAATGAGACAAATGATTAAAAGAAAACTCTCACAGATACAGACATATCTAAAATAAAGTGACTCATGCGCTTGGGTGGCTCAGCTGGTTGAGCGCCTGCCTTCGGCTCAGGTCCCTGACCCCAGACTTCTGGGGTGGAGCCCCGCACCGGGCTCCCTGCTCCACGGGAAGCCTGCTTCTCCCTCTCTTCCTTGCTCTCGCTCTCACTCTTCCTCTCAAAAAATCTTTTAAAAAAATGAAATAAAATAAAGTGACTCAAAAAGATTGAAAACAAAAGGATAAACAGAGACAAACCAGGCAGATGCTAACAAAGAAGCTGTCGTTTTTTTTTTTAATAAGGTGTGAAGACAAAATAGGGTACTTTATGAACAACAGTATCGCCCACAATGAAGAAAGAATCCTCATGTACCAAAAACACCAAGATAATTTTTCAAAACTGAGTACGAAAGGGAAAATGTAAACCACTACTTTAGTTGGGAGTCTTCAACTCACCATCAAAGAAAAAGCAAATGCAAACCAAATACATAATAATAAAAATGAATTTTTTAAAGTAATAATATTGCTCCAGTAAATAAATGGCTTTATCATACTCAATGCTATATACCTATAAATCCATGTCCTGCCACCCCAATGTCCTAGCCCCTCACAACTACTGTTTTCTGTTTCTATGGATTTGCCTATTCCGGATATTTCATATAAATGAAAACATAATATGCGCCTTTTTGTGTCTGTCTTCTTTCCCTTAGCATAATGTTTTCAAGGTTCATCCATGCTATAGCATGTACCAATACATAGTTCTTCCAGACTTTTTACAAGAAAAATAAAACACTATGTAATTAAAAACACAGTGAATATTTTGTTGCTAGCAGCTGCAAGCATTCCTTTCAGATACATTTGCATATGTTCATTGTTTATAACTGCAACAAACCACCTTTTAAAGAGATAAGAAAACAAAATTAGCAATATTCTATCTCCCAAACAATTAACATGACTTTGAAACACAAGCGGATATCCACTTTTCTGTTATCGGCACCATCATAATAAATTGCCCTGTGTCCATCAACTTGTGCTTCAATAAAGGTAAAACAGTATTTCCTCATAAACATCTAACAGAGACCTTTAACAAGGAGTAAATATTCTGTTTTTCAAGATTATCACAGTAAATGTCAAATTCAGTAATGTCATCTACAATATTACACTTTATTACTTATTGAGATTTTTCAGATTCTGTCTAATCTTACATTGTATGTCACCAGACAAAAGTTCTCTAAAAGAACTTTTAGAGACCCAGAGCATTTGACAAAATCCAATACCCATTTATGATAAAAGCTTCTGAGACCCAGACTCCAGCAAAACGTAAACAAAAGACAGTTTTACCTGAGAGAAGCTGCCACTAGAGCCAGCTGTCACTCACTTTGTCCTTCGTGTTCTACATCCCAAGCACAGCTATTCTACCCACAAAGCCCCCCCCTTCTGAACCCTCACAATACTCCTAGTTCACAGTATTTCAGCACAACCACTGATTTCCATTAAATGTTTCATGTAAATAAAATGTGTCTCCTAAAATTCTTATTATATATAGTTTAGGCACATTAAAGGTACTAATACAAACAGGAACTACCTCATACATCTCTTGAATCTTCCTGAGTGCCTAGATAAATAATTTTAAAATAAACAGAGTAAATTACAATCCTTCCCACTTCTGGTTCCTTAACCTCCATGAGGCCCAGTCACGGCAAAGGGGAGACACTTTGAATAGGATGAAAGACAGAAGTTTAAAATCGACTGGACTTGATTTTTCAATATGTGAGAGTGACCATAAAACTATTAGATGAGCCAAAGTTGTCACCAAAGGAAGGGAACAGAGATCCAACAAAGGATCCTTGCGAGCAGCAGTGGGAGAAAATGAAACTGCTTTACAACTATTTCTTACCAAGTTTACCCACACAATAACCAGTTAAGTACGACCTCTGAACGATACTAAGTCTTCCTTCCAGGAGAGGAACAGCTCTCCACTAATTATCTTCTTTGATTTTTTTAAATCAGAGTAGTTTTCCTCATATAGATCAGGTACATGTTTTGTTAGCTTTATACCTAAGCACTTTTTTCTTCATGCTAATGTTAATGGTGTATTTTTAATTTCAAATTCCAATTTTTCATCCCGGTATACAGGACAGCAACGGACTTTTGTGTATTAACGTTGTATCTTAATGTCTTGCTATAATCTATTAGTCCCAGGAGTTCTATTGTTGTTATTAACTTTCTGGGATTGTCTACCTAGACTATCATGTCATCTCTGAATGAAGACAGTTTGCTTTTTCTCTCCCCAATTTGTAAACCTATCAGTTCCTTTCCTTTTCTCACTGCATTAGCTAGGACTTCCACAAAAAAGCAGTGATAAAAGGGGACATCCTTGCCTTGTTTCTGATCTTAGTTGGAAAGCTTTTGGTTTCTTCATTAGTGTGATATTAGCTGTAGATATTTTGTGGATGTTCTTTATCAAGCTGAGGAAGTTCCCCTCTATTCTTGGTTTATTGAGAGCTTTTATCATAAATGGGTATTGGATTTTGTCAAATGCTCTCTCCGATAGGATATTAATAGGATTATATGCTATTTCTTCTTGAGTCTGTTGATGTGATGGATTACACCAAGTGATTTCTGAATGTAGAACCAGCCTTGCATACTTGGAATAAATCCCACTTGGTCGTGGTGTATAATAATTCTTTTGATATGCTACTGGATTTAGTTTGCTAATATTTTCTTGCAGAACTGTGCATTTATGCTCACAACAGATACTGGTCTGCAGTTTTCCTTTATTGCAATGTTTTTGTCCAATTTTAGTATTAAGGTAATGCTTGCGTCCTAGAATGAGCTAGAAGTGTTCGCTCTGCTTCTATTTTCTGTTCGAGATTACAGAGAATTGGTATCACATCTTCCTTAACCATTTGGTAGAATTCACCGGTGAAACCATCTAGGACTGTTTGGAAGGTCAATTGCTGATTCAATTTCTTTAAAAGATACAGGCCTACTCAGATTATCTGTTTCTCATTCTATTACACTTTATTTGATTTCTACCATTCCTTCATTCTTAAAGTTTCCATCTCTTTGCTTACATTATCCATCTGTTCTTGCATATTGTGCACTATTTCAATTACCACCCTTGGCATATTAATTAGTTATTTCAAATTCGGGCTTTATAAACCCCAAGTCTCTGTCATATCTAAATCTGCTTCTGATGCTTGCTTTGTATCTTTCAACTGTATATTTTGCCTTTTGGTTTTTAAATTTTTTCATTAAAAGTCAAGGCATTATAGGGGCACCTGGGTGACTCAGTCAGTTAAGCATGTGCCTTTGGCTCAGGTAGGATCCCAGGGTTCTGGGATCGAGCCCCACATCGGGCTACCAGCTCAGCGGGGAGCCTGCTTCTCCCTCTCCCTCTGGTGCTCCCCCTGCTTGTACTTTCTCTAACTGCCAAATAAATAAATAAACTATTTTTTAAAAAAGACATTATACTAGAGGAGCTAGGGAAAAAACAGCAAATAAAGCCTAAACCCAGCAGGAGAAGAGAAATAATAAAGATCAGAGCAGAAATCAATGAAATAGAAACCAAAAGAACAGTAGAACACATCAACGAAACTAGGAGCTGGTTCTTTGAAAGAATTAACAAGATTGATAAACCCCAGGCCAGACTTATCCAAAAGAAAAGAGAAATGACCCAAATCAACAAAATCATGAATGAAAGAGGAGAGATCACAACCAACACCAAAGAAATACAAACAATCATAAGAACATATTATGAGCAACTATACGACAGCAAATTAGATAACCTGGAAGAAATGGATGCATTCCTAGAGATGTATCAACTACCAAAACTGAACCAGGAAGAAATAGAAAACCTGAACAGACCTATAACCACTACAGAAATTGAAGTAGTCATCAAATATCTCCCAACAAACAAAAGCCCAGGGCCAGATGGCTTCCCAGGGGAATTTACCAAACATTTAAAGAAGAATTAATACCTATTCTCCTGAAACTGTTCCAAAAAATAGAAATGGAAGGAAAACTTCCAAACCCATTTTATGTGACCACCATTACCTTGATCCCAAAACCAAAGACCCCATCAAAAAGGAGAATTACAGACCAGTATCCTTGATGAACACAGATGCAAAAATTCTCACCAAAATACTAGCCAATAGGATCCAACAGTACATTAAAAGGATTATTCACCATGACCAAGAGGGATTTATCCCTGGGCTGCAAGGTTGGTTCAACATCCACAAACCAATCAATGTGATATAACATATTAACAAAAGAAAGAACAAGAATCATTTGATCCTCTCAATAGATGCAGAGAAAGTATTTCACAAAGTACAGCATTCCTTCTCGATCCAAACTCTTCAGAGTATAGGGATAAAGGGTACATACCTCAATATCATAAAAGCCATCTATGAAAAACCTACAGAGAATATCATTCTCAATGGGGAAAAACTGAGAGCTTTCCCCCTAAGGTCAGGAACGTGGCAGGGATGTCCACTATCACCACTGCTATTCAACATATTACTAGAAGTCCTAAACACGGCAAACAGACAACAAAATCAAAGGCATCCAAAACAGCAAAGAGAAAGTCAAACTCTCACTCTTTGCAGATGATATGATACTGTATGTGGAAAACCCAAAAGACTCCACCCCAAAACTGCTAGAACTCATACAGGAATTCAGTAAAGTGGCAGGATATAAAATCAATGCACAGAAATCAGTGGCATTCCTATACACCAACAAGACAGAAGAGAGACAAATCAAGGAGTCGATCCCATTTACAATTGCACCCAAAACCATAAGATACCCAGGAATAAATTTAACCAAAGAGGCAAAGGATCTGTACTCAGAAAACTATAAAATACTCATGAAAGAAATTGAAGAAGACACAAAGAAATGGAAAAACGTTCCATGCTCATGGATTGGAAGAACAAATGTTGTGAAGATGTCAATGCTACCTAGAGCAATCTACACATTCAATGCAATCCCCATCAAAATACCATCCACTTTTTTCAAAGACATGGAACAAATAATCCTAAAATTTGTATGGAACCAGAAGAGACCCCGAACAGCCAGAGGAATATTGAAAAAGAAAAGCAAAGCTGGCGGCATCACAATTCCGGACTTCCAGCTCTATTACAAAGCTGTCATCATCAAGACACTATGGTCCTGGCACAAAAACAGACACATAGATCAATGGAACAGAATCGAGAGCCCAGAAATGGACCCTCAACTCTATGGTCAACTCATCTTGGACAAAGCAGGAAACAATGTCCAATGGAAAAAAGACAGTCTCTTCAACAAATGGTGTTGGGAAAATTGGACAGCTGCATGCAGAAGAATGAAACTGGACCATTTCCTTACACCACACACAAAAATAGACTCCAAATGGTTGAAAGACCTAAATGTGAGACAGGAGTCCATCAATATCCTAAAGGAGAACACAGGTAGCAACCTCTTCGACCTCAGCTTCTTCCTAGCAACATCGCCAAAGGCAAGGGAAGCAAGGGCAAAAATGAACTATTGGGATTTCATCAAGATAAAAAGCTTTTGCACAGCAAAAGAAACAGTCCACAAAACCAAAAGACAACCGACAGAATGGGAGAAAATATGTGCAAATGACATATCAGATAAAGGGCTAGTATCCAAAATCTATAAAGAACTTATCAAACTCAACACCCAAAGAACAAATAATCCAATCAAGAAATGGGCAGAAGACATGAACAGACATTTTTCCAAAGAAGACATCCAAATGGCCAACAGACACATGAAAAAGTGCTCAACATCGCTCAGCATCAGGGAAATCCAAATCAAAACCTCAATGAGATACCACCTCACACCAGTCAGAATGGCTAAAATTAACAAGTCAGGAAACGACAGATGTTGGAGGGGATGCGGAGAAAGGGGAACCCTCCTACACTGTTGGTGGGAATGCAAGCTGGTGCAACCACCCTGGACAACAGTGTGGAGGTTCCTAAAAAAGTTGAAAATGGAGCTACCATACGATCCAGCAATTGCACTACTGGGTATTTACCCCAAGGCTACAAATGGAGGGATCCGAAGGGGTACGTGCACCCCGATGTGTATAGCAGCAGTGTCCACAACAGCCGAACTGTGGAAAGAGCCGAGATGTCCACCGACAGATGAATGGATAAAGAAGATGTGGTGTATATACATAGAATGGAATATCACTCAGCCATTAGACAGGGTGAATACTTACCATTTACATCAACGTGGATGGAACTGGAGGATATTATGCTGAGCGAAGTAAGTCAATCACAGAAAGACAATTATATGGTTTCACTCATATGTGAAATATAAGAAATAGCACAGAGAATCAAAAACTAACGATGTAATGTATGGTGATTAACATAACATAATTAAAAAAGAGAGAAAGAAATAGCAAAGAGGATCATAGGGGAAGGGAGGGAAAACTGAATGAGAAGTCATCAGAGAAGGAGAAAAACCATGAGAGACTCTTAACTCTAGGAAACAAACTGAGGGTTGCAGGAGGGGTCATGGGTGGAGGGATGGGCATTAAGGAGGGATGTGATGAGCACTGGGTGTTATACATAACTGATAAATTATTGAACACTACATCTGAAACTAATGACATACTATATATGTTGGCTAACTGCATTTAAATATATATATATATATAAAGAAAATGAATCTAGATGCAGATATATCTTTCACAAAAATTAACTCAAAATAGATCAGTCTTTTTTTTTAAAGATTTTATTTATTTATTTGAGAGAGAGAATGAGAGAGAGAGAGAGCACATGAGAGGGGGGAGGGTCAGAGGGAGAAGCAGACTCCCTGCTGAGCAGGGAGCCCGATGCGGGACTCGATCCCGGGACTCCGGGATCATGACCTGAGCCGAAGGCAGTCGCCTAACCGACTGAGCCACCCAGGCGCCCGGAAAATAGATCAGTCTTAAATGCAAAACATGAAACTGCAAAAAATGCAGGTAATCTTAGGTTTGGCAATGACTTTTTAGATATGACTTGAAAAGCATAATCCATGGAAAAAAATGATAAGTTGGACAGGATTATAATTAAAAACTTCTGCTCTGGGGGCGCCTGGGTGGCTCAGTTGTTAAGCGTCTGCCTTCGGCTCAGGTCACAGTCCCAGGGTCCTGGGATCGAGCCCCGCATCGGGCTCCCTGCTCCGCGGGAAGCCTGCTGCTCCCTCTCCCACTCCCCCTGCTTGTGTTCCCTCTCTCGCTGTGTCTCTCTCTGTCAAATGAACAAATAAAATCTTAAGATAGATATATAAATAAATAGATAGATAGATAGATAGATAGATAGATAGATAGATAGATAAATAAATAAATAAAAACTTCTGCTCTGTGAAAGACACTGCTAAGAGAAGACAAGCCACAGGCTGGTGGAAATTTGTACAAAACACATAGCCAGTAAAGAAGTTGAACCCAAAATACAGAAAGAACTCTTAAAACTCAAAAAACAACACAAATTAAAAAGTGAGCTAGAGATCTGAAGAGACAGCTCACCAAAAAAGATATGCCCCTTTCTTTACCATACACAAGAATTAACTCAAAGTGGATCAGATATAAATGTGACAGCTAAAATGGTAAAATTCTTGGGAAAAAGTACAAGAGTCTTTATGACCTTTGATTGGCAAGGCCTTCTAGAATATGACATAAATACAAAAGTGACCAAAAAAATTTTATAGGTGAATTGTATTTCAACAAGATTAAAAACTTCTGTGGTGCAATCAAGAAAGTGAAAAGATGACCCACAGAATAGAAGAAAATATATGCAAGTCATATGTTTGATAAGGGCATTATATCGAAAATATACAACTCAATAATGAGAAAAAAAAGAAACCCAATCTGAAAAAGGACAAAGGCTGAATAGACACTCTTCCAAAGAAGATACACAAATGACCAATAAACACACGGGAAGATGTTCAACATCATTAGTCATTAGGGAAATGCAAATCAAAACCACAATGAGGGATGCTTCGTTGTCTCAGTCAGAAGAGAGTGCGACTCTGGATCTTGGGGTTGTGAGTTCAAGCCCCAGGTGGGGTGCAGAGATTGATTACTTAAATAAATAAAACTTTAAAATACACACACACACACACACACACACAATGAGATAACACTTCATATTCACTAGGATGGCTACAGTTAGAACTCAAGGAGCGCCTAGGTTACTCAGTCAGTTAAGTGTCTGCCTTCCGCTCAGGTCATGATCCCAGGGTCCTGGGATTGAGCCCTATGTCAGGCTCTACGCTCAGCGGGGAGCCTGCTTTTCCCTCTCCCTCTGTCTCCCTCTCCCTCTGCCTGCCACTCCATCTGCTTGTGCTCTCTTTCTGTCAAATGAATAAAGTCATTTTAAAAGAGAATTAAAATGACAGTTAACAAGTGTTAAAGAAGATGTAGAAAAATTGAAATGTGGTAGAAATGGGAAATCGTGCTCCAACTTTGGAAAACAGTTTGACGGTTCCTCAAAATATTAAACACAGAGGTATCATACGACCCAGAAATTCCATCCAAGAGAAATGAAAACATACATCCACACAAAAACTTGTACATGAATGTTCACAGCAGCATTTTTTATAAGAGCCAAAAAGTGGAAAAAATCTAAAGTTCCATCAACTAAAGAATGAATAAACAAAATGTGGCACATCCCTATAATGAAATATTATTTGACCACAAAAAAATGAAGTATTGATGCATGCTACAATGTGGATGAATCCTGAAAACATCATGCTAACTGAAAGAAGCTAGACACACCAAAAAACACACATTGCATGATTCAATTTATATGAAATATACAGAATGGGCAAATCCATTAAGAAAGTAGATTAGCAGTTGCCTAGGACTGGAGGGAAGAGAATTCAGGAGGAAATGGGGAATGACTGCTATAGTGTATGGCAGTCATTCTGGGTGTAGGGTTTCTTCTGGAGATAAATAAAAATATTCTGGGTATAGGGTTTCTTCTGGAGATAAATAAAAATATTCTAGAACTAAATTGTGGTGATGGTTACACAACTCTTGAATATACTAAAAACCACTAAATTGGGTGAATTATATGGTAGGTGAATCACATCTCAATAAAACTTAAAAAAAAAGTTGAGTTTGTTTTTGTGCAGCATTTCCACTGTTCTGGTGAGAAGAAAACACATACACATATATTAACTGTTAAATATAAATTGCGTAATTTCAGTGTTTGAACGAGTTCAATGCTCTTACATTTGCATTTAAAACTAATACTGCATTATTTCTATACACTAATAATGAAGCAGCAAAAAGAAATTAAGAAAACAATTCAATTTATAATTGCACCAAAAATAATAAAATACCTAGGAATAAGCTTAACCAAGGAGTCGAAAGACCTGTACTCTGAAGACTATAAATCAATGATGAAAGAAACTGAAAATGACACAAATGGAAAGACGTTCTATGCTCATCGATTAGACCAAATATTGTTAAAATGTCTGTACTACTAAAGCAATCTACAGATATAATGTAATCCATATCAAAATACCAACAGCATTTTTCACAGAACTAAAATGAGCAATCCCAAAATTTGTATGAAACCACAAAAGACCCTGAATAAACAAAGTAATCCTGAAAAAGAAAAACAAAACTAGAGGTATCACAATTCCAGGTTTCAAGTGAACATTCATGTACAGGTTCCACTATTAAGCTGTAGTAATCAGAACAGTATGGTACTGGCACAAAAACAGATATACAGACCAAGGGAACTGAATAGAAAACCCAGAAATAAACCCCCAATTATATGGTCAACTAATGTTCAACAAAGGACGCAGGAATATACAATGGGAAAAACAGTCTCTTCACCAAATGATCTTGGGAAAACTGGACAGCTACATGTACAAGAATGAAATCACACCACTTTCTTCACCACACATAAAAATAAACTCAAAGTGGATTAAGGACCTAAATGTGAGACCCAAAACCATTAAAAGCCTAGAAGAGATCACAAGCAGTAATTTCTCTGACACTAGCCATAACAACATTTTTCTAGATGTCTCCTAAGGCAAGGGAAGCAGAATAAACTACTGGGGCTACACCAAAATAAAAAGTTTCTGCACAGCAAAGGAAACAATCAACAAAACTAAAAGAAAACCTATGATATGGGAGAAGATATTTCCAAATGGCATATCCAATAAAGGGTGAGTATCCAAAATATATTTAAAAAAAATTTATGCAACACCCAAAAACCAAAAACCCAATTAAAAAATGGGTAGAAGACATTAACAAACATTTCTCCAAAAAAGACATCAAGATGGCCAACAGACATATGAAAAGATGCTCAACATCACTCATCACAAGGAAATATAAATCAAAATCACAGTAAGATATCACCTCACACCTGTCAGAATGGCTAAAATCAAAAACACAAGAAACAACAAGTGTTGGAGAGGATGTGGAGGAAAAAAACCCTTGGGCACTGTTGGTGGGAACGCAAACTGGTGCAGCCATTGTGGAAAACTGTACTGAGGTTCCTCAAATAATTAAAAATAGAACTACCCTATGATCCAGTAATCACACTACTAGATATTTACCCAAAGAATATAAAAACACTAGGGGTGCCTGGGTGGCTCAGTCATTCAGCGTCTGCCTTCAGCTCGGGTCATGATCCCAGGGTCCTGGGATCGAGCCCCGCATCGGGCTCCCTGCTCAGCAGGAAGCCTGCTTCTCCCTCTCCCACTCCCCCTGCTTGTGTTCCCTCGCTTGCTGTCTCTCTGTCAAATAAATAAAATCTTAAAAAATAAAAATAAAAACGCTAATTCAAAAGGATATATGCACCCCTATGTTTATTACAGCATTGTTTACAATAGCCAAAATATGGAAGCAGCCCAAGTGTCCAGGAACTGACGAATGGAGAAAGAAGACGTGGTATGTACATACAACGGAATATTACTCAGCCATAAAAAAGAATGAAATCTTGCCATGGCAACATGTATGTATCTAGAGATTATAATGCAAAGCAAAATTAAGTCAGAGAAAACAAATACCATGAGTTCACTCATGTGTGGAATTTAAGAAACAAAAGAAACAGAGGAAGGGGGAAAAAAGAAACAAACCAAGAAACAGACTCAACTACAGAGAACAAGCAGGGATGGTTACTAGGGGGGAGGTTGGTGGGGAGATGGGCCAAATAGGTGAAGGGGATTAAGAAGAGTACACTAAACTTGATGAGTACTGAGTAATACATGGAACTGGTGAATTACTGTATTGTATACCCGAAACTAATATAATAACACAGTATGTTAACTATACCGGAATTAAAAGTAAAAAATTTTTATTTAGAACATTGGATATCAAACAAAAAAACACCATGGCGATTTAGAAAAAAAAAAAACCACATAATAAAAGGAAAAGCTTTATATTTTAGTACCTCTAACAGCACTTCTTTCCCTGCTTTTTGAAAAAAGCATCCATATTTTCACTTTGAACTGGACCCAAACAATTATGAAGCCAGCCCCGGAACATATTTAAAAGTTACTGCATGTAACTTCCTAGAGAGTAAGTACAAAAGCATGAACATGAAGAAAAAATTTCCCATCACCTTGCTTTCATTATCTAGATGTCCCTCAAGTTAACAAAGTTACATCAAGTGCTCTTGATAACTAGAACTCTGAAACACATTCAAAAATCATCTATTCTTAAAGAAGCTTAACTGAATACAGCAAAGTCAACAGAAATAATAAATCCCAATGTACTAAGTAATGGTCATGTTTCCAGTACCATACCAAGCACTCTCCTAGCATTATCTCACTTAATTGTCACACCTTTAAGGTAGGTGTTATTTTTTTTTTTAAGATTTTATTTATTGGGGGGGAGGAGCAAGAGAGCAGAGGAGGAGGAGACCTAAATTTCGTCTGGTCCCATGAATTCAGCTGAATAGGGATCAAACCATTCTGAACACCTACGAACTCAACAGGAGATCGAAGAAAAGAATAGCAGCAACTCTCTGAACAGAAAAGCAACCACTTTCTGGAAGGCAGGACATGCGAGAAGTGAACCCGAGGCAACATTCGGGAAGATAGATGGCGGGGGAGGGGGCCTCCGTCCACCGTCACTGGCAAGTGACAGAGCAGCGGAGCACAAAATCAGAAATTTTAGAAGTCGGCTCTGCTGAGGGACGTCGCTCCAGTGGCTAAGCCGGGGGGGGGGGGGGGGTGTGGAACCCTCGCTGGGACAGTGTGGTCTCAGGACCCTCGGGGTCACAGAAACACCGGGGGTGCCTGAGTGCGGCAGAGCTCCCAGGTATCGGAGTGGGGAAGCCGGCTGCAGAGACAGAGCCAAGGAGTGGGCTCTCAGCTCGGGGTGGCCATAAACTGTGATCCGCGGCCCAGTCGGGCCACTGCTCCTCCAGCAGGGACCCAACAAGCGGCAGATCCGGGGAGACTCCCCTTCCTCCCCCGGGAGGAGCGGCGCGGGAGCGCACCGCAGGGATCTGCTGGGTTTGGAGACACCACACGGGATCCTGAGCCAGAGATAGAAACCCTTGGTCACAGGCCAGGTGAGCACAGAGTGCGGCAGGAGACCGGGGAGACGGGAGTGACTGAGTGCTTTTCTCTGGGGGCGCACTGAGGAGCGGGGCCCCGAGTTCTCGGCTCCTCAGGGGCAGAGATTGGGAGGCTGCCATTTTCACTTCCATCCTCCAAAGCTGCACGGAAAGCTTGCAGGGAACAAAAGCTCCCGAGAGCAAACCCGAGCAGATTACTTAGCCTGACCTGGCAAGGGTGGGGCAATTCGGCCTCCGGCAAAGACATTTAGAAACCACGGCAACAGGCCCCACCCCCAGAAGATCAGCACGAACAGCCAGCCAAGACCAAGTTTACCGATCAAGGAGAACGGGAGAACTCCAGCGCTAGGGGAATACTGCACATAGAATTCATGGCTTTTTTCCCATGATTCTTTAGTCGTTCAAAGTTAATTTTTTTTCACTTTCTCTTTTTTTCTTTTTTTGAATTTTTCTTTTTCCCTTTTTCAACATCTTATCAATCCCTTTTTTTAAAAAATCTTTTTTATATTTCATTTTTAGAGTCATATTCTAACCTTTCAGAGTAGTTAACCTTATTTTTGGTATATATATATAAGTTGTTCTCTCTTTAAAATTTTGGGATACAGTTTCTTCTAACAGACCAAAAAATACCCTAAATCACTAGTGTATGGCTTTGTTTTAGTCTCCTGCCTGATCACATTCTCTCCCTTTTTTTTAATCCTCTCCTTTCTTTTTTCAACCAACTTCTTATCAATTCCTTTTATAAAATCTTTTATAATTTTCACCTCTAGTCATATTCCCTCCCTTCATCCTATTTACCCTTATTTTTGTACATATGTAAGTTTTTCTTTAATATTTTGGGAGACACTTTCTTCTAACAGACCAAAATATGCCCAAAATCTAGTGTGTGGCACTGATCTATGCAGCAGCCTGATCATATTTGATCATAATCTGTTCTTTGGTTTGTTTGTTTTTATCTTTTTCTTTCCCTTTCTCCCCCCCCCCCCCCCGTTTCAGGTCTCTTCTGATTTGTTTAGTGTATATTTTTCTGGGGTTGTTGTTACCCTGTTAGCATTTTGTTCTCTCATTCATCTATTCTCCTCTGGACAAAATGACAAGATGGAACAAATCACCTCAAAAAAAAGAACAAGAGGCAGTACCAACTGTCAGGGACCTAATCAATATGGACATTAGTAAGATGTCGGAACTAGAGTTCAGAATGATGATTTTAAAGATACTAGCTGGGCCTGAAAAACGCATGGAAGATATTAGAGAAACCCTTTCTGGAGAAATAAAATAACTAAAATCTAACCAAGTCGAAATCAAAAAGGCTATTAATGAGGTGCAATCAAAAATGGAGGCTCTACCTGCTAGGATAAATGAGGCAGAAAGAATCAGCGATATAGAAGACCAAATGATGGAAAATAAAGAAGCTGAGAAAAAAAGAGAGATAAACAACTACTGGATCACTAGGGCAGAATTCAAGAGATAAGTGATACCATAAGATGAAACAATATTAGAATAATTGGGATCCCAGAAGAAAAAGAAAGAGAGAGAAGGGCAGAAGGTATATTGGAGCAAATTAAAGCAGAGAACTTCCCTAATTTCGGGAAGGAAACAGGCATCAAAATCCAAGAGGCACAGAAAAACCCCGTCAAAATCAATAAAAATAGGTCAACACCCCGACAACTAATAGGAAAATTTATGAGTCTCAGAGACAAAGAGAAAATCCTGAAAGCAGCTCGGGAGAAGAGATATGTAACCTACAATGGTAGAAACATTAGATTGGCAACAGACCTATCCACAGAGACCTGGCAGGCCAGAAAGGACTGGCAAGATATATTCAGAGCACTAAATGAGAAAAATATGCAGCCAGGCAAGAATCCTATATCCAGCTAGGCTGTCATTGAAAATAGAAGGAGAGATAAAAACCTTCCAAGGACAAACAAAAACTAAAGGAATTTGCAAACACGAAACCAGCCCTACAAGAAATATTGAAAGGGGTCCCCTAAGCAAAGAGAGAGCCTCAAAGTAACATAGACCAGAAAGGAACAGACAATATACAGTAACAGTCATCTTACTGGCAATACAATGGCACTAAATTCCTATCTTTCAATAGTTACCCTGAATGTAAATGGGCTAAATGCCCCAATCAAAAGACACAGGCTATCAGATTGGATTAAAAAACAAGACCCATCGATATGCTGTCTGCAAGAGACTCATTTTGGACCCAAAGACACTCCCAGATTGAAAGTGAGGCGGTGAAAAACCATTTGCCCCGCTAATGGACACCAAAAGAAAGCTGGGGTGGCAATCCTTATATCAGACAAATTAGATTTTAAACCAAAGACTATAATAAGAGAGGAGCAAGGACACTATATCATATTTAAATCATGGGAGCAGTCAATTATATAAGCCAATTAATAACAAAAGCAAAGAAACACATCAACAACAATACAATAATAGTGGGGGACTTTAACACCCCCGACTGAAATGGACAGATCCTCTAAGCAAAACATCAACAAGGAAATAAAGACTTTAAATGACACACTGGACCAAATGGACTTTACAGACATATTCAGAACATTCCATCCCAAAGCAACAGAATACACATTCTTCTCTAGTGCCCATGGAACATTCTCCAGAATTGATCACATCCTAGGTCACAAATCAGGGATCAACCGGTACCAAAAGATTGGGATCATTCCCTGCATATTTTCAGACCACAATGCTTTGAAACTAGAACTCAATCACAAGAGGAAAGTCAGAAAGAACTCAAATACATGGAGGCTAAAAAGCATCCTACTAAATAATGAATGGGTCAACCAGGAAATTAAAGAATTAAAAAAATTCATAGAGGGTGCCTGGGTGGCTCAGGCATTAAGCGTCTGCCTTCAGCTCAGGTCATGATCCCAGGGTCCTGGGATCAAGTCCCACATCGGGCTCCCTCCTCGGGGGGAAGCCTGCTTCTCACTCTCCCACTCCCACTGCTTGTATTCCTACTCTTGCAATCTCTGTCTCTGTCAAATAAATAAATAAAATCTTTAAAAAAACAAAAATTAAAATTTTTTAAATAAAAAAATTCATGGAAACCAATGAAAATGAAAACACATGTTCAAAATCTTTGGGATGCAGCAAAGGCAGTCCTGAGAGGAAAGTATATAGCAATACCAGCCTTTCTCAAGAAACAAGAAAGGTCTCAAATACACAACCTGACCCTACAACTAAAGGAGCTGGAGAAAGAACAGCAAATAAAGCCTAAACCCAGCAGAAGAAGAGAAATAATAAAGATCAGGGCAGAAAGCAATGAAATAGAAACCAAAAGAACAGTAGAACAGATCAAGGAAACTAGGAGCTGGTTCTCTGAAAGAATTAACAAGATTGAAAAACCCCTAGCCAGACTTATCAAAAAGAAAAGAGAAATGACCCAAATAAATAAAATCATGAATGAAAGAAGAGAGATCACATCTAACACCAAAGAAATACAAACAATTATAAGAACATATTATGGGGCGCCTGAGTTGGCTCAATTGGTTAAGCGACTGCCTTCGGCTCAGGTCATGATCCCGGAGTCCCGGGATCAAGTCCCACATCGGGCTCCCTGCTCAGCAGGGAGTCTGCTTCTCCCTCTGACCCTCTTCCCTCTCGTGCTCTCTATCTCTCATTCTCTCTCTCTCAAATAAATAAATAAAATCTTTAAAAAAAAACATATTATGAGCAACTATACGCCAGCAAATTAGATAATCTGGAAGAAATGGATGCATTCCTAGAGATGTATCAACTACCAAAACTGAACCAGGAAGAAATAGAAAGCCTGAACAGACGTATAACCACTACAGAAATTGAAGCAGTCATCAAAAATCTCCCAACAAGCAAGAGCCCAGGGCCAGATGGCTTCCGACGGAAATTCTACCGAAGATTTAAAGAAGAATTAATACCTACTCTTCTGAAACTGTTCCAAAAAATAGAAATGGAAGGAAAACTTCCAAACTTGTTTTATGAGGCCACCATTACCTTGATCCCAAAACCAGACAAAGACCCCATCAAAAAGGAGAATTACAGACCAATATCCTTGATAAACATGGATACAAAAATTCTCACCAGAATACTAGCCAATAGGATCCAACAGTACATTTAAAGGATTATTCACCACGACCAAGTGGGATTTATCCCTGGGCTGCAAGGTTGCTTCAACATCCGCGAATCAATCAATGTGATGCAATACATTGATAAAAGAAAGAACAAGAACCATATGATCCTCTCAATAGATGCAGAGAAAGCATTTGACAAAGTACAGCATCCTTTCTTGATCAAAACTCTTCAGAGTATAGGGATAAAGGGTACATACCTCAATATCATAAAAGCCATCTATGAAAAACCTACAGCGAGTATCATTCTCAATGGGGAAAAACTGGGAGCTTTCCCCCTAAGGTCAGGAACGTGGCAGGGATGTCCACTATCACCACTGCTATTCAACATAGTACTAGAAGTCCTAGCCACGGCAATCAGACAACAAAAAGAAATCAAAGGCATCCGAACCAGCAAAGAAGAACTCAAACTCTCACTCTTTGCAGATGATATGATACGGTATGTGGAAAACCCAAAAGACTCCACCCCAAAACTGCTAGAACTCATACAGGAATTCAGTAAAGTGGCAGGATATAAAATCAATGCACAAAAATCAGTGGCATTCCTATACACCAACAACAAGACAGAAGAGAGAGAAATTAAGGAGTCGATCCCATTTACAATTGCACCCAAAACCATAAGATACCTAGGAATAAATCTAACCAAAGAGGCAAAGCATCTGTACTCAGAAAACTATAAAATACTCATAAAAGAAATTGAGGAAGACACAAAGAAATGGAAAAACGTTCCATGCTCATGGATTGGAAGAACAAATACTGTGAAGATGTCAATGCTACCTAGAGCAATCTACACATTCAATGCAATCCCCATCAAAATACCATCCACTTTTTTCAAAGAAATGGAGCAAATAATCCTAAAATTTGTATGGAACCAGAAAAGACCCTAAATAGCCAGAGGAATGTTGAAAAAGAAAAGCAAAGCTGGTGGCATCACAATTCCGGACTTCCAGCTCTATTACGAAGCTGTTATCATCAAGATAGTATGGTACTGGCACAAAAACAGACACATAGATCAATGGAACAGAATCGAGAGCCCAGAAATGGACCCTCAACTCTATGGTCAACTCATCTTTCACAAAGCAGGAAAGACTGTCCAATGGAGAAAAGACAGTCTCTTCAACAAATGGTGTTGGGAAAACTGGACAGCCATATGCAGAAGAAGGAAACTGGACCATTTCCTTACACCACACACAAAAATAGACTCCAAATGGCTGAAAGACCCAAATGTGAGACAGGATTCCAACAAAATCCTAAAGGAGAACACAGGCAGCAACCTCTTCGACCTCAGCTGCAGCAACTTCTTCCCAGAAACATCGCCAAAGGCAAGGGAAGCAAGGACAAAAATGAACTATTGGGACTTCATCAAGATAAAAAGCTTCTGCACGGCAAAAGAAAGAGTCAACAAAACCAAAAGACAACCGACAGAATGGGAGAAGATATTTGCAAATGACATATCAAATAAAGGGCTAGTATCCAAAATCTATAAAGAACTTACCAAACTCAACACACAAAGAACAATGATTCAATCAAGAAATGGGCAGAAGACATGAATAGACATTTTTCCAAAGAAGACATCCAAATGGCCAACAGACACAAGAAAAAGTGCTCAACATCGCTCGGCATCAGGGAAATCCAAATCAAAACCTCAATGAGATACCACCTCACACCTCACAGAATGGCTAAAATTAACAATTCAGGAAACAACTGATGTTGGCGGGATGTGGAGAAAGGAGAACCCTCCTACACTGTTGGTGGGAATGCAAGCTGGTGCAACCACTCTGGAAAACAGTATAGAGGTTCCTCAAAAAGTTGAAAATAGAGCTACCCTACAACCCAGCAATTGCACTACTGGGTATTTACCCCAAAGATACAAATGGAGGGATCCGAAGGTGTATGTGCACCCTGATATTTATAGCAGCAATGTCCACAATAGCCAAACTATGGAAAGAGCCAAGATGTCCACTGACAGATGAATGGATAAAGAAGATATGGTGTATATACACAATGGAATATTATACAGCCATCAAAAGGAATGAAATCTTGCCATTTGCAACAACGTGGATGGAACTGGAGGGTATTATGCTGAGCGAAATAAGTCAATCAGAGAAAGACATGTATCATATGACCTCACTGATATGAGGAATTCTTAATCTCAGGAAACAAACTGAGTGTTGCTGGAGTGGTGGGGGGTGGGAGGGATGGGGTGGCTGGGTGAAAGACAGTGGGGGAGGGTACGTGCTATGGTGAATGCTGTGAATTGTCTAAGACTGTTGAATCACAGACCTGTACCTCTGAAACAAATAATACATTATACATATAATACATTATATGTTAAAAAAAAAAAAGAAGATAGCAGGAAGGGAAAAATGAAGGGGGGGAATTGGAGGGGGAGACAAACCATGAGAAACTATGGACTCTGAGAAAGAAACTGAGGGTTCTAGAGGGGAGGGGGGTGGGGGGATGGGTTAGCCTGGTGATGGGTACTAAAGAGGGCACGTTCTGCGTGGAGCACTGGGTGTTATGCACAAACAATGAGTCATGGAACACTACATCAAAAGCTAATGATGCGATGTATGGTGATTAACATGATAAAAAAAAAGAGTACATGAGGATTCACCATGCTATTTTTGCAATGTATCTATCACTCTGAATTAATTTTAAAAAATCAAAAAAAAGATTTTATTTGTCAGAAAGAGAGAGAGCACACAAGCAGGGGGAGCAGCAGGCTCCCCGCTGAGCAGGGAGCCCAATGCAGGACTCGATCCCAGGACCCTGGGATCATGATCTGAGCCAACAGCAGATGCTAAACCAACTGAGCCACCCAGGCATCCCTAAGGTAGGTGTTATAATTCCTATTTTCACAGACAAGAAAAGAAACATTAAGGTTCCAAGAGATTAAGGAACTCACCCAGTAGCACACAGCTAGTAAATAGCAAATATATGACTGGAACCTACACTGCCCCAATCCAAACCCAACAAATCTACCTCCTTGTTCAGCTTTCAGCACTGTTGTGCAATAAAGAGAAGCTCAGGCTCTCAATAAAATAGTTAAAATTTGGAGTTTTGAAAGAAAGTATTACACTATGAATAACAACGGTATAGGCCTCAATAATACATCTGATATTCAAATATACAACATCAATAAACTCATCCATGAATCCCATAGAATCACTATAGAATCATGAATTAGCATGCTAGTGAAACAATCCTGCTTGCAGTCCTGGATGGCCAGCTTTTTGTCAAATTCCATATTTAGTTATGGTGCTCTTTGAAAAATACACAGATTTGAGAAAAATTAAAATACTGTTAGATGAATGACTTCTAAAGGCCAAAAACTGTACTTTAAAGACTATGTGGGGCAGGTGGCACCTAGGTGGCTCAATCGGTTAAGCATCTGACTCTTGGTTTCGGGTAAGGTCATGATATCAGGGTCATGAGATCAAGCCCTGTATCAGGCTCTGTGCTGGGAGCCTGCTTAAGATTCTTTCCCTCTGCCTCTGCCCCTCCCCCCCCACTCTCTCCTTCTCTCTCTAAAAAGAATTAATTTATTAAAGGATATGTGGAATGTTCCTGAAGCCTAAGCCCCGAAGACATGTGAAAAACTGATATTAAGTATCAGAATACTTTAACAATTCTATCTAGAGAATCTATGGCCTACACAACTGAAACACAAGTTTTATTATGAGTACTGCCACAAAAAGACCCACAAAGAAAAGAAAATGATATTTTATTCCCTCTCCAACTTCAAGTTCCCCTCACACAATTTGAAGTCCATGCAAATTTAATTATACAAAGCTTTTAAAAAAAAAAAAATTTCTGGCACCACCAAATTTCAAGTCACTCCTGGTGGCGATGGGTCAGCAATGGAAAGACAAGTAAAGTGGGATGACAGAGAAGTAGTTTTTACAATGTCACCTCGGGAAGGCAAATCCGAGCTGCAGAGGGACCGCACTACCATCTGTGGGGGCAGGAGAAAAACAGGAACATAAAAGATAACAAGTGCTCTTACACAGAGCTAGGGTTCTACACGCAGCAATCGGGAAAAGTCACCCAAAGCATCCCCCACCTCCAGCACACAAGTTCTTCTGTGCCAGTGGAATGATAGTGAGGAGTTGGGTCCCAGGAGTCAACAACTCTGAGCCAAAAATCAGAAAGACATCTGGATGAAAGAACAGACATAAGGAAATACTTCTCATAATGCATATTATTCAAAACAATCCAAAATGCATCACAAGGATCCCACTGAAATTCTAGGGAAGGGGATTCTGAAAATTCTAACATACAACAGATAACAGATATTAACTGTAAAATTAGAATTTATTGTCTTTATTGTGTACCGTTTTTGAACTGTTTCATCTTAAGTGTTAAAACATTTACAAGGGCTTTCAAAGATAAATTCTGAACTTTATCACCTCATGTGTGTTTTTTCTTATGATGTCTTAGGTTCTTTGAATTATCTTACCACCAAGGTTTTCAGAAAATTAACCTATATTACTATATTTGTATATAATCTTCAAAACCATATCATGAGTAAATATCTACAATTACCTTCTACAAATACAGTGCAGAATAAAACAAGAGCATACAGCTCTCAGAGTATATTCTATCCTACTGTATAAAATTAGCTTGGAAACAAAAGGAAAACTAACACTAGAAATCGTCCTGAAATGATACGGCATTCTTTGGATGCCTATACCTCTCAGGAAATGTACTTCCAACTATCACTTAAGATGGAAAGAAAAAAAGGAAAAAAAAATCTTACACGCAATCAGAAATGCCTCAGTCTCCTTCAACCCCAAGTAAAAACTAGAGAGAAGTGAAGTATACTCACAAGGAGAGCGGTGAAGGTCAAAGCCTCCTGATAAAGGATTCTGAGTGGCTGCTGTAACCAACTACTGCAACTGAGCACCTAACGTAAATTTATTACCTCATAGTTCTAAAGGTCACAAATGCAACATGGGTATCACTGGCTAAAATCAAGATGTCAGCAAGGCTAGTTCCTTCCGTGATGTGGACTCTAGGGAGAATCCATTTTCTTGACTTTTCCAGCTTCTAGAGGCTATTCAATCTCCTTACCTTCAGAGTGCTTCACTCCACCCTCCGCTTGTTGTCACATCTCCTTCTCTGACTCTGACTCTCCCACCTCCCTCTTAAAGGACCCTTGCGATTACACTGCATTCACCCAGATAACCTAGGACCATCTCTCCCTTAACACAATCACAGCTGCAAAGCCCTTCTGCCATTTATGGTAACATACAGGTTCCAGAGATTCCCACACGAACATCTTCATGGGCTACTGTGCCACCTCCCGGAAGTTCATTTAAGCCAGTTTAGCAAAATCAAATACGAAGAATCCTCTATACCTCTATCCCGTTCCTTTTTGCTCACCTATGTTATAAAATCCATATATGTCAGCTATTGGATTTGTATCTACTATGCCGTTCAACTGTAAGACTTTACGGAACACACTGAGAAAGAGAAAAGCAGCCCCCGACATCTGGAAGCCCTGCTACTATCAGCTAGGCCTTGTTGCTGCTACAAACTGGCTAGCAGCTCAGAGTGAGGCACTCACAGCTAGGTCTTGATGATTCTCCTCTTGAAAATACACAACTTCAGAGAACATCAACATCAGAGAAGGGCACTCTGTGACCATAATGGACAAAGAATAAACATCACTCTGTAATCATGCCTGAACAAAGCCAAAAACATGAATACCATCGAAATCATAAAGATGACTAAATATCTCCCCACCATGGCTTACATGAATGACTTGCTTCTTATTAACAATAAGTTTTAAGTTCAACCCACCCAGTCTTCTTTCCTTCTATATAAGATTAAGATACTCAATCATAGAATTATCTCTGCTTCCGAACAGCATCCAATACAAATCAAAGCCCCATTTCTTTAAACTCTTTCCAAATCACCCCACACAAGCCCAAATCCTATTTTTAAAAGTTCCTTTCAAATGCTCTCTTATTGAAACACCCCACAATTCCCAATGGTGTGCATTTTCCCTTACTGCAACATGCAATCAACCCAACTTGTCCAACTACAGGTATATTCCTGGTGGTCTTTGGCTGGAGAGCAGTGACAAAGCTCAGAAAAAACTTACAGACCTCCAGACACCTGCATTTGAAATTTAGATACAAGACTGATGATTGGCTCCCATCTTCTGCCCAACCTCTACTCTCAAGAGGGAAGGGCTAAAGTTTTTATCTGCAGTACATGGAGTGAGCCATGGAGATGAAGGCAAGACCCTGGTAGAAAAAGGCAGGTAAACTGACCTAGGGAAGCAGTAGAGAGAGCATGATTCCTGGCATCTCCATTATATCCCCACTCTATGTGGCCAAAAGGAAGCCAAGAAAATTAGAGGGTCCTAAAATCTCCCCTGTTGTAAAAGTCCTAGTGAACCCCAGAACTGCACCAAAAATACTACAGCCAAGTTAGGGAGCTTAAACCATAGCCAGAATAAGGAAGAATTTAAATTGTGCAGCTAGACCCCAAAATTCCCTGCCAGCTAGTTTCACCAGTTCTCCTTGGTCCTTTCATTAGCCTTACAACAAGCATTTTATGTAACCAATCTAGCTGGATCCGACATAACCCTGTTATGGTGGAGGTTTAAACTTTATAAGACTGTAAATATAGTACAGGCTATGAAATCAGCCTGCCTGGATTCAAACTCTCGTTCCATCACACGCTGACTATGCCGCCTTGGCTACATGCTGCGAAATACCTACTTCATATGCTTGTTGTGAAACTCAAATGAGATACCTAGTAAGCACTCAATAAATGTTATTTATTATTAATTTAATGAAGGGATTATGAGGCTATTTTGGTACTGTTATGTATTACTCTGTGACCATTTTAAAGTAACAGCTATATCAGTGAAAGTGGCAACATAAGAAAACCATTTGGAACGTACCATCTAAGTAAATGCACTTGAAGAATAGAGTACTGGGGTGCCTGGGAGGCTCAGTCAGTTAAGCGACCAGCTCTTGATCTCAGCTCAGGTTTTGATCGCAGGGTTGTGAGTTCAAGCCCCCTGCTGGGCTCCGTGCTAGGTGTGGAGCCTACTTAAAGAAGAGATGGACCAAAAGACAAGTGATGCTGTGCAACTATGGCAGGTATAAAGAACAGGAACATATAAATTACTGTCCATATTTCAGTTCTCCTGCTGGATCCTTAACAAGCTCGAGTCAGTGGTTTAGTATCCTGGGTAACAGTTCATGTGTGCATACTATTTAAAAATAGGTTAATCAAAAGCAGGTCACACATGAACCAATGAAAAATTTGTGTATGAACCAAGGATTATAATTAATCCAATTCTGTGCACCTGAAGTTCAAAATAAAAAGGAAAAAAAAAAGCCAGCAACTGGAAGAAAGAAAATAGATCATTGCCACCTGGTTAATAGATTTTAGCTACGTAATCATTGAAGTAATTGACAAGAGAACTCAGATATTCATAATACTAAAGACAAAAAAGGATTATTACATGAGTATTTATAAGTTAAACACTACACAATATACAAAAATTAACTCAAAATGGATCAAAGACCCCAAATGTAAGAGTTAAAACTCTTAAAAAGAAAACATAGATAGAAATCTTCATGACATTAGATTTGGTGATGATTTCTTTAATATAACACCAAAAACACAGGCAAAAAAAGAAAAAAAGATGTATAAAATGAACTTCATCAAAATTAACAACTGCTGTGTATGAAAGAACATCATCAATAGAGTAAAAAGGCAACCCACAGAATGGGAGAAAATATTTGCAAATTTGATATTTAATAAGGGATTAATATCCAGAATATATAAAGAACTCCTGAAAGTCAAAAACAAAACAACCCAATTCAAAACGGGCAAAGGATTCAAATAGATATTTCTCCAAAGCAGATATACAAATGGCCAGGAAGAACATAAAACAGTGCTCAACATCACTAACCATCAGGGAAATGCAAATAAAAGCCACAATGAGATACCACTGCACACCCGTTAGGATAACAATTATATTTTAAAACAACACGTGTTAGTGGAGAAACTGGAATCCTGGAGCGCTGCTGGTGGGACTGTGAAATGGTACAGCCACTGCAGCAATTTTTCCCAAAAAAATTAAACATAGAATTTTTTTATATGATGCCACAATTCCACTTCTCGGTATACACATACCTAAAAGAACTGAAAGCAAGATTTCGAAGAGGTATTTGTATTTGTACACCTGTGTTCATAGCAGCACTATTTACAAAGGCCAGGAAACAACCCAAATGTCCAGTGATGAATGAATGGGTAAACAAAATAGGGTTATGTCCATACAAGTGAATATCATCCAATGTTAAAAAGGAAAAAAATTCGGACACATGCTACGAGATGCATGAAACCTGAAAACCTTATGCTGACTGAAATAAGCCAGACATGAGAGGACAAATACTGTACGAGTCCACTTATATGATAACTGGAATAGTCAGATTCATAGAGACATAAGTAGAATGGTGGTTACCAAAAGCCGGAAGAAGAAAGGAATGGTAAGTTAATGACTCATGGGGACAGTTTCAGCTTGGAATAACAGCAAAGTTCTAGAGATGTGCAGTGGTGACGGTTGCACAAGATGTGACTGTACTTAATGCCACTGAATTGTACACTTAAAAATGTTAACCACATGCGATGTATACTGTATCAGAAAGGTAAAACTTACAGCATTACATGGCAAAACCAAAAAAGAGTTAACTAAGAATTGGCAGCATGTCCTAGAAAAAACTCAAGTATCTATGTTCACTCTAAATATGAATCATTTGAGAAAAGAATGCCAAAGACGGGAAACCCAGTGAACGTGCTCACTTCTGCACAGCTTCTGTAGAGGGTGGAGTACGTTCACCACCCAGAGGTGCTGGCTCAGAGGAAGCTGGGGTGACAAGGGGCAGAACTAAGGAACTTTAAAATCAGTGCCAAAACTAAGTCGTTTTCAGAGTGGCAAAGGTAATAAAGCTCCTGGCTACTATAACATGAGTCTTTTTCTCAATCCAAATGACAGAATATCTAATTAATTAAAAAGTAAAGCCAAAAACAAATAGCTCAATGGAACAGCGTGGATTACAAAATTAAACCCCACGATTATAGTTACCTAAGTCATGACAAAGGTCCTAAATGGTGCTAAAGCGACTGGACACCCAGGTGGGGGGAAACAAAAAGACTCCTACCTCAAAACATACACAAAAAATAAATTCCAGATGAACTGCAGATCTAAATGGGTGGAGAGGATCAATAAAGCATTTAAAGAAAACACAGAGAATACCTTCATAATTTTGGAATAGGCAAAGATTTCTTAAACAAGACACAGAAAGAACTGACCATAAAACAATTTCTGTTAAAGTGAACTATATGAAAATTAAGAATTTCTCATCAGAAGATATATCACTGAGTGTGAAAGCATCCACAAAATGGAAAAAAAATTGCAATACCTATATTCGACCAAACTATCCTATTCGGAAAACATAAAAGTTGCAAATCAATATTTAAGAGATTAAAGGACTAATTTAAAAATGGGGACAAGACTTGAAGATGCTTCACAAGAGTGGCAAATGACCGTAAGTATATGAAAAGGTACTCAAATCCATTAATCGTCAGGGAAGTGCGAACACAGTTTTTGTGCAATAAATACGAGACGCTTACTGCAATGGCTTACATTAGAAGAACGTGCTGAGCGTCGGTAAAGAGCAGCCAGCGGGCCCGGCGCGGAGCTGCGGGAGGGCACCGCGGCCGCGCACCCGGGAACCGGCAGGCAGGGGTCCCCCTCCGAGGCACAGCCCCGACCAGAGGCGCACACGGCCGGGCACCAGAAAACACGACGCGCTGCAGCCCAGGCCGGGGACTGCCGGAGCGCCCGTCGCGAGGGCGGAGAGCGGCTACAGCCACACGGCCACTCGCTCAGAGCGCTCTCTACCGCAAGCTACGACTGCGGCGGTCCCCCGGCTGCAGGGTCCAGAAGGGCCCGAAGGCGGCAACGCCACGGCAGAGCTTTCCCAGCCGCGGCCGAGCGCGGGGCTGACGGGCGGGCCGGCCGCTGGGCGAGGGGACGCGAACACGTACAACGGGCCCCGGGCCGGTACGAGACACAGAGCCGAGCACACTCCGCGCCGCGCGGCGGAAGGCAACCACAGCGGACGTCCCGGCGGCGCCGCAGCGACGGAACAGGGAGCCCCCGCGCCGCCGCCCGCGCCGCCGGGCTCCCCACGCAAACCCGCAGGGCTGAGCCAACGGCGCTCGGCCGTCCGCACAGCCCGCGCCGCGGCCGGGCCGGGCCCGCCCCCGGGTCCCGACGCGCGCTCCGAGAAGGGCGCCGAGGGGACCACGCAGGTGCTCCCCGCCGGGAGGTCCGCCCGCCCGACGGCACGGCGCTGCGCCCCCCGGAGCTCCGGCGCGGGGGGCCCGTGGAGGAGGCGGGGGCTCAGGGGCAGGGGGCACCCCGCACCGAGGGCGGGGGGCGCCGGGCGCGGCGGGGGGAGGGGCGGGAGGGGGCGGGGGGCCCGGGCCGACTCACCGTGGTCTCCCGCACTTGGCTCTGGAAGTGCTGTTCCCGCGCCGACACCTCGTCCTGCCCCTCCATCCTCCCTCATGCCTGCCGCCGCGCCGCCCGCATCCGCGCGCTTCGCCGCACCATCGCCCGCCGGTCCGGGACGGGAGCGGACTGACAGCGGGCCGCCGTCCGCAGGGTCGGCTACCGCGACCCCCGCCGCCGCCGCCTCGGCCCCCTCGACCGCCTCAGCCGCCTCAGCCGCCTCGGCCGCCGCCTCAGGCGAAGCCGCTCTAGCTGCGGGGGGCGGGCGCGGGGCGGGGCGGGGGCGGGACCTGACGTCAGAGGAAGGCGCTTTTGCGTCAGAGGAGCGCGCCGTGACGTCTGCGAACGGGAGCCGCCGAGGGGCGTGGCCTACTGGGGAGAGGAGGCGGGGCCACGCCCCCAGGAAGTGGAGGCCGGAGCCAGGCTGTCAGGACCAGCACCCGGCCCGGTGGGGACGGGGCGCGGGTCGGTTTGCTGGAACGGGTTCTTCCCTCTGTCGCAGTGGCAGGTGGGCGGCCGGCCACAGTCTCGGTGCAGTTGTTCCCGGCAGAAGGGAATCATCGTGGCCCGGCGCCCGGCCCCGCCGGCAGAGCACTGCGCAGGGTCAAGCCGGTCTCCCACGAAAACTTG
Source organism: Eumetopias jubatus (assembly GCF_037043125.1). Taxonomy (NCBI): domain Eukaryota; kingdom Metazoa; phylum Chordata; class Mammalia; order Carnivora; family Otariidae; genus Eumetopias; species Eumetopias jubatus. The sequence goes on along the minus strand of NW_028274905.1, from coordinate 339,970 downwards.
GGCTCGGCCAAAGCAGGTCAAAGGCCAGGAAGGACTGGCTTCGGACACGTTTTGGGCGGACCCCTGGAACCCTGGCTTCTGTGGCTCTGCTAACGGGTTTGCCCGCTCGGGAAGCGTAGATAGCCCTGAATGTGAGGCCCTTGCCAACTCGGTAGAGTCGCCTCCCTGCCCCCGGGGTGTTTTACGACCCCCCGGAGACCCTCAGCAGACGTTTATATTAGGGACCTCCAGACCTACCGAACACAGTCATTCATCCCCATGGTACGTTCAGTATCTTTTTTGGATTTTTTGGATTCTTGCCATGAAAAAAGTTTGAAGGAATATTTATCATTTCACTTTTGGATTTATTTGACTATAAAGAAGTCATTTAAATTGCTATTGGCTGTGTGATTTTGGGGGCCATCTCTAATCGAAAATTCTAAGGAAGTAAAAATACCTAGAAATTGCCTTCAAATTATTTTAATGATATATGTGCATTTAGATTTTTCAGTATCTTTTGCAATTTTGAATTAAAAATGTTTTCATGACTCAAAAAAAAAATGTTTTTAAGGTCTCCAAAAATCCTGTCAACCCCATATACTGTGCTTATGATGCAGTAGGCTGTAAACTGTTGGTAGTGGGAGGACTCAGAACATGAGGTTTGTTCTGAGGGAGTGCCCCTGCAGCCATAGGCTGATTAGAAACCAGGAATGCTTCCAACTGCTTAAATGCAGTGTTCACTTTTATTTTTAAAATGTCTCAGAATCCAAAAGAACCAGGGAAAGACAAAGTATCTGAGTCTGTTTTTCGAGACACCCGGATTCTGAGAGCTGGGTTAAATACTTGTCCAAAATGCTCTGCATAACTTCTGGGTTAATCTCTCCAGATCAGAGGGTAAGCAGATCAGATTTTAAGATGTAAGGTATTTAGGCGCATTCCACAAAGTGGGAGCATGTATTTCTGCTCTTTCTAACCCAACCTCCAAGCATGTAGAACTTTATGTTTTCTTCATCCCTTAGCCCAGGGTAGGAGGCTTCAAAAATGGCCAGAACCTCACCCCTCCCTATACATCCTCTTGTTTGCCTTGCCGTGTTGCCCCTCCTTCCATCAAGAAGTGGTGTTGGGGCGCCTGGGTGGCTCAGTCATTGAGCATCTGCGTTCGGCTCAGGTCATGATCCCAGGGTCCTGAGATAGAGCCCTGCATCAGCAGAAAGCCTGCTTCTCCCTCTTCCATTCCCCCTGCTTGTGTTCCCTCTCTAGCTGTCTCTCTCTGTCAAATAAATAAAATCTTTTTAAAAGGAAGGGAGGGAGGAAGGAAGGAAGGAAAGAAAGAAAGAAGGAAGAAAGAAAGAAAGAAAGGGAAGGAAATGGAAGGGAAGAAGGGAAGGGAGAGGAGAAATGGTGTTTATTTTCCACCCCCTTGAATCTGGGCCTGAACAGGTGACTTGCTTTGGCCAGAAGGACAGCAGAAGCTATGAAGCTACTTTGAAAAGTGCTTGTGCATCAGGGCTGGTCCCTTCTTACCACCCCTGGGCATCCTCCAACCGCTACTGTGCAAGTAAGCCCCAACCAAGCTAGAGATAGGGATCCCAGTTTTCTCTGGCACCTATCTAACACACTCTTTTTTGCATCCCTCTAAAACATAAATCTTCCCAAAACAGTTTTTCTCCCCTGCTAAATGTACTGCAATGCAGTTATTCTCACTAACTGTAGAATTAAATTAAACTCCTTACCTTGGCATTCAGGAGCTTGACTTTGGGGCCCCATCCCACCCTTCCAGACATCCCCCCACTTCATTCCCTGAAGAGCTCTTGGCTACAGCCTGGCTTCCTTCCCTCTCCAATCCCCAATTCCAAGGGCCAGCCCCTTTACTTACTCCATATCCTCTTTCCTACTATTCAGAGTCAGTGCTACCCTTCAGCGTTCCCACCAAGACCTTCCTTCTCCAAAAAGGGAACCCTCTGACACTGCTGGTGGGAATGCAAGCTGGTATAGCCACTCAGGAAAACAGTATGGAGTTTCCTCAAAAACTGAAAATAGATCTACCCTACGACCCAGCAATTGCACTACTAGGTATTTACCCAAAGGATACAAACGTAGTGATCCAAAGGGGCACCTGCACCCCAATGTCTATAGCAGCAATGTCCACAATAGCCAAACTATGGAAAGAGCCCAGATGTCCATCAACAGATGAATGGATAAGGAAGATGTGGTTCATATATACAATGGAATATTACTCAGCATCAAAAAGAATGAAATCTTACCATTTGCAACAACATGGATGGAACTAGAGGATATTATGCTGAGCGAAATAAGTCAATCAGAGAAAGACAACTATCATATGATTTCACTCGTGTGGAATTTAAGAAGGAAAAAAAGATGATCATAGGAGAAGGCAGGGGAAAAATAAAATAAGATGAAATCAGAGAAGAGACAAACCATCAGACTCTTAACTCTAGGGAACAAACTGAGAGTTGCTGGAGGAGCAGTGGCTGGGGGATGGGGTAACCGGGTGATAGGCATTAAGGAGGACATGTGATGAAATGAGCACTGGGTGTTATATCCAAATGATGAATCAATGACCTCTACCCCAGAAACTAAGAATACATTATGTGTTGATTGATTTAATTTAAAATAAATAAATAAATTAAAAAGACCTGTCTTCTCCACAAAGTCTTTCCTGATGATTCCAGACACTTCATTCACACATTCATCCCAAACTGTGGGGACACGATGGAAAGACGGCTGGGGTTCCTGGGTGGCTCAGTGGGTTAAGCATCTGACTTCGGCTCAGGCCATGATCCCAGAGTCCTGGGATCAAGTCCCGCATCAGGCTCCCCTGTCAATGGGGAGTCTGCTTCTCCCTTTCCCTCCGTCCCTCTCCCCTGCTTGTGCTCCCTCTCTCTCTCTCTTTCTCAAGTAAATAAAGTCTTAAAAAAAGAGAGAGAGAGAAAGGGAGAAAGAAAGGAAAGAAGGAAGAAAAGAAAAGAAAACTGCTTCAGTCCCTGCTCTCACAGAGGTCACAATCCAAGGGTAAAGCAGAAAGCTTACAGAGGTTATGTTCCTAGCCATTCATTTGGCCCTTAGCACACATGCCCTTGTATCTGTGTCTAGTGACAGTCAACATATAAGCTCTTTAAGGTCTAGAATATCTTTTCTTGCATCTTGTAAACATCTGTGTACTTCCTGCAATACCTGATAGAATGCCTTGCACAAAGTAGACACCTAACAAATATTTCTTGGTCAGTAGGCTGGTTGCCCTGAGAAATTTCGCAGACTTCTTCACATTTCAGTATGTCTTCAAATTTCTATATGGATGTAAATAATTGCCTGGGCCTTGATGGTGCTTCCAAACTTACCGTGCACGGACATCCGTGATGAAAGGCCATGCTTGTCACTGTGTCCTCTGGCTTCACTGCCATGTCATGTCTTTGAAAGTGCTAGAATTCCAGGTAATTCCCCTCGCTTCACTAGGCCTTGCTTTGATTTTCTTGGTCATGATGAAATCAAAGTTTTGAGAGATAAGGTGACAGAGACCATTTTTTTTAACCTCTTTATGCCCTATACAAAACCAAGCCAAGCAGTACTGAGATGTACCCTGTATTCCTTCCAGGCTCTGTCAGAGAGGAACTCTGCCTTTTTCCCTTAGCCAAATACAGCAAGAGAGATGAACAAGAAAAAGTCGAGAAACAGCCCAGCTATCCCTCTGCAGTGGAATGGGTAAATAAACTGTGATGTGTTCATGCAATGGAATAATCCCCTGGGGTAAAAAAAATCAATGAGCTACAGCTGCAAGCAACAATATGGACAAATCTCTGAAACAGTGTTGAGCAAAAGGCCAAACAATGCCTACTGTATGATTCCGTCTGTGTGAAGTCCCAAACCGTGCAAAACAAAACAAGGTATTACTGAGGGATACAAACATGTAGTAGAATTATAGAGAAAGAGGGGCAAGGATAAACTTCCAGGAAGGAAGGTCAGGGCCGAGAACAGCGGGAGGTGCTCAGGGGGCCGCAGAGGTGACTGTGCTCATTGCTAAGACTTGCATCTGGACCCTGGATGGGGCTGTTGCCACTTGCATAATGGATCCCCCACAGGGGATCCCCCTCACGTCACTGCACCGGGTCTCTCTAACTGGAGGAGCCTGGGTCACGTGGCTACACCCGAGTTGCAAAGGAAGTGAGTATGGGATATTTTTGGCTTCTTTTTTGGGATGGAGTCCCTGCCTCACAGGATATGGGATTCTCATAACATGGAAAGGGGCTTCGGATATGATTCAGCCTAAAGGAATTATTTGGTCCAAATACAAAGTTCTCTGGTGCCCCAGCATAACCAAAGTATAAAATTTAGACTCTCTAGAGAAACAGATGGACTTTAGGGTTTTGTTAAGTGATAACCAGCCAGCGCTGTGCTGGAGACCAGCTCTCAAACAGCAGTTGTTAATTTTTAGGAATTTTGTGAGCCAATTGTTAAACATAACCATTATTTCAAGCTAAGTTATATAAACTTACATTCAAATTATATTTTTAAGGGACGCCTGGGTGGCTCAGTCGGTTAATCGTCTGCCTTCGGCTCAGGTCATGATCCCAGAGTGCTGGGATCGAGTCCTGCCTTGGGCTCCTTGCTCAGCACGGAGCTTGCTTCTCTCCCTGCTTGTGCTCTCTCTCTCTCTCTCTCTCTCTGATAAATAAACTCTTTTTTAAAATTTATATTTTTAAAAGGTAGCAAATATTCAAAAGCCATCATGTCTTAATTACCTTATACTTCACTCTCCGCTGTGCTCCTAAAGTTACTTCAGTCTACAGCAATGTGTTACTCTTCCTTCAGTGACCTCACTTTGGCAGCTGGAATCAGCCATGGTGGGAGCATCTACGCCATGGAAATCAGCAAATGATACAAATCGGGGCCCTTTTTCCTCCCCCTTGTAGAGCAATTTTTAGTTATAGCATACCATGGAAGCTGCCAAAGTTTTGGAAATCACCTAAGTGAAGATTTTCCATATTGGGAGCTAATGTCAAACAACCAGCTGATCAAAGTCGGTGTCCTTGGAGGGAAATTGAGGGGAATGAGACACTCGTGGCTGATCGTCCCAGGTGTCTGGAGAGGTAGAGGGCTCCTACAGGGAAAATAGGATTTTCTCAGGAAAACAGTTCTAACCCCATGAGAGTACAACTAGGTTTCACATTGATCACAACTCACCAGTGGTTTGTGTATTTGTTGGTTTTCTAAAGGGCCAAGATGAAATCACTGTTCCCTGTCACGGGAGAAGCAGCAAGCAGGTCCAGGTGCAGAGAGGAGATAGACCTCGTGGGAGGGTATCAGTCCCCCGGAGACGCCACCACAGTGTGCCCCAGACCGAGCAGATTAACAGAATCTTAATTTCTCCAAGCTCTGGAGGCTGGAAGCCTGACTTGAAGGCGACAGCGGGGCTAGCTGTCCTGAGGCTCTCTCCTTGGCGTGTGGATGGCTGTCTTTGTGTGTCATCCGTCTGTGTGTCTGTCTCATCTCTTCTTACAAGGACACCAGACACATTGAACTAGGGCCCTCCCATATGACCTCATTTAACTTAATCACCTCTTTGTGTTTTTTGTTTTGTTTTGTTGGGGTTTTTTTAGAGAGAGAGAGAGAGAGAGAGCAGGGGTAGGGGGTGGTAAGAGAGGGAGAGAGAGCAGCGAATCCCAAGCAGCCTCCATGCCCAACGTGGAGCCCAAGACAAGGCTAGACCTTACAACCCTAAGATCACAACCTGAACCAAAATCAAGAGTCGGACGCTAAACCAACTGAGCCACCCACGTGCCCCAACGGAATCACCTCTTTGAAGACCCCATCCCAATTAGAGCCGCATTCTGAGGTCCTGGGATCAGGATGTCCACATGTGAATTTAGAGGGACACAATTCAGCCCAATAGGGAGCATGTTTAAGTTCTCTTCTGACTGTCTGCTTTTCTGAGGGAAAGAAACAGCAAGATCGTCCTCCAGAGGGAAGAATGTAGTGTTTGAGGTCCTGGGAGAGAAGAGGTATGACATAGTCACCAAGGGGCAGGCAGGAGTGGACACAGTCATAGGGTACTAGCAGGGGCAGACACAGTCGGGGTGGGCGGGGGTGGACAGAGCCCCCAGGGGGCGGGCAGGGGTGGACACGGTCACTAGAGGGCAGGCAGGAGTAGACAGAGTCATAGGGTGCGGGCAGGGGTGGACAGAGTCACCAGAGAGTGGGAGGTAGTGGGCAGAGTCACCAAGGGACAGACAGGGGTGGGCGGAGTCACTAGAGGGTGGGCAGGAGTAGACACAGTAGGGGAGTGGGCAGGGGTGGACAGAGCCCCCAGGGGCGAGCAGGATGGATGAGGAAAGGCCCATCATTTCCCGGCAGCACTAAGCTCCAGCTTGGCACCAGACCCCAGCATCTAACTGCCCCCTCTGCCCAGTAGCACCCTGGGCCCTGCTCTCCAGTTACTGTGCTCAGTGCTGACCAGCGTTTGTTAACATCAATAGATGAACTGCGACTTTGAAACCTAGAGGGAATGGTGTTTATGAACAGTGTCAGACATCCGAGTACTGGATTGGAATACCAGCTTTACCACTTCTTGGTTGGATGGTTCGGGGCAAGTCACTGACCTGCTTTGTGCCCCTGTTTTCTCATCTGTAAATCAGCTGGAAATAATGAAGAGGCTTCACTGGCGTTGGTCATTGTGAAATGGTGAAATGCCATATCCACGAAGTGCAAAGGCACCCGAAATTTAGCTGTCATCACCATCGTCATCTGAAAAACCAGGACCTCAGCATGGACTGCGCTGACATTTACCTATTGGGTTATGTACCCACGAAATAGTCACAAATTTCAAGGAAATTCATGGCAAACTTGTAACTCCTACACAGGGGATGAAAGACAATGCTTACAGTGGAAGAGCGGAGCTTCAATTTGCCAAGATACTCCGTGGCTGTGGGTATCCAAGAGTTGGGACTTAGAAGGACCAACCAAAGGAAATGAAGGGATGTGGACCTGGCGTTGGCAGGGGTGGGTGTGATTACAGGGAATCATGGGAAATATAAGTCCACAGATAGAAAGGGCATCCCCTCCTCGACTTGCCCTTCAACTTTGGTGTCAGCTTCTGATTTGGACAAGATTCTGTCTTAGGTGAGTCACGTGGTTTTCACCTGCCCTGCTAACTGTCACTGAAGCAGGAATAAAGAGATGATAAAGGTCGCTTGCAGAGGAAAGGAGAGGGACGTGAGGAATTCACGTGTGGGGAGAATTTGGTCTTATTCACCTAGTGTGCCATCACCTTACTGTGGCGCGCATCACCCTTTCCACAATAATGTATCAGATGCCACAAGAAAGGGGGACCCGCTAAATTCCAAGAGAAGACACCTGTAGACATCTTTAAAGGTTTTCCCCTTGCAGTATCCACACAAAATGGCCTGATCTCTGACTCAGAAACAACTAGAGGAGGCGCACTTTCTCACCAAGGTGTACGTCCGGTGGCAGGGAGCAGTAGGGATGGCGGCCTGGGCCAACAAAGCAGGAGAACCAGGAGGAGACGGGACACACCGAGGCTGGTCGGGGATGAATCAGGAGAACAAGGCGTGTTCTTGGACTCGCCACAGCCATGGTTTTGTCATGACGACGTGCCGGCCTGAATATCTCCCTGCGGCTCAGCAAAGCCTGCTGGGGCCTGAAGCCAAGGTACAGAAACTCTCTGAGAAAACATCCTTGGCTGGCAGAGCCAGCTCGGAGACGGCTCTAGAAGGAGTTAAGTGCTCAGGCAAAGGAGGCTGACCTTCCTTCCCCTTTTTATGATAGCTTGTTAACTCTTCTGTCTAAGGAAAATGAAAGAAATGCTGAGGAACATATATTGAAGAAGTGAGCCCTTCTCCCCTCTCCCTCAGACCTGCTCTCTGGAAAAGCCAGGGGTGAGGGCCTCTGCCCATTCCTACACACAAAGAAGTATTTGTCACCCAGGCCAGAGCTATTTTGCCACTTGATACTTTTATTTGACAACGTATCTCGGCTACGGTACCACATCACTATGTACAACTCTGTTTCATGCTTCCCACCGCTTCATCAGTACTCCATTGACTAGGACTTTTTACATTTATTGATCTAGTCTTATGTGGATAGATATTTAGATTGTGCGGTTTTTTATTTTCTAGTCTTATCAGAACAGTGCTATACTGTATATCCTTTGTACATATATTTTTGCACGCCTGTAGGAGTCTTGGGGGCGAGTGGGCCACTGGAGAGAATCTCCTCCGGTTTGCTCCAGATGAAGCCAAGGCAGCCCAGGCGCTTTTGGCAAAGGCTGCACGGGGCCCAGGTCCATCACGGCAGAGGGCTCCCGGGGCACCTGGGGGAACCGAGCCAAAGCTGGCTGGGAAGGGACTGGGTCACATTTGGAGTCTTCCCTGGCCACTGGGCCTGGGGAGGGAGACTGCCCTCAGAGACCTTGGGGAACTCACACAGACCTCACCCAGGCCTCCCTCAGAGCTGCCGCCCCGGGACAGGCCCACTGTGGGTAAATGAAGTCAGCAATGCCAGAAGGGAGGGGTCAGCCGGGACTCTCTCTTGCCTATTCCAGCGGCTTTAGAAAACACTAATTTCGGGGTGCCTGGGTGGCTCAGTCATTAAGCGTCTGCCTTCGGCTCAGGTTATGATCCCAGGGTTCGGGGATCGAGCCTAGTATAAGGCTCCCTGCTCAGCGGGAAGCCTGCTTCTCCCTCTCCCACTCCCCCTGCTTGTGTTCCCTCTCTCGCTGTGTCTCTCTCTGTCAAATAAATAAACACAATCTTAAAAAAAAAAAAAAAGAAAGAAAAGAAAACACTAATTTAGCCCCTGAGCGCCCAGGCTCCATGCTTGAGAACTGGGCCCGGGAGGGAGGGATGGCGGCAGGAGGGGCGGTGGCGGGAGGGGCACAGTCCAGCTTCACTGTCATAACGAGCAGTCACTGAACAAGCACCAGCCTCCAGCTGTCGGCTGTAACCTCAAGGGCATGAGGCAGGCATCTCGCCCAGTGTTACTTAAGGAACTAGAAAGGCTTATAACATATAGCTTGTAACACTGACAAAAATATCTTGGTCACCTTTTGCACTCCTGAGCTGTGGCATGCCTAAACATCCTACTGCTTATGTTCCTCTTTTATCGTCTTTCTAACCCAATTTTCAAGTGAGTGTCATAAAAATCACTCTATCCAGGAAGTCAGCGCCGTAATCTCCACGACATAAACTTGGACAGCAAGATACAGAATGCTGTTGGGACACCCTGATGTGCCCTCACAATGTGCTCCTTCGGGAAGTTACCGGCAGCTCAGCGGGACATGAGGATCCACACCGGGGAACGGAACAGAGGAACCGCTCGGCTGTCGCTGGGGACACGTTAGGTTTCGTGAGAAACTGCGATCTGAGAGGACACAGAAGCATTACGCCATCGGCGCAGGTCCTGCTCATTCGGCGTTTGCCTTCTGGGAAGGTTTCTTTGACCATAAAACATCAAGACGAGCACACAAACAAAACATTAGCCCGAGACCCTGCGCGGCTCTGTTCTAATGTGATGTATGGCACAGCCGAAGTTCCCCTGTCGTTGTTTATGTATCTGCGTGCGCGTCTTGTCTCCGTTAGTATCAGCCCTCTAAGGGCAGGGCGCGGCCCCTGTAATTTCTCTCCCGGTGTTGCTTCGGTTCTCCCTGGGCTGCGCAGGAAAGGCTTGCCGTAGACAACGACTCGGAGGTCACAGACCATCACAGACGCCTCGAAATGCCTTGCTTGCTCACGTCATCAAGAAATCTTCAACTGAGGCAAAATGCCCTCCGAGCTGGACACTTAGAAATTCAACACAAGAACCACACACACACAAGCCCTGGTTCGGAAGATGCTGCCGGTAGAGAGGCATAGCTCGCCGTTTGTGTGATGGGGGTGCTGCACGCCTGGGCTTGCGGTGTTGGAAACATTAACGGGAGGTTGGGATCCATCCCCGACAAAGGCTGGTACCTGGGCTGCAGCCTCGGCTCCCCCACCTCCCCCTGGCTCCACCAGCCGGGTCCCACCAGCCTGCACCCCGTCCTCTTGGCAGAGGGGCCCTGAAGGAGGCCGTCGGCGTCCCTGGGAGCCCTGGCGGAGCTAGGGGGCAGTCGTGCTACGTGAGCCGCTCAGGCGGGTGGGGACCTGTGGCCTCCAGAGTCGGCTCTCGGTCCCCTGTCCCCAGGGCTCCCAGGCTTTGAGCTCAGGAGCCCATCACAAGTCAGAGTACTGACATCTTTTGGACCAAAGATGACACTATTTATCCTGCTTATCTTTACACTTCATTTTTCCTTCCTCGTGGACTTAGCCCAGATCTTAGGGCGACGTCTTATAACGGAACCGAGGGACGATGTTACACAGAAGGAAGCTGAGGCTGGGAGGGGTCCGTGCTCAGCATATGGTCCTCTGCGTGGTCTTGTCCCAGCACAGGCCGGGCGGCCCGCTCCTCCGTCCTCCTTGCTGCCCGCAGGCTCTCCCCCTGGGAGCCCAGCCGAACCAACTGCACGCTTCCCTGGGGAATAGGCCTTGAAGTGGGATGGCCTCCCCAGCGGGGCCTGAACAGCCCATCACTAAGAACATTCTGCTGGTATGTGGTACTTTACTCATTATTTAAATTCACAGTAACCCGCCAAGATAAACTAGGTTATCACCCCTTTTCAACAGATGAGGAGTCTGAAATATATGGTGATTAGCGCACCCAGGCTGGCACAGAGAATGAGCAGCAGAGGCAGCTCTGAATTCCTGAACTCTGTCCCAAGCCCAGAGCCCTCTGTGAAGTGCCCCTCGGTCAGTCCAGGAGAAAGGGAGTGAACGGGGGATGGGACAGGGGAGCATAGACCTGTGGATATAGAAGAGGCTGCAGCAGAGACAGATGTAGCTATGGATCTAGAGACCATAAACATAGTTACCGTCATTGATACACTGTGACTGTCGATCCGATGGTTATGGATGCAGAGGTAAATATATGGTCATAGATAGACATTGACAAAGATAGAGACAGATACAAAGTGCTCCTTGGAGCTGGCCAAATTAAAATTCTTTTTTTTTTAATTTTATTTATTTGACAGAGAAAGCTAGAGAGAGAGAGCACAAGCAGGGGGAGAGGCAGAGGGAGAGGGAGAAGCAAGCTCCCCGCTGAGCAGGGAGCCCGATGCAGGACTCGATCCCGGGACCCTGGGATCATGACCTGAGCCAAAAGCAGACGCTTAACTGACTGAGCCACCCAGGTGCCCCCCAAATTAAAATTCTGAGATGCAACTAGAGAGCCTGGGTCTAGAGACTGTAGCTCCTGGCTTCCTTCAGTCCACAGAACTCCTTGCTGAAGGGACGCCATGCCAGGGAGTGCAGGACGCTGGTTCCATAGACTCAAAGGCATGATAAAATTTCCCTCTCTCTTGTTCATCAAAATCAACATTCTATGTAGTTGGAAAATTTTGGAGCTTCCTGGGACAGCGTGGGAGAGTAGTTTATAAATAATTCTACTTTGTCTTTATATATGCAAGGATAGAAGGGAAACTCAAAAAAAAAACAGTAAAAATATTTGTTTTATGTTTTACTATTATAAAATTAAATTATAATTTAAGAGCTTCAATACATTTCTAACCATGGTAGATTTTAAGGTAATTATGTGTCTCTTCAGTAATATATTTGCTATCAACTTATTGCATAAAAGGATTGCTTGTGAATTCAAAATTATTTTTAGATTTATAGCCCTTTCAAGTGAAAAAGGGGTTTTTCAGAAATACTTCCGATTTCCAATGTCTGGTGAATCTTCCATTTGCCATCAATAATGCCTCCAAGAGAAATCCTCCTTCATATAAATCCAACCTGACATTCCTATAATGCACAGTGCGAGAGAGTGCTCTTAGGGCAAGAAATAATATCTCTGTGAATTATATTAGGCCAGCCTGTTGAAAACTTTCATCCCACAATTTATGAATTCAGATGCTCCCAGAATATGCTTTGGTATTCTAAGGAGATGTAGGTGTTTTCATTTTCATTGGCTGTCTTGATAAATGTTTATTGTGAGCACTGAAAACTGCTGATCTGGAAAAACATTTTTGTACTCATTTGTTTGCCTGCCTCTAATGTTTATTACTCACATTATCAAAATTGTACATCTCTATTATGCAGCCTAAGGTTGTTTCATTATTGTGATTTTTCCAACATAAAGCAGCATCGGTGGAAGCCTCGATGTGCAATGTCCGGCTGTACCCGCGCCTGGGCTGTCTGTCCGGGGGGAGCTTGGGGAGCACAGAAGCAGAGGTCTGGCTGGAGACACTGTCCTGTTTAGTGTCGTGTGACTTCATGTTGCTTCATGTGCTGTGCAGTGTTGTGTTGCATTACGCTGCCGATGGTATATTGTCTTACATCATCCAGAGACCATAGAGGCACGGTTGCAATGCAAAAAATAACAATTTCGTGTGGACTGAGGACAGAGTAAGTGTTTGGGCTAAATGATACATACCGTCCACACTGTCTACATTCACAGGGCAGTTGGTACTCTCTTCGCTTTCTGTCCTGTCACTGTATCGTTACAATATGGGGTTTGATGGGGCACCTGGGTGGCTCAGTCGGTTAAGCGTCTGACTCCTCCTGATTTTGGCTCAGGTCATGATCTCAGGGTGGTGGGATGGAGCCCCATGTCGGGCTCCATGCTCAATGGGGAGTCTGCTTGAGGTTCTCCCTCTCTCTCTCTCCCTCTGCCCCTCCCCCTACTCGCTCTCTCAAATAAATAAATCAATCTTTAAAAAGAATATGAGGATTGATTTGTTCATTTGGTTGTTTTAAAAGTTAAAGTCTGGCAGAGAATCATAGGGGAAGGGAGGGAAAAATGAAACAAGACGAAACCAGAGAGGGAGACAAACCGTAAGAGACTCTTAACCTCAGGAAACAAACGGAGCGTTGCTGGAGTGGTGGGGGTGGGAGGGATGGGGTGGCTGGGTGATGGACATTGGGGAGGGAGGTATGTGCTATGGTGAGCGCTGTGAATTGTGCAAGACTGTTGAATCACAGACCTATACCTCTGAAACAAATAATACATTATATGTTAATTAAAAGAAAGAAAGAAAGAAAGAAAAGTTATACTGATCACATTGAAAAAAAAAAAGTTAAAGTCTGGGATCTCAAAACTTACCCAGCCTGCTGCCTCTGGATGTGTGTGTGTGTGTGTGTGCGTGTGTGTGCGTGTGTGTGTTTTGAAGATCCCAGGGAACTGGGATGCTACAATTTATCTTCATAACCAGTTCTAATGCCCAAGCTCCCGAGTCAGCAGCCTTTATCAATACAAGTGAGGAGGCTCAGTTCCTCTCAGGCTGCACACTCAGTTCTTCTTACAGTGTTGTCTGTCTTGCTTAGCTCCTGGCCTACTCCTGGGAGTGGGATTTAACCTGTTATTTGAATAATATTTATAAGAAAAAGCATGCAAATAAACATGTAGCATTAAATGAAGAATTATTTGTGAAAGCCACTCAATCATTTCCTGTAGTTAGGTCACTGAAAAGGAACCATACACTATTCATTTTCTGAAAGATTTGTTTCAGAAGCATTAGAAATCCAAGTGGGAATAAATCAGATTAATTTTCAAAATTAGCAGGGATAAGCTTTATTCTGAAATCATGAATGTTCTCTTTTAATTAAATTCAAATCCATTTATTTGATTAATCTGTTAATAGTCTTGTTTGAATCTTCTGTATTCATATTTGAAGTTTACTTATCAGTTACTGAGAAACTTGTGTGAGTCTCAACATCTTTGAGGATGTGTCTACTGCTTTAAATTATGTCAGTTTTGCTTTATATATTTTAGAGTATGTTATCAGATGATGCGAGTGTAGGGTTACTAACTTACTGTTGGATTGATCTTTATCTGATAATATTTCTTCTATGTGGGCTCATAATGTCTATCTTCAATGAAATGATACCAGCTTTCTTTATTTTTATTTCTTTATTTTAATTCCAGTTAGTTGACATGCGGCGTTATATCAGCTTCAGGTTTCCATACGTCACCCTGTGCTTAACACAAGTGCCCTCCTCCATCCCCTTCACCTGTGTCCCTCCCCCACCCACCTCCCTCTGGTGAGCGTCAGTCTGTCCTCTGTTATTAAGACTTGTTTCTGGGTTTGTCTCTCTCTTTTGCTCTCTCTCTCTCTCCCAGCTGTCTCTGATTAGTATTTGCATGGTATATAATTTTCATCCTTTTACTTTGTTTTATTTTAAAAAAAAACGTTTCTGGGGGCGCCTGGGTGGCTCGGTTGGTTAAGCATCTACTTTCAGCTCATGTCATGATCCCAGGGTTCTGGGATCCAGTCCCACATCAGGAGCCTGCTTCTCCCTCTCCCCGTGCCCCTCTCCCCTGCTCCTGCTCTCTCACTCCCCCCTCTCTCTCAGTAAATAAAATCTTAAAAAAAAAAAAACCTTTTCTTTTGAAATAATTATAGCTTTACAGGAAATTGCAAACTTAGTATAGAGGGGTCCTGCTTATCCTTCACCCAGTTCCCCCCAGTGGTTGCATCTTTCTTTTTTTTTTTTTCAAGATTTTATCCATTTATTTGAGAGCGAAAGAGTGAGCCTGAGGTGGGGAGGGGCAGAGGGAGAGGGAGAAGCAGTGCTGAGAGGGAATTTCATAGCAGTCAGTGCCGACTCAAGATCTCAAATTAATAATCCAAGTTCCTCGCTCGGGAAACTAGAAGAAGAAGAGCAGAATTAAACCAATGCATGCAGAAGAAAGGAAATAAATATCAGAGCAGATCAGTGAAACAGAGAATAGGAAGACAAGATAGTAAATCAGTGAAAGCAAAAGCATTCACCAATCTCAGGGATGACAGAGGGGACATTACCGCTGGTCCCGAGCCATTGAAAGGGTCATTGCGGAATACGCCACCGACAGCTGTACCCCAGCTTAGATGAGATGGACCGATTCTTCCCAAACCACAGCCTATCCAAACTCGGTCAGAATTAAACAGATCGTATGAATGGTTCTACAAACAGTAAGGAAATGGACTTAGCAATTTAAAATCTCCAGGAAGGAAATATCTAGGTCCAGATGTTTTCCATGAAGAATTCCTTGAGACTTTTAAAGAAGACTAGTGTCATTTTTACACAGTAGTTTCCAGAATATAGTTGAGGATGGAACACTGCCCAGGCTCGTGTTAGGAGTCCAGTTACTATCCTCCTGTCAGCACAAGAGAAAGACAGCACAACAAGAGAAAACAAATATCCCTTGTGAATAGAGACACACAAAAAATTCTTTAAGAAAATAATTGCCTGTTGATATCCGCAATATAGATAGAAAATTCGACATCATGATGATGTGGAGGTTATTCCAGGTACTTAAGGCCCATTCCGACATTCTAAAATCACCCAGTGTAATCCACTCTATGAACAGGTTAAAAGAAAATTATAGGATCATATCAACATGTGACTACATCCAACACCCATTCATGATAAAAACTATCAACAGTTTGGATTAGATGGTAATTACCTTAATTATATTTAAAGGGCATCTGTAAAAACATAGAGCCAACATCATACTTCACAGTGAAATTCTGAATGCCTCTCCTTTCAGACTGGGAGTAAGTCAAGGATGTTTGTTCTTAACCACTGTTATTTAACTGACATTTCTAGCTACATAGAATAAGGCAAGTAAAGGAAATTAAAGGAATTCAGATTGGAAAGGAAGAACTAAAAATGTCCCCATTTGCAGACGACACGATTGTGTATATAGACAATCCCAAGGAACTGATGAAAAACCTGGAACTAATGATAATGAATAGGTTCAGCGAAGTGGCCAATTATAAGATCACCACTCAAATACCAATCCCATTTCCAACATGTGGAAACTGAAATTAAAAATGAAGTACTCTTATAGGCAGTACTAATGAAAACAAAATCTTAGGTATGCTGAAAATAACTGTGTTCATGAAAGTAATCAAAGACACTATAAAATTCCAGTTTTCCTAAAGTTGAATATAGGTTTAATACAGTTCCCATTAAAATCTCAGCGAGGTTTTATTTTTTTTAAGAGATTTTATTTATTTATTTGACAGAGAGAGAGAGACAGCGAGAGAGGGAACACAAGCAGGGGGAGTGGGAGAGGGAGAAGCAGGCTCCCCATGGAGCAGGGAGCCTGACGCGGGGCTCGATCCCAGGACCCTGAGAGCATGACCTGAGCCGAAGGCAGATGCTTAACAACTGAGCCACCCAGGTGCCCCGAAGTTTTGTTTTTTGTTTTTACTTTTTTAGACTAAGCTTATTCTAAAACTAATTTGTCAAGGCTAAAATGGCAAAATCGGCCTTCATAAGGAGAATAGAGTGAGAAGGGTCACTTCCTGATGTTAAGGCATACTACCTAGCTTTATTTACCAACACAGTGTGTAAGAAGAAATAAAGATCAGTGGAATGGTGTGGAGAACCCAGAAATAGACACACCCAAAGGCTCAAGTGATTTTTTAAGAAAAAAATTCCATTATGATAACATTAAAAAGAATAAAACACTTATAAATAAAATAATTGTTAAGAATAAGCAACAAAAGTGCAACACTTGTACTTTGACAACTACAAAACAGTGTCAAAATATACTAAAGGAGACCTAAGTAAATGGAAAGACATCCTAGATACCATGGATTAGAAGTATTAATATTGTTAAAATGGCAGTAGTCCCCAAATTGATCTACATATTCTGTGCTATCCCTCTCAACATCCCAGCTGACTTTTTTGCAGAAATTGACAAGCTGATTTTAAAATTATATGGAAACACAAGGGACCCAGAATAGTGAAAAACGGTTTTGAAAAAGATGAATAGAATTTTACTATTCACACTTTTCCCTTTCAAAACTTTATTCAATGTTAGAATATTCTAGACAGCATAGAACTCGCAAAAATTCAGAATTGAAAGTTCAGAAACAAAGCCTTAAATTTGTGGTTAATTGCTTTTCAACATGGGTGCCTAGAAAACTCCATGGGGTAGAGGGGTATATTTAGGTGAGTGGTCTTTTTTTTTTTTTTTGGACCCGGTACTGTTGGTGAGATTCTCCCATTTTGTTGTGGGTAGCCGTAATTCATTCATTTTGTTGTTACGTAGTATGTCTTTTATCCATTCTACTGTTGCTGGATATTTGGGTAGCTTATTAGTCTTGCCTATTAGAAATGATAATTCCATGTCATACTTGACTCAGTTGGCACACATTGCTCGTGTTTATATACCTAAAGAGTGGAATTGTTGGGTTTTGGATTGTGCGATGTTCCACTTCAGTAGATACTGCAAATGATTTTGCAAGGTAATGTATCCAATTATACTGTAATGAGCGTGTGGAAGACTTCCTGTTGCTTCACATGTTTGCTGACACTTGGCATTGTCAGCCTTTTTAACTTAGCATTTCCAATATTTATGTAGTAGTTGTGGTTTTAACATGCATTTTCTCGAAAAATAAGTTGGATACCTTTTCATAGGATTTGGGGAATCTTTCTTATTTGGGAAGAGCCTGTTAAAATCCCTTGCCATTTTTCTTCTAAGTTATCTCTTCTTTTATTAACTGTTTATGGGCCATTGTGTATTCTGGCTGGGAGTTTCTTATTAGTTATATGTTGCAATTATTTTTTCCTCCCTGGTGTGCCTTGTTGAAGAGATGTTCCTAATTTTGATTAAGTCCACTTTATTAATCTTTTCATTTGGAGTTAGTTGGGGATTTTTGTTTTGTTTTTTAAATTTTTGTTTGTGGAGAAGGAGGAATCTTGTTAGGGTTGGTGGGGAAGAAATGACTCTCTGCCAAAAAGTTGTGAAAATATCTGTAATATCTTTTAGGGCTTTATAGTTTTGACTTTGACATTTAGAAGCAGAAATCATTTGGAATATATTCTTATGTTTTGATTGATACAGAGCTTTAGTATTTATTAGCTCCTGTCATCTCCTATAGATACCTAATAAATTAGTTTCTCAGTACTGTTTATTGAGAAGACCACAGTGTCCTCGTTGGTCTGCAGGAGCGCCTTTCTCATTAATCTAGTGTCCATTCTTATCTGGGCCTCCCTTCTGGAGTCTCTGTGTTCCCATTGGTAGAATTATCTATCTTAGAGGAATACCATCTTGTCTTCATTGCTCTACTTTAATATTTTAGTTTTGTTATATTGTGGAATCCACCTTCCACGTTTCTCACATTTGTCTTGTTCATTCTTGGCCTTGGCATTTCCCTCTAAATATTAGGAATACCTTGTCAATTCCTCTCAAAAAACATGTTACGATTTTGATTGGGTTTGTGTTAAATACATATTACCAGTTGATGGGCACATGACCTCTTTAGATTCTGATTTTGGAGAATGATGTATTCTGTGTGTTTAGGTTTTATTTAACTTCTTTCAATAATGTTTGATAGTTTTCGTTTAGAGAACTTGCCTTTTGTTAGTTATAGTCTCACCTTAGTTTTTCTTATCGCTGAAATGGGCGTATTTAAAAAATACTTTCTTGCTTGTCATTATTTCTATTTCTATACTTGTTTTCTAGGTCATTAATTTCTGTGTTTATATTTGCTTACATCCTTGTACTTTCTTTGGGGTTCATTGGCTCCCCCTGCCCCTGCTTTCAAGTGGACATTTAGCTCGTATTTTTAGCTTCCTTTATATATTGTATGCATTGAATTGTGAATATTTTCCTCTTAACATTTTCTTTTGGCTCTGGCAGAATGGTTTCACACACGTTGCTGCGTTGAGTTTTTATTATCATTCAGTTAAAAATATTTTCTAATTTCCGTTGTGATTTCTTTTTTGACCTAAGAGTTCTTTAGATCTTAATAATTGACCTTTCTTTATTCATGTTAGAAAAAGGTAGCTTTATCCCACAACATATCGTTTTCACCTTTAACGACTTATATTTGTTTTTATTGCTTGCTTACTGACAGGTAATCCATTTCTTTTTCATGTGTGGGTAAATCTTTACTTAGGTCTCCAAAAATATAAGTACTTCATGAAATTGTGTTCTTATTATATATTTTTCCTTTAGTTTGATACAGCTTTTCCAATTGACAAAATTATTAGTAATGATTAAATAAATGCACGAATAGCAAATACTTGTCTAAGTTTATATGCTGTAAGTCCCTTTGAGTTTTTGTCCTTTTCTGCTTTATAAAAGAATATCTCTCAAATTTATAGGGTTGACTTTTTTGTCTGCTCAGTTGTACATTTATTCATTTATTCAACATTCAGTAAGTGTTTTATTTATGATGTGTTTTGTTTTGTGTTAGGCTTTGGAAGAATCCTATTCTCACTCTCGAGGGTTAGTCTAGTAGGGAGGACATAATTTATTATAGGGCAAAAACTGCTATATTGTATGTATGAGTTCAGTTAAAGAGGCCACAGAAAAGGCAATATTTAACATTTTTCAGAAATGGAGACGTTTTCAAGTCATCATAAATGCTGTTTTCATGGTTTGTTAACGGGAAAGAATCGTTAAAAAGTCCAACTAAAGGGCGCCTGGGTGGCTCAGTTGGTTAAGCAACTGCCTTCGGCTCAGGTCATGATCCTGGAGTCCCAGGATCGAGTCCCGCATCAGGCTCCCTGCTCGGCAGGGAGTCTGCTTCTCCCTCTGACCCTCTTCCCTCTCATGCTCTCTCTCATGCTCTCTCTCTCAAATAAATAAATAAAATCTTTAAAAAAAAAAAGTCCAACTAAAAAATGAATTTAAATATAAATTATACAAATTGTTAAAACAAATTATTAATGTTAATTGCTTCAGTATAAATTTTAATTATAACTTTTTTTAGTTGTTTTTACTAGCTATTTCTACTTTGTAATAGAATGGTATTACTTTATAAACTTGCATATAGATAATTAGTGTTTTATATTACTCTCTGCAGAATCAAAGAATTCCATTGGACATGGTATTTCTTAAGACTTCAGAAAAGCAGGTATTTATATTTGTATTTAAATTGCTGATCATTTAGTATTTTAGCAGTTTAATTTTCATTTTAAAGGTAAAAGTTAAATTTATTCTTATAAAAAGTTTTCTTCGAATGATAATACATTGAATTCATTAATTCTAAATCACATTTAACTGTTGATATTTAAAATGAAAATCTTTATATGTTTGTTTTAAAAAATATAATCCTATCAATAATCCTATCACAACCTTTATATCAAATGAGTGCTTTTGTTCAAAGCTATATTGATAGCGAAGTAATTAAATGATGTTGCTTGAAATTTGATTGCTATTCTGTATTTGCAGTTTTATTAATTCAGCAAACGTTTATTTACCACCTACTATGTGCCAGGCACTACTTGTCTCTTGGGATACAAAGGGGGCTAAGATGGGTGGGGGAACAGAAGAGGAAGCAGACAGTTTGTGTAGGTGAGTTGAAGTGGGCTTCGCAGGATACATGATATTTATATGACCTGAGCTCTCACCAGTGAGGAGAAGGTGGAAAAGGGGAAATGAGACGGAAGCCTCATGTGGTCAAGGAGAAGACCTGTGTGTTGGAAGTCAGGAAACCCAAAATCTAGTCTGCTTTGGCCAATTTTTAATTATATGACCTAGACACATGGTCACCCATTTTCTTAATGTCTAAAATGATGAGAGGTTTATCAGGTAATACCCAAGTTCCTTCTGCCTTGCATTTCTGACTGTGAAATAAATAGTATTTTTTTCTCTTTAAATTTTTTTATTGTTCTGTTAATCACCATACATTACATCATTAGTTTTTGGTGTAGTGTTCCATGATTCATTGTTTGTGCATAACACCCAGTGCTCCACGCAGAATGTGCCCTCCTTAATACCCATCACCAGGCTGACCCATCCCCCCACCGCCCTCCCCTCTAGAACCCTCAGTTTGTTTTTCAGAGTCCATCGTCTCTCATGGTTCGTCTCCCCCTCCAGTTCGCCCCCTTCATTCTTTCCCTCCTGCTATCTCCTTCTTTTTTTTTTTTTCTTAACATATATTGCATTATTTGTTTCAGAAGTACAGGTCTGTGATTCAACAGTCTTGCACAATTCACAGCGCTCACCATAGCACATACCCTCCCCAATGTCCATCACCCAGCCACCCCATCCCTCCCACCCCAACCCTCTCCAGCAACCCTCAGTTTGTTTCCTGAGATTAAGAATTCCTCATATCAGTGAGGTCATATGATACATGTCTTTCTCTGATTGACTTATTTCGCTCAGCATAACACCCTCCAGTTCCATCCACGTCATTGCAGATGGCAAGATCTCATTCCTTTTGATGGCTGCATAATATTCCATTGTATATATGAACCACATCTTCTTTATCCATTCATCTGTCGATGGACATCTTGGCTCTTTCCACAGTTTGGGTATTGTGGACATTGCTGCTATAAACGTTGGGGTGCACGTACCCCTTCGGATACCTACATTTGTATCTTTGTGATAAATACCCAGTAGTGCAATTGCTGGATCATATGGTAGCTCTATTTTCAACTGTTTGAGGAACCTCCATACTGTTTTCCAGAGTGGTTGCACCAGCTTGCATTCCCACCAACAGTGGCAGGAGGGCGTCACTGCGCACAGTGCTGCATGTAAGCCCCCCCCAGCAGCCAGCGGGGTTACCGATTAGACCGCCCGACAGCACCCACCACACTCGGTGCTGCACACGGCAAAATGCACACCGTCCTCAGCGGGACACGGAACATCCTGCAAGGTGCAAAAAGTGCTCGGTCACAAAACGAGGAGTGAAGCATTGAAGAGAATCGCTCTCACACGAAGCACGCGCTCCCACCACAGGGAGCGAGGTGAGAAGGGCAGCGACGAGGCACTTTGGGAGCCCCACAACCACGTGCGGACGAAGCAGCAGGCCTCTCAATAACCGGCGGGGCCGAGACGTGTCTGC
Organism: Eumetopias jubatus; assembly: GCF_037043125.1. Classification (NCBI taxonomy): domain Eukaryota; kingdom Metazoa; phylum Chordata; class Mammalia; order Carnivora; family Otariidae; genus Eumetopias; species Eumetopias jubatus. The sequence continues at coordinate 318,153 of NW_028274905.1, read as the reverse complement.
TGAGCTGCATGGAAAGGAGAGGACCACAGGCCAACATTCATGGGACGGAGCCAAAGTCCTGTTTGGAGGGAAACTTAGACGGTAAATGCCTGGATAGGAATAGAAAAAATCTCAAGTCGGTGCTTAAATTTTGACCCTAAGAACCTACAATACCAAGAAAAGGACAAAAGCGTGAAACCGAACGCGAGTCCTTTGGGAAGAGCACCACAAGTGCATAAAGCAGTAGCTGACTGACCAAACTCAGAAGGTGCGGTGGGGCAGAGAGAGGGAAGGGGAGAGGCACAAAGACTCTAAAATCAGGAACGGAAGAGGAGGGCTGACACCAGAATAATTCAGAAACTGAAAGCATTTTAAGGGAACACTAGTAACAACTGCTTGCCGACAGTTGAGAGAGCTGAGATGAGACGCACGCATCCTTGAAAGACACACACTGGAAAACATTCTTTTTTTTTTTTAATGTTAAAAAGATTTTATTATCAGAGTTTGGAAGACAGAGGGCTCACCCTGGCGTGCCCCGCGGTGACCCTGGGCCTCCGTCTGGGGTGGTGCCCCCGAGGGGACATGATCGGTGGAGGGTTCCCCCCCCGGCATGAGTTGGGACAGGCACTCGCCGGGCATCTGTCCCTGAGGCCCTCTGTGCGCTGGCTCTGGGGTCAATGGGACAATGCTTTCCGGGGGGGCCTCTCGTGAGGTCTGATGCTCCGCCCTGAGGGGTGCACGTATTTCCTAGGCCTAGGAGTGTTGGACTACCAGGGGCTGGGCACCAACTTCAGGGACTACACCATTGTGTTCACCCAGCTAGAGTTCAAGGACGAGGCGTTCAACACCGTGGAGCTGTACAGTAAGTGGTGGGCACCACGGGCCGGCCCCATGAACTCCCTGCCACGGGCGGCCACGCTGGGCAACCTCCCGCTGACTGTGCTGAGCCCCGGGCCTCCAGGGTCCCAGAGCAGCATCCCTGCCCTTCGGCCCCCTGCAGGAGGGGTGGCTGGGGCAAGGGGCACACGTGGTGAGGGCTCCCCTCCCGCCCCACAGGCCGGACAGAGCTGGCCAGCCAGGAGGCCCTGCGCCTCTTTGATAGGTGGAGCCAGTCCTGGGCTTCCTGTCTCAGCAGGAGGCCACATTGAGGCCGGACCGTGAGTGTCACCCGATGCCCACGGGCCCCTGGCTGACTTCTGTGGGTCTCGGGGTCCCTCCGAGCCTCAGGGAGTCAGGCAGGGTGGGGGTGGGGAGCTCTACACGGAGTCTCCTGCTCCTGCCCAAAGCCAGGCCTGCAGGGCCGGCCCCGTCTCGGGCGAGGCCGTGGGCAGAGCGGGGTGGCCGCGGTGTGTCCTGGGTGCCCACCCTCACAAGTCCTCTTACCCCCCAGTCACCTGTGCGCACAAGGCTTTCCAGGTCAGCTGTCCTCCTGAGCATCACCCCAGATCCGACACCCCAGAGCTCTGCCCCGAGAAGGCCTGGGGACCGGGACGGGGCTGACACCCCTCGAGGTGAATCTGGGGTCCTGCAACGCTCTGCTTGGGTTTCAGTGAATGCATCGACCTCCCGGTGGGACTGTGCCCGCCGAGTCCTGTGAGGCTGGCCAGGCGCTGGCCTCCTTGCTCAGCCGCCTGGGAGCTTGGTGTGGGGCGGGCTGCTCTCAGGACTCATGGCAGTTCCAAATAAAACGATCCCACAAGGCCCTACAGATGCCTCTCACCTGTGTGCCGAGGGCGGACGGCAATGTCAGACGGGACACTGCCCTCTCGGGGCTCCGGTCGGTGCAGGGGGAGGAGGTGGGCGTGGGGCTCACCGAGGGCTGGGCCATACAGCCCAGAACCAGCTCTGGGTGGGGGGCACGTGGACGTGGGTCTTGGCTCCTGAGTGGGGGCTGGGCTGGGGGCAGCTGCTCCGCAAGCAGAGGTCACCACAGTCCCTGGGCTGCAGGGAGGATTGTCTGTCTGAGTTAGAGCAGACCCTCGGGAGTCTGGACAGGTGCGGGCTGACGCAGTGGGCGTGGGTGCCCACCAGGGTGCGCGGCTGGGGTGCCACAGTGTCCAGGGCACAAGAGTGTGGCTTTCCCAGACCTGGGGCTTTGGGGCCAGGGCAGGGGGCAGGATTCCAGAGGGACCGAGCCTGTGGCTCCTCCTGTGGTCTGGTGGGGCCGTGCCTGACGTCGTGGCGGAAGCTGGGCTGGGGGCTGCCCCTCACTCACGGAGAGGGGCGGTGCGTGCAGGCTAGGGGTGGGCATGCTCACACACACCCAGCAGCCCTGTCCGGGAGCACCTGCTCGGGACGGAGAGCCCTGCTGTCACGCTGGTGCCGTCTGTGCCCCATCGTCACCGTGGTCCTGCTTCTCACGTGCAAATATCTCTATGAAGTGACTCACAGGGACGCCTCCCGGCTGCTTGCCTCTCTTCCGCGGGGGCTAGGATGGGAGGCCCAGGGGTCTCACAGGGGAACACGATGGCCTTCAAATTCAGGCAGCACCCGCCAGGCCGAGCCCCTAGGCCGCCCGCCTGTGTCCCAAAGCCCCTCTCCCCCCACATTGACCCACCCCAGGCTGGCTCAAGGCTCTGGGTTGCCTGGACGCCCACGGCAGGGTCAGGTGGGTGGGGAGACTTAAACTCAGTGCCCCGGTGGCCGAGGAAGGAGGGTGACAATGGGACCAGGGAGGCTGACGTGTGTGCTGGTCTTGGCGCTTATGCCTGCTACGGGGTCCCGGCCGCAGGGACAGCTACCCAGGGAGTCCCACAACCTCAACTGGAACAAGGTGAGCCACACACCTGCGTTCCCCAAGGCTGACAGCCAGGCCGACCGGGGCCAGGCATGCAGTGTGTGTGGTGGCTGGAAGATCACTCCCTGAAAATCTCCAAAGGGCCATCCTGGAACAGGGGGCAGTGCCGCGAGGGCGGAAGGGGTTTCAGGCCCTGGCCTCTCTCTGAGGAGCTGGTGGCCACGCAAGAGGGGGGAGGGCCGAGGGCCCCAGGCAGGTGCTGCCTCAGGGCCCCAGGGATGCTAGGTGGGCAGAGGCCGAACGAGCAGACCGTGTTCCAGAACAACCAGATGGCTGGCAGGTGGAAGGTTCTAGTGGAGGTGGCCGTGGGAACTGACTCCCCGGGAATGTGGGTTTGTGGCAGGAAGTCAGAGGGATGGGGCCGAGGGCCGAGCTGGAAGGAAGGGGGAGGCCTTTCACGGGAAGGGAATTCCAGCACATGGTAAGCACAGCCCAGCCCTCGGGGCCCCAGCACACCCGGCACCTGCCCGCCAAGGCCCAGAGGGGCAGCCGGGGCCCTGTGCAGGGGCTGTGCCGACCTGTGGGTGCTGGACCCGGCCCGGGCCTCAGGCCAATGTCAGTGTCCGGTGGCTTCCTGAGGGCCCGGCTGGGAGCCTGGCACGGGCAGCTACGCCAGCACGCTCTCCACAGTTTTCAGGGTTCTGGTACATTCTGGCTGTCGCCTCTGAGGGCCAGAGATTCTTGCCAGGCAGAGACAGGAGGAAGCTGGGGGCATCGATGTTGGAGGTCCACAAAGCGGGCCAGCTGAAGGTGGTCCTTGCCTTCAGCCGGTGAGTGGACCAGGGTGGGGGCCCAGCACACTCTTCACGGAGCCCTGACCACAAACAGCCCAGACATCTCCCTGTCAAGAGGGGAAAGGGAGCCGGGGGCGGGGGGAGCCAGACCCACGATCACCCGCACATCTGACAGACCATCTCTGCGGCCCCGAAACCCTTCCTGCCCCTAAAAATTAAGGCCTGATTTTGGGAGAGGCCACCATGTACACGGGAGCACTCGGCAGAGAGTGGGTGTTCTGAGGGTTTCCCTTGAGCTGTGGGACTGACCCTGCACCAAACTGGAAAATTTCAGGAAACCAGAGCCAACAAAGGGCTCCCGCCTTGCCCCCCCACCCCCAGGTCACAGGGGTGTCAGTCACACACATTAATTCTGCGGAAAGATAGGAAAAAGGCGATGTTCAGGAATACTTGTGTGTATGAAGGCCTGGAGAGAAAGACCTGGGGGTGGGCGTGTCCCCGGGTTCACGGCCACAGGCCCGGGAGAGGCCGCTCCTCTGTCCCAGGGCTGGGTGGATGGGATGGACAGCGGCCCACGGGGCGGGCAGGCAGGCCACGGTCCCAGAGCCCACAAGCATGCAAGTGCCCGCCTAGGCCTGGAAGGTGGTTGGGTGTGTGGGAGGGACTCCTGACCCTTCCCAGTTGCCCCTGCTGTGCAGGCCTGATCGGGCGGCCCCACGCTTCTCTTCCGGTCCAGTGAAGGGGGTCGAGGGCTTCCACGTGCTGTCCACCGACTACAGCTACGGCGTGGTCTACGTGCGCCTGGGCCGGGCCGGGCGGACCTCTAAGACCCTGCTGCTCCTCAGTGAGTCCAGTGGAAAACTCTGGGGAGGGGGCGTGCGGGGTGCGGGTCAGGTGGGGGACGGAGGGGCGACAAGCTCAGAGGGCAAGGTATGGAAGCACCTGCCTCAGCTCGGGCTCCCTGACAGAGCGCCACAGACCGCACCGCACAGGCGCCCGCGATGGACATTGATTCTCACGGCTCAGCGCGCCAACCCGGCGAATTCCGGGGAGGTCCCCATTCCTGGTTTGCAGATGGCCGCCTCTTCACTATGTCAAGTGTCGGGGAGAGGGCTCCGGTGTCTTCCTCTTCTTATACGGGCACTGACCCCATCATGAGCACCCAGCTAACCCCACACACCTCCCAAGGCCCCAGGACGTCACACCATCCCTCTGGGGCTCTGATGGATGAATTTGGGGGAACACGAACACACATCCATTCCTGTCACGGCCCTTGCGCTGCGGGCTGGCAGGAAGTGGGAAGTAGGAGGTCAGGGCCGGGACACACACAGCAAACGGGTGGCCAGGTGGGCGGGCAGAGCGCGGCGCCCGGACGGGGGGACCGGGTGGGCGGGTCTCTGGTGCGGCTGCCACGGGGCTGAGTGGGGGCGGCCAGTGCACGGGCGGAGCCCAGAAGGCAACAGGCCCGGAGTGGGACTGACCCTCTGCATGGAGGCAGGGGACCCCTGGGCTGAGGGCAGGATCGGGGGAGCAGGGGGAGGTGGTGAAGGGAGGGTGGCGGGGAGCTGCTGTCCAGGGAGGGGTGGGGGGAAGGGAGCACAAACCCACTTCGGGGCACCGAGGCCTGCAGGACAGCCATTGGGGAGGTCGGAGGGGTCCCGTGGAGTCTCCGTGGAGGACGGCGTGGCCAGGAGCGCAGCGGGAGGGGCATCAGGCTCCGGCCCATGGGTCCTGTGAGCAGAGGGGCCTCCCCAAGTGGCCCTGTGTGGTGCCCGCCTTGGGGCTGCACTGGGGACACCCCCTACCTCGGAGCACAGAGGGGACAGAGGCACACTCCCCATCACCCGCCTGTTGCCCCCTCCCTTGGCAGCACACTGGCTTCTCTGTCCTGCCAGCTCGGACGGCGCTGCGGTGGCCACGGGCTCGGGGACAGCCCCAGAGGGCCAGAGCTGGGGACTCTGACCTTGTGACTCTGCTTTCAACTGCAGGCAGACAGAGCAGGTCCAGCTTCCCGAGCATGAAAAAATTCGTAGACATATGTGAGATTTGGGAGCTCGCAAACGGTGTGACTGTTCTCCCAAAGATGGTAACAGACGGCCACGGGCCCTCCCGTGCAGGCCAACAGCACGCCCGGCCCCCATCCATCCCGTAGAGCTCAGTGCTTCTCTCCCTCCTGCAGCCTCGTGTGCCCACACCATCCTACCCTGAGAGCCCGCGTCCACCCACCTGTCCCCTCGCGGCTCCACCCGCGGTCCCCCTTGACCCCGGGAACATCGCTCAAGACTGCTGGTCTGCACAGCCAATGGCCTATTGGGACGCGTTGGAATACCCCAGGCCACTGATGGGGTGAAGTCCAGGGCCATGGCCGTAGCCCAAGCGGGATCCTTTATGATCTTGGAGAGATGGGGATAGGAAGGCGGTAGGAGGGCAGGTGTTGGCCAGGCAGGAGGATGCCCGACCGGACCCATTCTGCCCACGCCCTCCAGATTACATGGGGGAAAGAGTCTGCCACACTTCTCTGCTGGGAAGTAGACCACGGCTCTTGGACCAATGTCGTCCTTCTGTATGCGTCCCACAGCGCGTCTGCCACCAGTCCCCGTGGGCCCTGACGTCCTACACTTCCTCAGGAAGTCTTCCACTTATTCGCCCAACATTTCCAAGCACCCGTGGCATGCCAGGCATGTGCTAGCTGCCAGGGAGAGGCAAACTGGCAAATTCGGTTTCAGAGATCTGATGCCAGGACAGGCTCGCACCAGCGCAGCCGCCCTTCACACGACCGCAGACTCGGGGAAAAGTGTCTGGAGAGAGTGCAAAACAACGGCAGGTCTGACTCACGCCGGGTGGAGCAGGAGGGGTCAGGGAGGGCTTCTCGGAGGAAGGGACATTCGGAAGAGAGCTGAGGCACAGAGGTAGTTAGGGAAGTTGGGTGGGCTTCCGCAGAAGAGGAGACCACTTGTGAAAAACCCCAGAGTGGTGGAAGCGGAGGGAAGGGTGAGGGGGGGGAGAGCACAGGCTGTGGAGGGAGGTTCAGTCCGAGGACAGGGAGCTCCGGGCAGGCTCGGGAGCTGAGCTTGGAGCCCAGGACCCCCAAATGGAGATGCCACGTGGGGGGCTGGAGTTCAGAGGACAGAGAGATGTGGGAGCCGGACACGTGGAGTCACCAGTATGTAGTTGGCGATGCAATTCGCTGGTGCAGTTAGGGCCACCCGAGGAGAACACAGTAGAATGGCATCAGTCAGCTACTGCCACGTAAGGACCACCCACAGGATCTCTGTGTTATGAACCGACACGAATGTACTTAGCTTTCCCGTCTGGGCAGCGTGGGGTCAGGTGGCACAGGCCGGCCCTGCTGGGCGGCGGGGGTCTCCGCAGCTTGCGCCCGCCTTGGGGGGTGACTGTCCGTGACTGGTTCGCGCCGGCTCTGCTGCCATTGTCCCCCTCCCACCGAGGGCGGCCACGTCCTGCTCGTCTCACGGCCACGCCGAGGCCACAGCAGGCGAGGCCACAGCAGGCTGGGAGGAAGGGCTCAGCACAGGACTGCATTTCTGCCTCAGCGGCTAAGTGAAGCATGTCGAGGGGCCAAACCCCAAGTGCAGAAGGGCCTGCACAGGGTCTGTCGAGGGTCACAGCCCTGGGCACGTGCAGGAGCCCAGGCTGAACCCAGCTCTGTGTCCTCACACAAGGGCTGCACCCAGGCCTTGCGTGGGCTGTGGGTGGGGTGGGGTGGGAGGGTGTCACTGTATAGATGGGGCATGGGGGGGGTCAGCATTGAACAGCTCGGGGAGGGGCCCTCGCGGGTGGGGCTCTTGTCTGAGGAGGAAGTTGGGTGAGGGGACCCCGGCCATGGTGACCTCACTTCCCTGACAACAGAGCCCATCAGAATTTGGAACCCAGGTAACCAGGAACCCACATTCCAGAGACAGGCCCGGCCCAGCTCATTACATTGCAGATAGTGAAACCAGGATGTTCACGTGCTGTGTTCCCAGATCCGGAGGTTGCCGACGGAAGAAAGCGCGCCCAGCAAATGCTGTCTCAAGATGTCCATTCAGGGCTCCCCACCGTCTCTGGCCGTTTGGTTGGAAAGACCACAAGGTGACACCAGGAGTCCCAGGGCCGGCCACCCAGCCCCACAGGGTCTAATCCACCTGTGCAGCCCCAGGTCCCTACCCGTGTGTGTGTGTGTGTGTGTGTGTGTGTGAAGAGGGGTCATGTAGGGTGGGCTAACCCCATTCAAGAGCAGGCTGATGAGGGGTCAGATACCCAGTGGGCAGGTCTTGTTCAAGGTCAAGTGTGGCTGGGTGGGACGGGGTGTGTGCGGATGCGAGCTTCTGCCCTGGGTTTATCCCAATTGCCCTGGAGCGGGGGTCACTGTACCGCGTGCAGGGCTGGGCACGCACAGGTGTGTCTGATCTGGGAGCAGGAGGGGGACTGGGCAGGGGCACAGGGAGGCTGGCTGGGCAGGGCTGTGATGCCTCTGGGCCGGCTACCCGTCCCTGTCTTTGCAGACCACGGATGAAATCGGGAGGAGGCTGGCGGACAGCCATGACAATTCCGGGACCTGGGGCATGACCCCACAGGGGTCCCCAGGAGCAGGTGCTGCGGATTGTGGGGAAAGGCCTCCGACACCACCCAGACCACTGTCCCTGGTGGTCATTGACTGGATTGTGCTCCAGGAATGGAGCCCACGGAGACCGAGCTCGAGGCTGAGAAGCCTGGGGCGGGGTGCCTGTGGGTGTGTGGGGACGGGTCGGGGCCGGCCCCACAGGGAGGAGCCCCAAGAGGCTGGTGTGGGGCCAGGAGCAAAGACTGTGTGCAGAGCACCCAGCGGGTGGACTGCAGTCGGGGAGACGTCCCGGGGAGGGCACCTTCCTGGCTGCGGCTTCTCTGGGAGGCTCTGGGCTGGGCTCTGTCTTGCAAATACCCACGGAGAGCAGGCACAGGGGTGAGCTTTTCTCCTCTCACAGATGTTCCACGACCTAAGGAGCTAGAGCCGGCTCCAACTCCATCAGCAGCTCTGCAGGGAGGGGTGGTGCCTGCAGAGACTTCAGCAGGAGCCCAGGAGCCGGCAGTTGACCCGGCACCTGCCCACGGAGAGCCTGACGCCGACCAGGAAGGGCCTGCTCGAGAACCTGTGCCCAGAGAGCCTGCCCCTGTTCCTGCCACTGTTCCTGCCGGAGCCAGTGCCCCTGGGCCTGCCCCGAACTGTGGCCCTGCTCCTTCCCCAGACCCCGCTCCTGCCCTGGATCCTGACCGGTCCGTACCCCTGCCAGTGCCCCTGTCCCTGCCCCTGACCCAGATACTGCCTTGGTTCCTGTATGTGCCATTGCTGCAGACCCTGTCCCTCCCCTTGCACCTGCCCCTTCCCCTTCCCCTGCTTGTGCTCCTGTTGTGGCCCCTGACCCAAGTCCTGCCCCTTCCCCTGCCCATGCCTGTGTCCCTGTTTTCGCCTCTGACCCAAATCTTGCCCCCACTCATGTCCCTGCCCCTGCCCGTGCCCCTGCTAGAGCCGGTGGCCCTTCCCTTGCCCCTACTCGTGCCCCTGCAGCTGCCACTTCCCCAGCACCTGCCTGTGCACCTGTTCTTGCCCCTGCTCCGGATCCTGACCCAGCCCCTGGCCTGGAGCCTGCCCCTTCCCTTGCCCCGGTCTGTGCTCCGATTCTTGCCCCTGACCCGGGTTCTGTCCCTGCCCCTGCCCCTTCCCCGACGTGTGCAACTGTTCTTGCCCCTGACCCAGCTCCTGCCCTGGATCCTGCCCCTTCCCCTGCCCCTGCCTGTATTCCTGTTCTTGCCCCTGTCCCGGCTTCTGCCCCTGCAACTGTCCATTCCCCTGCCCCTCCCTCTGCTCCGGTGCTTGCCTCTGACCCAGCTCCTTCCCCTTTCCCTACCCGTTTCCCTGCCCCTGCATGTGCACCCATTCCTGCCCATGACCCACCTCCTGCCCCTGCACCTGTCCGTTCCTCTACCTGTGTCCCTGTCCGTGCCCCTGCCAGAGCCGATGCCCTTTCCCCTGCCTGTGTCCCCGTTCCTGCCCCTGCCCCTGCCAGAGCCGATGCCCTTTCCCCTGCCTGTGTCCCCGTTCCTGCCCCTGCCCCTGCCAGAGCCGATGCCCTTTCCCCTGCTTTCCAGCACCGCGGGCCCTTCCCTTGGCCCTGCCTGTGCTCCTGTACTAGCCCATGACCCAGCTCCTACCGTGGATCCGGCCCCTGTCCCTGCTCTTGTATCTGGCTCTGCTCTTGCATCTGACCCTGCCCCTCCTCCTGTTCCTGCAGGGCTCCCAGAACCACAGCCAGAGCCCACATCCTCGTGGGGAGAGCCCCTTGTACAATTCCCCTTATTTCCATCACCCGACCCTGATGCCCCGCCAGATTGTTTCATCCCCTCCCCCTGTGTTCTTTCTCTCTGGTACATATTAACTGTTATATTATCTTTCCTTATCCTCTACGCTGTTTATTATTTATTTTAAATAAAATTAATTGTTTTCTGTTGGACAAGTCTGCAGCATTAATTATATTCCCAATGCTGTGCCACCGCACCACAGAACATTGCTGCACAATATCTGCTTCCGCAAAGGACACCCTGAGCCAGAAGGCCTCCCTGCCCATTCCTCCCCGAGCCCAGCCCCTGGCGACCCATAAGCTGCTTTCTCTCTCTGTTCCTTTCCTGGGTGTTTCCTGTACGTGGAATCACGCAATAGGGGCCTTTGTGTCTGCCCCCCTATTTTCAAAGGGAACTCGTTTCCTTCTGTGTTTATTGGACACAGAATTTCCCTTATTCGATATTGAAATGCCTGGGGCGGCTTACAGATCAGACGTAATCAGAGAGGCCACTTTAAGAATTATGGGCACAATCTTGGGGCTGAGACCCCTGTTCCTGCTGGGACACCTCAGCCTGACCCCAGACAGGACAGGGCTGGTTCCTCCTGTGGCCCACACAGAACCCAGAGAAATGCAGAAAGCTGGAAGACACACCCCAAAAGGCAATGCATTGCTCACAACCCAAGGCCAGAGAAAGGTTTCAGCGGACTCTGGTCCAAACCATGCTCCAAGTCACTGGGTTCCACAGGGAGAGACCACACGCATGCAAGTCCAAGTGGGGACAGGCACGGGGGGAATCAGAGAAGCGGAGCTACCAGGTAAGGACTCTGGGAAAACAAAAAACCCTATGGAGGCAGCGCTGGTCACCCTCAGACCGGCAGGTGTCTGGTCTGGGGACCAGCAGCCCTGGGGAGAACGTGAGGAAGCGGAGGTCCCCTGGAGGAAAGGGTGACGGCACCCCTGTCTGGGAGGACGGTGCGCAGCACCCATCCCAGCCTGCAGGTGCACCCATCACCTACTGTGGGCAGCTCAATCCCAGCTTGTTGAAGGGAAGACCCGTGTCCATAATCCCCTATTTGCAACAGAATCCATAAAGGGGAGTTTGTGGGTCAACACGTATACAGTGTTTAGGGTACAAGTCTCGAATTCCAACATCCATGGTCTGCTTGTCCACCTTGAGCCTTGTTTGGGAAGCAGGGGTGGGGACGCCCGGGGCTGTGACCTGTGGGAGGGGTGGGGAGGGCGAGCTCTGAATGGAGTGACCAAAGCACACGGGGTGACCTGCCCAGGAGGGACCTTCTCGGTCCCCAGCCCCTCTCCTGACCTCGTGCACGATGGCGAGGGTGTGATGATGAAGGTGCTGGCCCTTGGCTGGCGAGTTCCGTAGCTGGTGTCGGAGCTGCTCAGGCTGCACACCGGGCTCTGATCCCAGAGCTGGCGCGAGAGCTGAAGCTGCAGCTGCCCCAGTCTCGGGAGCTGCGGCTCGCATCGCTGTTGGACCTGCCTCGAGCTCTGGGGCAGCTGCTAGAGCTGAATCCCCCTCCAGAGATGATCTAGATCCGGTTCCGCACTTGGATAAGGCTCTTGAACCCACGAACGGCTTTCCTCCCCTGCCCATTTCATGGATGACAAAACTCGGGGCGGTGACGGGACCGGCTACCTGGGGGTAATGGCTACGGGGGGATTCAGCCCAAGGATCCTGCATGCCCTTCACCTCGTGCCCCATACAGGTCGGTCCTGAGGTGCCCGACAGGGGCAAGGGCCTGAACCGCTGCTCCCGGCACCTGATCCCACCTGATCAGAGACACTCCCCTGGGTCGTGAAGTCCTCGTTTGACCTCTACTCCGGCCAGCCCCACGCGAGCAGGGACCGTGCGTCCTCACTGCTTGGGCACCATCTCCAGATGGCGGACTGGCCACTGCAGCGGGGTTGGTCACCACTATACCGTCGACGTGGATGCAGGAGCAGCTACAGGCCCAAAGCCCGCTCCGCAGCTCGAGGCATTTGATCTTCTGTTGCGGTGCCACTGCTGGGAGCTTGGGAGCCCGGGAGCTGGAGCCAAGTGCGCCCCAGTGTGAGTAAGCCCGCTGGAACTACGGCTCCGTCACCAACTCCAGAGCTAGAGCCAATGCAAAATCCGAGCTGGCCCAGCTCCACAGTCAGCTGCGGGTGTTCCCCGGACACGGAGCAGGCGCTCGCTCCCCCTGCAGAGCTAGAGCCAGTGGGCTCCGCGCAGCAAGCCCCAACCCAGGACCCGCTGGGTTCCCTCTTCCCTCACAGACTTCTGCAGTTCCTCTGTGATTCCCCAGCGTTGGGACAGAGCAGACACTGCACCCACACCACCCCCTCCTTGGGTTTCCAGTTCAACAGGAGGGACCACAGACAGATTGAGGCATGGGGCACGCTCCCCTGAGGAAGGCAGGGGTGCTCACACCCGTGATGGAGGGCTCCCTCCCATGCAGATTGCCGGCCCCCCGCACCTGCTGGCCACACCTGCCCCTGCCTGGATGGCCAGTGTGGGTGGGCTGGGGGGGGCCTGACCTGTGGATGGAGCATCCCCAAGGCTGCCCCAGGGGGTGTGTGGAAGGGCAGGCCCGGCCACTGACTTTGTTTCTTGCCCACCTACCTCCAGGGCCATCTCCTCCGTTCTGGGCACATGGCTGGACTAGACTCGGAGGACTTGTGTCAGCCAAAGACGTTCCCTGCCTCAAGCAGCTGGTGGCCCATGTGCAGCTCAACATGCCCTGTTCCGACCTGGAGCGCCATGCCCACCTTCTGCTGACCCGGCTGGAGCACACAGAACCCACAGTGGCCGAGCCCGAGGGTGAGAACACCGGGGCTGGGTGCCTGAGTGTGTGGGGGGAAGGGTCAGGGCTGGTCCGACAGAGAGGAGCCCCGGAGGCTGGTGTGGGGCCTGGAGGAAAGACTGGGCTCCGAGCGTCCAGTGGGTGGACTGCAGTCCGGGAGACGTCCCAGGGAGGTCTCCTTCCTACCTGGGGCATCTCTGGGAGACTCTGGGCTGTGCACGCACAGGTGTGTGTCTGATCTGGGAGCAGCAGGGGGCTGGGCAGGGGGATAGTGAGGACATCGGGTAGGGCTGTGATGCCTCCGAGCTGAGTGACAGTTCCTGTGTTTCCAGAGCCCCATGGAAACTGGCTTGGATTCTGCCCCTGCACCTGGCTCCTCACACGAGTTAGGGACACAGGTGGAGCCTGGCTCTAGCTCCTGAGATGGTGGAGCAGCTGAGAGAGGAGAAGAAAAGCTCAGCCCATGGCTCCTCTCCATGGGCCTTTGCAAGACAGAGCCCAGCCCAGGGCCTCCCAGAGAAGCCGCAGCCAGGAAAGAGCCCTCTCTGGGGCGTCTCCCCGCCTGCCATCCACCCGCTGGGCCCTCTGAGCCCAGTCTTTTCTCCTGGACCCTCACCAGCCTCTGGGGCTCCTCCCTGTGGGGCCAGCCCCGACCCGTCCCCACACACCCACAGGCACCCAGCCCCAAGCTTCTCAGCCTCGGGCTTGACCTCCATGGGCTCCGGCTCCTGGAGCACAATCCAGTCAATGACCACCAGGGACAGTGGTCTGGGTGGTTTCAGAGGCCTTCCCCCACAATCCCCAGCCCCTGCTCCTGGGGACCCCTGTGGGGTCACGCCCCAGCTCATGGAGTAGGAGGAAGTGTCTGCCAGCCTCGTCCCCATTTCATCTGTGGCCTGCAAAGACAGGGACGGGTAGCCGGCCCAGAGGCATCACAGCCCTGCCCCGCCAACCTCCCTGTCCCCCTGCCCCGTTTCCTTGTTGCTCCCAGATCAGACCCACACCTGTGCGTGCACAGCCCTGCACGCGGGACACTGAGCCATCCCCGCAGGGCCATCGGGATAAACCCTGAGGCAGAAGCGCGCAGCCCCCCACACCCCGTCCCACCCACCCAGCCTTGACCTTGAACATGACCTGTCCCCCGGGTATCTGACCCCTCATCAGCCTGCTCTTGAACGGCTTGGCCCGCCCCACATGACCCCTGTTCACACACACACACGCACACACGGGGAGGGGACCTGGGGCTGCATACATCGATTAGACCCTGTGGGGCTGGGTGGCTGGCCCTGGGCCTCCTGGTGTCTCCTTTCGGTCTTTCCAGCCAAATGGACAGAGACGTCGGGGAGCCCTGACACGACATCCCCAGCGAGGGAGTGTTTGCACAGTTTGCTTTCCTCAGCCTGTAGCCTCCGGTCTTTGGGATGCAACATGCAAACATGTTTTTGGTTCGAGGATCTCCAACGAAATGAGCTGGGCAGGGGGCTGTTTCTGGAATGTAGGTTCCCATGGCAGCACTTTGTGCATCACGGGGACCCCTGGCATTCAGACTGGCAAGTTACCCCTCCCCACGCAATGGCCGCGGGCATGATTCCAAGAGTTCCCATAGGAGCTTGCCTGTCCCAGGGCTGTGACATGGCTCCGCTGTGGCTTTGAACCCAGGTCAACCTGACCCAAGCCTGAGCTCATGCAGGAGCCTGAGGAAGTAGCCTTGAATGGTACAGCTGAAAGTGACGGAAGCTTAACTTTTACTGAATCTAAATGTTAACTGTTAAATGTAAAAATCATAAAACCTGTAACAGAAAAGGGTGAAGGGTGGGGACTCCTGGGTGTCTCAGTCAGTTAAAGCATCTGCCTTCGGCTCAGGTCAGGACCTCAGGGTCGTGGGATCGAGTCCTGGTGCGGGCTCCCTGCTCAGCGGGGGGGTCTCTCTCTCTTTCTCCCTCTGCTGCACCCCCTGCTTCTGCGCTCCCTCCCTCTCTCTAAGAAATAAAATGCTAAAAAAAAGTTTCTCTTGAAAAAAATAAAAAGGTTCGGTGACAGGTGGACCTCGGCAGAGTGGCTCGAGCCATGGGCCGGAGCTACGGCCGATGCCAGGGATGCCCCCGGCTCCTGCCGTGGAACCAGCCCGGGACCTGAGCTGGAGCTGCAGCTGGAGCTGGCTCCGTCCCCGGTGGTGGGGCTCAAGCTGGTTCTGGAATGCACTCCAGGGCTCAGTGAACTCTCAGGCTGGCATTGTTGCCAAATTTGGTGGAGGAACCGGCAGCAGAGAGGACTGCTGCACTGGAGCTGGTCCAGGCGAGCAGGTAGAGGGGCCTCTAGCCCGGGAGCTGCCGCCGGGGGGGGGCCGTCGTCCGCAGTCGGTGCGGGGGCTGCTGTGTGCGGTGGCTCTGGCTTTGTGGGTGGAGGTAATGCTCGCGTGGCGCACGTCTGAGCGTCTGCTCTAGCTCGCTAGTTGGCAAGCGCCCCTGTGTTTGTGCAGCGGGGGCAGGAGCTGGCTGCAGGGGCAGGGGGCTTACCCACACTGGGGCGCACTTGGCTCCAGCTCCCGAGCTCCCGACAAAGGCACCGCAGCAGAAGATGGAAATGCCTCGAGCTCTGGAGCGGGCTTTGGGTCTGTAGCTGCTTCTGAGCCCCGTCAACCCTGCAGTGGTGACCAGCCCCGCTGCAGTGGCCAGTCCTCCATCTGCAGATGGTGCCGAAGCAGCAGGAGGAGAGAAGATCACCACCCTGCCAGGGTGATCACCCTGTGCTGATCCCCACCGCCTGTCCCTGTGACTTTCACAGGAAACCCCGCACAGCCTCCCACAGCAGCACTGAGCTGCCTTGAGAAGGGGCTCTCGATCTCGGGCTGGCTCTCACTCTGGCAATGATGCTGGATCGGATGAGAGAACTGGTGTGCAGTTGGCTTTGCTCCGGACCTCATGCCGGAGCGGGTTTTGCCTGTGGACGGGGTCCACGGGTCGGAGCAGAGGGGCTCTAGTCTGTGGGGGCACTGGCTCAGGCTCTCGAGCTGCTTCCATGGCTGGCTCGAGTCAACGCGGGGGTACGTTCTAGTGCATCAGATGGTTCTAGATCTTAGCTGCCGCCAGGGCTGACTCTGCCCCATGCCTCCTGCAATGTCTCGTGTTAGAGATGCTCTAGCTCTGTATCGCCCGCTAGCTGACTGTGGGTGAGTAGGACCTTAAGACAGCCTTGGAGAGTTTTTCAGGACCTAGAATTCACAGCTGTTAGGATCAGGTCACTTAGTTAGACACAAAAGTGGTTAATATCGTAAAGGACAATAAACTATATCCTTTGATGTTCTATTTTCTTCCCGGACCGAAATTATTTGCTTCTCTACCGGCAAAAACCTTCACGCAAATGTCTAATTTCACTAAGTTGGGGACCTCTACTAAATAGCAGTCAGTTGAACGAAGTCCATTTTCCCAGTCTTCGGGTGGCCTGTACCCTTACGTGAGAAGAAATGACATGCCAGCCTCCTTTCGCCTTATGTCCAAGCTCGGGCGGTCAGTATTCTCTTTATTCTCGCTCAGCTGGCAACTCTGGTTCAGAGGCTAAACATGGCCTTTGGAGCCTGGGTTCGAGTTCTGGCTGTGAGCCAGGTCAGCTGCGTACCCATGGTGTGCCTCGGGGTCCTCATCTGCGGAGGTGAGGGACACTCACGACGCGTCATTATGGCCAGTGATCACATGGTCTTCTATCCTTTCACTTTCTGCTTCTCCATATGAGGCCTCTTAGACCTCAGGCATATATCTGGATTTGGTTTGTAGTCCAATCTGAAAATTTGACTTTTTATTGGTGTACTTAGTAGGCTTACATTTAATGTACATGAAGTGACATTCAGGTGTAACTCTACCATCTTATTGGTTTGCTCTTTCCTCCATCTGTTCTTTTTTTGAAAACTCGTTCCATGCCTTCCTAAAGATTATGCAAGTATTCTCTGTCACTCCAGTCCCCTCCATTAACGTGTTATTATGCCTTCTCTCATTATTCCTTCAGGGACTGCTCAAGGGAAGTGCTGTCCCCATAGAAACAGTCCATCCCTGCGCTGTCGGGGCATGCCCCCCTCCTGTTCCCAGATATTAGCAAGGCCCTGGGCCTCCGTAACAGGGGTTGCAAGCTTTGCCTGTAAAGGGCCACATAGGCTTTGTAGGGCCTCCTCAACTCCACCATTATAGCTTGAAAGCGGCCATAGATGATATGTTGATAAAATAGCATGGTTATGTCTAAACAAACTATCTTTACCAAACAGATGACAGGTAGACTTTACCTGTGAGCAGTGTGCTGTGACCCCGGCTTTATAGCCTCAGCATCTCTGGGTAGGGGTTGGGGGGGCATCTGGCTCCTGGGCTCCCCTTGGCTCCAGTACTACTCTTCCTCTTCCGGTCTCTTTGAGCCTGGAGGTGAGAACGGTTTCCCATCTACCTGTCCCCGGAAGTCCCTCCAACTGCTTTGGTTTTTTATTCCCACCCACACATCTGTAAACAGTTCCTCCACTAAACTCTTCAACTGAATGCTGCAGCAGGCCATCCAGCTCCTGCAAAGACCCTAACGGAACTTTAGGCTTACAGCACGCACGTATTCATTCCACTGTGGCCCAAGTTGCAGCCAGCAGTTTGCAGATTGGCCTCCCTGCCCAGGAAGAGCCTCCTACAGGGCAGACGCCATGTCTTAGTTATATTTGCATCCCCACCACACCCATCCCTCACCTGGGCACAAAATGGGACTGAAGAATCTTGGCTAAACTGACCGAAATTAGCAATGCAGAAATGGAGCCAGGAGAGGTCAGCATGTAGAAAAAAGACTGGAGGGGTTCTTATTTAAAGTGGGTAGGTTGTGAAAGAGAACTATCCAGGAGAGAGTGAGTTAATCGAGGAGAGCCAGAGGATTTGTCTCAAAGTTATCACAGAAGGGAAATATGTAAGGACCTGGTGTTACAATGTTAAGTCTTCAGTGTGGTTGAGCTGTTGTGTTAACAGTGTCCTCTGTGGAGTGTGGTCGAGCACTTGGTGTAACAAATGTCAGCTGTTGAAAGAGGTGAATGTCAGCTGCCGCAGTGAGTCGGAGTAAGGAAAAGAATGAGCACAAGTTCATTTTGCACATAGGAGGCCACGGCGTCATTTGAGAGGGGTGTCCAGAAAGTGGCCTCTATTCAAGCCACATAAAAAGCAGCGAAATAGCAAACTGGAACCAGAAAGTTGGAGCAACTACTCAAGAATATTAACTTTTTTAAAAATAAGTTTTTAAATGGAGAAGGTAATACATGAAAATAGTCAAGATGAGACTAGAATTTAGAAGTTTATGTTGAACACATTGCTTCAAACACATAGTCATAATGGATTTATAAATTATGGAAACAGAAAACAAAAAGACACAGCAGGGCTCGAAAACACCAAAGTTATTGGACCAGAAACAGAGGTGAGAGTGGCTCCTGTCGGCTGGTTTCTGGGGCTGGAAGTTGGCCACCGGAGTGGGCAAGGGGTTCACCCCACAGGCTTGGGTGAGGCTGTCCTACGTGGTGTAGGAAACTAAACCAAACAACCAACAAAACCCTGTTGCTGACAGCTGCCTAGGGCTTTTGAACACAGTGGGGGCTTAGGAGTACAAAGACAGAGACCCAAACTGAAGACCAAGAATGAATACCACTGCCTGCAGACCCTGCATCTGACATGCTCTCCCTGTTATTGAAAGCCTTGACATGCCACGTGGGACCCCGTTCTGGGCTGAAGGTGGAAGCGATGGCAAGGCCACTGACTAGGGAAGGGTGAGGAGCAGGAGGGGAAGGGGGAAGAGCCGCTATCTCCTGCCCGCTGCCCGCAAACCTAAATTCCAGGACATGTGAAGAAACCCAATGCTAAGAAAGTTAACAAGTCAACAGTCAAAACATTTTCTTCTCCTTAGATAATTGAAAGTAAGAAACAAAAGACAGAAATGAAATAAGAATAGATGGATAGGAAAAAGGACCAATTAAAATCTTCAAAGTAAAAAATAAAAGTCATTGAAATAAATACCTCAAACTATCACAAACAAAATGACCTCAAGACAAAATTAATAAAGGCTGTTTACCCATCAGCTTGCAGCAAGGGAGCCCTTCTGATGTCACTTTCAAAGGTTTTAGAAAGGAAATTGAGTTTTATCAGGTAGAAGGGGAAAAGTCTTGGACTGGGAAGCATCCTATTAAGGTGGGATTTTGGAGTAGAAGAGACTTCAGTTTGTCTGCAGGTACTTCTGACCGTCCTTGGTTGTCTGAAGGGGGCCAGGAAGCAGTTTGGGCAACTTCCAAGAAGACGGACTGTGGGATGCTAGGAGAGACAGGTGTTCTGCAGGGGGCTGCACCTTGGAACCAGTGGGGCCGCTGGGACTCTTTAGAGTGAGTCTCCTCTTGAGAAGTGACCCCATGATAAAGGTGCCTCCAAACCGACTCTCAAGGAGCATTAAGGAAATGACCACCTACTGGGGTGGGTTAGAAGGAGGTCTCCAAGAACACCACTACTCCGGTAGCATTTCCATCTTGGAACAGAAAATCTATTTGCCAAGACACATGACCCTTGAATAACTTTTTTTTTTTTTTGAGAGAGAGGGAGAGAGAGAATGAGAGAGAGCATGAGAGGGGGGAGGGTCAGAGAGAGAGGTCGATCCCCTGCCGAGCAGGGAGCCTGATGTGGGGCTCCATGCGGGACTCGATGCGGGACTCGATGCGGGACTCGATGCGGGACTCGATGCGGGACTCGATGCGGGACTCGATGTGGGACTCGATGTGGGACTCGATCCCGGGACTCCGGGATCATGACCTGAGCCCAAGGCAGTCGCTTAACCAACTGAGCCACCCAGGCGCCCCTGAATAATATGGGTTTCTATGGGGGTTTTTCCCAATAAATATACATAACAGTGCTGTAAATGCATTTTCTCTAACTCATGAGCTCCTCTCTAACATTTTCTTTTCTTTAGCTTTTTATCGTAAGAACACAGTATGTTATACACACAACATACAAAACGCGTTCATCACCGTTTACTTTACCGGTAAGACTTCCGGCCAACAGCAGGCATTGGAAGTCAAGTTTTTTCGGTCAACAATTATGACTGAGGGGAGCAGGCACAGCTAACTCTGTCGGTCCTGGGTCAATTACATCGCGGACAGCTGGCTTTATTTTTGATCAGAAGAAAACCTCAATTTTAAAGCAGGGAAAGAGTTCAGACCACACTTCCAAGCTATGAATCAGTAACAAACTTTAACAGCAGGAGCGCGAAGTTGAGCACTCTCTGGACTCGACTGTTGGCCCACTCTTTGGAGGCCACTTACGGGAATCGTATTCCGTAGGTGCGGGACAACGCCGCACACACCTGCGCGCAGGGGAAGCCCGACAAGGCGGCGAGTTAAGGGACCGGGAAGCCCCCGGCGACCGGGAAAGGCAGGACTCCGGGGGCCGCGGCCGCCGCCGTCCCCGGACACGCGCACCTGGGGCACAGCCCCGGGCCGGCCTCCGGCGCGCGCCCTCGCGCACGCGCACGCGCCCAGCCCCCAGCGCCCAGAGCCCGGGGGCGGGGCCGCCGGGACACACCCCCTCCGCGCGCCGCGGGGACGCCATCGGGCCCGGACGCGGGACAGAGCCTCTTAACGCCGCCGCCTTTTGTGCCCTCCCTTCGCCGCAAGCTGTCGTCATCAGGCTCCGACGCTCTGTGAAGCTCTCGGGCTCCGGCGCTCGCATTGGCAGAGCTGCTCCCGCCGGGCGACCTGACGAGACCCACAATGAGTCCATCCCAGGGCATGCCATGCACGTTTGGCCCAGGGACAGATGCCCTGACTTACTTCCTGAGAGGGCAGTGCAGCATGATCCTTCATGATGTTATCTAGCTGCCGTCTACTAAAAGGTTAGAACACAGGTTGTCCAGCCAAGCAGTGGTCCCTGCTACCGGCCCCACGGCTGAAATCATACTCCTTCCTCCACCCCCCTTTCGGGCTGGTCTCTCCCAGCTCGAAGCTTGGCTGGTCTGATGTGTTTGTCCCGCGGTTGCCTTGCCTCTGATGGGCCATGGGTGCTGCCACTGTCCACTTAGAGTTTACCACTTGGCATGGACGTGGAAGTGTCCCAGTGAACCTGCCAGTTCCAGACATTTCTGTCCCGTCCCTAGTGAGTATCAGCATGCCTCGCCCTTCATGGAGTTGGGGTTGACTACCTAGCAGTACAGTAAGTCGGCTCCCCGAGTGCTCGACCGCAGGCATGGGAAGCCTGACGTAGCCGAATGTAACCGTGGCTTCCAGTGTGGTGGAGACGTAGGCAGAAACGTCCCCCCAAGCAGGGACCGGGATACCCCACCCCGCAGAGCCGGTATCTGCAGTGAGAGGAAGCACCGATCGTGCTGGGGCTCACGGGAACAGCGGCGACAGGGCGAGCATGCTCTGTTCTGCGGCTCCTGGAGCTTGTATTCAAGGTGCTGGGGACCCAGGGCCACTCACGGACCATCGCTTCAGCACAAACCGTGCGTCCTGGGGGACAGTGACTGAATCCTGCGGGATTCTGGCCCAGGGTGGGCACCTTAGCTCAGCCATTAACACGCCTTCCCACCCTCCTTACTAGGTCGCTGCTTCTGGGTGATGGGGTGAGGGTAACAGCTGTGAAGCCAGGGTCATGTGCCGACGTTCATACCTTCTTTACTTTGAAATAGGTCTCTTGGTAGAAAACAATGTTGTGTGGAATCCTGTTTGATGGTCTCCTACAGCACAATACACTGCTTAAAAACGTAGCTGCTTCAGACCATGATTTATAATTTTTTTTCACCCTTTGGGGGGTGGCAGGCCCCGCGTGGCCTTCATGTGGTTGCAGTCATACGGTGGCTAAGGCTGGCACCATCTGAGCCCTCTTCCCTGGGCCGGAAGGCTGTGAGAACTGGGGCTGCAGATGCCTCTTTCTCTGTGTTCGGCCCCGACATGGGGCTAGCTTGCGGTTCCTCACAACACGGCCGTCCGGGATGGTGGGACTTCCTACATGTTGGCTGGCTTCCCGAGAGCAAGTATTCCAAGAGAGAAAAACTGGAAGCCACTTGAGGCCTAGCCCCAGAAACTAGCACAGCATCCCCTCTGTTCTATTCTGTTGGTCAAAGAACCCACCTAGTTTCAAGGAGAAGGAGCATGGATGTCACATTTTCAAAGAATTTGCAGCCATCTTTATCTTCCGCGGACAGTACGTCAATAGATTGGGAACTCCCTAAGCACTGGGGTGCTGGGAGACAAGGCAGGGAAGCCCATGCTGAAGGATCTATCAACTTCTGTAAGGACGAATAACTTTTCTTCGGAGGTGGAAGGGGTTTGAGGTCACTGGTCTGCCCCACCGCTCTTCTCCTGCCAGCCTTCCATCCACGCTCTTTCCCAGGCAGCCAGGAGGGTGCCCAGTGAACCGGAGGGGCGTCCTTTCCTCCAGGCGTGCTGCACCCTGGAAGTGTGGTCCCGCTGGTCAGCATGCTCCCGCTCGCCTCCTGCCTTCAGGGGTCTGGAGCTGAGGAGCCAGCCCTGGTCCGTGTCACGTGGCGGGGATGAGTACCCCACTCTCCTGCGGTCTCTTACCCTGTCCCACGCAGGGGGGACACTGGTGGACACTGGTGGGCACTGGCGGTTTCTGAAGTGTCAGTGTCCCTCTTGTCCGCCTGGCCCCAGTGAGTGAGTGTCTTAGAGCGTCTCCTCCATTGGGTGGAGGGGAGAGAGGTGGGGGACCTCTTCTCCCAAACAGTGTCGTCCTGATAAGGCAGAGCCTTCTAGGACTTCTGCCCACCCTGATCCTTTCCCCACATGGACAGGGGTTGGCAGGGACAGGCATCAGTTTTTAGTTTTGGCCACTGTCTTCAGAGTGTGTGTGTGCCTGTGTGGTTGGTTCGTGGGGGGAGCGGTGCATTCTCTCAGCCTGGCGTCTCAGCTGCCATCAGGCCCACAGCCCTGTTCAGCCGTGTGCTACCGTATATAAAGTGCTCTGCAAACACACTTCAAACTTCCCCAGCTTCATCCAGACTGCCACCTCCGTGCCCCTCTGTGGAAACTCGCAGCATGGAGCCGTGGGCCCACTAGCATTAGACACGGTGGCAATTTGCCTAGCTCCTGAGTTTGTCGTATTCTTAGTGCAACCAAGCACCTTTAATTTGCATTTTGGGAGGTTTGACTGCTGTGAGAGTCAGCCTGTCCAGCAGCCCAGGGCAGGCGGCTGTGGGGACGTGCTTCTTCTCCACTGCGGTTTTGTGATTTGGACCATCTGTCTATGAGTGGGTCACCAAGCACGGCGCAGAGGGACTGATCTCAGGCTGGTCTGGATGTTGGGTTGGTTGGGGGGAAGGAAGCTGCGTCTGCAACACACCTACTAGGTGCTACTGCTCTGATTTTGCTCACACTGCCTAGTGTTAGACCCCTGGCTCCCCATCTTGGTGGGGGGCTGGCAGGTGCAGTGCACCCGAGAGCTTTTGATGATTTGCTTTGTTGCCTTGCCTTTGTTCATGGGTCTGCAAGCTCCTCAGCTCCCCACTGGCCTGGGATAGCATGTGTGAAGGACCCGACAGAGGCAGTGGTGAAGGGGGCAATTGGGAGAGGGCTACAGACAGCCCTCAGAGCCCCATAATTTACATTTTAATGGCTTCTCAACACTTACATTCTTGAATTCCACCTTAAAGTTCTCATCAGAGGTCTTTGCCAGCAAGGGACTAAACCAATAAAGCTGAAAGGCTGTGCAGTTGCTGAAGGATGCCATGGATGAAACCCTAAGAAAATTGGGGTTCTAAGGAGATAGGACCCTCCCGTGGGAAGAGCTAAGCCATGCCTGCCCCCTCACACTCTTGCTATTGCACGAATATTCTGTGTGTTTAAATCCATCTCCACTGATGTTAATTTGAGGTTATTTATGTCAACAGAAAACTTGCCCATGACCCTAATTGAAACACAGCCACTGCAGGAGTCCACTGAGGAGCATTCGATCCACTTGGCAAAGCCAGGCATCCATAAGCACCCCTGCATCCAGCCGCGTAGCCTGGCGGATCCTCCCTCAGGTCAGGGATTTAGAAGCTCTGCTTTGCCCTCCCAGCCTCTTCCTGCTGGCCAAACAGGTGTGCAGGGTGGGGAGGTGGGGAGTCACTGAAACACAGACAGCAGTTCTCACTCTAGAGCCTCTGTGGAGGCGCCGTGGGAAGAGGTGGGATTTCTGCTGCCACTTTCACTGGGAGGAGTCTTCCTGAGGTAGAAGGGCTCGCACTCCTGTGAGAGAGAAGGAAGAAGCCACACCTCTCGGCCTTACAGCAAACACTAGAGACCTTGCACGTATAAAGGTTTATGTGTGCCATGCTCTGCTGGCAGTGTGTGGGGGGGTGGTCCCAGAGATCCGGCCAGGAGCCCACACAAGGAGCAGCCTGTCTCTCTGTTTCTCTCCCCCTCTTTGTCTCTCCCTCTCAGTCTCATTCCCTTTCTCTGTTCCTCCTTTTCTGTTTCTTTCCCCCCTCTCTGTCTTGGGCCCCGTCCCCCCCTCTGTCTCGGGCCCCATCACCCCCCTCTGTCTCAGGCTCCGTCCCCCTCTCTGGCTCTGCCTCCGTCCCCCTCCCTGTCTCGAGCTCTGTCCCCCTCTCCAGCTTGGGCTCTGTCACCCTCTCCATCTCGGGCCCCATCCCCCCCTCTGTCTCGGGCTCCGTCCCCCTCTCTGTCTCGAGCTCCGCTCTCTCTCCCTGTTGGCAGTGGCGCATCGGCTCCAGAGCCTGCTGTCTGAACTGGGAGATGCAGTCAAGGGCAGCTGTGACTCACTTGCTTTTTCATGTGAAGGGCCGAGAGGACATAGGTCAGTGACTCCAGTTCCCTGGGAATGATAACAACACTCTGGACGAAACCCAGGCCCCCACCCACAAGCAGACCCTGGAGTACAACCATGCCTGTAACAGACTAAAGGCAGGGAGCCCCACCAGGGAAGCCAGTGTCCCGGCAGGTGACAGCAGGACTTCTGCTCACCCCCAGCATGTTTATCCTTTGGGGTCAGAGCCACGGCTGCCATGCGTGGTTTGAGCCCAACTTCCCAGCATGGGGGTAACTTTCCGTGTCCACCATAAGGACAGCTTTTGCTGTCCCCCAGCCCCTCATACCCACAGAGCAGTCTGCTGGCTGTTGTCGGGGGTGTGCCCGGCTAAACGGGAATGCAGAGCGGGGCAGCATGCGGTTCCAGGACAGGCTCAGGACGCAGGGCAGCTGTAGAGTGTGGGTCAGTTTGCCAGCCCCACAGGAGAAAGCATCTGTGAGTCCTGGTGGGCGGCAGCGCTGTTAATGGGCATGCTTCTCTCTCTCTCCTCTTCCCGCACATCTGTCTTGGAGGCTCCATGCATGCTCACCTCTCCTTCTGGAGCACATTTCCAGCCAGGCAGGGGCACCTCAGAAGCCCAGCTGGCTAGTGCTTTGCCTCTGTGCAGGTGCAGCCTCACCTCCTCCCACCCCCGTCCCAGTCACGGGCCAGGGACGTGGCTCGTGACGGGTTAGGAGCTGCTCCTTCAGCCAGGGGGTTACGAGAGGAGCCGCCTTGATTGCCTCGCCTAATAAAATAGCAACCAGGTAAGAAAGGTCAGGTGCACAGCTTTCGATTCCCACATCACAAGGGAGGAACCTACATCTGCAGCATTGGGTATATTTCCCTGACCAGGGCAGCTGGTGCGGGGACTGGTTTACTCACTTTCTGATTTTCACTCCACCACTCTGGCCATCATAGAATCTCCTTTGAGCTCAGCTGACCCAGCCCTGCCGCCCCCAAGGCCGTGCTTTATGACAAGACAGAGGCAGCTGTGCGGACCAGCCCCTGGCGGTCTGGTCCTGCCTCAGCATTTTGTGAAGGCGGTTTTAGCAGCAACGCTGGTTCCCTAGGCTGCCGACTTGTCCCCAGGTAGTGTCCTTGTGTTTTAGGCTGAGTGCAAGGGGTGGCTGAGATGACAATGCGAGCTTTCCCTGCAGAAAGCAGGCCCAGACTGGAGGCAAAGTCTTCCCACAGGCCTGCAGACACCCGCATGCCACACCAGACCTCTCTCCGTAGCAGGTGAGGGGACCTCTGTAGCCACGGGTGCTGGGTGCCACGGGCGGTCACGCCTTGGAGCCTGCGCTCCTCCGGAAGACTCAGACACAGTTGGCCACTGGGACTGCTTTCTGTGCAACTCTTTTCCTGACCCTGTTAGCCACCTGATATGGAGCCGGGAAGGCTCCTTGCCCCCACCTGCCATGCTCTGGCCGGAGATAATGAGGCCACCCTCGACTCTTTGGTGGTGGGGTGTGAGTGACGATCAGGAAGGCCGGGCACTCTGAGGCTTCCTAGGGCTTGGTCTGACGTCATTCCAAGCAGATGATAATTACAAGCCTCTTCTCTCTCTGTATCCCCCAACAAGACACCATGGAGTTATTTATAAATGCGGGCCCCTGGGTGCACTCCTCACGGGAAGGACTGCAGTGACAGCGACTGAGAGGGTGGCGAACAGCGCACACACGGTGCTAATGAAGGGGAAGTGCAGGGAGCACAGTGTGTGGGGAATTCGAGGCAGGCTGGTCCTGCTTAGGGGGAGGAGCCCAGGCCTGCTCCAGGCCCCGGCCCAGCTGCTGTGGTCTGCAGTTTGGCTCTCAGAGATCTGCTAACATATGATAATACACCAGCAGACGTGGATTGTCTTGTGTGTCAAGGGCGGAGGCACGAGATGAGCTGCTTTTTTCCTCCCAGGGCTGGCAGGAACTGGAAATAATTGAAAGTTGTTAGGGTCCAACATGCTGTCCCAAAAACACTATCATTAATTCCCTAATGACTAACTGTGTCTTTCAGGAGGCAATGAAGGCAGCTGAGGGGACGAGGGCCCCTGGAGAGGATGGGGAAGTGCGAGGCTGGCAGCCTGCAATCTCGGGGGTGGACTGAAGCTGCTCTGCCTGTACCCCCACCCCCCCACTCTGGCCTTGGTAGCGGAGACCCCAGGGTCCTTCCATCCTCTCTGCCCACAGAGTCAAGGTGAGGGAGATAGCCAGAGCCGTGTAGTCCGGACGTGATAAATCCTTGCAACCCCGGTCTCCGGGTCCCCGTCCTGCGGGATGCTCTGCCACTGTTCCTTCTTGCTCACTTCCCAGCACCGTGCTCCCTCACCCTGACTGTGAGATCCAGTCAGGGCTTCTGCCTCCTCCGACTTCCTACCCCCAGAGCGGTCCTCCCAGAGCACACGGTTGAGCATGTCCCTCTGCTCCAAGTGACAGCTGCTGTCCACACTGCTGCGGTGGCCCTTGCCTCTGTGACCCCTTTCTTTGGAAGGACTCGTGACCCAGATGCTGTTTGTGTTCTTGCCTCCCCAGAGCTCCCGCCCTTCTGGGTGGGTCCCACCTACACCCTCTCACCCTGAAGTCTGGGGCCCTTTCTTTTTAAAAGGCTGTCTTTGAATACACAAGTGACATGTGAAGACAAATGAGACACAGCTCTTGCCGACCCCCCCATGCTTGTATGGACTGCTGCCTCGTGTCTGAGTGTCGCCCAGCCTCGCCCGTCTCTGAATGCCCAAAGGGGCCTTTGTGTACCGGGGCGAGGATCCTACAAAAAGAAGTGGTCATAATGGTGATCTTTCAGTGGGTGGGCTTCCAGTGGCCCACGAAGGAGTAGGGTTCACAAAGGAGAAGCCTGGGAAATGCCTCCTGCCCCAGGCTAGGGGCAAACGGTACCAATATGGGCGCCCAGCGTCACAGCTGCATCCCCAAGCCCATCCCCCAGTCCCTGCCCTGGCAGCCAGCTGACCCCTCCGGGTGCTAAGGAGGCCCAAGGAGGCCTAAGGAGGCCGAGCGAGGGCGAGTTCCTTCCCGTGGCTCCCCGAGGGGTGCGGGGTAGGGAGTCCGGGACCCCTGTAGGCCTGGCTGCCCCGCGGGTCACTCCTGCGCAGTCGGAGGTCGCCGCGGTGCCTGTGACCTGGCTCGTGCTGTGCGATGCTGCACTGGAAGAAATAATCTTTGCTAAAAACAGGCCCCAAATGCACAGATGAGACACAAGGGTTCAGCTGCACGGAAGTGACCGTAATACAAATAAAGCAGAACGAAGGCCAGGAGGTAGGCAAGAAAGGATAATAAAGTAAAAACAGGAGAGGCATTGTGTCCCCTGAGGAAAGCCTAGTAGCTCTTCAGGCGGTCTTGGTCACCTTCCTGGGTCACCTGCGGGCAGGTGTGTTGAGCCACGCACCTGCGAACGTCGAGGCAGAAGCGAAGCCGCGTCCGGGGCGTCGGGACCCGCAGACTGGCACATGGATTCCAAGGCCGGCAGGAAGGCCGGGCACCTGCTGAGGGGCGGGGACAGGTGCTGGGCAGGCTCGCCCGGGGCGGGGCGACTTGGCAAGGCCGGCGGCCCGAGAGGGGCGGGGTCTCAGGACCAGGCCCCGCAGGCCGGGAGACTGCCCGCTATGTAGACTGCTACAGGACCCCTGCCCAGCGCCTCCGAGACCTGCGGAGAGAGGAGGGGGAGGGCGCCGGCCGCGGAGGGCCCAGGTCCAGGTCCACTGGGCCGGTCCCACGGCCGAGAGCAACCAGGCCACTCCCCGGTCAGTGACCCGTCCCCGCCACAGGCCACGCCCACGGCAAGTTACCGCCCCTTACCTTCCCTCTCCCCTCCCCGCCCTCCCCATCCTCGCCTAGCCCTGGGAAGCGCCCGGCCAACGCCCCACCCCTTTCCCTCCAGGGACCCGCCCTTCCCACCCCCACCTTTGGCCCCGCCTCCGTCTTCACTGTCCCAGCCCAGGCCACGCCCCCGACGCTCCAGGGACCTGCCCTTCCCCCGCCATATCTCCTCCCCTTCCCAGGGCTTGCCTCCGCCACTCCCAGGAACCGCCCCAGGCCACGCCCCCAGTCAGTGACCCTCTCCCCCTTCCCCCGTCCCCTCCCCGTCCCCTCCCCGCCCCACTGTGGCCCTGCTTCGCCTCCACCTACGACGGAGCCCCCCCCCCCAGGCCACGTCCCCGGCTACTAGCCCGCCTCTTACCCTGCCCCATTTGTGGCCTCGCCCCAGTTCTAGGACCCGCCCACTTGTGGTTCCCGCCCCTGCCCCCGCCCCAGCCAGTGACCCTTTCGCCCGAGACCCCGCCCCTTTCACTTATGGCCCCGCCCCACCCTGGGCGCTGCCTCAAGTCTGGCACCGCCCCTGCCCAGTGACAGGCTCGCGGCCCCGCCCACGACCAGTGACTCGGAAGCCCAAGACCCCGCCCTAATTTCCGTCACGCCCCCATCACCATTGGTCCTGCTTCACCACCTCCCTCCCACCCCCCGCGACGCTCATTGGTTTCTTTCCGTAGAGCTTCCCGGGTTCCGATTGGCCTCATCCGTCGCCGTTCCTCCTTTCGATTGGCCCGCCGCGCCCGCTTTCGCGAGGCCCAGTCCTTGGGCGGGGGGCGGGGCCAGCGGCGGCGGGCGGCGGGGGATTGGTCAGCGTCTCGGAGGGGGTGGGCCCGCGCCGCGCGCAGCGCCTCGGCTGGAGCGCGAGGAGCAGCTCCCGCCGCCTCAGTCGCCTCAGACTCGGTCGCCTCAGGCTCTGTCGCCGCCTCGATCGCCCCGTCGTCACCCGCTCCCCCACCATCCCGGCCCCACCCCGGGCTCCGGCCCGGGCCAGCCGGCGGGCACGCCCTCCTCCGCGGACAGGTGAGTGGTCGCGGGCGGGGCCGGGGGCGGGGGTCCTGGCCCGGGTCCAGGGGTCGAGCCGGGGTCGCGCGCAGGGACTGGGGTCGCAGCCCGGGGCCTGAGCGAGGGGCCGGCCGGGGGCCGGGGGAGCCCCGCCAACTTTGCCCGCGGGGCTCCGGGGGCTGCGCGGCGCACGTCTGGCGCCGGCCGGGCGGGAGGGCCCGAGGGCCCCGCCGGGGCCCCACCAAGTTGGTGGGCGGCCGCGGGGCGGGCGCGCGGGGCCGGGGCCGGGGGTCCGCGCGTGCGCCCCGCCGCCCCGGGGGCGCCCACGGCCTCGGCCGCGCTCCGCCCGCGGGCCGCCCCGCGGCTCCCGAAGTCAGGGGCAGGGACGGCGCTGCTGGCCGCGGGGTCCGGGCGCTGGTGCTGGGCGGCTGACCCCTGGCCCGGACTCCGGGCAGCGTCTCCCGCGCGGCGGCGCGGGGTGGCCGTCAGGCTGGGCGCGGCGCCTCGGCGGCGAGGGGCGCGGGCGGCGGGACCTCCCGGGGCTCCCCGCGCGCGGGCGGCGGTGCGCGGCCGCGGGGGCGGCTGGGGCACGCGGCGGGGTCTGCGTGTCGCTGCTGCTGCTGCGGGGTCGGGAGCGTAGTGCCGGCTCCTCCCGAATTGGAAAGTCGGCCGAAAGTGCGCTGTCGGGCGGCCCGGGTTTGCGCGTCCTCCTCCTGCCTTTCTGGAGCGCAGCGCGGGCTTCGGAGCCTCCGCGGCTCCGCCGTGAGCTCAGCGCGGCCGGTCGCGGGCGGGGTTGGCGGCGTGCGGCGCTCCGGGAGGGGCCGTCGGGCGGCGCGGCTGGACCCTGGACGGCGACACACGCACCCTGCAGTGCCGGCCGCTCCCGTGGCGCGGGCCCTCGCCGCTCCCGCCGGACCTCGGCTGCGTCCGGGGGGTCCTCGCCGCTCCCGCCGGACCTCGGCTGCGTCCGCGGGGAGTGGGGCCCCTGGTCCGCGCTTTGGCCTTGGCTTAGATGTTGGCCGCAGGTGTGCGTCCCCCCGACGGGAACCGATGCCCGGCCCCGCCGTGCGCAGGACGGCGCCTCGTCTTCAGGCGTCTCAGAGACACCGCTGCGGGGCGGAGAGACTGTGCGCAGCCCAGCGGCCCCCCGGAGGGGCGGCGGACGGGAAGGGGGAAGACCTCGCCCAGCCTCCCATCCCAGCAGCTGGAGAAGTTGCGGCTGGCGTTTTCAGACTCGGAGATCCCCCCGCGGTCCCGGGGTCTTCAGAGGCGCGTGCGCTCCCTGCCGCGCCGATGCTCCAGAGCACTGCTGTTGCGAGCACTGTTATTCTTCACTGGTACGTAGATGCTGTTGTCTGTACAGTGCAAGTTCATTGCCGGTGTTTTGGAACTTACATGACTTCATTATATTCTTAGCTGATACTCAATATTTTAAGGTTTTGAAAAAGCTTTGATGGTAAAAGGAGGAAAGTTGTGTCCCTCTCACTGGAAAGATTGGGCATCCGGTGTAGAATTCAGGGCTTTGTGACTGGTGTTGCTGTAGGTAGTGCTGATTAGTGGTGATACTGGACCTCAGAATATCACTTTTCCAGATACCTTTATTAATACTTAGCATTGGAGAAGATATACAACTTTGTGATTATATTTTTAAGGTAATTAGGTGAAAATTTCAACACATGGGTTCATTTGGCCAGATGTTTAAAAGGAAGTTATCTTTTTCCCTGTTGTTGCAGAGAGGCTGAGAGCAGGCTGTGTCGTGAGGTCCTTGAAACAATGTAGCCGTTCAAGGCTGGATGTTGTGTTTCAGTTTGAACAGTTTCATTCCTGGAGGTGTAGCCAGCTCCTGGACTGGTTGCCATGTGTCAGTGGCAAAGTCATTCCTATTTTCACAGAAACCTCAGGGCTTTACTGTAACAGAGATCACTGAAGCAGATCTTGGTAGATGGGAATTGTACATCCCTTTGGTGAAGCCTGGTCCTTGTTGGCCAGAACAAAGAAAAATACCCTCTAATGTATTCGAATCAGTCCCAACTTAAACACTGCAATGAATACTGTAGATTTGGGGGCGGCCAGGCTATGTCTGAGCTCTCAGCCCTGGTAGCTGGGACTGCCGCCAAGGTTGTGTGCCCGCTGTCCATGGTGCTGAACACAGGTCCTCTTTTTCAGTTTCTTTGTCTTAAATTTCCTTTCCAGTGTGAGAGGGTTTTTTGGAGTATGTTCACGTGAGGTGATGAGCACTAGGTGTTATACGCAACTGATGAATTGTTGAACACTGTATCTGAAACTAATGATGTACTATGTGTTGACTAATCGCATTCAAATTAAAAAAATAAAATCATTCTCAAAATTTACACATTTAAAGAAAAGTTGAACAGTTGAGCAGGGAAGTTCTATTGAGTCTGAATGGAAGCATTTCTTTTAAAAACTCAAGCCATGTTGTTGTCTCTTTTTTTCAAGTGGATAATTGTGTCGACTCAACATTTCCTTTCCTTCACTTAGTCTCAGCATGTGGGAATTTTCTTGCTGTAGTATGGACATCAAGTAACAAATCATTGAAATTAAATGGGATCCTGTTTCCTTAAACAACCACCCTCTTAAAAATGTGCTCTTTATTGTAATGTATACATATATTTGTACATAGAGGCAATTTGTTTTTCCCTAAACAAGGTCAGTTGTAGCACCCCTCACACTCATGTGGTGCTTTTCAGCCTTCGCAGAAAGGGACTGGAAGCCTCTGCGTATGTGGTAGGGCTGTTGGGCAGTTGTCAGTTGTCAGGCATTTCTGCTGTGTTGGAGCAACATCTACTCTCTTTTCTATAATTTTGAGGAAATCTTTGTAAATCATTTTAGATAAATTCTTTATTCTCTTGAGGTTAATTTTTGTCAGTTCCTTTAGAATTGCCCCACAGTTTAGCAATAAGAAATAATGGGTACAGAGATTCTTCCACATGATTGTAAATTGTGCATCAAACTATGCAGTGAATTGTTAAGGTGTTTTTGCTATGAGCATCTGAACTAGTTCTTTGGCCCCATCAGCTGTGCACTTAACTCACATTACTCTGTGAAAGAGTAACCTGTTTTGTTGAGGGAAACCCAGGGCAGCTTCTTTCTGCCTCCTCTAAACTTCAGAAATACTCTCTGAGTGCCCACCCTTTGCCTGGCCCTGTGCTGTGATTTGAAAACCCACAGGGGAAGGAGACGTAGTATTTATCATGGAAGGGCTCTACTTTGGACTGACAAAAGGACATGTAAATTGATGGTTACAGGGGGCCACACTGAGTGCTGCAATTTGGATACACAGAAAGTTGGGTTGGTGTGTTGAAGTGGGGTAATTCATTTAGGCTGGGAATCAGGGAAGGCTTCAGAAGGGAGGTGGCCTTGGGCTGAGACCTGAAGGGCGAATTGTAATTGGGCATGGATGGGTCTAAAATTGATTACAAAAAGACCAGAAGGTTGATGTAACTGGAGAACAGAATGTGTGGTGGTGAAGGTTGGATGGCATTGTGAAAGTGTTGGAACTCAGAGGTGTGGGGGAGAGGTGACTGGAGGTGGTGTGGCAGGCAGAATAATGGTCTCCCAAAGCTCTCCACATTCTAATCACCAGAACCTATGGATATGTTATGTTACATGGCAAGGAGAATTTAAGGTAATAGATGGAATGAAAGTTGCTACTCAGCTGATTTTAAAACAAGGAGATGATTATTTGGGATTTCCTGGGTGGGCCCAAACTAATCAGAGGGTCCTTAAATATGGAAGAGGGAGGCAGAAGAGCTAGTGTCAGAGTGATGTGAAATGAGGAAGAGGACCCGTCATTGCTGGCTTAGAAGATGGAAGGGGTTACAAGACAAGGAGTGTGGGCAAGCTGTAGAAGCAGGAAAACGTGGGAAAATGGATACTCACCCAGAGCCTCTTGAAGGGAACACAGCCCTGCCTACACCTTGATTCTAGCCCAGTAAGACCTTGTGTCTGACTTCTGACCTCCAGAACTGAAAGATAATTAATTTCTGTTATGTTAAGCCACTAAGTTTGTGGACGTTTGTTAGAGCAGCCATAGGAACCTGACACAAGTTGGAACTGTTCTAGAAAGTTTTAGCTGGCGGAGTTTAAAGAGGAAATTACATGATCAGATATAGGCAGTAGAACACAAAATGATGTAGCTGCTGTTGGGAAGAAGTTGCCCCAGGTGAGCTTGGTTCTGATGCTTACTTTCATCTCCTGGGCAGACTGGCATTTAATACTCTTTCCTGGCCTAACTCCCATCTGAAGTCTTTCTCCTAGCAGTCTGTCTAATCTCTACCCTTGCTTACTGCCGCTTCCTGCTGACCCACCTTTTCTCTGTGCTGGGCACTCAGGTCTACATGTACAAGTGGGATTGTAGGGGTCATAGGGTGGGCCAATTCCAGTCTCAGGCCTGTCGTCAGAGTATTTTCCAAAGGTTTATTTCTTCACAGCCTCTCTAATCCCTTGCATCTTCAGATGTTTTAATTGTTGTTAGTCAACTTGTGTGAAATATCTCACTGTTTAATTTACATTTTCTTGATTACTAGTAAGTGTGAGGATTTTTTATCCATTTAGGGGCCACTTAGGCTTCCTCTTCTATAAATTGTATTTGTGTATTGTTTGTCCATTTGTTACCTGGGTTGTCCTTTTTACTGCTTTTTAGAAGTCCTTTATATATTCTGGATTCTATTTATGCTTATTTTTTTATCCTTTTAAAAATGCTGTTTTGATGAACAGATGTTTAATTTTAATGTAGTCAGATTTATTAATCTTTTCCTTATGGTTTGTGGTTATTGAGTCTTATTTAAGAAATTCTTTGCTACCCCAAGGTCATAGGGTATTCTCATCTTTATAAAAAATTGAATGTTTGCTTTTTATATTCTACTTGGAACTTATTTTTGTGTGAGGTGTGAGGTAGAGATATAATTTTAGAACTTTTCCAAATGCATAACCAATTGTATCAGTACTATTTATTGAATAGCATCCTTACCCCAATGATCTGCAGTGCTTCCTTTGAAACGCAAAATTTTACAAACATGTGGATCTGTTTCTGATTTCTCCATGTAAATAATGATAATTTCATTTCTTCCTTCCTAGCCTTTAAGTCTTTTATTTATCTCTTGTCTTATTTCCATTGTTTGGACACTAGACAAAGTTGCGTAGAATGATAGGGCTATGCTAATACTGTTTTACACTTTAAAGGCAATACTTTTAGAGCCTTAAATATGAAGTTTGCTCCTGTTTTTTGGTAGATTCCTTTTATTAGGTTAAGGATGGTCTCCTCTGCTAATAGTTTGATAAAAGATTTTAAAAACACCATTAATAGATTTTGAAAGTTAACAAATGATTTTCTTTACCTACTTAGATGATTTTATGTTTTTTTCTTTTTTAAATTGTGACTGATGGGGCGTCTGGGTGGCTCAGTCAGTTAAACGTCTGCCTTTGGCTTAGGTCATGATCCCGGGGTCCTGGGATCACCCCGCATGGGGCTCCCTACTCAGCGGGGAGCCTGCTTCTCCCTCTCCCTCTGCCTGCTGCTCCCCCTGCTGGTGCTCTCTCTCTCTCTCTCTCTCTCTCTCTCTGTCAAATAAATAAATAAAATCTTTAAATAAAATAAAAGAAAAAGAAAAAAATAAATTGTGACTGAGATGAAATATTTTAATCTTTTACTTTTAAGCCATCATTGATTTCTTGGGATAAACATTACCTTGTCATGACAGACTTTTAAAAAATTATTATTGGATCCAATATAGTAATATTTCATTTACAGTTTTGGCATATATTTTCGTAAGAAGTATTGACCAATATTAATCTTTTCTTGTGTTGCCCTTATTCAGATTTGGTATCATGGTGATGCTTCATCTTCCCTGTAATAGTTTCTGAAAGGGAAGGATTTTTGTTCCTTGGAAGTTTGGCAAAATTGATTCTTAAATATTCTGGATCTGGATCCTTTTAGAACATGGAGAGTCTTACACCAGCAGTTACCGCTTTAGAAGGGTTGCAGTACCGTTCTTCTCACATTTTGTTGGCCAGGAGGAGTCTTTTCGGCCATACTTAGTTTCAAATGGAGCAGGGAGGTTGAGTCTTCCATGTCCCAGAAGCTCAGGACAAATATTAGTAACATTTACCAAACTCTGGAGGTTAATTGATGTCAGTACTGCACAGTTAGCCAAAACTCAAACCGCGTTCCTCTCTAGGCCTTGTTTGAAGTTTTACAAGTGTGCAAGGTCTGCAGGTATGTTGGTCATCAGGGGACTGACTAGAATGTGAAACTACCAATATGTTGGTTTATATTTGTTGTGAACAAACCATGCTACTTACTCTCTCCAGAAGCCCGCCTTGGAAATTCTGTCTCTCTAGCTCTCCTTAGTCTAGCCTCCCTTTCTTATTCTTTCCAGGGATCTAAGTCTTAACTATCCTTCAGGGCTGGCACAGTTCCCACCTCCCTGCTTAGATTCTCTGTGTTAACTCTGACTCATGATGAACTCTCCCTTCACTTCTTACAGTACCATTCTGCTCCAGCTGTGGAGAGAGAGCAGGGTTCAGTTTTGTTTATGGGTAGTCAGTTGATGAGAAGAGCCTTCAGATGCAAGCACATGTTTCCCTCCTTTGCCTGGGCTCTGCCCTGGGAGACTAGATATAGTGGACAGACTGTATGACTGTATGACGATGGCCTCACCATGATCCCCATGATTCATGCCTTTGTATAATCTTTTCCTATTGAAGTAGGACTTGCTTCTAACCAATAGAATATGGAAAAGTAATGGAATGTCACTTCCTTGATTATTTTACATTATATAAAATTCCATTTTGCTAGAAACTCATTTAGAGATTCTGTTTGGTGGCAGCTATGCTGGGGAAGCCCACATGGCAAGAACTTCAGGTGGCCTCTAGAAGTTGAGGGTGGCCTTTAGGGATAGCCAGTAAGAAGCAGGGGAGCTCAGTCCTACAGCAAAGGAAACAACCTCTACCAATAACCCAAGTGAGCTTGGAAGGGAATTCTTCCCCCCACTTGAGCCTTCTAATGAGAACATAGCCTGGTCAACACCATGATTGCAGCCTTGTGAGACCCTGGGCGGGGAACCTAGGTGAACCTGCTCAGACTCTTAACTCACAGAAACTGCGAGGTAATAAATGTAAATTTTAAGTTGCTCAGTTTGTTATACAGCTGTAGAAAACTAATGTATCAGTTCTTTATTGACCTCCCCTTTACCCTTACTAGAAGTAGATTTGGATTGATGAAGGGTACTTGAATCTAGTTGAGATAAGCAATTTTTAAAAATTATTTTTTGAAACTTTTTTCTATTTTTGAAAGTGATACAAATGTTTTGTGTAGAAAAATTGAAGCAAGCAGGAAGTATAAAGGACAAAACAAACATTCATAATCTTACTACACGACAATAGCCATTGTGTCTTTCTACCTTTATGTGTGGTATGATATGAACATCCTAAGTTGGGATTCATTCCATAGTGTTTTATGAACAGCTTTCTTTCTTTGTACTAGATAGTGAGAATTTCTTGTGTCATATCATAGTCTTATAAAACATGATTTTAAATGGCTGCATACTATTCCAGTGGATGTCCCAGTTGATTGAATATAGTTGGACATTTATGCTGCTTTAAAATATTTGTCATCATAAATAATGCTTTGATCAATAATCAATAACCTATACCAAAATCATTGTTTGTATCACTGATAATTTATGAAGGAGAAGTTTCTAAAGGCAGAATTATTAGGTCAGAACTTGTAGATGTTTTTAAACCTTTTGATACTTAACCATCCAGCTTCCAATGTTTCTTTTTTTTTTAAGATTTTATTTATTTATTCTATTTTAGAGAGAGAGCGCCAGCGGGGCGGAGAGAAGGGGGAGAGGGAGAGAATCTCAAGCAGACTCACGGAGCCCAATGCAGGACTCAGTCTGACAACCCTGAGATCACGACCTGAGCCAAAACCAAGAGTCGGACACTTAACTGACTGAGCCACCCAGGTGCCCCCCAGCTTCCAATGTTTCTAAGAAATGATATAAAGCTCAAACATCTGTTTGTGTAACTCACCAGGTTGGGATAGGACAGAACTATTGATTTTTGAGCATTTTAGGTTCCTGTTTTCTTAACCCTATTTGCAAAGTGCTTTTAAATTATTCATTAAAGTGCAGTATGGATTCTGTTTATAGACACATTCGTGTATGAGATCGCTCCCTTAGTGCCTGGGCAAAAAGCCTACGAATTTCTCTTATCACATCCCTACCTTTGTAGATCCGTTTCTACTCCTATCCATCCTTTCTTTGTTCTCAACCAGAGACACTGAGACACATTAGGTCTTGTAGCCTTGTGATTACTCAAATTAAATGGCTTTTCTGAGCTACCTCTTGCTCTTTTCTTCTTGCCATTTATGAACTAGTTGGCTTCATAAGTATGAGAGATCAGCAGAAAATTATTAATTTAAAAATATTGAAAATATTTTTCCTGATTCATAAATGAGTATTTATTTAGAAAATTTGCAAAATAAAGATTAGTATCAAAAGCAAAATAAAAGTATTTCATTCTGTCACTCACAGATGACCACTGTATAAACATAACGTGTTCATATTAGCTTATTCTTAGAATATATTGATTAAATTTCAGTGACTAATGTTTTGCCTGAGATTCATGCATTCATGTCTCCGAGTGAAATTGGCCCGTAATTTTCCTTTTCCGTAGCTGTTTTCTCTCCAATTTGAGATGACTACTTGGTTTATTAATTTGCAGCTTTTCCCCCCTACTAATATGTGTATTTAAGGTGATACATTTCCTTATAAAATAATGATTCAGTTGTATCATACGGAATTTGATTTGAGGTATTTTCCTTATTGTTTAGTATATACTATACACCAAATTGTGCCCCTCTCAAATACATATGTTGAGCCCTGGCCTCCAATATGATGGTATTGGAGATGGAGCTTTTGGGAGATAATTAAGTTTAGTTGAGGTCATGAGTGTGATGGGATTAGTACTTTATTAGAAGAGACCAGAGAACTTGCTCGTTTTCTCTTTCTTGCCATGTGAGGGTACAGCAGGAAGACAACTATCCACAAGCCAGGAAGAGGCCCCTGACCAGAGCTCTCCCATGCTGGCATTCTGTCTGATCTCAGACTTCCCAGCCCCCAGAACTGTGAGAAATAAATGTCCATTGTTTAAGCCCCTCAGTCTATGGTGTTTTGGTACAGCAGCCCAAGGAGACGAAGGCAGTTATATTTTCTAATTTCCAGTATGATTTTTTAAATTTATAGGTCATTTAGAAGAATATTTAAAATTTTCCAAACATACGCATATTTTCTTATTCTTTTCCAGCACAATTTCATTGCCCCCAAATCTTGCTCTTTATGATTTTAATTCTTTGAAATTTGCTGATGTGCCTCATGGCCCAGAATATGGACTATAAGTTTTCTCACACATTCCTGTGTGCTTGAAAAGAATTAGGTTCAATGTTCTATACATTCCATTCAGCTAACTTATATAACATACTATTCACATCTTCTGTTTTCTTAGTATTTTTTTTGTCTGGTGGTTATATCCATTACTAAGATAATTACCCAGTTTCATTATGATTATGGATTTGTCTTATTTCTCTTTGAAGTTCTGTCAATTTTTATCTATATACTTTGAGTCCCTGCTATTAGGGGCATGCAAATATAAAATTGTTATGTCTTCCTGAAGAACTGAGACTTTAATTATTAACAGTGGTTTTCTTTATCTCTAGTAATGAATCTTTGCCTATGGTATCATATGCCAATACGAAAATGGCCATAACAGATTGCTTTAGGCTCATATTTGCATAATATCTTTGTTTTTTTATCATTTTACTTTCAAAACTGTTTTCTTAAGCTTTAAGTATGTATCTTGCAAAATAATCAAACAGTTAGATTGTTTTTCATCCAGTCTGATAATTTTTGTCTTTTAACTAGAACATTCAACTCATTTATGTTGAATATAATTAGTAATCTATTTAAGTCTATACTCTTATTATTTATTTCTCTTGTCCCACATGTTCTGTGTTTATTTTTCTATCTTATTTTAAAACAGTATTATGATTTTTAAAAATCATTCAACTTATACTCTCTTCACTTTTTTGGAGGTTATATTTTATTTTTCTTTCTTTTCGTGGTTACTATGTAAATTAAATAATGTGTTATTAACTTATCCAGATAATGCAGTTATACCTGCCTTCTGGACCATGCAGAGATTATAGTGTCATAGAGCACTTGAACTCCATTCACCCTCTCCAGATTTATATGTGCTTATTATCGTGTGTCTTAATTCTGTAAGCTCTTTTTAAACTCTATGAAATACTAATATTAACAGTGTTGTTATTTAATGTACCATCAGTGTTCATTTACATTTATTCACAACTTTGTCCATTTTTTGCTTTTCATTGTTCTCTGACATTTCTGACCTTCATTCTGGGGTTGCTTCCCTTCTGCCTGAAGAGTGAGCCTTCTTTAGAAATTTCTTTATTGCAGGTCAGCTGGTAGTAGATACGCTCCCTGTTTTTTTCTTTCTAAAACTATTTTGATTTCACTTTTATTTAAAAAATTTTTTTAATTTATTTTTTTGTGGGGGGGGGATATAATTTGCATGCTATAAAATTCACCCTTTTAAAGTTTCTGATTCGGGTGCCTGGGTGGCTCAGTTGGTTAAACAGCTGCCTTCAGCTTGGGTCATGATCTCGGGTTCCTGGGATCAAGTCCCACATCTGGCTCCCCCTGCTCTGCGGGGAGCCTGCTTCTCCCTCTCCCTCTGCTGCTCCTCCTGCTTGTGTGCTCTCCCTCTCTCTCTCTGTCAAATAAATAAAATCTTAAAAAAATATAAAGTTTCTGATTCATTGGATTTTGGTATATTTACAAGGTTGTGCAACCACTAGTGCTACATAATTCCAGAACATTTTCATCACCTTAAAAAGAAACCTCATACCTATTAACAGTAACTCCCCATTCTTCCCTGTCCCAGTCCCTGGCAACCATTAATCTACTTTCTGTCTCTAAGGATTTGCCTATTAGGAACATGTCATATAAATGGAATCATAAATATGTGGCCTTTCATGTCTGGTTTCTTTTACTTAGTATACTATTTTCAAGGTTCATCCATGTTCTATTGTGTATCAGTACTTCATTTTTATGGCTGAATGGTATCACATTGTATGGATATATCCCATTTTAGTTCTCCATTCATCAGTACCTTACAGGTAGACATTTGGGTTGTTTCTACTTTTTTGGCTGTTAGGAATAATGTGCTATGAAAAGTCACGTGTACGTTTTTGTATACATACATATTTTCAGTTCCTTTGTGTATATACTTAGGAGTGGAATTGCTGGGTCATATAGTAATTGTATGTTTAACTTTTTGAGTAATTGCCAAGCTGTTTTCCAAAGATGTTGCACCTTTTTATATTCTCACCAGCAATGTATGAGGGTCCCAATTTCTTCGCACCTTCACTAACACTTGTCATTTTCCAGTTTTTTGATTATAGCCATCCTAGTGGGCGTGAAGTGGTATCTCATTGTGGTATTGATTAGCATTTCCTTAATCACGGATGCTGTTGGTAACCTTTTTGTGTGCTTACTGGCTGTTTGCATGTCTTCTTTGGAGAAATGTCTGTTCAAACTTTTGACCATTTTTTTATTGGATTGTTTGTCTTATTGTTGAATTGTAAGTTTTGAAATTGGGAAGTGTGAGTCCTCCAACTTTGTTCTTCTGTTGTTTTAGCTATTCCTGGTTCCTTGCATTTCCATATGATTTTTAGGATTAGCTTGTCAATTTCTGCATGAAAGGCAGCTAGAATTTTTATAGGGATTGCATTGAATGTGTAGAAAAATTTGAGAGTATTGCCATCTTAACAATATAAGTCTTCCAGTCCATAAGTATGGAATTTATTAGCTATAATAGTTTCTTAGTGGATTCCTGAGGAGTTTCTATATATGAGATTATATAATATACATATATAGATAATTTTACCTCTTCCTTTCTAATCTGGATGCCTTTTATTTCTGTTTCTTTTATAATTGCCTTGGTTATAGTACAGTGTTGCATTGTCCTGGGGAGGGTGAACATCTTAATCTTGTTCCTGATCTTAGGGGGAGAGCTTTCAGTATTTCACCATTCAGTATGTTGTCAGCTGTGGGCTTTTGAGATGTCCCTTGTTAGTTTGGGAGGTTTCCTTCTATTTTTATTCTGTTAAGTGTTTTTGTCATAAAAGAGTGGTATTGTTGTCAGATGCTTTTTCTGCATCTAAGATGAGCATACTTTTTTTGTCCTTCATTTTCTTAATTTTGTGCATTATACCAATTGATATTTGTATGTTGAACCAACCTTGCATTTCCTGGATAAATTCCAGTTGGTCATGGTAGATAATCCTCTTTATATATTGCTGGATTCAGTTTGTTAGTATTTTGTTGAGGATTTTTACATTTAAAAATTTTAAAGAAGTTTTTATTTAAATTCTGGTTACCTTACATACAGTATAATATCAGTTTCAGGTGTACTGTGTGGCAGTTCAATACTTCCATACCTCACCTGGTAGTCACCACCACAAGTGCACTCCTAATCTCCATCACCCACCCACCTCCCCTCTGGTCACTATCAGTTTGTTCTCTATAGTTAAGAGTCTGTTTCTTGGTTTGCCTCTCTCTCTCTTTTTTTGTCCCTTTGCTTGTTTTGTTTCTTAAATTCCACATGAGTGAAGTCATATGGTATTTGTTTTTCTCTGACTTATTTTGCTTAGTATTATACTCTTTAGCTCCATCTGTGTCATTGCAAATGGCAAGATTTCATTCTTTTTTATGGCTGAGTAATATGCCATTGTATATATATCACATCTTCTTTATGCATCATCAGTCAGTGGCCACGTGAGCAGTTTCCATAATTTGTCTATTGTAGATAATGCTGCTGTAAACATTGGTGTGCATCTACCCCTTTGAATTAGTATTTTTTTTATTCTTTGGGTAAATACCTAGTAGTGCTATTGCTGGATCATAAGGTAGTTCTATTTTTAACTTTTTGAGGAACTTCCATCATACTGTGTTTTCCACAGTGGCTGCACATTTTCATTCTCATCAACAGTGTAACAGGGTTCCCCTTTCGCCACATCTTGCCAACACCTGTTTCTTGTGTTGTTGATTTTATGCATTCTGACAGGTGTGAGGTGATATCTCATTGTAGTTTTGATTTGCATTTCCCTTATGATGAGTGATGTTGATCATTTTTTGATGTGTCTGTTGGCCGTCTGTATGTCTTCTTTACCCAAAGCAGTTTACACATTTAATGCAATCCCTATAAAAATACCAACAGCATTTTTACAGAGCTAGAACAAACAATCCTAAAATTTGTATAGAACCCACAGAAGAACAGACACTTCTCCAAAGAAGACATGCGAATGGCTAACAGACACATGAAAAAATGTTCAACATCATTAGCTGTCAGGGAAATTCAAATCAAAACCACATTGAGATAGAACCTTATACCAGTTAAAATGGCAAAAATTAACAAGGCAGGAAACAACAAATGTTGGAGAGGTTGTGGAGAAAGGGGAACCCTCTTACACTGTTGGTGGGAATGCAAGTTTGTACAGCCACTTTGGAAAACAGTATGGAGGTTCCTCAAAAAGTTAAAAATAGAGCTACCCTATGACCCAGCAATTGTATTACTGGGTATTTACCCCAAAGATACAGAGGTAGTGAAAAGAAGGGACACCTGCACCCCAGTGTTCATAGCAGCAACGTCCACAATAGCCAAACTGTGGAAAGAGCCGAGATGCCCTTCAACAGATGAATGGATAAGGAAGATGTGGTCCATATATACAATGGAATATTACTCAGCCATCAGAAAGGATGAATACCCAACTTGTACATCCACATGGATGGGACTGGAGGAGATTATGCCAAGTGAAATAAGCAGAGAAAGTCAATTATCATATGGTTTCACTTATTTGTGGAACGTAAGGAACAGCATGGAGGACATTGGGAGAAGGAAGGGAAAAATGAAGGGGGGGAATCGGAGGGGGAGACGAACCATGAGAGACTATGGACTCTGAGGAACAAACTGAGGGTTTCAGAGGGGAGGGGGGTGGGGGGATAGGGTAGCCCGGTGATGGGTATTAATGAGGGCACGTATTGCAGTGAGCACTGGGTGTTATATGCAAATAATGAGTCATGGATCACTACATCAAGAAAAAAAAAATAAAGGCCTATGGTGAGTCATCACCACAGATGATTTTAATTCTTTATGGGAAAGCTTGTTAAGGAATTTTACTAGGTGAATTTTTGAAAATTTATTCTTATTATGAGTCTGATAAATACCAAATTAGTTTTTATCAACAAATAAAAAAATAAAATAAAATGTAAAACAAAACAAAACAAAAACCCCAACCACAGAAGACCTTGAATAGCCAAAGCAATCTTGAAAAAGCAAAGCAAAGCTGGAGGCATCACAATTTCATACTTCAACTTATATTACAAAGCTGTACTAATCAAAACAGTATGGGACTGACACAAAAATAGACATGTACATAGATCAGTGGAACAGAATAGAAAACCCAGAAACGAACCCACGATTATATGGTCAATTAATCTTTGACAAAGCAGGAAAGAATATCCAATGGGAAAAAGTTTCTTAAACAAGTGGTGTTGGGAAAACTGGACAACAACAGGCAAAAGAATGAAACTGGACCACTTTCTTGCACTAAACACAAAAATAAATTCAAGATGGGTTAAAGATCTAAACGTGAGACCTGAAACCATAAAAATCCTGGAAAAAAAGCACAAGCAGTAATGTCTCTTACATCAGCTGTAGCAACTTCTTTCTAGGTATGTCTCTTAAGGCAAGGGAAACAAAAGCAAAAATAAACTACTGGGACTACAACAAAATAAAAAGTTTCTGCACAGTGAAGGAAACAATCAATAAAACTGAAAAGCAACCTGTGGAATGGGAGAAGATATTTGCAAATGATATATCTGATAAAGGGTTAGTATCCAAAATATGTGAAGAACTTATAAAACTCAACACCCCAAAATTAAATAATCTAATTAAAAAATGGGCAGAAGACATGAATAGACATTTTTCCAAAGAAGGCATTTGTATTCTTAAGGCATATTGATCTATGTTTTTTTTTTTTTTTTTCTCTTGTGATTTCTGTGGTTTTGATATCAGGGTAATAATGACCTTATAGAATGCATTGAGAAATGTTCTTTTCTATTTTTTGGAAGAGTCTGTGAGGGATTGGTGTTAATTCTTCTTAAATGTTTGGTAGAATTCACTATTGGAACCATCTGGTCCTGCACTGTTCTTTATGGGAAGTTCCCAATTACTAACTCAACGTCTTTACTTGTTTAGGTCTATTCAGATTTTCTGTTTCTTGTTGAGTCAGTTTTGATAGTTTGTGTCTTTTCAGGAATTTGTCCACTTTATCTGGGTTATCTAATTTGATAGCAAATAATTATTCATAATATTTCTCTGTAATCCATTTTTATTTCTGTAAGGTTGGTAGTTTCATTTCTGATTTTTACTAATTTAAGTCTTCTCTTTCTTTTCCTTAATTCAGATAAAGATTTGTCAGTTTCATTGATCTTTTTGAAGAATCATCTTTTGGTTTCATTATTTTTTCTCCATTGCTTTGTATTTTCTATTTCATTTCTTTTTGTTCTAATCTTTGTTTTTTCCTTTCTTCTGTTTGCTTTGGGTTTAGTTTGCTCTAATTCCTTAAGGTGGAAG
Source organism: Eumetopias jubatus (assembly GCF_037043125.1). NCBI lineage: Eukaryota > Metazoa > Chordata > Mammalia > Carnivora > Otariidae > Eumetopias > Eumetopias jubatus. Next base: position 273,175 of record NW_028274905.1, on the reverse strand, counting down.
GTTAAGTTATTGATTTGAGATCTTCCTTTTTAACATAGGTGTTCATGGCTATACATTCCTAATCATTGCTTTTACTGCCTCTCATAAGTTTTGAATATGTTGTGTTTTAATTTTCAGTCAACTCAATGTATTTCCCATTTCCCTTGTGATTTCTTCTTTGATTCCTTGCTTATTTAGAAGTATGTTCTTTAATTTCCACAAATTCGTGAATTTCTTAAGTTTCTACTATTGGCTTCTAATTTCTTTTACTTGCTGTCAGACAACATACTTATATAGATTTCAATTCTTTTAAATTTTGATGTGATTAAACATCTGATCTGTCCTAAATAATGTTCCATGTGTAGTTTAAAATAATGTATCTTCTGGTTTTTTAATGGAGTGCCTTATAGATATCTGTTAGATCTAATTGTTTTATAGTGCTGTTAAAATCTTCTCTTTCCTTGCTAATCTTCTGTCTTGTTGTTCCATCCTGTATTGAACATGGGATATTGAAATCTCCAACCATTATTGTGAATTGTATAATTCTCCTTCAGTTTCTATTAATTTTTTGTTGCATACATTCTGGGGCTCAGTTTTTAGATACATATATATATATATAATTGTTATACTTCTTGATAAATCAACCCTTTTGTCATTATAAAATGTCCTTTGTCTCTAGTCACAATTTTTGTCTTAAAGACCATTTTGTCTGATGTTAGTATAGTCACCCCATCTCTCTTTTGGTTATTGTTTAGATGGTACACATGTTTTCATCCTTTCACTTTGTAGCAACTTCTTGTTGCTACACAAACTTGTTTGTGTCTTTGAATTTAAGAGTGTCTCTTGTATACTGCCTATGTATAACTGGATCATGTTTTTGTTTTTGTTTTAAGCAGCATAATAGCCAAAGTATGGGAAACATCTCAAGTGACCATTGACTGATGAATAGATAAAGAAGATGTGATATATATATATATGCAATGGAATATTACTCAGCCATAAAAAAGAATGACATTGGGGCACCTGGGTGGCTCAGTCGTTTAAGCTTCTGCCTTTGGCTCAGGTCATGGTCTCAGGGTCCTGGGATAGAGCCCCGCATTGGGCTCCCTGCTCAGTGGGGAGCCTGCTTCTCCCTCTGCCACTCCCCCTGCTTGTGCTCTCTCTCTGTCAAATAAATAAATAAAATCTAAAAAAAAAAGAAACAAATTAAAAAAAAAAGAATGACATCTGGCATTTGCAACAATATGGATGGAGCTAGAGAGTATTATGCTAATGAAATAACTCAGTCAGGAAAGACAAATACTCTATGATTTCACTCATATGTGGAATTTAATAAACAAAACAAATGAGCAAACCAAGAAATGGACTCTTAACTATAGAGAATAAACTGATGGTGACCGGAGGGGAGAGGGGTGGGGGTATGGGAGAAATAGGTGATGGGGATTAAGGAGGGTACTTGTGATGAATTCCGGGTATTGTAAGGAAGTGTTGAATCACTACATTGTACACCTGAAACTAATATTATACTATATGTTGACTAACTGGAATTCAAATAAAAACTTAAAAAAACCCATCAACACAATTTCTGCCTTTAAGTTGGAATGTTTAATCCATTTACATTTAATGCAATTCTGATAGGATTTATTCCTGCCATTTTGCTATTTTTTTCTATATGTCATGTCTCTTTGTTTTCTGTCCTTCATTACTACTTTTTGTATTAAATAGATATTTTTTAGTGTGCAATTTTAATTTGTTATTTATTTTGCTATTTTTTGTTAGTTATTTTCTTTGGGGTTACGTGGGGCTTCTTAGTATTAGCAACTTGTAACAGTTTAGTTTGGATTCATACTGATTTAATATCAGTGGTACATCAAAACTTTGCTTCTGTATATCTCCATTCCTCCCCCACTTTGTGCTATATTTGTGTTGTCATACAAAGTATATCTTTATACATTCTGTGCACATCAACACAGATTTATAATTATTGCCCTGTGTAGTTTTCTTTTGTTTAAGATAGGAGAAAACTTACAAATATTATATTTATGCTGTCTTTTCTACTTACTTCTGTATTTACCTTTACTGGTGTTCTTTATTTCTTCACCTGGATTTGAGGTACTGTCTAGGATCCTGTCATGTTAGCCTGGAGTCCATTTAGTATTTCCTGTAGGGCAGATTTTCTAGAAGCTTATTCTGTCAGTTTTTGTTGTCTGAAGATGTCTTAATTTCTCCTTTGCTCTTGAAGGGTAATTTTGCTGGATGTAGAATTCTTGTTTGACAGTCTTTGTCTTTTATAATTTTGAATATGTCATCCCACAACCTTCTAGTTACCACAGTTTCTGATGAGAAATCAGCTATTACTTTTATTGAGGATTTCTTTCAGATGATGAGCTGCTTTTCTTGCTGCTGTCAAGATTCTCTCTTTGTCTCTGTGTTTGAATAGCTTGATTATGATGTGTCTAGGTATGGTCATCTTGGAGTTTATTCTTAGAGTTCATTGAGTTTCTTGATGTGTAATTTTTTTTCCCCCCAAAATCTGGGAAGTTTTTTTTAGCTGTTATCTCTTCAAATATATCTCCTTCTCTCTCTTTTCTCCTTCTGAAATTTATACCCCTTTCTCTCTTTTTTCTCCTTCTGAAACGTTTGTTATACAAATTTAGTATGCTTGATGGTGTCCCACAGGTCTCTGAGGCTCTGTTCTTTTCTCCTTTTTGTAAGGAAGACTTTATTCACTTTATACAATGGGCTGTATTATAGGGGAGAGATATTGGGCTCAATACCTGCTCTGTTCATTTTTCTTCTTACTTTTTACTTTCTGTTCCTTAGACTGGAAAATTTCAGTTGACCTATCTTCAAGTTCTCCAGTTTGTTCTTGACTGCTCAAATATGCTGTTTAATATTTCCAGTGAATTTGTCATTTCAGTTACTATACTTTTTAGTTTGGAATTTTTATTTAGCTCCTTTTTATATTCTGTCTCTTTATTAGTAGTCTCTACTTGATGAGACACCATTGTCATACTTAATCTTTCAGATGTGGTTTCCTTTAATTCTTTGAACATATTTAAAATAGGTTATATATAGTCTTTCTCTTGTAAGTCCAATGTCAGTGCTTCCTTAGGGGCAGTTTCTATTGATTGCTTTTTCCCTGTTTATGGGCCATATTGCCTGTCTCTTTCTCTGTCTCTCTGTCTCTGTCTGTCTCTCTCTGTCTTGTGTGTCTCATAATGACTTGTCAAAAACTAAACATTTTAAATAATACATGTGGCAACTCTGAAAATTTGATTCTCCTTTCTCCCCTGGGATTTTTGGTGCCTCTGCTTGTTGTAGTAGTTTTTGTTGTTTTGTTTAGTGACTTTCCTGAACTAACTCTGCAAAGTCTGTATTCTGTGACATGTATTTCCACTCATTTGTGATCAGCTAAGGATTGGACAGAGATTTCCTTAAATGCCAGGAATCAGTAAGTCTCCTGGACTTTCCCAAGGAGCTCTGTGTGTATATTGGGGTATGCTTCAACATTTAATCAGGCACTTTACAGCTCTGCCTGAGTCTTTTACTTCCCACTTGTACAGAGCCTCAAAGTCAGCCCAGTGTGTGTGCTTATAGTTGTCTCAGGTCTTTCCTGGGCATTCATATAACCTTGAGTATGTGCACAGCTCTACGTATACATGTGACCTTCTAGATTTCCAGGAATATGGTGGAGTTCTTCAAATTCCCTATAGACATCTCATTTTCCACCTTTTTCTATTATGCTCTGGGTTTATGTATTATTTGCCGCACCTGTTGTCTACTGTCTCAGGTAGTTATAAAATGAAACAATTGATTCTAATTGTTTTAACATACACCTCTGAGGAAAATGCTTTTCACACTGGTCTTACTCTGATTCAGGTCAAATAAAGACGTCCTCGCAAGTGGAACTTAATAGCCATGTCAAGTAATGACAGTTCTCCAGGAATAAGGCTTTTGAAAGAGTTCTAATCCTGTTCCGGCCCTTTCTGTGACTGCCAGACTGCTGGTTTTCACTATCATTGCAAGCTGTTGGGTTTTAAGACAGCTATAGAACTGAGGTGGCATTGGGGGAAAATGAGAATAGGGAAAGTTAAAACACTATAAATGTGCTGTTCTTATGGAGATTCAACCGTTTTCCTTTAACAAATGCTCCCCAGATTGCTGTAAGCCTTTGGTTAAATTCCCAGATTTCTGACAAAGTTGAATCTGACAATTTTTGCTATTTTTTTTCATTGCTTTTATGGAAGAGGGGATTTTTGGAGGTCCTTACTTTGCTGTTGTCACTGACATCACCCTCTCACCTTTATTCTTGAAAGACTAATTCCTGTATATTGAATTTCCTGTTGGCGTTATTTTCTTTCGGCCTGTTGGAGTGTCTAGCTTTTGTTTTTTCTGTTCAGATGTCAGTAGTCATTATAACTGCTGTGCCTCTGGAGGTAATCTGTGCATTTCCTATTGCTTCTTTAGGATTTTCTTACAGACCTTAGGTTTCTGTAGTTTCACTGAGTTCCATATATTCCTGCCTATGGTATGTTGGCTTCTTGTATCTGTGGTATGAGGTCTTTCATAAGTCTAGAAAATTCACTGTCATTCTCTTCAGATAATTATTTCCGCTCATCTTCTCTATTCTTTCCTGCTAGGACTCTAATGAAATGTTTATTAGATTTTTCATGATGTATTCTCATGCCCTCTCTTTTGTGTTTCCCAGATTTTGATCTCTCCATGCTTTAGTTTGAGTATTTTCTTCTGACCTAGTTTCCAGTTCATCAGTTCTCCCTTCAGTAGCACCTACTCTGCTAAAAAACCCATTCGGGATTTTTTTACTTTTTAGTTCTAGATTTTCCTTAACAAATTTAAAACTGTGTTACTTTTTATAGCTTCTTAGCTCTCATTTATGTTTTTGGCCATAGTAAGTGTCATTTTTTTTGCTTATTTGTTGTTTTTTCCAATTTTTTAATTGTAGTAAAATATGCATAACAAAATTTAACATCTTAACCATTTTTGAATGTACAGTTTAGTGGCAATGGTATTACATATATTCATAATGTTCATCCATCACATCTATCTCTTTTCTTCTTGTAAAACTCAAATTCTATTCCTATTAAAGACTAACTCCCCATTCTCTCCTCCCCCTTGGCACCCACCATTCTACTTTCTGTCCCTATGATTTTGACTGAGTACTTCATATAAGTGAAATCATATAATATTTGTCTTTTTGTGACTGGCTTATTTCATTTAGTATAATGTCATCAAGGTTCATACATGTCATAACATGTGTTAGAATTTCTTCCCTTTTTAATTCTGAATAATATTCCATTTATGTGTATACCACAATTTTCTTATTCATTCATCTGTCAGTGGACACTTGGGTTGCTTCCATGCTTTAGCCATTTTGAAATAATGCTGTTATAAATATGGGTGTACAAATATCTCTTTGAGACCCTGTTTTTAAATTTTTTGAGTTATAACCAGAAGCAGAATTGCTGGATGATATGGTAATCCTATGTTTAATTTTTTGAGGAACCACCATGGTGTTGTCTACGGTAGTGGCACCGTTTTACTTACCCATCAACAGTGCACAAGGGAACCAACTTTCTCTACACCCTCGTCAGCACTTGCTAATTTCTGTTTCTTTGATACCAGCCATCCTAATGGGTATGAAGTGATATTCATTATCGTTTGGATTAGCATTTCCTTTATGATTAGTAATGTTGAGCATCTCTGTATGTACTTATTGTCCATTGATATATTTTCTTGAGAGAAACATCTATTAACGTCTTTTGCCCATTTTTAAAGGGGTTGTTTGTTTTTGTGTTATTGCAGGTGTAGTTTTTTTAATAGTCTATATTAGGTAATTCTAACTTCTCATGTCTTTGTGGATCTGTTTTTTCTTTTTTTATTTTTTCTGTGACTTCTTTTATTTCTTACTTGTGGTGTCTTACTTCTTTGCGTGTGCTAGACATTGTATTTGCAGAGTTATTTTGAGGGATAATTTGAGACCTAGGATGATTGTATCATTTTGGGGGAGCTTTTAACTTGTTACCTCTAGGGTTCTTCAGTCTTAAAGGAGCCATCTTAATTCTAAGGCCAACCTTAGATCAGTCTGTGGTTCTTGGGAGGGCTGGTTTGCTTTTCAGGACATCTTACCATTAGGGTTTAGATCTTTGTGGTTCTAACACAAGTTGAGGGCTGGTTTCTGAGAGTCCAATTCATGCTTTTACTCTGTGCCTCTAGCCCCCAATTTCTGGATTATTAAGGGTAATTTCAGCATCTCCCAAATGTTGGGACTTTGCACAGAAAATTTATTTCTCTTTAAAGTAGCAGCCCATTGTGGATGTTCCTCATCAGTGATCAGCTTTCCTCTGCATGATGATTTGGCTCTGGCTCCATATAGTTCTGGTTCTGCCATCCGCTAGGTTGGTAGCATCCTCTAGGGCCTGAACTTCCTTTGTCCAGCTGGCAGATGGGGAGTACAGCGTGGAGGAGACACACAGTTCTTACCCATGTTAGCCTGGACATGATATGTATCATAACTGTGTATATTCCACTGGTGAGATCTGGTCACATGGCCCCACCTAAATGCAAGTGTGAAATTGGCCAAGTGTAGTCAATGGCTGGCAGCTGTTTGGTGGACAGTCATTTTTGTCTCAGTCTTCTCCTTGGCCACGAAAATACCCATGCACATCCTACTTTTGTAACCATTATACACTCTCCCAGGGAGACAGTCAAGTCCAGATGTGACTCATGAGGTTTGGTGACTGAACTAACACACATATTACCTGCTGCTAACCCTGTACAGTAGTGGAGCTGAGCTGGAACAAGTGCAATTAAAACAACCTTCCATTTTGACAGGGAGGGAATAGAAGATAAATTAGTCCTTAGTCCAGAGCAAGAGTGACACCCCGTGAGCAAGTATTATGAAAGTGTCTGTCATGGGACACCTGGGTGGCTTTAGTCAGTTAAGCATCTGCTTTTGGCTCAGGTTGTGATCTCAGGGTCCTAGGAGTGAGCCCTGCGTCGGGCTCCCTGCTCAGCGGGAGTCTGCTTCTCCCTCTCCCTCTGCTCCTCCCTGCAGCTTGTGCTCTCTCTCTCTCTCTCTCTCTCTCTCGCTATCTCAAATAAATAAAATCTTAAAAAGAAAGAAAGGAAGAAAGGAAAGAAAGAAAGAAAGAAAGAGAGGAGAGAGAGAGAGAGAGAGAGAGAAAGAAAGAAAGAAAGTAAGAAAGTAAGAAAGAAAGAAAGAAAGAAAGAAAGAAAGAAAGAAAGAAAGAAGAAAGAAAGAAAAGAAAGAAAGAAAAGAAGAATGAAAGAAAAGAAAGAAAGAAAGTGCTTGTCAGTGACTGGTAATCAAAGGCCACCAGGAACTCACCTTGAGCCTATGATGGGGCAGGTTGGGACCACACACCACGGGGAACCATGGGGCTTTGAGGTCAGACAGTGCTAGAAAGAACCTGTTACGGACTTTGGGTTTTGGTTGAGTGATTTGAGGGAAGGGCCAAGAAAGGTCAGTAAGTGGGAGCATTTTATGAGTATCTCAATGACTCTTATCTAGGGAGGTTGGGCTAGAATGCGGATAATTGTGATTGGTAAGAAAGCAGCTGTCACTCACACTAGCCAAGACAGGGCCATGCCTGGTGTTTTTCGGCTTGGACAACGTTCATGCTTCGTCTGTGTTCTAATGTGATGATGGCAAGGTCTTGTCATGATCCATCTTGGTCCCACTATGTTCTGTGTCAGATTCACTCACTTCTGCTCTGGGAGTGTGGCAGGAAGAACTTCTGGCTGTTGTGTCCTTGTATTTGTCCTCCATGGACACATCTGCTGGGGCCTTGGGGAGAATGTCTAACTTGGGGGTTGGGGGCTGCACAGTAATCATAGCTTGCTTTCTGCTTGTGGAAGTTTGGAGACCTGAGGTTTGACAGTCATTGACTTTATTTTAGGCTCAATTTTCTTTGGCAGTACAATTCCCCCCAAATTCTCTTCTGTGCTTCTGAGAGTTCCATGTGTTAATAACTAGATCCAGAGTTCTGTTCAAGTCTTGATCCTCCAGCCTATTTCATATGTTTGTTTTCTTGTACCTGTGTCTCTTTCTACTTAGGGTTGTCTTGAAGGCATGGCTATGGGTGGGAAAGAAGCCCTGTAATCTGATCTGTGTATACAGCTGAGTCCTCTTTTAATTGAGGAGTCTTTGTGGGCCTTTGATTTTCAGGACATTTTCCATGTTTTATCTTACACTTGGGGTGCAGAAAGGGTGGCTTTTCCCACTAAGTGACCCCATGTTTTTGGACTGTCTCTAGATGCTTTCCTGTCTCTCTCAAGTTGGCCAGTTTTTGCCTATGGTCATCTCTTTCTCCAATGTGACATTATGACATTATGTTACCCGTAAAGTGGGTAACAGTCACTCCAACTGCTGGCACCCTCTTTTTTCTTCTCCCTGAGCTGCGATCTGCTTTCAGGTGATCATAGGAAATGCTCTGCAATCCATGAAACAGGGCTTCTTTGTTACCAGCTGCCTGACAGTGGTTTTTATTATGGTATCACCCCTCTTAAGAGAACCCATTTTGGTCTTAATTCATTTCTGTTGAAATATGTATTTAATGATAGAGAATTTAAAAGAGGAAGATTTCTGATCTAAACTCTTAGTTTGGGAATTATTTGACCCCTTTTCTATTTCTCTGTTTCTTGACCGCTTGGAAATAAAGCTGTACACTTTTGGCAGCTTTCTAGGCCGACATCCTCACAAGGGCATAGTGTGGTGGTCCATCTTTCCCATGTTTAACTGTATTCACGTTGGAAAATCAAGACTTTTCTGATTTCTTACAAGATGGAAAAATAGGACATTTCAATTTTGGGGGGAATAAGGTGGTATATAAATAAGGTAAATAAAATTGATGAAGGAATGATTTTGAATCCAAGTTGCAATGATGTGGAAGACTCACAAGGGCACCGCTCTTTGCCATGTGGTAGCTGGCACCCTGGGGCCCTCCTCTTGCTCTGAGTCTGTTTTTGCTTTGAAAGAAGGGGGATGTGAGGACCTGGCCTATATTTATTTTTCTTGGGGCCACTGTGGAAGTGAAATGAGATGATTGACATGCAGGCACATTTAATAGTAAAACTCTCTGGGTGGATAAGGCATTATTATTTCATTCTGAAGTACTTTGATGGGATTAATAATTTATGTAGCACACTAAGTTCATCCTTTGAGGCCAAGTGCTCCTAATATAACGTACCTAAGCCAACCTTGAAAATTTACAGCATTGCAGAGAGAAGAGGGTCAGTGAGCATGTTGCTGTGTGATTTTTACTGAGTTGGGTTTTTCCAGAGAGTTCTGAGCTCTTCATAATTATCCTTAAGTGATTAAGAAACAGTCCAAAGGTGCCATACTTCATAGAGAGTGCAGTTTATAGTTATCTGTAGTATGACACAGGTAATAATCATCCATAATACAATTAACTCTGAACAGCATGGGAGTTAGGGGCGCTGACTGACCTCCCTAGCAGTTGAAAATCTCTGTATAACTTTTGACTCCCCCAAAACTTAACTCCTAATAGCTCACTGGTGGCTGGAAGCCTGACCAATAACATTGCAGTCGATTTTTTTAAAAAGATTTTATTTATTTATTTGTCAGAGAGAGAGCACACAAGCAGGGAGAGGGGCAGAGGCAGAAGGAGAAGCAGGCTCCCTGCTGAACAAGGAGCCCAATATGGGACTCGATCCCAGGACACTGGGATCATGACCTGAGCCAAAGGCAGATACTTAACTGACTGAGCCACCCAGGCACTCCCAACATAGCAGTCGATTAACACATATTTTGTGTGTTATATGTATTATATGCTGCATTCTTACAGTAAGGTAATGTAGAGGAAAAAAATTATAAGATTAAGAAAATCATAAGGAAAAAGATCATAAAGAAGAGAAAATACATTTACAGTACTATATTGTATTTATAGAGAAAAATTATGTGTAAGTGGACCTGCGCAATTCAAATCCATGTTCAAGGAAAGGGTCAATAGTATTTAGTGTCCCAGACAGTTGTTTGAGTTTTCATGGAATTTTAAACATAGGATATTAAAAAAATAGGAGATTTTATAACAGAACTATGTTTCTTACCAATGTCTTTCATAACTCCTTTTGATTAAACTGTTGCTGCATTTTCTAGACTTTATTACCTCATTAATTACACAGATAATACTGAAGCAGATTGTTTTGCTAATTAAAAAATTGTTAATCTTGAGGTAGCCACACTTCTCTAGGTCCACTTAGGAATCTGAAAGTTTCGGTTTAATGGTCTTTTCAAATGCGGGTGTTAATCCATGTGGGTTAGCATGGAGGCTGATATTGAGAGAAGGTGTGTAAAGCTGCTTTTCATCTCAGGGCCTAGGAATGAGCGTCCATGTGAGCATCTGTGACCTTGTTTTGGCCACCTCCCTTCCCTACCTCCTGAAGCTCCCAAACCTGGGCTCCAGCCCCCATATGGCACTCCCCCTTTCCCCTGACACAGGTGGATCCCCAGGGGCCTCTTGCTCTTAGACACGTCCCACATGGCACCCATCATTTATTTCTCCTCCTCTGGACATGTATTTCTGGGCCAGCTTCTCCTAGGCCAACAGTGATGCCCTAGAGTTGGTAGAGTGTCCCTACTGCCTGGTGCTCTGTGCAGGGTCCCAAGAGATTCTCCCATGTTGACAACAGAGCATGGTTGAGGCGAGGCTCTATGCTTTACTGGATTTTGTGAGGCTAGCCTGGCTCTCAGGCCTCCCTTCCTTTAGGCTCAGAAGTAAGTGTGTGGGAGGAGTGGGATGTGGGGTCCGGTCAGTGGGCAGGCACTGTGGTGCCTCAGAATTCCCCCCACCTCCTCTCTGATGCTGGGGCTGAGGTGCTCGGTGGGGCCTGTCTGCCCAGTGTCAGATCGGATTCAGGTGGGCATACCCCCTCAGACAGGCCCCTGCTCTGCACTGTTCCTGCAGCACCCTCTAGACAGAACATCAGTTGGAATGTCCAGCTGTGAGGGAGTCACAGTCCCTGCTGAACAGAGGATTGAATTTTGCCCTGAAAGGGCAGGACTCTCTGATGAGTAGGCCTGGGGCTCTTGGTGATGAAGCCCCAGAATGGTCAGGCTCAGGGCCAGGTGTGGTAGATGCATTGCTTTGCCCCTGAAGGCCTGCCTGGGACTCCAGCTCAGGAATGTGTTATCCATGTAGCTCTGGAGCACTATGGGATGCCCCTGAGAGCTCTGTTCTGTGGGCCTTCGAGATGCTTGGAAGCCCTTTGAGGGGGTTGGTGAGGTCAAAACTGTTTTCATAAGGGTACTGAGCCATTATTTCCTTTCTCATTGTGTTGACATTTGAGCTGATGACACAAAGCAATAGAGGGTACAACTGCTGGCGCCTAAGCGCCATCGCGGCGGGGCTGCAAACTCTGCCAATAGTCCTAGTGTCCTTTACTGCCGCCACTAGCTCTAAAAAGCCAGCGTCATTTAACACTGTCCTGAGATCATGACCTGAGCTGAAACCAAGAGTTGGACACTTAACTGATGCTTAACTACCCCACCTAGGCGCCCCTGAAATGCAGCTGATATTTGTATGTTGACTGTGTGGCCTGCTGCTTTGCTGAATTCATTTGTTAGGTCAATCTTCTTGTGGAATCTTCAGTGTTTTTTACATACAAGATCATATCTGCAAACAAGTAATTTTACTTATTCCTTCCCAATAACGTGGCTTTTATTTCTTTTTCTTTCATAATTGCTGTAGCTAGAACTTCCAGTACTATGTTCTAAGCTGAATAGACATAGTCAAAGTGGGCATCCTGACCAAAAAAAAGGTTTCAGTCTTTCACCATCTGGTATGGTGCTCACTGTGGGCTTCTCATGTATGGCTTGTATTATGTTGATGTAGCTTCCCCCCCCCCCCGCTTTTGTTTTTAAGGTTTTATTTAAATTATTTGACAGAGCGAGCATAAGCAGGGGGAGGGGCAGTGGGAGAGGGAGCAGCAGGCTCCCCGCTGAGCAGGGAGCCCAATGTAGGACTCGATCCCAGGACCCTGGGATCATGACCTGAGCTGAAGGCAGGCGCTTAACCTACTGAGCCACCCAGGCATCCCTGCCTTCCACCTGTTCATCTGGTCTTTTTTAGCCTGGTTATAGCTTTCTTATGAATATTTTGACACAACCGCTACATGCTTAATTTGGGGTCTTATACACCTTTGCCATTCCTTTATTCTTAGACTACCAGAGACATTTCATTTTAAGGTGTATCAAATTGCATTTAATTAGTACTCTTATTTATGAACTACAGGAAGTGCTGGCCCTTTAATAGGAATATTTATCTCTTTCACGTATTGACACAAAATATTTGGCCTCACTCCTGCAGAAATATCTTTATGCTGTTGCTGTATGGTGTGTTTTACCTGTCAGTACACACACACACACACACACACACACACACACACACACACACACACACACACACACACACACACACCCTCTCTCGGCTCCAGCTGGCGCATAGTGTAGTTCATGTGGTCCCCCCACGTAAACACTGAAACAACTCTGAATGGTTGGGAAGGCTAAATTACCTGTTGCCATTCACCCTGATAATCTGAGCCTATGATTAATATTTGATTGTGGGGGATGTTGAGGAGCTGGGGCTGACATCACTCTGAACAGAAGGCGAAAAGGCGAGTCTCCCTGAAGACCGTCCTTACTGTGCCCCCGTCTCCCTAAGTGTGGCACGGAGCAAGGGTGTGTTCTCGGAGCCCTCCGGGGGGCCCCAGGTCCTGGCACACTCCCGGGCATCCCGCTGCCTCGTGTGCAGCTTCTGACTCTCCTTGTGGCTCTGGCATTTTTTGCTTCACTTGATCTGGAACCTCGATGCTCCGTTTATTTCTCCTATTTCATTTCCAATCTCTAATCTTCCCACACCCATTCAACAACTTAATAATGTGATGTAGAATTTGCATATGCCAATTTAAACTACTTTCATACCTTACCAGATTTTTTGTTTCTTAGGGCTGAAGGCTGTACGTTCTTTGTGTCTGTGTGTGTAGTTGATGCGGTTCAGGTGGACTCTCGGTGGATTTAGGTGTGTACCCACCTTTGTTCCACTTACGTGCCATCGGTCCCTTCCAAGCTCAGGAGGTTTGCTGACGACCCGCCTTCCCCTAGTGGTGCGCGACATGCTGCCCGCCCGGGTCCGTTCCATTTTAGCTCAGGGCTCATCTTTTCTATAAAACCTTCTCCCGACTGTTGAGACAGTGATATTCTGCTCCAGTAACATAATTCAGTAACCTGCTTTTATGCATGAGTGCCGATACCGGCAGTGACCTTCCCTGTAGATGGCATTTTAGAGGTACTATGACAGGCTCAGAAAGATCAAGTGTGTCATTTGTCCAAGATCATAGAACTGGTAAATTTGGAAATTAAAAAATCAGTACAAGTCGTACTTAGCCTTAACCCTGTAAAATTCAGTTGGCCATGCCTCTTCCTGATGGAGCATAGAAAGAGGGTTCGGAGAATTGGGGAGGTTGAGTGGGCCAGAGTTGATTATTGAGATAAGGGAAATGAAAGGGAAAAGGAACCTGGAGTCCTTCGGCAGTTCTGGCTCAGGTGACAGGTGGTCCCAAGGAGTGTTTCCTCCTCCTTGAGAAAGAGTAGATTTCTCTGTTTTGTTTTGTCTGGCACCGGAAGACGAGGAAGGGGGAATGTTACCCTCCCTTGTATATATTCATGTAGAGGGGATCTGTGATGAGTCTGAGGTAGGATCGTCTGCAGGCAACAGAATACACTGGTCTCAAGCCCAGGACAGAGGTCCAGATTCCTAGAAGAGACTTGAATGTTCCCCTCCACGTGCCCAGCGTTGGGAGAGTGCAGCCAGTGAGGATCTTGGTGCCATCCCTTGCCATCCACGGTGTGTCAGGAAGAGGTGGATGGGGCGCCTGGATGGCTTCCTCAGTGGGCATCCGACTCTTTGTCTCAGCTCGGGTCTTGATTTTGGGGTCATGGGTTTAGACCCCACATTGGGCTCCGCACCCCAAAAAAGAGGTTAAAGATGTCCCAAAATGAAAAATTTGCGGGGAGATTCAGATAAAACGGTATCTGTGCCATTTCCCACAGATGACAATTTACAGGAAAAAGCTTTGATTACTTTTGATAGAACTTCTCATTAAAATGACTTTTCTTTTGCTCAGATTAAGATCTACACATACGCCTCAGTCAGGCAGGAGTGTGTGAGCCCTTTTGGGCGGCTGTGTTCCCTGGGGAGCGCTGCAGGCGCAGGGCCTGGCTCAGCCGGGAGCCCGAGTGCCGCCCAGCGCCACTGCACCGTCGTATCACAGGACAGTCTGAATGCAGCAGGCAGCGGGTGGGCTGAGTGGGGTCCTGGCCCCACCGTGGCACTGAGGGAAATAGGCCTCCTGTTTCTCCAGGGCTCGGGTTCCCTCCTCCGACATTTCCCGGCGGTGAGGTGAGGCCAGGTGGGACTGTTTGGTCAGGAAGGAGCCCCCAGGAGGCGCCTGCTCCCTGGTCAGCCTTGTGCTCGGCTGCGGCGCCCCTTCTTGACACTCCTGACGCTGCGCAGAGTCCAGGGGCTCCGTTTCGGTGTGTGTGACAGCGAGGGCCACCGTGGCCTTCTTGTTCACGTGACTGTCTAAAATGGCAGACAGCTTTTCCACTTCATTTGAAATGGATCTCTTGATCACAAAATCACAGTTGGTCAGTTAGCAATAAAATGAGCTTAAGAGAACTGGTATCCATTACCTTTTGATCTATCTCTGTAATTCTCAAAATAGTAGGCTTAATGTTTTCTTGTTCATAGGTCATGTTACTGTAAAGTACTTTACTAGACGTGCGGAGGTCTAAATTTTAAAATTCTATAAATTAGCACATTACTAAGTATAGTGATGATAATTATACTTACTCTGTCAACTTAGTGTTTGAGGTTTGAGCTTCTAGAGATTTTTAACATTAAAAAGCAAACTATACGAACATTTGACCAAAATATACAATGCGTGTAAACTCAAGCTTCTGCTTCCTGTGTGGTATTTCAGTCTTAGTTGAAGATACATTTTCTATGATAGTTTTCACCTGTAAAGTGAACTTGTGTTTTATTTTTCCTTGAAGATTATCCGCATTCTCTGTTCACTGGCCTTGAGGGTGTGTGCCGTCAGCCAAAAATAGTCCACTGACGTTTATTTGTGACTCAGTATTTCGTGAAATAACAAATTCTTACAGCTATGTGACAATAGCAGTGGTTTTATTAAGCCCTAACCGTTCATGATTTGAAGAGAGCACCGCAGATGAACCCAGAAGGTGCTCCTTGGGTTTCCACTCCGCCCCAAGCCAGCAGCACCCTGTGAACTCTTGAAAACTTCCTGCCTGCCTGTGGAAGTCTGTGTACTTGTCAATTAAAACTCTTCTTTCTGACCCTCAGAGTTCTTAGGATTTTTAAGATGTGAGCTTTATGGACAAATAGCTCATTATGATTATTTTAATTTTCTTTAACTTACCTACAAATTGGACTCTCTCCACTGACTCTGAGTCCTCCACGTTGCTTCTCAAGGGTGCGTTTCTTAGTAGGTAGATCTGTATGAATTGCCGTGTTGGTCATAATGAGTGACTGTCAACAGCTTCCCTGCATTGTGTAGGTATATCACATACCACATCTGCTCTTTTCTTGACAAAATCCAATCAGGCACAGATTTTTTTCTAGAATTGGAAGCATATCTGAATGGTCTTGAGTCTGAATGTGAACGAGAGCAAAGCTGGTTGTGTGTGAAGTTGGGAGCAGAGTGAGCACGTCAGTAAGCCCCGCAGGGAGCTGAGTGCCGCTGGGGTCACAGAGGAGCCCTTCATCCGTTGCCCTGACTGTGAAACCCACACTCTGCACCATGGTCTGGCCCCTGCCACGTCTGATCCCACCTCCTGCCACTCTCCCCCGCTGTGCTTCTGCTCAGGCCACACCACCGCCCCAGTCCTCAGGGAGGTCCCTGCTCGGGAGCCTGGTATTGTGAGGGGCCTAGTCTTCCCAGGATGTGTTCGGTCCGGCATTCATCGTCCCAGGAGAGCATCCTGTTTGTTCTTGTAAAATGAGCGGATCAAGGTCATGATGCATTTTGAATATCTGTTCCGAGTGGGATGCTGCCTAAACCCCTTACACACGCACCATCTCTCCTTTGTGTCTGAGCGGGGGTACTTAACGCACATCCACCTTCTCCTCCCACATCTGCCTCCGCACGCCCCACTGGAGGACCAGGATGAGGAGCCTGTTTACTGTCGCCTACAAACATGATAAGGGGCCTCAAAAGGTTTGTTGGCTTAAGTGTCAACAAATTCATTTATTTTAAAGTCTGAAATACAGTATTACCTACTTAGTTCCCGTGAGGTTAAAGATAATACGCCTGTATGGAAAACGTGAGTTTGAACATATCGTGTAGGTTTGGACCCTGCTAACGATTGTAATGAACCGGTTTTGTTTGGCAGTTTGCGTGTGAACTTGGACATGGGCAAAGCCGCATATGGATGGAAGATCATGAAGGACGAGAGCATCCCCGGCACGGTTGTGCGGACCAGCACCATCCCAGAGGAGCTGGGGCGCCTGGTGTACTTGCTCACGGACAAAACAGGTACCGCTCCTGGTTCATGTTTGCCTTTGCATGCTCGCCGGCGTCCAGGGCAGGGTGACGATGGTGTGCATGTGCCTGTGTGCGCTCACCGGCATCCAGTGCAGGGTGACCCTGGCGCGTCTGTGTGTGCATGCATGTGTGCGTGCGTGCATGTGTAGCGGCGTATTGAAGTCATTCAAATTTAGGATTTTTCAGACTCCGCTGAACACTGGCACACAACTAACCTTCACCTTTGAATAAACACAGTATCATTAGAATTAGCAAAATGTTAAATCCTTAGAGATTTAAATGACATGTTTATATATTTTTGATTCTCTGCTGCCATAGCGTTCTTTGTTTTATTAGTGCGGCTTCTGGAGAGGAAATACTGCTTGCCTGTTTATTACAGGATGATACTTGTGAGCTGTTGGAAGAATGTAACACGATGTGTGTGGGTTTGGTCTTTTGACAGTAATGTTCTCCTGAAGAGCCTTCCAAGTGACTATCCCACCCTCAGGTCCCTGCCCCAAATTTTATTTGCCCTTATTCCATCAAAGAATCCTTGTCAATCCTTAACATAATAAATAAAACATAAACTGAATCCAGTGAAAATCCTAGCAACAGGTGAAATCCCTTCCTGATTTCTTCATTCATAGTTTAAATTCCTGGTAACTCTTGGGGCGCCTGGTGGCTCAGTCCCTTGCCCATTGACTCTTGATCTCAGCTCCGGTCATGGTCTTAGGGTCGTGAGATCAAGCCCCGTGTTGGGCTCTGTGCTCAGTGGGGGAATCTGCTTGAGATTCTCCCTCCCTCCGCCTCTCTCCTCAGTCACATATGCTCTCTCTTTAAAATAAATAAGTCTTAAAAAATATCTCATAGTAATTCTTAGTGAACTAGAACTAAGGATACTTGTATAATATGATAAAATGTGTCTCAAGTAAAATTCAACATTATTTTTAATAAAATACTAGAAAAAGCTTAGTCTGGAAAGAGAGAAATCTAACCGCCCTATTAACATGTTTCATTCTGGCCGTTGCAGTAAGACAAGAACTAGAAATAAGCTCTCTGCCTGAAAGATGGAGCAAATATTTGTAGATGAAATAATGAACCAAGGGAATCAACTGCTAAGAGTACGAACCAATGAAGTGTCAGGTCACAGGTCAGAATAATAAAGTAGCTCCCTGCGTGTCAAGCGGACGGAAGAGGGAAGGCCCCACTCGTGGTAGCGCAAGCACGTGTGAAACACGTGGGCATACCGACGTGAGGGGAGTGAAGGGCGTGTGTGAGGATGATCAGACCTTACAGAGAAACGTGAAGGAAGACGTAAACCAGTGAAGGGACAGACTGCAGTCTCCAGCGCAAGGTCCCCAGCGCGAAGATACGGGATTGCGTAGAGCCTGCCTTCACGATGAAGTGATAGGTTTACTGCAGTTCCAGTCAAAATCCAGTTGCCTGTGGCACGTGGTTTTGTTTTGTTTTTTAATTTAGAGTGGGTTTTTTTGTTTTTATTTAAGTAATCTCTATCCCCAGCGTGGGGCTCGAACCCACAACCCTGAGATCAGGCGTCACACACTCCACTGACTGAGCCAGCCGGGCACCCCAGCGGCATTTGGTTGTGGTCAGGGTTGGTCATTATGGCACGTCGGGGGCTGTCCCGTCAGGTGATGCTCGTAAGTCCGAAGAACTCCAAAGTAACGAGGAGCTCAGACTCAAGAAGGTAGGCAGCGAAAATGCCATCAGATTTCTCCCTTCCCATCCTCACTGAGCCGACAGGAAAAGATCCAGAGAATAAAGTGTGGGAGACACGCAGGCGTGCCTCCGCAGAGGTTGAGTTATTTCTGGGAGACAGGTGGGACTATTTTGATGGAGAAGCTGGAGTGAAGCAAACCCAAACTCAAAAAGATTCCTGAAGTGACCCCACAGAAGAGCGTCCTGGGGAATCTGTGAGTTTACAGCACACAGGTCTGTGGGGGGCTGCCCACCGGCGGCAGGAAAAGCCCAGCTATGCTCAGCCCTGCACTCAGCAGCCTGGACCTTGTGCATAAATACAATCGGAAACCAGGAACAGCAGCATGCACTCGGAGTCCCGCACAAACAGGCACGCTGTGCCCCAAGTGCACAGATCTGTGCGTGTTCACAGAGAAGCCCAACGGAGCCCTGAGGCAAGGGTGCCGCATGACAGAAGGACTTAGTCACACCTGCAAATTCAGTGTCAGAATTAAACTACATTTCCACATACCAGCAACAGTGGGGGCACTTAATTCCAAAAAGGCCAATTAGAATAGCAGCAAAATGTATAAAGTAATTAGAAATAAATCCAAGCAGAACTTGTGTAAAGCCTGCATGGATATAAGTTTGAAGACCTGAGCAGGAGCTAAGCGAGAGGGTGGGCATCTCAGTGCCACACCCCGTGTGGAAAAGTCCGACCTGTCTGAGGCGCACACTGCCCCAGGACCTTGTCTGCACCATTGGTGGGAGCGTTACCTGGTGGCCACCGCTCTGTCCGAACGGACGAGCCCCGACAGCCTGCGCACCGCGGTGCCCCTCTGGCTCCTGCTCCCCAAGGAGACACGTGCGCATGCGCAGCAGGAGACAAGCCCAGGGATGTCCATGGCATCATCTTGGACAACAAAACCAGACTGAACATAACAAAAGCGGTTATCAGTACAATGCATAAATTGTGGAGTGTTTGCAGTTGAATGCTAACTAGCAATGACGGTGTCACGGTTTAATGTTGAACCCAGAAAGGTCTGGGGCCTTCCCCTCTCGGAATTCTGTGCTCCCCTCCTGCCCTGTGTGTGAGGTGCGCGGCGTGCTTATCCGGGGAGCAGGTGCGGGCTGGGCTGTCCTGTCTGCAGCCCACCTGCTCTCGTGGCCACTGAAATCTGCATGTAACACAGCTAAGTGTGGTGCCTGTGATTTCACGTCGGTTCGCAAACGAGAAGCATGTGTCAGCACACAGTATGCTTGAGAGTGACTGGTTCTCTCTCCTCTTCCCGTGTCTCTGGATGTGTGATATCAGCAAGGGAAGAAGGATTTTGTGACATCATTTCTTCTTAAAATGCTAACTTTTTAGTATGCATTTTAAATGGTGATGGGGTCATCATTCTCCTTTGTTTCATCATAGCTCCTCCATTTGTCTTTGAATTCTGAGTTCCATCCAGGATAAGGAAGAGTGGTTTTGCCCAGAGTCATAAAGTAAAACCCCATTTTCCTCATGTCTCACTCTGCTGCTTTCACAAAGCAAAAATAAATAATCTGGGCTTCTGAGATTTAAAAAGAATTACAGAACATTATATAAAATATGTGAGTGAGAGAATCTTACACATTTCATTTTCCAAAAGGCCTTTTTGTTCCAGAAGTCACTGAAGGGACCCTCTGTCACCACTTCCTAGTGTTGGAGCCACATGGAGTTTTAAACATTTTTAGTGTTTTTAAAAATTTTTGGTCTTGAGCTTTTTCAGACCCTTTCTCCGTAATCGGAAGGTGAACGCCACCCACGGCACATCAGGCGAGCCACACGCTGTGCCAGCCCTGTGCCTGTCCTCGCCCTGGGGCCATGGGGCCGCGGGCACTTGCCCTTCACGGGTCCTCCTCCCTGAGGGCACTCAGGAGGGAGTGTTGCCTTGGCTGCTTCTAAAGGCCACACGGACCAAATCGCAGGAGAAGGACATTGAGGACGAGTTGTGTAATTGTCACCACACTGCCAGCACATAGTAGGACTAGTCTAGAAACCAGCTTCTCACACAGATGGAGGCCGCCGGCACACGGGGGTTGGGCCCTCACCTCTGGGCAGCGTGCGGCCTCCGGGGACCCCCAAGCCTCCGAGCGGAGCCATGCGTTGTCTGCCGGGAGGGCTGCATGGCTCGAACTTGCGCTCACCTGCCCTGCCGGGGGGTCCGGCGCAGCTGCGTATCTGTTGTTACTGGGAAGCGTCGTCCGGCAGGGACTGAAGTAACTGTGCTCTGTGTTGTAGTAGTCTCGTCGTGTGACTGATTCAGGTCCTCTGCAGTTGGCCGGGGCCCAGTGGTCACTATGGTGGGCTCCACCATCGCAGAGGGTCTGACGGGGGTGGTGGTTTGGCAGAGGGTAGAGAACTTGGGGTGTAAGACCGTACGCAGACATCATCTGCTTAATCGAATGAGCTGCTGTGTGAGGAGCCTTTCGCTGCTGACCTGCCCATAAGGCGGTCCTCGGTGTGATCGTGATCGGGCTTGTGCCTCATCAATACGCTTTCTGACAAGAAGCGTCCATCACGCGGCCTCTCGTTTGCCCCAGCAGAACAGAGAACGAAGTGTCCCGCAATTGCATTACAGTTTCCTTCTTGTGGACAAGAAAGCGGTGTGGTGTAATTAGGTTTGATTGGGGTGCACGTTTCCGGTAAGATCTGAAATGAATGATGTTGCCATAGTGACGCGTGTGGCCAGCAGTGCGTGAAACATGAAGCAGTTCATTCGACAAGAGCGGACATCTGTTAGCTGCCAGGGTGCAGAGCATGTTGACACTGCCCAGAAATGGTGGACGTGCCGTGATAAATGAGCAGACGGCGCTGGCATGCTAGGGCAGGTCGTCTGCACCGAGTCCGCTGGGGAGCCCCCATCTCTACGCCGGCTGCTCCTGAGAGCGGTGCTGCGGAGGGCTCGGAAATCCTAAAACTTCGCTCCGGCTGCAGCCTGTTAGAGCGAGCCGCGAATTCCTTTGTTGGGAATCTTTATGCTCCTGTATGACAGAGCATTCCCAAACCACGCCCTGAGACAGGTCATTTAGGATGCGCACCGTGTCGATAGCACCCGTTACCTGGCTTGGCCGTGCGGTTTGCACCCGGCTCGTGTCAGCTCCCAAGGCCGCATCCTCTGCAGCGGGAAGCGCCGTGTCCACAGTGGCAGGGGCAGCGGACCATGGCGTGCGTGCCTCGCCGGGGAGACCTGGAGCTGGGGGTTATGTCCCGTAAGCCAGGGGCCCTGTAAGCTGGGGCCAGGCACAGGCTCTCTGGCCTGCAGATGACAGCTGGGGCCTCTGGCGCCAACACACCTGCAGGGTCTGGCACTGTGCATGACCGGAGCGCGCACTTGTGTGTGTGCTGGGCTGTTCACCCCAGGTGAGGCACTTGATGCAGGCAGTGGTTGAACAGAGGCCTATTGTACTGGGAACCGCGGTCTTCTGAGAAAGCCTCATTTACAGCAAATACAGATTAACAAAGAATATGGCCACAGTCTGCAGGGTATTAGAAGTTGTGTTTCCATCCCTCATTGCTTCGTGGTAAAGTCTGAGTAGCTTTGTGTTGATCTCACGTGATCATTGCTCACGGCCTGGATCCTGCGCTGGAAGTCCATGGGGTTGGGTGGGTGGCCTGTCCCCAGTGTGCCGCGGGCAGACTTTCCTTTGTTTCTGTGTGGTTGCCACGCCCTGGCTGTCCCACGCACGAGCTGCGGTGTGGCCGTGCCACCCGCCAAACACTGGGTCAGAACACTTTGCAGCTGCGTCTCCAGCAACGTGTCCTCTGCCTGCCTGTGAATCGTCTCCGTCGCTGCCCTGAGACGTGTGCCTGCAGGACTTTGTCCTTAGAAATTGAGTTCCCCTCTACCTGCTTTGCTGCTCGTCCTCCAGAGCCCTCTGCCTTATTAAGGAGCTACAGCATTTTCCTTCTTCAGGAATCACAAAACACGCCTTTTGTCCAAAGACATTTTCCGTCCCTGGCGCTCTCCTAACGGCCAGGTCGCGGGGAAGCCTTCTGGTGGCGTCTGCCCATCCCTATCATGAAGCTTCAGACTTGGGACATACTAACAGTTGAATTAAGATGACAAAAATTGTATGACCTATCAATTGATTGAAATCATGAAAATTGTTTAAGATTTGAAAAGCGGTTTTGCATTACTGACTCTTTTAGTAACTGGCTTAACCTTAGACGCCCCTGCTGTACAAGAGGGTGTAGAAAGTCTCAAACTCGCCCTGACTTTCCTGCTCAGCGTTTTACAGGGTCTGCTGTGAAATAGAAACATCATTGAAAGTTAAAAAGATCCTTCCAGGATTCACCTTAGTATGTTAGAAGATACGCGCCCCTACATAAAGGAGCGTCTGCATCCATAACCCAGTCTCTCACCCAGCGAGATGCAGATGCATTCATCCAAATGGCAAAATAACTGAGCCAAAAATTTCATCGTTTATTTGATGAAATGATAGTCATTTGTTTGAATATGTCTGTTATAACCTCCATAAAACGTGATTTATCAGCAACTAGGACGAGGGTACCAGATGCAGCGTTTGACTCGGACGGCAGGCCACTGGGGCAGGTCGCGCCAGCGTTGGGCACAACCACCGTGTGCTGTCAGTGCGGTCCGAGCTCCCTCACAAGGCCACCTGGTGCACAGCAGCAACCCCCTTGCTTCCCTGCCCTCGCTCAGCCCTCGGTGACCCCTGGTCGACCGTATGCCTCAGCCGGTCTGCCTGTGCTGGACTTCTCCCAGGAGTGGAAGCTCACACCGTGTGGCCTTCTGTGTCTGGCTTCATTTGCTCAGCAGACACTTTCCAGGTTCACCCGCACTGTCGCGTGTCTCAGTACCTGACTGCTTTCTATTGCAGGCGATACTCCGTCGTGTGGATAGACCACATTTCATTTCCATCTCAGTTGAGGGACATTAGTGTAGGTTTTCCTGTTTCTGTTTGGAAGAATGCTGCTATGAGCAAGGTTCTAGCCAGGGCGGGTAGGCAAGAAGAGAAAGGCATCCATGCTATAAAGGGGAGTGAAGCTAGTTGTGTGTGACATGGTCTTCAAACAGAAAATCATAAGGAGGGGTGCCTGGGTGACTCAGTCGTTAAATGTCTGCCTTTGGCTCAGGTCATGGTCCCGGGGTCCTGGGATCAAGCCCCTGCTCCCCAGGAAGCCTGCTTCTCCCTCTCCCACTCCCCCTGCTTGTGTTACCTCTCTCACTGTGTCTCTCTCTGTCAAATAAATAAAATCTTTAAAAAAAGAAAATCATAAGGAATCCCCTAAAATCTGTTAGAAGCAATAAATGAATTTAGTAAGGTTTGAGATACAAGATGAATATACAAAAATGAATTGTATTTCTATACGCTAGCAACGAACTATCCAAAAATAGAATTAAGAACACAATTCTGTTTATGATGGCATCAAAAAAATGAAATCAGTATTTTATAGTGTTAAGATGGCAATAGGATTCCCCAAATTGATTTACAGATTCTACACGATTCCTCTCAACATCCCAGCTGCCTTCTTTGGAGAAATTGACAAGCTGATCCTAGAATTCCTGTGGAAATGCAGGGAGGGTGGGCGCCCAGAGTGGTGTAAACAATCTTGGGACAAGAGCAAATGGAAGGACTCCACAGTTCCTCATCCCAGAGCCTGCCACCAGGCTGCAGGGATCAAGACAGGATGGTGCTGGTGTGAGGACAGACCTTGAGATCGAGGGGGTGGCATCCACAGTCCGGACATCAGTCCCTAGCTGGACACTCAGACGACTTCCAATAAGGCTGCCAGGACGGTGTGCCGGGAGGAACTAAAGCCTGACGCTGCCGGTCGACTGGATTCCAGCACGGGTGCCGCCATCCTCACTGGGGAGGACCAGCCCCTTCAACTGACAGGCAGGGAGAGCAGGACGTCCACATACAGAAGAATGAAGGGGGACCCCTACCTCACACCACACACAAAAACTAGCTCCAGATGGATCACAGACCTACATTTAAGACCTAAAATGATCATTTTTTTAAACTGCTGAGTTTTCAGAAACTACTCTAAACTTGTCTTTTGTTTCATTCTCTTTGGCTCCATGAAGCACCAGAATAAAGAACTTCTAGGTATCTATCTTAATAGAAAGCTTTATAGGGCACCTGGGTGGCTCAGTTGGTTAAGCGACTGCCTTCAGCTCAGGTCATGATCCTGGAGTCCCGGGATCGAGTCCCACATCGGGCTCCCTGCTCAGCGGGGAGTCTGCTTCTCCCTCTGACCTTCCTTCCTCTCGTGCTCTCTCTCTACCATTCGCTCTCAATAAATAAATAAATAAATAAATAATCTTTATAAAAAAATAAAATAAAAATCTTTATAAACATAACCCAAAAAATAAAAAATAAATGTAAACAAAGCCCAAAAGAAGAAAGAAATAGTTTAAATCTGGATATGTTATCTTTTAATTATTTTAAACTAAATTTTTAAATGCAACAGTGTATTTACTATTTTAGTATGTGCTTGTATGTGTCTATGGGAACTCTGTGGCCTCCCATAATTTCAAGGGGTCTTTGTGCATTACTCTAGAGAGTTCTCCAAACGGCAGCAGGAAGCAAACGTAACTGCGTAGTTGGAGTTTTCATCTCAGAACTTAAAATGCTATCACCAGGCTGACTGAGGACAGTGAGCTAAAGCAGTGTATTAAGGTAGCAGTCACTCGGGGCACCTGGGTGGCTCAGTTGGTTAAGCGACTGCCTTCGGCTCAGGTCATGATCCTGGAGTCCTGGGATCGAGTCCCGCATCGGGCTCCCTGCTCAGCGAGGAGCCTGCTTCTCCCTCTAACCCTCCCCCCTCTCATGTACTCTCTCTCTCTCATTCTTGCTCTCTCAAATAAATAAATCTTTAAAAATAAATAAATAAAAAATAAAATAAAATAGCAGTCACTCTACAGCTCCAGATTTGCTGTCTAGAAACAGTCTGTGATCGGAGCAGTAATCATGATGTGCCTTTGGTTTTGGAAAATACTTGCTGTCCACATGGAGTATTGCATTTGGGAATGCCAGAATGCTCGTCTTCAGTAGTCTCGGGAGCAAGATGCTCTGAGTAAACCATCTACCATGTGACTCAGAGAGATGCCACCCTCAAGCTGTGGTGGGTTAATGGGCATAGGACCTGATCGTTGGCACAGGAAGAGGCGGGCGGATGTGCCTCTGACAGAGGGGCTCTGCCTCTGCACAGAGTGTCTGCAGAGCCCAGAGGCCCATCAGCACCCAAGTCCAGACCGTAGGGAACACACTGGAGCAAGTTCATTTACAAGGAAGAACGAGAGAGCAGAGAAGACTGTGGCCTTGGGCTCAGGAGGCTTCACCTGGACCCACACTCAAGCAAACAGTGTAGAAACACAACGGGAACCAGGCCTGGCCTTGGTATTTGATGCTGAGGAGCTCCTGCTGTTTGTTGCTGTGATAACATGGGGGTTACATTTATTGTAGCAGCCCCTTCTGTTGTTAATAGCTGACACGCTCAGGCAGGAAGTGGCAGGTCCCAGGAGCGTGGCCCTGAGGTGGTCCTTGCTGATGTGAGGCCTCCATTCGCCACTTTACATGATGCCATTCTGTCCGCTTTGGGGTACGTTGGACATTTCCCTTAAGAAACGCAGACGGGTTGGGACAGAAAACACATTGCCGGAAGTCAGTTCCTGGCACTTCTTGTTCTCACATTTGTAGTTGAAATTTCTTGCATGTTCTGCTTTATCCCCGCAGTCGGTACACCTGTGTACACGCATGTGCACATGCACACGTACGCACACACAGCACTGTGAGAGCGATGCTCCAGCACGCGCCCCGAGGGTGTCCCGGGTGCGTTTGCACACAGTCGGGCGTCTGGCCATAAGACATTCTAAGTCAGCGTTGTTCTCCTGAGGTCAGCTCCCATACTAGAGCAGCATACGTGTGCCGGCGCCTGGTTATCCTCGGGACCGCCCAGCGGGACCAGCTCCTCGTCAGCCCCTCCAGGGAAGCCGCATGAGCATGGAAGTCTGTAGACCCTCCTCTCCACAAACTCGCCCAGGTTCCCCTTGCTTCTCTCCGGCCCACCGAGGCAGAGGCGCAGAGGGGCTCACACCTGAGGGCAGGATGAGGTACCTGTCTGAAGAACCGTCAGCCGCACCTCCCACACACAACCCCGTCGTGTCTCAGGTGCGCTTCCCGCCGCAGCGCGGCTTCCTGCTCGCACTCCGAGGCTGCCTCGTGGCGTTGACCGCCAGCCGTTAATAACTCCGTGCGTGGCTCCAAAAACCAGTTCAGGGGGACACGTGGTTTTTCTCTAAACATATTGTCATCTGCTTTTAAAAATATTCGCGTATTCCTAAATCCGTGTTAAGTACCACAAGTAACAATAGTCTGCAAAGTCAGGAAATTAAAAAAAGAAAAAAAAACAGTTTTTCCAACAGATCCAGTTTTCAGGACAGGAGGGTATTATGTAACAAAGCGTCTTCTGCTTTTTTGTTCAGTGCTTTCCAGCCTTGGGCTCTAGCTAGAAAACTTTTTCATCTGGTTGAGAAACAGTAATGTAATTGTTTCCGTTTCTGTCCTTTGGTGTCAGCATCCTGTATCTTTCTGCCAAACCTCCCCTTCCTCTTTATTTATTCATTTATAATTAAAATCAGTTAGCATATAACATTAGTTTCAGAAGTACAGGTCAGTGATCTGTCAGTCTCATATTACACCCAGTGCACGTTACATCACGTGCCCTCCTTACTGCCCATCACCCAGTTACCCCATCCCCCACTTACCCATCTCCCCTCCAGCAACCCTCAACTTGTTTCCTAGAGGTAAGAGGTTTGTCTTATGGTTTGTCTCCCTCTCTGGTTTCATCTTGTTTGATTTTTTCCCTCTCTTCCCCTATGATTCTCTGCCTTGTTTCTTAAGTTCCTTGTTTCAGTGAGATCATATGATAACTGTCTTTCTCTGATTGACTTATTTCGCTCAGTATAATGCCCTCTAGTTCCAACCACATTGATGTAAATGTTCAGTATTCATCCTTTCTGATGGCTGAGTCATATTCCATTGTATATATGGACCACGTCTTCTTTATCCATTCGTCTGTCGATGGACATTTGGGCTCTGTCTACAGTTTGGCTATTGTGGACATTGCTGCTATAAACATTGAGGGTCAGGTGCCCCTTCTTTTCACTACATCTGTATCTTTGGGGTAAATACCCCAAAGTATTTGGGGTATTTAGTAATTGGGTAAATACCCAATTGCTGGGTTGTAAGGTAGCTCTATTTTCAACATCTTGAACCTCCATACTGTTTTCCAGAGTGACTGCCCCAGCTTTGCATTCTCACCAACAGTGTAGGAGGGTTCCCCTTTCTCCACATCCTTGCCAACATTTGGGACGTTAAAATATGTGATATTACACTTAGCTTAATGAAGGACGAGATGTAGCTAAATCAGGTGCTTAGGCATATTTTGCCTTGATAAAACTAAACTGTCATTCAATCATTATACTTAGTACTATATTTAATTCCATGAACCTTAGAATTACTTCCTAATCTTGCCGTTGGGAAGCAGAGGTTGATGACCTGACAGAGTCAGCACGTGCATGAAGAGCAGAGGCATCCCCAGTGTCAGGTGCCCGAGCTTACAGACGCCAGAGGCCATGCGTGCTGCCGTGCTCCACGTATCAATGTCTCCTCCGGCGTGAGGAGGAGGTCTCCTGCAGTACTGCTTTAGGAGAATCTTTGGTGCTGGAGAGGCCAGTGTGACCCCGGGTCCTGGAGAAGACGCAGGAGAACGCAGTCCGACCTGTGCCCTCTGCGCACGTCCTGTTCATTCCTGTGTCTTCGGTGAAGTGTCGTAGCAGGTTTCTTCCAGTGGCTGGTTGTCTGCTGCGTGCGGTACTGATGCAGCCAAGGGGTCTGGGTTTCTTTGTCATACTTTTTACTTCGATGCACTTTTGTATTCCTTACGTCGTGCGGACTGTGAACTCGTGGTAAGCGTGTGTTCGCCCCCGCCTTTGTTCACATGCTGTCTGGGTTTGTGAGTTGGGCGTGCCCACACCCTCTCCCAGACAGGCTGGCTGTGACTTGGGACGGCTCGCTCACGCTGGGTCATGGGGACGTGCTTGTTGGACAGCAGTATCATGTCACCGCCTTGGCAATGGAGGCAATCGTGTGTTTCAATTCCTTTTTCCATGATGAGTGGAGAGTGTGGGAGGAGGACACGCTGATACCAAGCGTGAAATAAACATAGTTCTCATACACACGGTACAGTTGAGGTGATCATGGAAGTGCGTTTGAAAGGGAGCGAGGTCAAGCAGCCATCACTGAGCTTTGTCTCTTCGGTGTCTTGGCCCTGATCCAGTTGACAGCATACTCAATGGTGAAGGGAAAGAATCAACGTGAGGGGGACCGATTGCTGGAAGCGTGGTGTCTTAACACCGAGGCACAGGAGTGTGGGGTTTACGTTCCTCTTAATTCTCTGAAGCTGATCCTTCCTTTTCCCACACTCCAGATATTGCGTGGAACCACCATTGCCTTGTGTAGAGACCAGCTCTCTCCCCGGGCACTCTGGTCCAGGTGATAAGGGGCTGTGACTTGGGTATCAGGATTTAAAATCTCCCAGGTGGTGAGTGGGCAGCAGTGCTCAGGGTCTGCTGGGATGCACACAGTCAGACACAGAGCCACTGCCCAGCCTGAACGCAGCATCCCCACCCTGTTGATCTGAGGCCGTGGAGCAGGAGACCTAATCTCATGGGCACCTTGGAGGTCCTACCCACTCTGCTGCCTTGATGTAAAATACATGCAATCTTCAAAGAAAAACTATTCATTTAAAACCAAAATGTTTTATTATAACAGTGTGTAGTCTCAAGACTTCTTAAGAACGTGAGCATTTGCAAGGTATATATGGATAGGGGCACCTGGGTGGCTCAGTTGGTTAAGCGACTGCCTTCGGCTCGGGTCATGATCGTGGAGTCCCGGGATCGAGTCCCGCATCGGGCTCCCTGCTCGGCGAGGGGACTGCTTCTCCCTCTGACCCTCCCCACTCTCCTGTACTCTCTCTCTCTCTCATTCTCACTCTCTCAAAATAAATAAGTAAATCTTTTTTAAAAAAAAGGCATATATGGATAGTAGAATTTACATAAGGAGACCAGTATAAATGTAAATTTATCACTAGGTAAGTAAATGTGTAACTGTCAAATCTTAACATAATTTAGGGCGAGTGCCTCTGAACAGTTCTGTGATTCTGAGCTGATGCCAGTCGACGGCCTTGCTGAGCACCCGATGTGGGCGGAAGGCATCCTGGTCAGTATAACGTGTGGGTCACTGGCATGGCCCTATATGTAAATTCAAACTGTACTCTCCGAAATCTCATCTTTAAGAATCTACCCCACATAAATAATGGTTTTGTAGCTGCATTTTTTGGTGATAACAAAAAATTTTAAACCATCTGAGTATCCGTGTTTGGGAGGAAGATCCAGCAGAACCTTGTGTACCATACTGGGTTTATGGTATACCCCCTAAAAATAACGTGGAATACCCCTGTGTGTAGTCATGTGAAAAAATAGTTTATAAATGCATACTTGTCTCTACCAGTGGAAAAGTTGGAAGAGGTTATATACCTAAACTAGGTGATCCCAGGGTGTGAGAAGGTACAACAAGTATTTACAACTTTTAATATAAATGAAGGCCTCCAATTCCAGAACGATGGAGTGGATGTTCTTCTCCCTGTCTGTCCTGCTGAGCACACCGTGCACCTGACGTGCTACGTGCAGCGCACACAAGAAGACTGTGAGCGGGGAGGGAGGAAGGCAGGCTCGCCCCATCAGGAGGACCAGCAGTCAGTTCCCTGGTGTTCCGCTTCATGCCCAGACTGGGGCCTGGAGAAGCCAGCGATGCAGAAATGCCAGTGGCACAGACAGGCCGAGAAGAGCTGCTCTCTGTGACCGAAGGAGCAGCCTGGCAAGACAGGAACACTCACGCTTCCATTCCAGCCGTTGGAGAAAGCACAGCACACGTGGCCCTGTGATGATGTGACGGACGGAGGAGTCACCACGGCGGTGGCCATCCCATGGCCACATGTAAGTGTGTCCAGTCAGCGCATGGTGCAGCAGCAGCTTGCACAGTGTTCCCTGTCCATTTGTGCTCAGCAAAGGCCCCACCCTCTGTCTCCGAAGACCAAGTGGGGACCCTAGACTTCCAACCTCTCCTGGCTGTCCAGATGACCCAGCTCCCAGGCCAGCATGGAGTCCAAGAAGGCTAAGGGTCGGACTTTCATGTCTGCTGGGCGGGCAGCCTGGACGGCCATTGTCACAAACAGAATCAGCGCGGTGAAGAACTGATGGGTTGTGCCAGACTAGGGGTGGGCGAGGGCATGGATGTGGCCACGGATGCAGGCGAGGACCATGTTGGTGCAGATGGGACGCCTCTGCATCTTGATGGCCATGCTGGCCGTGCAGATCCACACATGACGGTGACGTGAAGCTGATATGCTGCGCGGTGCCGGGCACTGGTCTGATCCTGCGCCACTCAACACAGGGACGGCCAGTGGGGTGCCAGGCGGGGGATGCGGGCAGCCCCCTGTGCCGCTGTGGAATCCAGAATTGCTGCAGGAGAAGTCAGAAGAGAGGCCAGCAGCCCTTACTCAGGAGGCTGGCGGACACGAGAAAGGCCTGTGGTAGGCATGCCACCCAGGGGGAGGAATCACACATTTCCTTGTGAGGTAGCAGTTTTTTCTTTAAACTAGAGTTGTTTCTTATGAAATGCATATGTTTCTTATTTTTTCCTATCATTTCATTGAGATTCCTGGTAGTTGCTATTTTCTAAACTGGAGAGCTCTAATTCTGTAATCGTCTAGCATTTCAGGGGCCTGGCAGGTCCCAGCAGCCGTGAAGTGCACTGCCCAGCTGACATTTCATGTAGACGGTGGACATTGCTGGTTGTGTTTGAGGGAGGGAGGAGAATGAAGGGTCCTTATTCTAGGAAGGCGGCACCAGTCAGGAGGTCAGAAGCCATTCCCGAGTCTCGCAAGTCGGGATGAGCGGTGAGGGCCCCAGAGTACATGTAGCCGCGGCAGAGCCCCCGCACCACACCTGTGCGGCTGGTGTGAGGAGGTCTGAGGGTTGGCAGAAAGGACGGAGGATGATGAGGGCGGCGTGTGGGGCAGCTCCGTCACCCGCCTCCGCCTGCGTGCCTGTGGACCCCCTCGCCAGCCTCAGCCGGTGTTTCACGGTGAGGGGGTGGGCGGCAGGGGGGCGGCAGTGCCCGCAGTCAGGCGCTCAGGGGGCGCTCCGGCAGGGGCGGGTGCTGCTGGTCAGGAGGCGTGCGGGCCAGGTGGCGGAAGGGGAGGCCAAGGCTGTGCGTCCACAGGGTAGAACAACCATCCTAGAGGAAGAGTGGGTGGAGCTGGGCACCATGAGATCTGGGAATGGTGACACCTTAGACCCTAGAATGTCTGCAAAGCCAGAGAATCCTAACAGTGTGGCCCCAGCACGACACACACACAGACCAGGGGAACAGAAAAAAACCGCACCCGTAAATGGGCAACTAAGGCAGGACGAGGAGGGCAAGAGCGGACAGTGTCCTCGCACGTGGTGCCACAAGAGCTGGACAGCAGCGTGCAGAAGAAGGAAACCGGCCCTTTGTCCCGCACCACACAAGATGAACCCAGGACTGAAGACCAGAAACCATAGAGGTTCCAGAGGAGAACACAGGCAGTAATCTCTTTGACATCGGCCTTATCAACATTTATTTGGAACTGTCTCTCCAGGGAAGGGCAACAAAAGCTGAAAGAAACAGACAGGATTCCATCAAATGGGATTTCATCAGACTACAAAGCCTCTTCAGAGCCAAGGAAACCCATCAACAAAATGAAAAAGGAACCTATTGAATGGGAGCAGATATTTTCAAGTCATCCATCCTGTAAGGGGTTAATATCCAAAAACATATGAAGAACTTAGACAACTTAGTATCAAACAATTAAAACGCCCCAGTTTAAAAATAGGCAGAGGATCTGAAAGGACATTTTTTCAAAGAATACCTGTAGACACATGAAAAGATGCACAACATCACTAATCGTGGGAGAAATACAAATTAAAACTACGATGATACATCTCCTTCACACAGGTCACAGTGGCTAAAATCAACAGGTGTTGGCAAGGATGCAGAGAAAGGGGAACCGCCGTGCACGGCTGGTGGGAACGCAAGCGGGCGCAGCCCCTCTGGAAAACGGTGTGGAGGTTCCTCAAGACATTAAAAGGAATCACCATGTGATCCAGCAATTGCACTTCTGGGTGTTTATCCAAACAAAATGAACACTAATTCACAAAGATACACACCACCCCTATGTTTGCAGCAGCATTATTTACAATATCTGAGATCTGGAAACATCCCAAGCATCCATCCGTAGATGAATGGATACGGGAGAGGTGGTAGAGACCTATGTTACTCAGCCATAAAAATGAAATCTTGCCATTTTTGACAAAAAGGATGGACCTAGAGGGTATGGTGCTCAGTGAAATGAGTCCGAGAAAGCCAAAGTTGCAGAATCTAAATAACCAAACACAAGAGAAACAGACTCAAAGACATGGAGACAAATGGGTGGTTGCCAGAGGGGAGGGGGCGGAGGAGGGGGGAGAGCCGCAAACCTCCGGTTATCAAATGAGTCCCGGGGATGTACAGTACCGCATGGGGAGTGTGGCTGGTGATACTGTACTAGGGCTGTGCGGTGACCGATGGCGACCGCACTCAGACGGGGAGCATTTTGTATAAAAATAGCGAACCGCTGCCGTGTACACCTGAAACAGATAGTGTATGTCAGCCTTCAGTTTTCACAAAAAAGAAACACGGAAGTGATCCACCCAGTTCCAGCAACAGCACTGTGAGACGGTGGGTCTTCGCACTGGGTGAACTGGGCGCATCCCCGTTCCATCCCCGCGGATCCCGCGGTGTGAGCCAGTGAGCAGGGCAGAGCACCCTTCGCTTAGGGTCTTTTGCCACTTGCGTTCAGTGGTTTACAAACCTAAAGAAATAGTAGTTTATTCTTGGTAGGAACTGTGCAGGCGTAGTATTCTTATTTTTGCCATACGTGTAAAATTCTTAGTAATAAAAAGGTTGAAAAGTATTATTTATTGTCATCGTATTTATAAACTGCCTCATACCACAGCCCACCGTAGATTCGAAGCCTCACATTCAGTGTATGTCAGAGGAAAAAGTGTCTACAGGAAATTCTTTAATTATGTCGATCTGATGAGTAACATATTTTTTTTTAAATAATAAATTTTCAGGGAACTGCTCATTTGGGCACACGTAACAGAGGTGAGCTTGGTGCTTATTCTAATAGGAATTAATGTACAATTTCATTAGCTTTTGATGATAGGTAACTATTGTCTTCATCTCAAATCTGTGATGTAAATAATTTCTAGAACTTCCTTATTTCATTTGGAAGCTGAATTGTTTTTAATTACATTCTTTAAACTATTTTAATTAATTCTGCTTTACTTAATGAGGATGACATAACCAGGAAACCCTTTTAAACTGTACTTCTCACATAATTTTGATTTCAGGAAACTTAGGTGCCATTTAATTGAGGTACTAAACGGGCTAAATAGAATTTTGAAAAAGCAAAATTTCTAAAACTGATCAGCATCCCTGAGAAGAGCTGCTCTTTGAAATTTATGAGACCCTAATGTATGTATTCTATCCATTCTTGTAAGAAGGTTATTCAAAACAGTCTCTGAAACAGTGTTATGAAATACGGATTTTCCTTCATGTTAACGTAGCCTTCCTGTCCTGTAGTGGGAGTTCTGAGCTATTTTGTTTTGAACACCAATGTGTATGGAGTCATGGATAGATGTGAAAACACTTTTTATTATATCTTCCACATCACATGTGCCAAAGAAAACAGAAGTTAGTTAATATTTTATGGGTGCCTTGTAACCGTGTGGAAAGCCCAGCTTCTAACTGACTGGGGATAGGATTGTTCATATCCACATTGATAATTACATCAGTCAGTGGGTGACCCTTCTGTGAGCTGTGAGGTAAGTGCAGAAAAGCCCGGGGGCCTACATGACCGCACTTTTCGTTACCGTACCTGACGCCCCTGCTCACAGGTGTTCACACTTCCCCAGGTTGCTTTACTTCTAGAAAACCCAGTAAGCAAAAATCATATGTGCGTATTGTGTGTGCATTTTTATATTAAGTGATACACATACACAATGTTTAGGGTTTTCAGAGTCATGAAGATGTGTAACATTGTGAATTTATGTGTCACTTTTAATGAAAATTCACCGTTTTTGAAATAATGTTAACGTCTCGCTGCCTTTCATGATGTTACTTCACTGCATTTGGCAGACCCAAGACATCTCATAAAATTGACCTGTGCGTGCTCCTCTCTTAACTGACTTCCTTACACACCAGGGGTGAAGCACTTCCTCATGCTCAAGCACACATGAGTGCCTGGCCTACATGGACTGGCTGTCCCCAGGAGTGAGCCCTGGCCATCTGGAGGGACGTGAGCACCTCCAGGCAGCTCACCGGGCAGAAGCCCAGCTAAAGAGAACGTGCCTCCCTGCTCACTGACCTTTCTGTTGCTCCACATGATGCAAGTGGTGCTAAGGGTTAAATGCATCTGTTTCTGTTCAATGAAAAATACTTAATTTTTCAAAATTGGGTGTTTTTTTTAAAAAACTGGTAGGCACGCTAATTTGGGACTAGTTGATGTCTTTCTCAGGCAGTGTTCTAGAGTATAATTACAAAGGTAGTGACTCTGTTTTCCAGTTTCACGCCTGTCTCTTTCAGAACAGGCAGAAGTTATATTTGTACCAAACAATGCATCTGAACTGAAAGACAGAGGCCACACTTTCTTCAGGTAGTTAGAGCCCTTCACGTTATCGCGCTCTTCCGGAGGGATCTGGGAGGGACACTTGTCCTCAGTGGGGAAGGACATTCCTAGCTGCTGGAATTACAGAGCAGAGCATTCTCAATGCCGAGGGGCGCCCAGCTATGAGAGCTCGGCCCGGGGAGGTCCACGTACGGGATGGGGAGTCCTGGTCCCGTTGATGAGCTTTCCTCTGTGACCTGGTCTTTGTTGCAGGAACCCTCACCCAGAACGAGATGGTGTTTAAGAGGCTGCACCTGGGGACTGTGTCTTATGGAGCAGACACGATGGAGGAGATCCAGAGCCACCTCAGGAATCCATACTCACAGGTAAGCTCATTGGCATCCGCACGGGAGCTGCCTGCAAAAGTGCCTGGCTCTGTCGAACCAGCCTGAACCCACTGTATCCGCTGATCTGGAAATCGGCGAACATCTTTGAATGTCCTAAAACACTCAGTTTTAATTTATAAATCAAGAAGCAGGTTTTGAACCAATTTTATTTTATTTTTTTATTCTTTGTAAAGATTTTATTTATTTATTTGTTTGTTTGTTTGTTTGTTTGATAGAGATAGAGGGAGAGCACAAGCAGGGGGAGGGAGAAGCAGGCTCCCCGCTGAGGAAGGAGCCCGATGTAGGGCTCGCTCCCAGGACCCTGGGATCATGACCTGAGCCGAAGGCAGCCACTTAACCGACTGAGCCACTGAACAATTTTGAATGAGCATTTCTATATTGTAAAATAATAGAAAGGATATAATGACCTTAAACCATTTATTCATATTAAATAATTTTCTTAGTGAAATATTCCAAAAGATTACTCAGGATAGGTAGTATCTTTAAGACTATTAAGTAGAATACTGCATCACAGGTGTTTCTTACCAGTTCCTCTGGGTTTCTTCATAATTAGTAAGACTTTCTCATATTTTTTTGCCTTTTCCATAAACAGAAGTAGTCACACGGTATCGTGAGCCCTATGTCCCTGTCATTCGGCCTCAGCAGCTGTCCATGCACCGCAGACCTGGTTCCCTCCGTAGCCCTGCTCCTCCTTCACCATATCACTGTGAAGTGAAACTCAAATGTCATGTTATTTCATCTGCAAATACCTCGTCTGTGTCTGGATTAGATAAGGACTCCTTGGGTGGAGGCAGGGGGCGTATATCCTAAGTCTTGGCCTTTCCCTGGAGCTTCAGGAGCTCTCTGAAGTTGCAGGAACAGGAAATACACAGCCTAGTAGCCACAGTGTTTGCCAGAGACTTGGTAGGCCGTGCGCTCTGCAAGTGCGTCTGTGGCCCGGGAAGGTCCTGACACGCCAGATCCTGACATGGGGCCCACAGGGCCACGTGTTCCCACAGATGACAGGGTGTGGGGCAGGCAGACACAGGCCACTCTGCAAAGGTCAGTTTAGGCCGCAGAGGTCCCCTAGCCTGTTCTCAGGTAGCGTTCGTGTTGCACTCATTTGAATTCACTGATTCTGAGTAACCAAACCTTGCAAGCCCAGGGTGTCTAAGATGCTGCACACACAAGGCTGTGGTTTGAACCCAGAGCCAGCCATCACTTCCCTAGGCTGCTTTTCTGCCTCTCTGCTGGCCTCTTGTGAGGTTCGGGCACCCCCGTTGTAACAGGCCAGCATATATCAGGTGCAAACGTGCCATCACCCGCCCCCCAGGGAAGCGGGGCCTCGCATGTACACAGACCACTGCCGCCTCGAGGCTCCCACGGGCCGTCTGGCAGCGGCGCCCCCAGAGGCTGTAGGCCCTGTGTATTGATGGTCATACTTCTGACTTGACTTCCACAGACGGGGCTGAGCCACACACGCCCTGAGCAGTTTCTGCTCTGACCGAATTCAGCTGTACTGTCTGCCTTACATTCAGTTTGTGAAAACCTTCTCTTTCTTCTGTAATGTTTACCAGAACGGCGTATACTTTACTTTTCAAGACGCTGTCAAAAGAAAAGTATCTAATGCATATGTGTTTATTGGATGTAATGATCACTTACACAAGCACACATATACTGAAAACCAAGCCCTTTCTTCAGTTGGATGTCACTCAGTGCAATACAGAGCATTTTGTAACCTAGAACATTTATTAACAGAAGGAAAATCTAAAAAGGAGAAGGAATAGGTCTTCCCTTCTCCTGGTAATCTAGGTCTAGGTCGAAACAGTACCAGGTAAAATCTGTTTTTAAAAAATAAATTTACATTATGCATGAATATGATTTTAATAGCTCCAAATAAGCTGTTTTCTAGAAAATTTAGAAACAGAAAGGATGAGTCAGTGTATAAAAATAGCAGATATTTAATACTTATTTCCACGGAGGAGGTCTTTTAAAAATCTTTTTTCGAAGCTGTCTGTTGGTTGGCTGGTTAGATAGTACTCTTTTGTAAAATTGATTTTATTCCTGAGATTCTGTCTTTTTATTAAGATGATAATAGTCTACCAGGTCCACTGCAATGTAACATGAATCTTTCATAATCTGATTATATTTCCCCTCCGGAAGCATTTGGTGATGGAGGGCATAATCTTTAATGGCATTTGTGTGAAATGAAATTCTACAGCCATCGATAAACAGAGTCCTAAGGGGAGTCAGCCGTGTTGCGTGCCGCTCTCCCTTTGCCGTGCAAGCAGCAGGCGGGTGGGAGGCGAGCGCAGGGGAGAGGCAGTGCCAGCTGCTGAGCTGCACGAGCAAACCCTTCATTAGACAGCACTGTGACTTCACGGGCAGAGTAGTCACGGCTCGGTGGCTCTGCATGCCCCGTCCAAAAGCGAGAGCCTGGCTTTCTCGGGAGGGCCGTCACAAGTGGCCATGAAGGTAACCGAGGAGCCTCTGTGGTCCTGCTCCACCTCCCCCCGGGAGCGGGGGGGAATGGCCACTCTACTGGCCGAGGCGAGCGCCCTCGAATGCAGCCTGGTGCGGGGGGAGCCAAATGGAGGGAGCGGGGAGTCACGTCCGGAGCGCAAGAGTCTGAAATAGGAGGTGAGGATCAGTTTTCGTCAGATGCCGGGGTTACTGTCATGCACAAAACTAGCTCTTAATACAGAGGCTGTGACAGGCTGGATTCCTTTATTGTATTAAAGGAAGATTCGTAAGTATTTTTTCCTGCTTTTAGCTTTAGTCCACTTCAGGTACAGCACTTTTTAACGAAACATGAAAGCAGTTAGGAGTATATGGCTCTGGTTTGCTCTTTAACTCACCCCATCTTTACAAGGAGAACAAACATGACTTATTACGGACTTAGCAAGCCAATGCTATGGATCAAGTGAATGTAGAAAAGGAAAACCCTCCGACTCTAAGTACTGCAACAGTTTGGTAGCCGTGCCGACCAGGAGACGCGAGTGCTTACAGCGCTAGCACGGACACGTCACGTGAGCGAGCCCGTTCCCTAAGAGCTGCTTGTCTCATCCCTCACTGATGCACTCATAAAAATCACACGTGCTGGTAACTCCAGTATCAACTACGTTGTCTCTTTAATTTTGTGACGTTCGTATTTTATCAGATGCAGTCTCAAGCTAGCGGGAATGCTACCAGTTCAACACCACCAAGAAAGGCCCAGTCCTCAGCTCCCAAAGTGAGAAAAAGTGTTAGCAGTCGAGTCCACGAAGCTGTGAAGGCCATTGCGCTGTGCCACAACGTGACCCCCGTGTATGAGCCTCGAGCCGGCGTGATCGCGGAGGCCGAGTACGCAGAGGCGGACCAGGACTTCAGCGACGGGAACCGCACCTACCAGGCCGCCAGCCCTGACGAGGTCAGTCGGGGCCTCTTAGAGGATGTCAGATACAAACCTGCATCAGAGGCACAAGAATTCGTTCTTCCAGGGGCATGAATGCAAGGGGAGCTTTATTATCGTGTCTAATGGTGCCTTAGCTCCAGGCCTGAAGGCCACATGGCTCTCTCGGATTCGTGCATTTGGTCCTGGTGTGTCCACTTACCCCAGAAAGCCTAAGAGTTGAGTTACTGGAAAACACATGAGAAAAATCAGAGTTTTACTGATTTGTAAACTGATTTGTGACCGAGTCAGATCTTAATAAAGCTGCTGGCGCCTGGACTGTTCCTCCCTCATCATCCCATCTTCTTACTTCCACATGAATTGTCAGGCTTACGTGTTAAATTTCCAGGTTTGTTCGTTTGTTTTGCCAGAATTTAGCTATAGCATATCTATTTCAAAAGAGAATTGGGCTATAAATCATTTCAAAAATCTACAGAAGACAGAAACAGTAAAATCTTCAATGTGGCAAATTAGTCATTTCTGACCTTACATCATTTTTTTACTTTTTTTTTTTTAAAGATTTTATTTATTTGTTTTTGTCAGAGAGAGACAGAGCACAAGCAGGGGGAGCAGCAGAGAGGAGAAGCAGACTCCCTGCTGAGCGGAGAGCTCGATCCCAGGACCCTGGGATCATGATCTGAGCCAAAGTCAGACACTTAACCGACTGAGCCACCCAGACGCCCCCATTTTTTTTATTTTTAGATTGATAAAAGTCATTGTTAAATTAATTTGCCCAATTCCTGTTCAGCCAGTATATTTTAAATAACGTTTTCTTATGCCCTCCCTTTTAGTCAAGGTTCTTGAGATGATTCTGTAATCAAACCAACCATGGAAGCAATATAAGCAAACAACCTTCTTTTTTTTTTTTAAATACTGTATGAAATTGGATCATGTAGTAACTCCCAAAAAGTACCATCAATCACAGTTTAAAAAAGAAAAATCTGATCTAATGTTTTTTTTTTTTTAAAGATTTTATTTATTTATTTGAGAGAATGAGAGAGAGAGAGAGCATATGAGAGGAGGGAGGGTCAGAGGGAGAAGCAGACTCCCTGCTGAGCAGGGAGCCCGATGCGGGACTCGATCCCGGGACTCCAGGATCATGACCTGAGCCGAAGGCAGTCACTTAACCAACTGAGCCACCCAGGCGCCCCTGATCTAATGTTTTAAAGAGAGGAGCCCAGTGATTCTCGTAAACGAGTATTTCAGAAGAGCGAGGTCCTTCTGTAATGACATCACAGCAAGGAACTTGCGCGCCGCTTTCCCCTGAGATATCTGTGTTGGGGAGGCTGAAGGGCTGGGGCCTTAGGCTGCCGCTGGGAACCACAGCATGAAACCAAGAGCGCCAAGGTGCTGGGGTGTAACGTGTACTGCAGAGTCTGCAGCGCTGACAAGAGCGTCCCTGTTGTGCTGAATAAAATTAATTAAGAGGTCAGAAGATAAATCTGTGAGTTTCCCGTGTTAGGAAAGGCGTTCTGTGAGTCATAGCTAGAGCCGGCTTGGGACCTGGGCCAGAGAGGACTGTGTAGTTGTGTGTTGTGGGTGCCGGCTTGCAGGGGCTCGTGTCCTGCTTCCCTGCAGCTGGGAGCAGCCAGTCCTGCCTGTTTATTCCTCGAAAGCTGCTTGCGACCATCCTGATGGGTTTCGTTCCCAGAGGCGCCCTCAGTCCATGTCTGCCGTCTCCTGGGAGCCACAGGGGACACACCGGCACCCTTCATCCTGTCTGCGTGGCACGGGGACTGACAATTTTGTTTTCTTCAGTCTTTTTTGTGTATCTGCCTTTTTCTGTACCTGTGCTTGGTTCCAGAAGTGCTGATTGCTGGGCCTGGTGTGAAGCCAGTGCTTCTCCATTCTGGGAACGCACTAAGTGGCCCCCATAGCTTAGAACCACTGAGTCTCGTGAGTCTTCCTGGGCGCTCCCTATGGTGTGCGGGAAGCACCTCGGCGGAGCAGGTGGGGAGTGCCGGTGTGCGTGGTCCCTCCACAGTGCCCCCCACAGGCCGCACGGTGGAGACAGACACTTGGGACCCCTTTACCTTGTTCTGACTTCATAATGACGAAGAACAGTAGCAAGAAACCCGAAGTGCACCAGCAGACGCTTGGTGTTTTACTAAGCTTTATGCACCGCTGTATGATTTGAATACCAAATTTATTTTGAAGAGGTAGTTACATAGGCACTGCCTTATTTATTTAGTCAGGAAATTATCCCACGGTAACCAAAACAAGCTACTTTAGAAATTATGACATGTCATTACTCAGGGGAAAAACAGCCAAAAAGATGAAAGTTCAGTTTTTCTTTAAACGTGGAAAGCTGAGACCGGTTTCACTAGCTCCAGCCTCCCCTCAGTGCTCGCTCACATGGAGACACCTCCCTGTCTCCCCCCCCCCCCCCAGCCCC
Source organism: Eumetopias jubatus (assembly GCF_037043125.1). Lineage (NCBI taxonomy): Eukaryota > Metazoa > Chordata > Mammalia > Carnivora > Otariidae > Eumetopias > Eumetopias jubatus. Next base: position 231,884 of record NW_028274905.1, on the reverse strand, counting down.
CGCAGCTGCCTGCCACACCCCTGCGGCCCTGGGCCCCCTCCACTGCGGAGGGTCAGCTCAGGGGTGATTTAGCTGGAGCAGACCTGCTGATGCACCCCCAGTGTCCCAGGCACACTGCGGGTCACACAGCTTGCGTGGGGCTCAGAGTGCCTCCCAGACATGAAGCGTTCAGGGAGCTGTGCTCAAATCATTCCCATGCACCCCAACTTCTCCCCACGCCTCTGCCTGCACCCCACCCAGGATGCTCTTGTTGGTTCACAACCAGCTGACGGTGGGCTCGTCAGGGCTGGGGTAAAGGGAACTTCCACTCTTAAACACTGTTGTATTACTATTAGACATTTTTACAGTAACTTTATTATTCCTATAATTAGTTTTTAAATTAAACTGAAAAGAATGAAAGAGGCTGAAGACAAAGAAGGATCTCAAAGCCTGTTTGATCCTGAACCATCACCTTCATAGCAGCTTGTGTGGGTCGACCTGGCACGTTTTGGGTGTGGTGTGGTGCCACAGGTGTTTGAGGGGAGGGGTAGTGCTCTTTCTCGACCTCCTCAGACTCTTGTCTTCTTTTGTGCCCTGTGAAGGTCTCACCCGGACCGCCCCCCACACGGTGTGCAGGTCTCAGCCACCGCCCCCCCTCCCCGCAGGTGAGCTGGTCTCACCCGGACCACCCCCCACACGGGTGTCCGGGTCTCAGCCACCGCCCTCCGCCACCCCACCCCCCCACCCCCCGGCGCGTGTGTGCAGGTCTCAGCGGGACCCTTGAGGCCCAGGCTGCAGGGAGGTGCTGGGATTGCCCTGCCTAGGGTAGAAAGGAGGGAGCTGTCCGTGGTATTTATCTAGAAACCAGTTTCCTGGGAGTATCAGGCCTTGATGTTCAAGCAGGAGCCCGAGCCCTGGAGTCCATAGCCAGGCCGAGTCTCAAGTCTCGCAGTAAAAGGTCTTTCCCCGTTCTGCTGCCTGATGACCTTGTGATGGCGAACCCCCATCACTGTGGAGTCCCAGCATCACCCAGCTCTTCTCAGGATCACCGGCACGGCCTGTGAACACGGGGACTGGCCGCGGTGTGGCAGGTGGTTGAGGAACTGCGCAGCGCAGCCGGCTCATCACGGGGAGGCGGGCTTGGGGCACGTGGGGAGGCCCAGTTCCGCCATCTCTCCCGCTCTCCTCCTCGGTGTGCTTGGTCTGGAGTCTGCTGGTCAGGGGATGGGACTTCATTAGCACCACTGGTACACTCTGTAGATTGTGTTGACCACTAAATATGGAGACATCTGTTGTGGCCAAACTGCATGCGGCTTTGGGAATCGTGTATATAGCACATATGTTTATTTGGTAATAGGAAATCTAGGAGAAACTGCTAAGAGGAAGAGCTAAGATTCAGATGATGTATAAATTGCCATCTTAGCATTCCATTATATGCTTTGAAACAGATGTGGGCCCCTGGTCACGGCCCTTTAAAGGAAAGGGGCCATGTTCCTTTTCATACAAAGAAAGGATTGAACACATTTTTTTCTGTATTATATAACAGTCTAGAAATTCTCAAAAATTGCATGTGATTATATATTGAAAAAGGACTATTTCCCAGTCTTAAGCATAGGAAACTGAGACCACAGATGTTTCTCAAGAAAAATCTTATTAGAAGTTGTAAAAATACTATATTCCATGTTTACCTTGTTACCTGCCAAAAGTAAATATAAATTTTATTGAAAATACATGGAATTTTTCATCTTTAGGTTTTTATATAATTCATAACACTTTTTAAATCTTAGGTATGCACAATAGAGAGGGGTCTCATCAATTCCAAGATTACCGGAATCAAATAGAAACTGCCAATCTTATAATTGAATTTGTTCCTTGTTTAAAAATTCTTTCTACTTTGGAGATTGGACAATGATTAAAAGTAGCAGCCCTTTTAAATAACCTTAAAAAAAATCCCTAACACATAGTCTAAATCTGAAAATGAAGAAAATAGAGTTCATCATAATTTTTAAAGAGCTCTATTGATGCAACGTTTGCAAATCCCTAAGGCCCAAGGAAAATAATCTAAATGGTTCATTATTTAGCTTATTGAACTTTGCTGCAGTTAGGTTGACGGATGATGGCAATGCTTCCCAATCACCAAAGCACCGTTTTAAAAGCATTTTTTATTGAATAAAGTGCTTAGAATATTGCACCCTGGAGCTTTATTCAGGAAAATGGTTCAGTTGATGTTTTCTGTTTGACCTCAGCTTTGACCTATCACAACATGGATGGTTAATAAGCAACATTATCATTTCAGAGATGTCACTGGTTTTGTCCATTCTGCATCAACACTCTGCTCTTACAATCCCTACGTGTTTATGGCTCTTGTGTTCTCTTCGTCTTTAGAAAGAATGTAATTTAAGTAGAATGTTCTTGTTTCTGAGTCCCTGGTATCACAGTTGCAATTCTTCACAACATAAGTGGCCTTCATTTTCATTTTCCTGAAAACAGAAAGGATCTCTTACCTTACCTACAGATGTGCACAAAGGAATGTTTTATACACATAATGAAATTCTGGGGGAGTTAATGTTAAATCCTTAAAGGCTCTGTGAGGTACAGTCATGAAATACTTGCTGGGACGTGTCATCGGGGAACATCGGTGATACTTTAAGGTGTAGCAAGCGGTGGTAATAGTCGAGTGTCAGTAACTCATCTTGTATTCACCACGTGGAGCCCACTGATGCCCTGTCCCTGTTTCTTATGATAAGTGATCAATATTTCATTTTCTCTGAAAGAGTAGAAAGTTTCACTTGCCTGTCGCTTTATCTCTAGAGCCTGAGCATAGCAAACTGCAGCTTAGTAAACATTAGATGTTCCCTGGAAATTCCTAGACAGAATTAAGACCCATCCTCCTTCAGTTGTGGTGTGTCCCGTGCGAGACCCCGAATGTTGTGAGCCGTCAGAGCGGATATGCGCTCCGTGGGCAGAGCCTTGGTGCTCACAGTCCCTAGCTCCAGGGATCAGGGCACACGGTGACACAAACCCTAAAGGCCTCTGGCCTCTTTGGGCCCAAAAAGACTGATTGGCCATGATTTTTAATGACCGCTTCCTTCTGAAAACTAGCTGTTTACTGGTAATATTCTTCTCCGCACTGTGGCAAGAACATTCTGTGTTTACATGTTATTTTCAGGTATAGATATCAGCTCCTCACTTGGACATTTATTTGCAAGAATCAGCTAAAATTTATGCCAAACCGCAAGTGGATTATTTAAGTATGGAAGTCTATACCGTCCTTAATGGCCTTGCTTTGGGGTTTCCCAAAGCAAGCTGTCGTGCGTGGGGTGTGTCCCGTTGTATACTCGCTGTATTGTGCACACTCACTGGCGTGGGGCTAACTGTGGTGTTGCATTAGTGCATGTGGGGGCGGGCCCCCGGCTGACGGATGCCCCCTCCCAGGAGCAGCGGACAGTGTGTGCACAGCCGACCGTGACTGCTGATCGGAAGGTTTTCCAGGTGATCAGACTGCATTTCATGTTCATAATCTGCCAAGTTATAACAATGATGGTAATACCACACTCAAGAATGAAGACAAGTCTGTGATCAGGTTATGATCTATCAAATGCCTGGTGAGACGGGCATCCCTGGCTTATACCTGGCAGGTATGTGTATGTCATTGCTAATATGATCAAAGAAAGTTCTCCCAAGCTTTTCAGTAATGGCACAGAAGCTTCTGAATAATGGAATTGTAGAGAAAGACTAACGTTAAGATCTTGCCTCATATTTTCTCTCCTACGGAAGGACCCTTGGGAACACCTTCCTATACTGGTTACTTAGCGTGGAAAAGTGTGATGTGTACATAAGTTGCCTGTGACAAAGATTGTGTGTTACTAAGTGGCCTGTGGATGAGATTTAGCCCAGGCTCCCTCTTACATATATTTTTCATATTCACATTTTAACTAATTTTACCTCTGTGTTATTGTCAGTAGTTACATTGTTAGAAATTTCTAAAAGCTCAGTAGTCATGGAAATAGTCATTTTGAAATGTATTAAGCCTTTAAGTTTAGAGTTATCTTTACATTTCAGAGAATGATCTCTCAGCATTACATGCTGTTAGAACGTCAGGCAGCAGCTTCCGGAGGAACATGGCAGCACACAAGGAGGATTTGATAAACCACTTTCCCCACGTTTTATTCCAGTACTGACAAAACTGCCAAAACAGATCAAATCAAGCAGTAGCACTGGAAACTTCCTTACTAAAGAACCCATACCTGAGCACCAGGACAATTTTGTGTTCTGTGGGCCACGGATACAGGGCGAGGGGTGCTAGATGGCCCACCATCACAGAGAGCATCCCCCGGGAGCAAGAAAAGACGTGCACCCCACCTCTGCCCTCTGCCTGAGTTAGAGGGCCTCACTGATGGAGAAGGCAGGTGGCTGTGTGTTCCCTGCTCCTGAGATAATTCTGAGCCAAAGACCTGACCGTTTCTACCCAGCCCTCAGCAGCTTTGTATGTATGTCCTGTTAGTACAGAGAAGACAACCAAAGAGAAGCCCTGGTCAGGAGAGGCCAGAGATCCAAAGCGACGTCCGTGCAAACACTGAACAACTCCCGCTCGCGCTCCAGCTCCCAGGGCACGGCCAGCAGCATGGTGGGGGGCACGGCAGACGGACCTGCGTTCCCCTTGGAGGACGTACCCGGGAGCACCTTGCAGACCAGACGAGAATGCTCCCCAATAAGAAGAACAGTAAGTGAAGTCGCATCAACTAAAACATTCAGAAGGATAAAACAAAACCAGAGGAAAGTAGGAGAAAGAAAAGGTAAGGAGAACAAAAAGTCATGATTGAGAAGCCAATAAATTCAGAAATTGTTGGCAAAAATCAAAACAAAACTAATACAAACCAGTGAGTGCAAACTAAGTGCAAAATTAACCCAACACAAAACTTTTCTGGAACAAGGAAGGATATTCCAAAGGTTTCTAAATCATTTCATGAAGCCAACTTAATTCTAAATTCTAAAATCTGATCAAGATAACATAAATATACACACAGTAAGAAAGAGATTTACAGATGAATCTTATGACCATAGAGACAGAAATCCTGTAGTACCCACAAACCTACAGTATGTTGAAAGACCATGACCCAGGAGCATTTTTCCTAGGAATATGAGAATGATACAGGACATACATTAGCATGGCTCTGTCGGAGTCAGAAATCACTTGATAATCTCACTTTCATTAGTGAGTGCCTTAAAAAAGGCATTTAAGTTAAAATTCAGTACCCATTCCTGGATCAAAACAAACAAACTAGGCCCCTCTCCACATCTAGTAATAGTCAATGCAAAATAGAGAGGTCCTTTCCTAGCATGATTCATGATACCAGTCTTAAATCAATACTCACCATCACACCAGATAAACTCTACAACCGTCCCAAGTGAAGAATAAAACAAGGATGTCTGCTAACTGCAGTACCATTTCATACTGTCCCGGATGTTCTATCCAGACAGTGTGTCAGAAAAAAATCATTATCGTTATTACAAGGAAATAAAATTACTGCTTAGACATGACATGACTGTATATCTAGGCAACCGAAGAATCATCATTCAGGAGACCCCAATAAAAATACACAAACTCATAGTTTCTTATATATCAACAACCACCTGCTGCACTGAAGATGATGGCCCATTCACAAAGCTACAACAATAAAAATATTTAATCATGAACTTAAGTAGAAATACGTCCTATGGGGAAAAAAAACCAGCTAATTTTAAAGCTGTGCTTCAAAGCACTGTTATTAATGCTTTACCTACATCAGTCTTCTAACAGATTCTGAAAGAGGTGTCCTCATTGATTGTTCAGGTAATTGTCAGCCCTGGCTCCCGTTCAGAAACACCTGAGGAGTTTTAAACCCTCCAATGTCTAGATTTCTTCCAAACCTACTGAAACTAAATCTGCAGAATGAAACATTCTTCACCAATTCCTTATATTATTCCTGATTGATGTGTTTTAAAAACAGTTAATTTCAGTAAATGTGAGGGTTGCGGTGTACGTTGCTTAATTAGTTAAGTAGGTACACATGTTCATATTAGACTGTTCTGCAAATCTACGTTTTACCAGCATGGAAGAACCTCCTGTGAAAAGCACTGTGCCGGGAGTCTGTAGTCTTGAGTCCTAGAAACCCCTCACCCCTGTTAGGCCTCCGTTACCCATCAAAGGAGAGCAGGGCTGTCTATTTATGCCTGTACCGGTGATACCCCACCTCTCCCTCCCCCTAGCTCCCTCACAGTTACTGGAATACCCAAAGCAGTCTCGGGCCTTATATCTAATTGAATGTGATTGCAATTGCATACCTTCCCACATCCAGGCCCAAGTGGCTTCAGGTGAATTCAACCAAACATTTAAGGGGAAATAATACCAATTCTATAGAAACTCTTCCCAAATACAGTAGGGAAGAAACACTTGTCTGTGCTAAACTGACACCAGTATCAGACAAAGGCATCACGAGAGAGCTACAAACCAAATCACTATGAGCATAGGTGCAGAAATCCCACAGAGTGGGGGCAGGTAAAGCCCAACAGGAGGTGAAAAAGATAACACATCCTGATTAAGTGGAGCTTACCCCAGGAATGGAAGGTTGGTTTGACAGTTGTAAATCGATCGATGTAATTTCCTGCAGACTATAGGGGGAAATCCCTATGATCATTGCAGGAGCTTCATGGGGAAAAACACTTGGCAAAAATCCAGCATCTGTTTCTGATAAAATCTCTCAGTAAACTAGGAGTAAAAGAGTTTGTGCAGCCTAATAAGGACATCTTTGAAAAATCCTGCTGTTAACATGATACTTCATAGGAAACAATGAGTAAGTTCCTTGTAATGTTTGGAGCAGGCAGAGGAGGTGTCCTCTCTTTCCACGCAGAACTAGCCAGGGCACTAACACAAGAAAAGAGAAATAAAAGGCATACAAGCTGGAGAAGAAGAAATAAAACTGTCTTTTTTGGTGGAGGATATGAGTATCTTCATAGAAAATCCCAAAGGCTCTACTAAAAAAAAAAAATAGTAATGTTTAAGAAGTGAATTTACCAAGATAGCACATCATAACGCCCATATACAAAAATTACTTGTATTTTTATATACTAGCAGTGAGCAATTACAAATTGAGATTTTTTTAATGTACCATTTAAAATGCACCAAAAGCACATGAAATACTTAAGGATGGATCTAACCAAACATGCATAGATCTGTGTACTGTCAGCACCGAGACAGTGGAGAGTTGAAGAGGGCCTGTGTGTGAGGGCGCATCGTGCTCACGGACCGGAAGACCTGTTGCCGAGGTGCCGACTGATTTCCTGCCAAGGAGGTGCAGTGCAGAGGGGGTGATGCTTGAAGAAGTGGTGCCCAGAACAACGGGACTGTCATACACAAAGCCTCAACTAGTATCTCTCCCCATGTACAAAAATTAAGTCAAGGGGCACCTGGCTGGCGCAGTCAGTTGAGCGTCTGCCTTCGGCTCAGGTCATCATCCTGGGGTCCTGGGATCGAGCCCCGAGTCAGGCTCCCTGCTCAGAGGGGAGCCTGCTTCTCCCTCTCCTCCCGCTCATGCTCACTCTCTCTGTCGCTCTCTCTCAAATAAAATCTTTAAAAGAATTAACTCAAATTGGTCACAGACATATGAAAAACCTAAAAGTATAAAATTTCTCGAAAAAAAGTCTATAGGCTTGAGTCAGTGATTTCACGGGACACAAACAGCACAGTTTGTAAAAGAAGTTGATGAATTGGACTTGATGGTAAACATCACATTGTTCAGAGACACCATTAAGACAAGGACAAGCCACAGATCTGCAGAATATGTTTGTGAAATACATACCTGATCAATGAGTGGAAACCAAGATACATGAAGACTTCTCAGAACCCGCTAATGAGAGAACTCCCCCCACACAATTCAAGCGTTGGCAAGAGATCGAACGGCACCGCCAAAAAGAGATATTGACCATATAAAACCATAGGAATAGTGAGGCTTCGTGCATCTGTCAAGTGACTGGCGTTTTGTGGGCAAGAATTGGCTGAAAGGTAGACTGGCAACTTGAGGGGAAGAGAGACATTGCTTAGACCCCAGGCCAGTGACACTGGGCACCCGGGGGCATGCCGCTCACGAGCAGGTGCTCAGGACTGTCCCGTTTACGCTTAGGCGTGTGTCATAGGCGCCCGTCAGCCCTCCATTCCAGATAAGAGGTTGTTAGTTCTCTCTTATTGAAGGAATGTTTGTGCTGGCCCCGACCAGTGAGCTGGGGGAGAGTGAGCCCGGTAGAGCTCGGGGGCCTCAGGCATGGAGGTCCTCAAACCACTGCGGGTTTGGGTGTGGAAGGTGACACGCAAGCAGACCCGTCGACGTGTGTGTGTTGTAGTGAGTGCCACAGCGGAGGGAACAGGTGGATGAAGGGGAGAGTGGGAGGGGGCCAGGACAGGAGCCCCCCCAGGCTGGACTAGGGATGCTGGACTCATATCTGACCCAGCCGCTCAGCTCAGGAGCAAGACAGCCCCCACGTGTTACTGTTCCTGCAAACCAACCACCCAGCATGGATCCTGGGGGGTGGCCGGTGGGGAGGAGTAGAAAAGAGCCACTTGAGAGCACTCCTGGTGCGTGGGTCTGGAGTCGGGGGCTCACCCAGCCTGCGGAGCGTGTGCACCCTGGGAGGCCGCCACGGATGCCCCACCCCAGGCAGTACAGTCAGCCACGGAGACCACCCTTCGCTCAGCAGCCTGCGGGGGGCGTGTCCACCCCTGCGGGGCTGTCCCATCGTCTGGTGCTGAGTGGGGACCTGAGAACATGTGAACACTCAGGCCCCTACGTCCTCACTGCCGTGGGAAGACCTGCCTGCCTTCAGTTCTGCCACATCTAACGCACAGTCTCCACTTGTGGCCCTGGTCACCCCGATTCAGACACGCAGATCCTTTCTAGGACCAGAGATGTTGCCTTTCTGGATGGCTTTCCTTAATTTTAAAAAGCAGTGAAAAATCCTGGCATCTCCATGCGGCTTTTCAGTTCTCTGCCCAACCTGGGAGTTCCCTCTCCTGACCCGGTCGGGTGGTCCTGGGGAGGCTCAGCTGGCGGGGGGGTGGGGGGGGCGCGTCGCTGGTGCTCGGTACACACGTATTCTGCATGTGGTCAGACACGCGCTGCAGTTTGGGGTCCGCGAGACCTTCTGCCGGCCTGGGTTCCCCAGCAGGACTGCGCAGCCGTCAGACTCACTTCCTGGCGGTGACCAGAAGAGGACGAGTGGGAGCAGTGTAAGGGGTGCCCAGGCCAGGGGTCCCTCCCCGGGGGTCCTGTGGACAGCGCTCACTCATCAAAGCAACGATGCGTGACACCATGCACGGAGCGCTGCCCACCCAGGAAGCCCACCTGAGCCTTGGCGTCCAGGGTTTTCACTGGGGGTCATTCGTGTAGGTGCGGGTGACCCCCACATGGCTGACCTTCGTTTCCAGCCCCTGCAGGTCAAGGGGACACCACGAGACTGGCGCCCCTCCATAAAGCACAAGGATGGTGCCGACCACGTGTAGCTGGCCCCCCGTTCCCAGGGCTCGTTCCCGCGGCGTGGAGGTCACCCCCAGAAGCACAGGCCCAGCAGGCCATAGAGTCAGGCAGTCACCCCTACGCAGGGGAGCGTTCTGACCTTGCATTCGCTCCCCGGCAGAGGTCAGGGGTCACAGCGTGCTCTCCTGACTCTCTGACCCCATCTGAGGCAGCTTTGGGCCTTCACTGTTTTCCGGCAAAACATTTCTAGACAGCAGTTTCTCACAGTATTTGACAAACATAAACATTCAAGTTGTTACTAGTTGTCTAATTTATCTAATGGAAAAAGGAGAACAGAGATCTTACTGAAACAGTTAATTAAAATAGATAAAAGTAAAAGTTTGCTCATTTCCTTTATTTCCCAGAAATAGGGGAGAGGCATCAATTACACATTGAGAGTGGGGCTTCACATTTATAAAGGTAAGGTGCTGGGTGTTCCTAGAACAGCGGGCTCCCGAAATGCAGCAGAGGAAATCCAGCATGTCAGACATGGTCTGACCATCCCGAATATTGTACAGATTCAGGGCCTTGGGCTTATTCTTGTTTCGAGTTTTGCCTTAGCTCTTTAAACTCAGTCTTCCAGCCTTTTGAGCACATTGTCTCTGGTCAGTGGTTTTGGGTACTAGGCAGGTACCTCCTATCTAAGGACACCTGGTAGTGTCCAGGCTGCTCCAGGCACACAGAAGGTCAAGGTGGACACAGCAGAAAAGGCCCAATGTCAGAATTTTCCCTTCAGTGAGACCGTGGGAACACCCCCTGACTGGGGGTGTCTGTGCAGATGCCCTCGTGGGCGGACCTGGCCCAGCGCGTGTGGATGGCACTCTCCTAGATGCCAGAGCTGATTGCATGGCGTTGCTCACAGCAAAATGAGAATTCTGCACCATTAGATCTTACTGGTTGGCAATCTAATATGTAACATTTTGCTGTCTTGAATTTATAGTTCAGCTAATAGTATGATTTTATTAACTTAAATGAAACTTGTATCTTTAAAGGGAAAATTGGGGAGCAGAAATTGGCACACTGCACATAGCTGTTCCTACCTCACCAAGCAGACTTGTGCCCAGCAACAGGCGGGGGGCCAGGCGTGGGCAGTCGGGCCAGACACCGTTTCCGGTGTCCCGTGATAGTATTTGCCAGCAGGGCCCAGAATGATGTAGGGTCCAGAGAGGAAATCTCTGGGTGCCTGAGGACCCCGCCGGGTGGAGAGACGGGGTTTCCGGGACCTGCCTGTGAGCACCAGCCTGGGTCCCCAGTCCTGCGCCCCAAGCCGGGTCCCCTGCTCGGCCAGCCCAACGTCCGGACGGAACCCGGGCCCGGACAGATCCGCGCGCCCCGCCCGGAGCAGCAGGAGGCCCTGGCAGCCTGGCCATCCCGCCCAAGGTGGAACACCTCATTCACCGCCTTGGCCCCGGGGTCCCTTCGCCCCCTGCTGGAAGCTGGCTGAGCGCTCCTTGGTGCCACCAGGGCTGTGCCCTAGGATGGCTGGGCCGCCACACTGCATCCCCGCCAGGGCGGCTGGAAGGGACATTCTGAGGGCCGGCGGGATGCCCGCGATAGCCCCCTCCTCTCCAGCTAGTACATGGCCGGCCACGTGGCAGAGGTTTCTTTCTAGTCAGGGCACCTGCGGTAGGTGCTAGGGTGCTCCTCCTTCCACGGGTGAGGAAGCTGAGACTCAGGGAGGGAAGCACCCCTGAGGGTGGACTCACCTGCCCTCCTGCCTCGCTCAGTCCTGGAATTCCTATTCCTTACTCCCCCCCCCCCACTCAGTTCACCCAGGTTCTTTCCGCTCAGAATGTCACCTCCCCTCTGCTCCATCAGGGAGCAGTGTCCCCCAGAAGCCCAGTATCCTCGGCTCGATGCTCCTCTTGCTCACTCTTAGGGTCCTCCATCAGCCCCTCACCCCTTCCCGTCTCCAGGCAGATGATGACATTTCCCCTGGCTTTGGCCCCGCTGACCTCAGGGTGGCACATCACTAAAGCGCTCAGATTCCGTAGAGACACCTGCACACAGCCTCAGCTGATCTGCGCTGTGTCCTCAGCCCCACCCCACCTTCCCAGGCTCCGAGATGAGAAGGGGAAATACAAATGCAGCCCTCCAGCAGGGGCTCACGAGGGAAGCTGGGACACCAACATGACTCAGACGCAGTGGGACAGGGTCGCTGGTCATCTGGAGGGTGTGGTGGCAAGCAGAAGCTGAGGACACTGTGCTCCAAGACGGATGGCCGCCTTGCACACACCAGCCCAGGCTCGAGAAGACTCCTGAAGAGCTCGCTCAGCGTGGACACCTCAGAGGGAATTAAAGGACATTCCGCACCCGTGTCTCCGACGAGGATTTAAGAAGAGTCCACTACAATGAGGGCTCCTAGACGAGACGCTAAAATATCTGGACGACACCCAAGAGTGATCCCAGACCTGGAAACAAAGACCCCAAAGTCTCATTGCACGAGGAATAAACAAAGGAGTTTTCATCAGAATTGTGCTGAGCTGAACAGCGGTGCCCAGTGGCTGCCGGAGGCGGCCACAGGAGTGCCGCTCCCGTCCACCCGAAGGCTCACGAGCCAGGGCTGGTTCTTCTGAGGCTGGGATGGAGACTGCCGCTTCCTCTGCCCCAGCACCTGGGGGTTTGCTGGTGGCCATGGGTGCTCCTCGAGGGCTGGTGTGTCCCCCAAAACTGCCCCCATCTCTGCAGGCCATCCTCCCTGTGTGCCCGTCTGGCCCTTCCTGAGCAGGTGAGAGATCCCAGAACACAACACACAAGATCGTGGAAGAGTGTCTGCAGAGAGTGCAAAACGACGGCAGGTCTGACTCACGCCGGGTGGAGCAGAAGGGGTCAGGGAGGGCTTCTCGGAGGAAGGGACATTCGGAAGAGAGCTGAGGCACAGAGGTAGTTAGGGAAGTTGGGTGGGCTTCCGCGGAAGAGGAGACCACTTGTGAAAAACCCCAGAGTGGTGGAAGCGGAGGGAAGGGTGGGGGGGGGAGAGCACAGGCCGTGGAGAGAGGTTCAGTCCGAGGACAGGGAGCCCCGGGCAGGCTCGGGGCCTGAGCTTGGAGCCCAGGACCCCCAAACGGAGATGCCACGTGAGGGGCTGGAGTTCAGAGGACAGAGAGATGTGGGAGCCGGACTCGTGGAGTCACCAGTATGTAGCTGGCGATGCAATTCGCTGGTGCAGTCAGGGCCACCCAAGGAGAACACAGTAGAACGGCATCAGTCAGCTACTACCACGTAAGGACCACCCACAGGATCTCTGTGCTATGAACCGACACGAATGTACTTAGCTTTCCCGTCTGGGCAGCATGGGGTCAGGTGGTGCAGGCTGGCCCTGCTGGGCGGCGGGGGTCTCCGCAGCTTGCGCCCGCCTTGGGGGGTGGCTGTCCGTGACTGGTTCGCGCCGGCTCTGCTGCCATTGTCCCCCCTCCCACCGAGGGCGGCCACGTCCTGCTCGTCTCACGGCCACGCCGAGGCCACAGCAGGCGAGGCCACAGCAGGCTGGGAGGAAGGGCTCAGCACAGGACTGCATTTCTGCCTCAGCGGCTAAGTGAAGCATGTCGAGGGGCCAAACCCCAAGTGCAGAAGGGCCTGCACAGGGTCTGTCGAGGGTCACAGCCCTGGGCACGCGCAGGAGCCCAGGCTGAACCCAGCTCTGTGTCCTCACACAAGGGCTGCACCCAGGCCTTGCGTGGGCTGTGGGTGGGGTGGGGTGGGAGGGTGTCACTGTATAGATGGGGCATGGGGGGGGTCAGCATTGAACAGCTGGGGGAGGGGCCCTCGCGGGTGGGGCTCTTGTCTGAGGAGGAAGTTGGGTGAGGGGACCCCGGCCATGGTGACCTCACTTCCCTGACAACAGAGCCCATCAGAATTTGGAACCCAGGTAACCAGGAACCCACATTCCAGAGACAGCCCCCGGCCCAGCTCATTACATTGCAGATAGTGAAACCAAGATGTTCACGTGCTGTGTTCCCAGATCCGGAGGTTGCCGACGGAAGAAAGCACGCCCAGCAAATGCTGTCTCAAGATGTCCTTTCAGGGCTCCCCACCGCCTCTGGCCGTTTGGTCGGAAAGACCACAAGGTGACACCAGGAGCCCCAGAGCCGGCCACCCAGCCCCACAGGGTCTAATCCACCTGTGCAGCCCCAGGTCCCCACCCGTGTGTGTGTGTGTGTGTGTGTGTGTGTGTGTGAAGAGGGGTCATGTAGGGTGGGCCAACCCCATTCAAGAGCAGGCTGATGAGGGGTCAGATACCCAGTGCGCAGGTCTTGTTCAAGGTCAAGGGTGGCTGGGTGGGACGGGGTGTGTGCGGATGCGAGCTTCTGCCCTGGGTTTATCCCAATTGCCCTGGAGCGGGGGTCACTGTACCGCGTGCAGGCCTGGGCACGCACAGGTGTGTCTGATCTGGGAGCAGGAGGGGGACAGGGCAGGGGGACAGGGAGGCTGGCTGGGCAGGGCTGTGATGCCTCTGGGCCGGCTACCCGTCCCTGTCTTTGCAGACCACGGATGAAATCGGGAGGAGGCTGGCGGACAGCCGTGACGTTTCCGCGACCTGGGGCGTGACCCCACAGGGGTCCCCAGGAGCAGGTGCTGGGGATTGCGGGGGAAGGCCTCCGACACCACCCAGACCACTGTCCCTGGTGGTCATTGACTGGATTGTGCTCCAGGAATGGAGCCCACGGAGACCGAGCTCGAGGCTGAGAAGCCTGGGGCGGGGTGCCTGTGGGTGTGTGGGGACGGGTCGTGGCAGGCCCCACAGGGAGGAGCCCCGAGAGGCTGGTGTGGGGCCAGGAGCAAAGACTGTGTGCAGAGCACCCAGCGGATGGACTGCAGTCGGGGAGACGTCCCGGGGAGGGCTCCTTCCTGGCTGCGGCTTCTCTGGGAGGCTCTGGGCTGGGCTCTGTCTTGCAAATACCCACGGAGAGCAGGCACGGGGGTGAGCTTTTCTCCTCTCACAGATGTTCCACGACCTAAGGAGCTAGAGCCGGCTCCAACTCCCTCAGCAGCTCTACAGGGAGGGGTGGTGCCTGCAGAGACTTCAGCAGGAGCCCAGGAGCCGGCAGTTGACCCGGCACCTGCCTACGGAGAGCCTGACGCCGACCAGGAAGGGCCTGCTCGAGAACCTGTGCCCGGAGAGCCTGCCCCTGTTCCTGCCACTGTTCCTGCCGGAGCCAGAGCCCCTGTGCCTGCCCCGAACTGTGGCCCTGCTCCTTCCCCAGACCCCGCTCCTGCCCTGGATCCTGACCCATCCCTACCCCTGCCAGTGCCCCTGTCCCTGCCCCTGACCCACATACTGCCTTGGTTCCTCTATGTGCCATTGCTGCAGACCCTGTCCCTCCCCTTGCACCTGCCCCTTCCCCTTCCCCTGCTTGTGCTCCTGTTCTGGCCCCTGACCCAAGTCCTGCCCCTTCCCCTGCCCATGCCTGTGTCCCTGTTTTCGCCTCTGACCCAAATCTTGCTCCCACTCATGTCCCTGCCCCTGCCCGTGCCCCTGCAGCTGCCACTTCCCCAGCACCTGCCTGTGCACCTGTTCTTGCCCCTGCTCCGGATCCTGACCCAGCCCCTGGCCTGGATCCTGCCCCTTCCCCTGCCCCTGCCTGTATTCCTGTTCTTGCCCCTGTCCCGGCTTCTGCCCCTGCAACTGTCCATTGCCCTGCCCCTCCCTCTGCTCCGGTGCTTGCCTCTGACCCAGCTCCTTCCCCTTTCCCTACCCGTTTCCCTGCCCCTGCATGTGCACCCATTCCTGCCCATGACCCACCTCCTGCCCCTGCACCTGTCCGTTCCTCTACCTGTGTCCCTGTCCGTGCCCCTGCCAGAGCCGATGCCCCTTCCCCTGCTTTCCAGCACCGCGGGCCCTTCCCTTGGCCCTGCCTGTGCTCCTGTACTTGCCCATGACCCAGCTCCTACTGTGCATCCGGCCCCTGTCCCTGCTCTTGCATCTGGCCCTGCCCATCCTCCTGTTCCTGCAGGGCTCCCAGAACCACAGCCAGAGCCCACATCCTCGTGGGGAGAGCCCCTTGTACAATTCCCCTTGTTTCCATCACCCGACCCTGATGCCCCGCCAGATTGTTTCATCCCCTCCCACTGTGTTCTTTCTCTCTGGTACATATTAACTGTTATATTATCTTTCCTTATCCTCTACGCTGTTTATTATTTATTTTAAATAAAATTAATTGTTTTCTGTTGGACAAGTCTGCAGCATTAATTATATTCCCAATGCTGTGCCACCGCACCACAGAACATTGCTGCACAATATCTGCTTCCGCAAAGGACACCCTGAGCCAGAAGGCCTTCCTGCCCGTTCCTCCCCGAGCCCAGCCCCTGGCGACCCCTAAGCTGCTTTCTCTCTCTGTTCCTTTCCTGGGTGTTTCCTGTACGTGGAATCACGCAACAGGGGCCTTTGTGTCTGCCCCCCTATTTTCAAAGGGAACTCGTTTCCTTCTGTATTTATTGGACACAGAATTTCCCTTATTCGATATTGAAATGCCTGGGGGTTACAGATCAGACGTAATCAGAGAGGCCACTTTAGGAATTATGGGCACAATCTTGGGGCCGAGACCCCTGTTCCTGCTGGGACACCTCAGCCTGACCCCAGACAGGACAGGGCTGGTTCCTCCTGTGGCCCACACAGAAACCAGGGAAATGCAGAAAGCTGGAAGACACACCCCAAAGGGCAATGCATTGCTCACAACCCCAGGCCAGAGAAAGGTTTCAGCGGACTCTGGTCCAAACCACGCTCCAAGTCACTGGGTTCCACAGGGAGAGACCACATGCATGCAAGTCCAAGTGGGGACAGGCACGGGGGGAGTCAGAGAAGCGGAGCTACCAGGGAAGGACTCTGGCAAAAAAAAAAACTCTATGGAGGCAGCGCTGGTCACCCTCAGACCGGCAGGTGTCTGGTCTGGGGACCAGCAGCCCTGGGGAGAACGTGAGGAAGCGGAGGTCCCCTGGAGGAAAGGGTGACGGCACCCCTATCTGGGAGGACAGTGCGCAGCACCCATCCCAGCCTGCAGGTGCACCCATCACCTACTGTGGGCAGCTCAATCCCAGCTTGTTGAAGGGAAGACCCGTGTCCATAATCCCCTATTTGCAACAGAATCCATAAAGGGGAGTTTGTGGGTCAACACGTATACAGTGTTTAAGGTACAAGTCTCGAATTCCAACATCCATGGTCTGCTTGTCCACCTTGAGGCTTGTTTGGGAAGCAGGGGTGGGCACGCCCGGGGCTGTGACCTGTGGGAGGGGTGGGGAGGGGGAGCTCTGAATGGAGTGACCAAAGCACACGGGGTGACCTGCCCAGGAGGGACTCTCTCGGGCCCCAGCCCCTCTCCTGACCTCGCGCACGATGGCGAGGGTGTGATGATGAAGGTGCTGGCCCTTGGCTGGCCAGTTCCGTAGCTGGTGTCGGAGCTGCTCAGGCTCCACACCGGGCTCTGATCCCAGAGCTGGCGCGAGAGCTGAAGCTGCAGCTGCCCCAGTCTCGGGAGCTGCGGCTCGCATTGCTGTTGGACCTGCCTCGAGCTCTGGGGCAGGTACTAGAGCTGAATCCCCCTCCAGAGATGATCTAGATCCGGTTCCGCACTTGGATAAGGCTCTTGAACCCACGAACGGCTTTCCTCCCCTGCCCATTTCATGGATGACAAAACTCGGGGCGGTGACGGGACCGGCTACCTGGGGGTAATGGCTACGGGGGGATTCAGCCCAAGGATCCTGCATGACCTTCACCTCGTGCCTCATACAGGTCGGTCCTGAGCTGCCCGAAAGGGGGAAGGGCCTGAACCGCTGCTCCCGGCACCTGATCCCACCTGATCAGAGACTCTCGCCAGGGACGTGAAGTCCTCGTTTGACCTCTGCTCCGGCCAGCCCCACGTGAGCAGGGACCGTGCTTCCTCACCGCTGGGTCCCCAACCCCAGAACAGTGCCTGGTAGTGGTATCAGTTCACATTGTAGTGAATCACAGGGATCCCCCAGCAGCCCCTTGATGTGGGGGATGTTGCTTACAGAAGAGAGATCTGGGCCACAGACTTGTGTTCACTCTTTCATCCACTCGTGCAGCATCCCCACCTGTGTCTGTTTGCTGGAATTCAGAGGGGACCCCCAGACACCCTCCCTGCCCTCGGAGCTCCCAGCCCAACCCGTAGGTCAGCATCTCACCTACAGTCCGCAAGGGGGCGATACAGAGCTAGAGCATCTCTAGCACCAGACCTTGCAGGAGGCATGGGGCTGGGCCCGCCCTGGTGGCAGCTAAGATCTAGAACCATCTGACGCACTGGAACCTGCCCCAGTGCTGACTCGAGCCAGCCACGGAAGCAGCTCGAGAGCCTGAGCCAGTGCCCCCACAGACTAGAGCCCGTCCAGCTCCGACCCGATAATACTGGTATTATCAAAATCATTCTGTAGACAGAACCCGAGAGAAATATTATGCTTGTATATACCCCACCCACTACCATACCGTACAACACTAGTAAAAAACAAGAACCACTAATCAATCACCAATTACATAGGATATGATCTGCACTATCTTCACAACTGATAAAGGCTAAAATATGTTTAATTCTAGCTTTGTTAACATAGGTATCCTTCTTGAAATGATCCTAAATATCTTCCTAGCTCTGGGGAAAATCTGAAAGAAGCCCAGAGCTGATATATTTAATGTCATTCAAACCCAAACTACTTATTCCCAACAAAACAATCAATTGTGAGAAGTTGATGGACAAAGCAAAAGGGTAGAAACCCTATATATGTATATCCTTTCAGCTCCCTGATGAGGTACATTCATAAAAAGCAGTCTCAAAGCATGTAACTCCTATCAGGTATCAAATCTGCCTAATTTCTATAAAATTTATTTAGAGCAATCCAATAATTCCCAGTATTTCAACAAATATTGATAATCCCTTATTATCAACAGGTTGAACACTCACAGCAAAATAAAATAGTAAAATAAGAATAAATACCAACACACAAATAAATAAGTACAAAAGCTGACCGACCTAGGAGAAAAGGGTGGGGTGACCCACTTCAGCAGGCCACCACTGAGGGCCTCCCCCAGGAGATGACCCTTGAGTCCTAAATGGGAAAGACTGGGCAGATGGACAGCACCGGTACAGGCAGCGGACTGGGCTAAATTAATCCAAGACAGGCTCTGAGCCTACAGTAGGCAGGGGCCCTATCTTTGTGGGTCATGATATCAAGCTTCTTTCCCATCAATGTTCTCACCATTTCTACCATTTGGATCACAATCCAGTTTTTACTTTTCTTAAGGTCTAGCCCATACAAAAAGATTTCCTCTTACGATGCAAACTATCCATCAGTGACTTACCACCATGGGTCTGTCTTCATGTGAGTGAGTGACAATGAATGGCACACCGATATTTGTGTTAAATGCTTGTGTGCCTCATCCCCTTGATGCTACAACAATCCAATGTAAAACAGACTGTTATCACCCCCATCTTATAATATGCCAAGAAACAAGGGTTTGGCAAAGAAAAGTTATCTTCCTTTTAAAGCCTATACTCTTAAACACTCTGAGCTGATGGGGACCTAAATATGAGTCAAACACAGTCCCTGACCTCAAACAGCTTACGTTCTAGTGTCCAGGAAAA
Source organism: Eumetopias jubatus (assembly GCF_037043125.1). NCBI lineage: Eukaryota > Metazoa > Chordata > Mammalia > Carnivora > Otariidae > Eumetopias > Eumetopias jubatus. The sequence continues at coordinate 212,773 of NW_028274905.1, read as the reverse complement.
ACAGAATGAACTCAAAAAAGTAATTATAGGGTGAAAATAACTGTCATAACTGAAGCAAAAATAAAATGTTACAAAAGTTCAGAGGAAGAAAGACCCCCAAATTCTAGGTGGGAAGAAAAAAGTTTTGGCGAGTGTTTTTGATAATAGTAGCCTCTTAGCTGATAGCTTAGCTTACTAAAAAGGGGAAAGGCATTTGGATCAGAAAACACTGTAAGCAAAACACAGAGATGAAGAGGTATGAAGTACACTCAGCAATAAAGCGGTTCGAGTATTCTGGAGCTTATGGCAGAACAAAACAGTGGTCCAGAGCCCAGGGTCTGTAACCAGTCTCTGGGTTCAAATCCCACCCCATCATGACTGATCTGTAATCTCGTACAAGTGACTTAATCTCCCTGAACTACAGTTAATTCAGCCATAAAATAAGACCACCACCTAACTTATGGGTTTGTTAACACAATTAAATGAAATGTGTGTAAAATATAGTACTTATCACAAACATAGAGCCTACACTGAATTGAGTATCATTAATATTGGATGTTAGGAACAAGAAAAGAGGTGAAGATAATTAAAGTTTCGAGAATAATGTTAATAAAGAGACAAGTTTAGGACAAAAATCAGCTTTGGGAAGGGCACTAAGTAAGTAGTTTGGTTTTCTATAAGCTGAGCTTTTAGCTCCGTTGAGTATTCGGGTATAGCATTTACAATGTGGTGTAGTTTGTTTTCGGTGCCTTTTGCTCCCTAGAGCTACACATTTAGAAGTGTCATGAAAGTGGCAGAGGTGGTAAGGAGAACAGAGCAGAGCAACTTTAGACCAAGGACAGAACTTGGAACATCTGCCTATCTTAGGGGGCTAGGAAATAAAAACGGAAAAGGAGACCAAAAAACAAAAAGAAAAGCTCTGCCAGAGAATCAGGAAAAAATTAAGAATGCAGTGTCATGAAACCTCTTCAAGAGGGAAGTGAATTTCAAGATTTGATAGCATATTTTGAGTGTGTATACATTTATGTAGCAAGTTAAATAATCCAATTTTATTTTTTTAAAAGACAGGAAAAAATTATTTGTCACTTATTTTTTTAAATCTTTCAAAATTAAGCAAGCATTACTAAAGGAATGCCTACTACAATATTTTCTCAAATTTTTTCTGATTAATCACCTCAGTAGGAAAGACAAACATATAACCAAAATAATTTAATAGGTACTAACAAAGGGGAATATGAAAAGTGCAGAGAAAGGAGCTTGATTATCTCAACTTAAAGAAGAGGTGAGGCAAGGTTCAAGAGTAGGCAGTGGGTGCAGCAACATCAGAGCCCGGCCTTGAGGAGGCGGTCGGGCGGCTGGAGCAGGCAGGGGGCACTGACAGGAGAAAGCCCCGGACACGCCTGCTAAGTGAAAGCATGCGGCCCGTTGGGAGCACAGCCCATTAGCAGCGACCGTGCAGTCCGAGCCGCGGGGGCAGGAGCACAGGCTGGAGGTCAGCGGACGAGGGAAGAGGCTGTGAGTCATTCAGACCTGAGTCTGTAGGCAGTGAGGACCCATGAAAAGAATGTAAATGGCAAGTTCCTTAAATGCAGCTAAGAATTACTACCAACTGAAAATCAAAAATGAATATATGGCAACTCTGAGATTCAAGTGAAAAGTATAATCAAAATGTAACATGCAGACAACTTCTCAGAGACATAACTGCTCTGTAAATCAAGGAATATATGTGGTAAATTTTGAAACATAACAGAGTTACTACTGATACAACAGACACCTAAAATACCTGTAAGTATTTGTAAATTTTGTCTTAAAATTTGCCAGAAGAATCCTACCTGAGTGTCTATAGTTAGTATTTTAAAAGCAAAAACAAATTTGTTTCCAAAGATGAAAAAGATTAAAATAAAAGCAACAATAACAAGGAGGTCACAAGCCCACAGAAATACACTAATGTTTCTGATTGCTAATTCACAACCTAAAAGATGTTCAAATGTAAACACATTTAACAAACAAGATGACACACTTACTGTTCGCTTCACCAGCAACTGACCCATCACTGTGAACATGCGGGAAAGGCCAACAGGGGTACACACTGCAGGAGAGGTCACAGAGAGGAGGCTGATAAATGGCTAGTGCAAAATACAGAACAGACTCCAAGACGATCGTTGTAAGAAAAGTCTTGCCTCAAATTTAGATTCTCTCAGTGTTTTATCAGAGGAGCCTTCATCAATAAAGAAGCTAGAGAGGATGACAGGTGAAAGATGAAAGATACCCAAAGACTGAAGAAGGCTTAGCACGTGCAAGACTCTAGCAGTTGAATAATAGTATTTTCACTTAAAAAATTAAAAAAAAAAACTAAAGAACAGATTAAAATTTCAAGTACTGAAGGAGTTGAGAACCAAACAACTATTATCTTAACTCCTTTTAACTACATTTATCTGCTTATAATATCCCTGAGATATGCTGTAATGCCTCAGGTAAAACTGAGTACATTTTAACTAAATTAAACCACAAATTCACCACACAGGGTCTATGTTACCACTCAAAAGTAGAATCTAATGCTTCAGTGAGTGTGGGCCTGTGTGTGTGTCTCTCCACAAGAGAGGCTTTCCTTAAAGAACAACACATGAGTATTATTTCATGGCTTCAGTTTATCAAAATTTATCTTAACATAAAAAAAGTTAAGGGCCAATTTTAAAAACATCTCCAAGCTGTTAAGTAATTTCATCAGGAAACCTTAGTATAATTTTCTAGAACAAAGAACTCCATTTTCCCATCAACATTAAGCCAGAAAAATACTTACAGAGAAGTAACAAACATCCCGTCCGAGATATACAGGAATATAAATAGGGTAGGTAGAACTCCCAGAGATCTGTAAAGAAACACAAATATATTTTAGTAAATCCAAAATATTGTACATTAAGATATAGGTTGACTATAATGTTTGATAAACATCATAATTGTCTATTTGAGTCTACTAAACCATATAATTTCTAAATTGTACAATAAAAAGATCTAAAACAGAAACGGAAATACCCCTTTTGCAAAACCTGTTTGGAGGGAGAAAAAAAGTCTCCATGGAATTTTAAGAACAGAAACCAACTAAGAAACAAAGAAAAATCTTAAAAAGCTGCTTGCTCGTTCTGAATACAGCAAACACAGGAACACTCATTTATGTTCTTAAACCTGTCTAAAGACTTGTTAACTCTGTAAATTAACAACAAGGGCTGACCACACAAAGAATCACTACAACGTTCACGACAGCGAACGTGTAGTCATAGGCCGGTTCGAGGTCCCGGAGAGAAGCCGACTGACCGTACAAAGACTCCATGCTCACGGCGTCCTTGTCAACAAGCGCGGAGGCCACCCACACGATCCCCAGGATGAGGAGCGCAAGCAGGACAAGCATGACCAGAGTTTCTAAAATTCGGGCTCGGATTCCCTGAAAAAGATAATGGAGATCTAACTGTATTTCATTTCATCTCATGATTAATTAGGCTTCTATCTGTAAGAAAGCACAAAAATTCTTTGGAAAGGGAAGAAATTTCTATTTATAAGGAAGACAGAAAACACTAGCTTTACAGTGTCATGTTTAGACTACCTTTGTTTTACCAAATTATGTAGAATACCATCAAGCTTTAAAAAACCAAAAAAATTCGTCACGAAAACATTTTTCAGAGCAGTGTTTTAAGCGGCGCCTGGGAGGCTCAGCCCGTCAAGTGCCTGCCTGCCGCTCAGGTCATGGATCCAGCCCCACGCGGGGCTCCCTGCTCAGTGGGGACCTGCTTCTCCCTCTCCCTCCCGCTTGTACTCTCTCTTGCTATCTCTGTCACCGCCTCTCTCTCTCTCAGATAAATAAAATCTTAAAAGAAAAAACAAAAACGGGTTTTAAAACACAGATTGATGAATTTTTGTCTGTGGCTCTAAGCAAGGGCCTCGAGGACGACCACGGTCCGGGGCCAAGCAGCCATGGGAGCTACGGGCCCCGCGAGCACACACAGCCCCCAGTCCCCGGGCGCCAGCCACCTGCACCGCTCCCGCAGCCACGGGTGCAGCCGCCAGTGTCCCCACCCCCTTCCCCCACGCCCTGCAGCGGCCAGCGCCCCCTCCCCCGCTCCCGCCAGCGCCCCCCTCCCCTCTCCCCCCGCCCTGCAGCGGCCAGTGCCCCCTCCCCGACTTCTGCCAGCGATCACCTCCGGCTCCCGAAGCCCGTGTCCCCCCTGCTCCCGCCAGCAGCCCAGGGACTCCCTGAGCAAAGCCCGCAGCAGAAACCAAGGCCAGGTGCAGTGCACGGTTATCGATTATGTACTACACTTCTTTCTTCACATTAGATAAAACCGCCATTACTTCATGTGCCTGGAATATAATAAACCATCTTTCTGCACAATTTTGTTTTAAATATAAAACAAATTCTGACCTCAGGGCCAAACCAGAGGCCAGGCTCCTAAACTTGAAACCTATTGGACAAGCCAAACAAACAAATGAATAAAAACAACTTTCTTATATTCCTGAAAAGTCACCAAATGATTGAATCCATACCTAAATTCAAAGATTCACATTGTTGTTTTATACTATAATGTACATGGAATACAACAAACACAATTAGAAGTAAATCCATGTCTCTCGATAAAAGAGTTGGAGGGGCCTGCTCTTATAGCCCAGTCTTACACAGGACTGCCCTCGGCCGGTTAAAAGATGTCCCCAGGTGTGGAGTCAGCACACCTTAAGTGTTTCCAGTAGGGAGGTCGGTGGACCAGAGTAAATGACGCTTGTATTTTATTTAACGCATCAGATCTAACAGTAGTTATGACTCAAGTAAGATGAAATATGAACAGTCCCCAAACATACTACTAAAAAACACACTCCAGCTTTCCTAAAGAACTCTCCAAACCCACACTTCACAACTTTCAAACCACTTAGGATACCAAAACATGACCACCACCCCCCTTTTTTCTTTTTTAAGTAGGCTCCACGCCCAGTGTGGGGCTTGAACTCACAACCCTGAGATGAAGAGTCACAGGCTCTACCAAGTGAGCCAGCCAGGTGGCCCAGACAGCCACCTTTTCATGGTAATTTCTTTTTCCTTCCTTCTCTCTTTCTGAGCAATAGTCTTTTTTTGTAAGCAAGAATCTTCTTATTACACATCAAATATTACGTGGAAAGCTTGTAACAGATAAAAAGAACGGGTGCTTTGATGAGAATGTGTAACACCCTTTCAGCTTGTCTCCTCCTATCTCTGACTGGAGCCCAAATCCTGCCTGCCTCCAACCAGAACTTAGGAATACTAAGGGCTCCCAAAACACCTAACACATGTGTCTTAAGTGTTATGACATATGAGCTAAACACTGCAACCATGTTTGATACAAAACAGTAGTGATCCTTGGAACCATCTGAGACCCACTGTCCCCAAAAAGTGTTTTAATAATATAATTATTAAACAATTGTAATAACGTAATAAGTATATAACCATTACGATGATATTAGGTGTTGGGGAATCAATCTACCATAAGATTTACATACTTCCTCTGTTATTTTGGTAAGAAATATCTGTTGGCAATTAAATGTATTTTTCTTCAAATATGTTATTCTGCTTCGGGAGCTAATGCTCCATGGGCCTCTCTCATTTCTGTGCATCTCAGAGGCAGGGATAGACCTTGTTCTGGACTTTTTTTTTTAAGATTTATTTATTTTGGAGAGAGAGCATGCATGCATGCAGGGGGGAGGGGGAGAGGGTGAGGGAAAGAGAATCCCAAGCCGACAAACCACTGAAAGTGGAGCCCAACAAGTGGCTCAATCCCATGACCCTGAGATCATGACCTGAGCCGAAATCAAATTGGATGCTTAACCAGCTGAGCCACCCAGGAGCCCCTGGACTATCTTATTAAGGATGTCTGGATAGCAAACAGCCTTGGAAAATAGAGACGCTGTCTCTCTGAAGCAGGTCTGTTTCATACAGAGCAAAGCACAGACAAGTTTGCTTGAAGCCCATTTGTGGGTTCCCCTGAGATTCCTCAGCTATGACTTGAGCCCACTGTAGGAACAGCCTCCACCTGAGCCACACTGCCCCCATGAAGCTGGGGGGTGGGGGTGTTGTCCTGGAGAACAGGAAACTCATGACTTGCCTGTTCTGAGTAATGAAGTCCTTTGTCTCTGATCCAGGAGTCTCATGTCTACAACTACCATGCAGGAATCTAGCAGACTGTCAGCTTGCAAGTACAGTAAAATCTCAGACCCTCCACAATTCTTGCAGCTTTGGGTGACAAGGGTAGGCAGCTAACATGGCTTTCTAGAGAAGAACAAATAAGGGCCCACAAGGTTGGGTTAGGGGCAATGAGAAAACTCCCAAGATCTAGCAGGGAATGCTCTTACCCAAGCAGTAGGCAAGTGGGAGAAGTATGAGTCCCCCAAGGACCTGACGTGCTAATGCCTGTCAGAGGCTGAGCTACAGGTGGAGCTTGGTCATAGCCCCTTCTCCCAGAGAGTAGGGGTGTTATCATGTTCGTGTAACACCAAGCCCTACAAGGCCAACTAAAAAGACTATGATTACAAGGAACTATTTTTCTTGTAGACTTTGTCCTTTTCTGTATTTTCCAAATTTCATAGAGTGAATGTGCAAGGCTTTAAGTAATAGGAGAACAAATTAATGTTGTTTTTAATTTTTAATTTTTTTCTTAAAAGAACTAACTTCCAAGAGATTGACACTCAGAAAAATAATTTTTAAAATATCCAACTTCAGTTTATGAGACAGTATAGCGAGCTAGTTCAGGACCCCAACTCCAGCAACAGACTGCTTGGGTTCAAAGCCTGGTCCCATCACTGACCAACTGTGTAACACTGTGCAAATTTCTAAACCTCTCTGTGCATCAGTTTATTTCTTCATAAAATAGGTTTATCCCTACCTTATGGGGTCATTATAAGGATCAAATAAGTTAAAATAAGTAACATGCTTAGCATTAGGCTAGGTGTTTAGTAAGCACAATATAAGGGTTAACTGTAACGGCTCAAATTACTGCCTTTGTTTTTAAATTATCCAAGGCTTTGTAGTTCACCTATCATTTGTGTTTCTGGATTAAATTTATTTCTCCTAATGCCAGCTTATCAACTTCTTTCCATCTGTCACCTATCATTCACAGACCTGTAAGACAGCACATCCACTAGCCTGACTCCCTCGTCTCTCAGACCCATCCTGAGATCTCAGACTGTGAGACTGCTCCATATTTCTCTGATACCTCCAGTCCTCTAACCTACACTGTGTCTTCATCATTATAACCTCCACTCCCTCAATCCACCCAACTCCTCCAATCAGTCTTGTTTTCACTTGCTTAAACCCTATGTTGAACTGTGTATTTTAATGAAAATCCAGTACTAATAATATTCTAATATTCCTGGTCCCTTTGATTTCCACCAGACTACCTTAATTCCACTGGCGGCTCATTCCTTTGAATTCTCAGTCCTGTGAAAGAAATTTACAAAATCTTGAGAAACATGTGCTACTACAGTCCAAAGTGGGTCTTTGCTGTTACCTGGCAATACTTATGCTGATCTCTGGCTAACGATTCCCTCAATGATTTTTTAAATGTTTTCCATTCTCCTTGACCCTAAATCTCATCCCCTGCTTTCTAGCAAATTGCAGCTGCCCTTACCTCTTCCTTAGTAGGACATAACTGGGGAGACTGCACATCCCTCAGCTTCCTTCCCCTATCTCTGGTTTCTCTGTCTCCATTCTTTCTTTCATTCTTTATATAAGGGAAAATGCCTCAGATCCCTTTTTTCCATGGCTCAGGCTTAGATGTTCATCCTTTCAACATGCCGGATTAGTGCTTCTCAAACTTCAGCGTATGTCAGCATTACCAAGGGGCTTGCCAATCCCTGAGAACCAGCCCAAAGACACTTCAGTCAATTCTGACGAAGCCAGTTCATGTGAGGAAGACACCAGATAGACTGCTCTGTTCTTCCCCTGGGTGATCTCGGCTCCTCACGTAACCAACGGCTCTAAAGTTTCCATCTTTAGTCCAAATCTCACCACTGAGACCAAGATCCATACATCTAAACGGCCACCTCCCCTCAAGTATCTCACAAGTACATAAACAATTCTAAAGTCAAACTCATCACTTTATCCCCTAAACAAGCTCCTTCAGTGTTACATACCCCAATTAATGGCACCATTACCCACTGTTTTTTCCAGATGCTGCAAACATCCTTATCATCCCCCTTGCTGCTGCACCCTCTCTCTCTCTCTCTCGCTCTCTCTCTCTCTCTCTCACACACACACACACACCTTGGACTCTGATCTATTCAAACACCAAGTCCTTCTGATTCTACTGTGTCATTACAACTAAATCCATCCGCTTCTCTTTCTGCCACTACATCCAACTCACCTGGACAACTCCCTACTTTGCTAGCTAGTAGTCCAAAATGCAACTCTTAACTCTTTCTGCCTGACCTGTTGCCTACATTGCAGTGGGAATGCAATCTTTGCAAAACACAACTGTGATCGTGTCACTCTTAGTCAGAACTTGCTAACAGAAGTACAGGCCAGCAACAGGGAAACAGGTGCATTAATGCAACAACACATAAACATCAAATCTCATTAGCATCACTTCTAAGAAAATGAGGTGCTATACACATAGATCCTTAAAGCTGGGTCTTACTCTGTCTTCTGCTGTTTAGATGGTAGACAAAATAATTAAAGACAAAACAAATATAGATGAAACAAATTATTTATGATTTAATAGCATACAAAAGTGCTGTCCAAAAGACCCTTCTGTGATGATGGAAATGTTCTGTGTTATCCAATAAGAAGATAGCAACTAGCCATACGTGTTTATCAAGCACTTAGAATGTCGTTACTATGAACGAAGAGCTGATTTTTAATTTTATGTAATTTTAGTTCTTTTAAATTTATATAGCCACACATGGCTAATGGTTACCATATTGATCAGAGAAGATTATTAACAGCCTGTTGCTAATAAAATCTGATATAAGTACTCTCTGTACTCTCAAGTACTTTCTGGTTATTTTTTTTTAATCCATTTGTTATTCTGTTTTTTTTTAAGATTTTATTTATTTATTTGAGAGAGAGAGAAAGAGACAGCACAAGAGGGAAGAGGGTCAGAGGGACAAGCAGACTCCCTGCTGAGCAGGGAGCCCGATGTGGGACTCGATCCCGGGACTCCAGGATCATGACCTGAGCCGAAGGCAGTTGCTTAACCAACTGAGCCACCCAGGCGCCCCTACCTTCTGGTTATTTTTCTAAATTTAACCTTGATATAAAATTATTTGAAAAACAGCTTGGTTAAAATAACCTCATTTAACATGCTATTGCTCTACTTAGTATTTTCATTAGCATTTATGTCAAAAAGAGGTAATCTACTTTTAATTCAAAAACTGCCCCCTTCTGTTTATATTAAGAAAAATTACATTCTCTCATTAAGAAAAAGTTTTTAAAATGCAGCCTACATATGATCCATCTAACACTGATACTAAGGTTCAAGACCCACACACTTATTCCCATACACTGACAAACCAAGTCCTTCAATAAATCTCTTTGTGTTAAAAAAAAAATAAATTATATGTGAACAGTTTTTCTAAAAAGAAACAAGCTGTGTAATTCCAAGAAGATGCTTTTTTCTATTACAGATATATGAATAATATCAAGAAGAAATGTCTAAAATGTATACTCACATGCTTAAGCAGTCATATAAAAATCATTTAGCAAAAAAAGACCTCTGTAGTCAAATCATATAAGTGGTTCAAAATTTACTATCAATATTTCTTTTGAAAAGTACTAAATAGGGCGCCTGGGTGGCTCAGTCGTCAAGCGTCTGCCTTCGGCTCAGGTCATGATCCCGGGATGCTGGGATCGAGTCCCGCATCGGGCCCCCTGCTCCGTGGGAAGCCTGCTTCTCCCTCTCCCACTCCCCCTGCTTGTGTTCCCTCTCTCGCTGTGTCTCTCTCTGTCAAATAAATAAATAAAATCTTTTAAAAAAAATAGTAAATAACACAAAAAGAAATCTGCTCATTTTCAGTTATCAATCTAAGCACAAAAGAGTGAATTAGCAATATTACATGTACAGAAAAGGCTGCCACAGAGCAGGTCATCAAAACTGTTGGATAGGATTATGCCTGTTATGAAATACTGATAACTGCTGTAGGAAGAAATAACCGTTATTCTGACTCAGTCCACTAGGAGGCCAGGACAGTTATGTTTTTCTTTTAATTGTATTCTTTTTTTTTTTAATTAAACGAGACAAAAATCAGCCCAACTTGAAATCAGTGAAGTGTCACATTTATGAGCTTTAGCAACACCAATAGAAAAATATAAATTTTTTCATTAAATGCAACGTGGCAGCTTTTTTTTATCCTCAACAACTTTAGGACAGAGAGAAGAGGGGTAATGGGGCTGTAAATAACCAGAGACTTCATCTGTTAATTCAGAATTGACTGGCTCCTGCAAGTGCCAAAAATACATAAACTATGGTTACTACCTTTCTTGAGACCATAAAAGTATGACAAAGCCTAAAAAGGACAGGCTTTGTGGCATGGAATATGTGAGATTTTTAAACTTTTGTACGTGATTCTGCCTGCAAAAGTAATGAAAGCACTGAGAGAGCTTTTATCGCTACCACTAATCACCAGCAGGACAGCATATAAGCAAAAAATATGCCTACTGCTCATTTTTCCATTAAGAGTCAGAATGAGGAGCTAGGATCCCCAAGGGGAAGGTTCCTATCAACTCTATTCTCGCATATGCTGAGCTGAAAGATGTGCCAGATGTCAGAATAACTGACTGAAATACCCTGCAAATAACAAAGTGGCAAAACATTGTCAGAGGGGAAAAGGTTTCCCTGTTTATCTTAAAAAGTAAGGAAAGTCTCCTGAATATAATAAGATCACAAACTATAAGAACTTGAACTTAAACAGTTGTACTTCTTTCAAGTACTTTTGAATGCTTATCCTCTATCATATATTACTAAGATTTCAAGAACTCCATAATATTTTTATCCCCAGTATAAATACTGGGATAATCCCTCCCAAAAACCATGAACCTAAGTTACTTTAATGAAACTCCACCCCTTTTATTAAAATCATAGTTCAATAAGCACTCAATGTACTAGTTAAAAACAGCATCGAAACTAAGTACTTCTTTCTGCTAACACTTTCTGAAACACTACATTGTTTTTAAGAAAAGCAAGCTACATAATTACACTAGTTTCATATCAATATTATTTTGAAAAATTACAACCATCACAACATAGTAACAGGTTAAATTAAGTAGGCTAATAAAGACGAAATACATGTAAACAGAGATTTCTTTTTACATTTAAATAAGCACTGAATGGGTAAAAGTCTAAAACATTAAAATAGTTATTGCTTTTTGAACTTTTCGTGCTGGTCAATTACACATTTAATTGCTTTGTGCTGAAGATCAATGAAGTGACAATTACAACGTATACACAAAAGCTCTAACAATAAGCTGACATGTTTCTGTGGTGATGAACATTTAAACAAGATTTTACCTGGACATCTTGACCTCTCAGAAGGTATGTAAACACCATATTATATACTATGGTTCCACCCATCAGGAAAGCCTGGTAAAAATTTCTACAATTATAGAACATTTAAAATATGTATCAAGCCACTGTTCATTTAACAAAAAGAGTCTCTTAGTAACACTAAGATACGGTTTGCTCAGCATGCCATCAAGACTGCACCAAACAGGCTCAGTCGTTAGGTGTCTGCCTTCGGCTCAGGTCATGATCCCAGGGTCCTGGGATCGAGCCCCACATCGGGCTCCCTGCTCATCGGGAAGCCTGCTTCTCCCTCTCCCACTCCCCCTGCTTGTGTTCCCTCTCTCGCTGTCTCTCTCTCTGTCAAAAAATAAATTTAAAAATCTTAAAAAAAAAAAAAGAAACTGAAGTCACCTATTCTTTGAAGTCTGGTAAAAATATCTTGCAAACTGTCTGGACTTGATTTTTTTTAAATCTAATGACTATAGAACTTTCATTTCTGGCAATATTGAGAATAAGATATCCTTAATTCCCTCTGCCAAAAAATGTCTAAAATGCTAGATCAAATATTTTTAAATCTCCCTGAAATCTTCTCTTTGTCTATTTATTCTGAGCAATACATTGAGTTCGGTACCTCTCACAGTGTTGGCTTTTCCCAATGTCAGGTCATCTTCTGAGTCCCTACTCATCCTTATATTTAAGAGTTTTTGTCCCTCCCAGTTCTCTTTATCACCTCCTGACTCTGGTGATGGTAGAACTAGTAAGTGAATCTAGAAAATAGATCTAGATAGGCAGGATCTGATTCTGAGTGACGTGTCTTGGTAGCTTGTATCCTGGTGGACACTTTTGAGTATTTACCAGACGCTCTACCACCAGAACCCCCATTTTCTATGTCGTCTACAGTATTACTGCTGCTTGCTAACTGCAGCTCCCCTCTGAGTACCCTGATCCTTTCTGTTCCTCACATCCTTTACCAGCAGAGCCAGATGGTTTTAATTTTTGTTAAGACCAGGTCAAACAAAAATGTGAAAAACAGGGCGCCTGGGTGGCTCAGTTGGTTAAGCAACTGCCTTCAGCTCAGGTCATGATCCTGGAGTCCCGGGATCGAGTCCCACATCAGGCTCCCTGCTCTGCGGGGAGTCTGCTTCTCCCTCTGACCCTCTTCCCTCTCGTGCTCTCTCTCTCTCATTCTCTCTCTCTCAAATAAATAATAAAATAAAATCTTTTAAAAAAATGTGAAAAACACAGATATACTTAGGTAACTGGAAATGCTAAAATCAATTTGCTAATAGATGCAAAACTGGATAGTATCCTATGGGACAACATAATTAAATGTTTGGGGTTATCTTTTGTATAGAAAAGGAATCAATTCTATCAGACAGAATCATTTTCATTGCTCTTACTTTCCTACAAGTTAACTCTAATCCTAAAGAGATGTAAAATAGTCAAGTCAATAGAAAGTCAGCCAAAGATACACACCCCTACAAAATCGGATGACCACCACGGTCTACTACACAATGCCTAGGACTCCACTGACAGAACACCCAGGATCTCCTCTGCCCATTTCCAAGTCTTGGACAACTCTTCCTGGCACCAGAAAATTTATGTATGCAAAATAAATTATTAAAATAAAAAGGATATAAACTATATGTACACACTAATTATAATTACACAATACTCCAAACACAAATACTGACAGGTAATCTGGAATGATATAAAGTATAATGACAGATTAATTGGCTTTCTATGAAATTGTCTAAAATTAAAATATTAATGAAAAAGCAACAGAAGTCAAGATACATAGGACAATCAAACAAAATCATCAGCCTCATAAGTATGCTTCATGCAAGCCCAATATGACATAGGAAAAGTAAACATTAAGGATCCTACAATACAGATGCATTCAGGAAGGATGTGTACATTTGTAGAAACCATCTTGGAATCTTGAGGATTTCTGAACATTAGATTGAAAAAGATCTTCTTTGAACAGTAAGGCCACGAGAGGCCAAAACAGTTTACAAAGCTAAAGAGGAAAGGCCAAAAGAAAAGACTGGACCCCCATATTTGCTGACAAAATCAGAGACAATTCAAACAGAGACCACAAAATCTCCCAATCTGGAAAAAGACCCAAGAATGTCCCCAAATTAACAATTAGCAAATTAACACTGTATTCCAGATAAAGGGCCAGTAAAGTTAACAGGTAGAGAGAAAAGAGGAATCAGGGAGATTGGTTCAAGATGATGAATTATCATAGAAGACAGGAAAAATATATAATAATCAATCAATCAATTAATCCGCACCATCCCTAGCAGCGGTAATAATACCAAGCATACAATAAATGGCCAACAGGAATTAACTGAATGAACTATGCTAGAAGACAAGACTGCCATCAGTAGACTAATAATGTTAAGAAATCCCTAAATGATAGAAAGTAGATGGGATCAAATCTATAGAGAAATTATAGTCTTAAAAAAAAGGGGGAAATAAGAAAAGAGCAGTGATTCTAAGAGCTATAAGCTTCTAGTCAAAAAATCCAAAAATTATAGATAAATATAGAAAAGATCAGAACACAATAAAATATTTAAGATAATAGATAAGAGTAATATTCTTATATAAATTGCCTTAGAATTGAATAATACAGAGAAAAATAATTTAGATTCATTCTTTTTAATCACCTCACAAAATTAACTACATAGATTAAAATACTAGATCTTTGTAAAAACTCACAGAAAAGGGTAGCTAAAATAAAAGAGACTACGTTATTCATTCTTGACTTTGAGGGATGATAACACTTAACAAACTAAACCAATATCAAATTACTAAGAAAGAGTATAAGTTTAAAGTGTACAAAAGCTAGGATAAAATGAAACCAGGTTTTATTTAGGCCTGCTTATGTAACATTTATTGTCAGGCCTGAGTTTTCTCACACAATTAATTTAAAGGCAATTAAACAACACATGTCATAGTTAAATAGGACCAGGTCAAAAACATATATGGATTATGAATCTTGAATTATAGTAAATGAACTTTCTAAAACCAACTTTAATTACATATTTATATAAACCATTTTTAACTAAAATTTACTTAAAAGTATTACACATTAGGTTAAAATGACAAAATGATGCATAATGCTTTGAAACAACTTTTATGCTAATTTCTTGTCTTGGGATTTCCCAGCAGTTGTTAAATACTGAACCCCAACTCCTAGGAGGTAAAGGCCTGTGCAGTAACTCTCTACCCAGAACTAAGGCTGACAGTACAGTCTTCCCCTATCAGTGGGCAAAGGGTGTGAGTGTGTGTGTATGTGTCTGTGTGTCTGTGTTAAACAAGGAGGCCCTTTTGCTGAAGGTTTTCAGAGGGGCCTCAGTTCCATCTCCTTGCCTCTATGCGCCTATGATCCTCTGTCACCATATAACCACCTCGCTGTCCTGACCAACGCAGCCAGGGCATCACCTACTCACTATTCATGTTTTTGGTGCCTTTTCAGTTTTGTCTTTGGAGATCTTCTTGCTTTCCTGGAACTTATCTATGCATTTAATCATACAGGGATTTGGTTATACAATTAAATTTTTGACTTGGTTCTATTTAACAATGATAGATGCTATTTAACTTCCTTTAAACTAACTATGTAAGAAAACTCATGAGTTGGGGCGCCTGGGTGGCTCAGTCGTTAAGCATCTGCCTTCGGCTCAGGTCATGATCGCAGGGTTCTGGGATCGAGCCCCGCATCGGGCTCCCTGCTCAGCGGAAAGCCGGCTTCTCCCTCTCCCACTCCCCCTGTTTCTGCTCCCTCTCTCACTGTGTCTCTCTGTCAAACAAATAAGTAAAATCTTTAAAAAAAAATTCATGAGTTGGCATCAAACATCATATAAGCAGACCTAAACAAAGCCTTATGTATAAAATATATAGACTAAATTTTCTCTATGTATTACATCTTACAGTATTTTTTTAAACTCTAACGTCTCAAACTTTTAAAAAACTATTTCTTATAACCTTCATATTTTATTTCTACATATTGAAGTAAGAGAAGATTTCAAGCAGTTATTTGCAAATGTTCCTCAATAAATAACACTCCAGGCCCAAGTTGTCTATTTTTAATACATAAAAAGCCAAATTAGATAAAATTATTATTCAATTTTCTCTGGTTAGCATTAATTTTGAAGCTCCAGGGCCATCTTAATGTGCAGTACAGAATTTTTAATGAGGCCAATACCTTCACCACGACCCGGTGAGGAGTTACTGGGTGGGTCTGCAGAATCATGATTTGTCTCGTTATTAGTTGTGTGTTCTCTATCCACATTGCACTTAAACCTCAGTGCCCCTTAGATTCATGGTATTTAAACAATCATTCATTGTAGCACTAAATGACTAAGAATTTTTAAAAAAGAAAACACACAATGCTCAAAACCACTACTGTGGCTTGTGGGGTTCACCTGAGTGATCAATCAGTGGAGTACTGCAACCATGAGCATGCTCCCTGAATCTCCACTAAAACCTGGCAATCTCACCAAATACACATTCACAAGCTCTCAAGATATTTTCTTTTAAGGAAAAAGTATACATTTATTGATTTTTTAAAAATAGAAATAGTATGAAATCTCTTTTTAGAATTGCACTGCAGTAACCCTTCTCTAATCTTTAGAAGGTTTGAGAATTATTTGATTAGTAAATACTAACACAGGGAAAACACACTCTTCGGAGTCTATTACAAGCTTTGCCATGGACCATGTCCTGGAAGTTTCCCAAGAAACCTGGGCTTCAAGACATTATCTATAAGAAATGTGCAATATAACTTGCCTTGGTTACTTCTCAGATATTTAACAAATCAAATGAAATATATGAAAGCAGTTTAAAAACAATAAAATACAAAGCAAGCATGAACCTTCAATAATACCTGGCTGCAGGGAAAAAAGAGGCTAGTGCCTATTCTATGTGAGAATCAGATTTGGCATAGAAGACATTAGGTTAACAATATTAACACTATTTTCAAAGTTTAACTTTTCATCAATTTCTATCACAAGTAAACACTAGCACCTGTCTTCCTGCCTCTCAGGCACTCCAACCCAGGAGGCATGCTAGTCCTCCACTGACAGGCCAGGCAGAGAAGGAAACTGGGAATGGAGCACTGTGGACAGAGGAAAGCTCCACTGCTGAACACGTGGCCCTTGAAAGGCATGGCCAGGAGAAGGAAGACCTCACACCCTGGCAGGTGGTCAACATCCTGCCAGGCAGGCTACAGTCAGGCTGAGCTCTAGCACAACAAGAGAGCTAGAACTACCAGTCTCACCCAACAGGCAAACACGGTGGTGACTGTGGGGCTCATTCCTAACAGCCAGCTAAAGAACCAGGATGGGGTGGGGGAGATACGGTTTTGTAAACCAAGCCAAGGATGGTAAAGATCCTGTAAAGACTCACTTCATTAGTGAAGAGCCTCATTATAATTTAACCTGGAGGTTCTGGACTAAAAGCCTAAGCTGTACTAAAACAATGCAAACTCTCATGTCTTCATTTGTGTTGAGGTTCTAAAATGATTCTAAAAATAACACACCCTGAAAGATAACCATGCAGGAACCCATAACCAGCCCCCTCCAGAAAGGGGAGCATTGATGCATTTTTAGATCCTTCCTCTGACAAACCTATGGAACCTAAGACCTACTCAGCTTTTATGCTTTATTTTTCCTGTACAAAAGCTTTGTCTGCATTAGGCTAAGTATATATATTTGGGAATACCATGGTAAATAAGAGAAAAAGACACACCTACAAACAATCACAATAGAATTACAATCCCTAACTGCAGGGGGAGGAAGCAGGTCACCACAAAGGAGGCCCACTGGAAAGACTTAAGGAGCACCAGGAGGTAGCACTAAAAGACAGATTCCACTGGGAAGTGAGTAGAGGGCTTCCTGGCAGAACAGCACATGAAGACAGGAGGCCATGAAAGCACCTGGAAAGTCCTGGGCAAGGTGAGGAGCTCAGGGGGATACAGCTTGGGGAATAGGGGAGCCTCCTGAAAAATGTGGCCGAAATGACAGATGGAAGCCAAATTTCCAGAGTTGTAGATATAACGTTACAGATTTTAGACTTCATTTTGTTGGCAGTTAAAAACTATCAAAAGATTTTATGGAGGTTAGTTACACAATATCATTAAGAAAACAATGCTGGAAGGCAGTGTGGAGAGTACATTGTATAGGAAGGAAACTGGAAGCAGAAAAAACAGTAGGACAGTGGTTTAAATAAATCCAAGCAAAAAATGATGAAGCCTGAACTAAGGTAACGGCAAAAAGAAAAGAGGAACATTCAGAACACTTATTCAGAAGTTATTCATAGTAGTGAATCCAGTACTTTTAAGCTATCTAATGCACTAAGTTCTTATTACAAGGTAAGGTACTTTATTACATCTCTTCTAAAAAAAATAAATCAGAAGTATAATTTAATTCTGGGCATTTAAGAAGGAAACAAAAGTCATCATGAGATCAGACAAATCTTTATGATAACTCAAAAAAGCTTTAAAAAATTTTAAGCCCTTCCCACGCCTGTTTTAAAAAAAAAATCCCACGCTTATAATAAAAATTAATACTCATTAATTAATGTGTAAAAAGAAACATTAAATATCAAGTAATCCCAACTAAAATATGAAAGTATACAAGTATTTAAATCTAGCATTCTGAACAACTTCAAATTTCTTCTTTGTGTTCTAAAAAAAAGATAACAGGAAATGTTTTCTAAGAACTGGTCATTTCAGTACTTAATTCTAACGTTTTCTTCTGTTGATATAGCCTTATTTTTTCAGTTTTTGCCTGCTAATCTTATTTTTAATAACTAAAAGAACATACATTCATATATATACTTCTGACAATTCAGTGCTTTAAAATTCAATCATTCTAGAACAGTAAGAACTTGTCTTTTTTAGATAAGAACTTCCTTTGCTTACCAGATGTGCAAACCAGTAAATTTGTAAGTAATGAAACTGCTAATAACTTCAGTTTTTAAAAAAAGTAGGTATATCACAACCTAAAATATTCCCTAATGTCAAAACTATCAGGGGCGCCTAGGTGGCTCAGTCGTTAAGCGTCTGCCTTCGGCTCAGATCACGATCCCAGGGTCCTGGGATCGAGCCCCGCATCGGGCTCCCTGCTCACTGGGAAGCCTGCTTCTTCCTCTCCCTCTCCCACTCCCCCTGCTTGTGTTCCTGCTCTCGCTGTCTCTCTCTCTCTGTCAAATAAATAAAATCTTTAAAAAAAAAAAACTATCAAACAATCCAATCGCCTTTATCTGCTTACGCAACATTTATTTCCCATACAAATGGGCCAAATAAATGGGTTGGTAAAGTAATATACCAAGTTTCAACTATACACTGGCAAACATTTCATAGAGATCAGAAGATTAACACTGTACCATGCTGAATAAATTATTTTATAGACAAATAAATATGTTTAAATGCCAAACAGATTTTAACAGCCCAAACTCCAGCCGTCCTGTGGACCTGGGGGCATGTGCCATAACGTGCCATAACCAGGTAAGCAGCTCTCTAGTCAGCATGAAATTAGACATTAATTTTACTTTCAAATAAAGTTTATTCCAGCCAAGGGTAGATAGTTTTCAAGTCCCCCCCCAAGAAAAGTTTTGGAAAAGAGACTCTAATCGACAATGATTATTTCCATAAAATTGTTTCATGAATGTTGGAAGTAGTAGGGCCAATTTAATTACGAGTATAATTACTTTAAAATCTGAACCTATTTTTTATTTCCTCCATACTAAAACTCTTCATTTAACAAGGAGCCCCAAATTGTGAGACTTTTAGTTAATACTTTAATCATCATATAAAATAAAGTTTGAAGTCTAGTTACCTATTAAACATAATACCTATATTTTTACAACTTATACTGTTACAAGATAAGGCAGTTCCTATTTCAAAAAGTAAATAAATAAAGCTATGTTGACACCACAATAGTATCTACTATGTAGCTTTGCTATCATATGTAAAAAATAATCCTACACAAATCTTCCTGATGTTTCATATCAACTTCCACACAGCCAATACATTTAAGCACCTACTAAGAGTGGCTGCTCTTACTGCATCTCATATGGTAGGTGAGACAAACAAGACCCTCAGCAACTCCACACCGAGATAAGTACTGCCAGCCCATTTTACAGATGCAGACACTAAGAAACATGCCTGAAGTCCCACGTCAGTAAGGAGAAGAGTCAGGATTTAAGTCAGTCTAAATGCCAAAGCTCACAATTTGTCCACTATACTATTATGCAAATAAAGAGAAAATTTGGCCTTAGAGTAGAAATCTCTCATTTTCGGATAGGACAGAAAGATGAAAGTGCTATATATTGGTCCAATTCAACACTCATACCATCTCAAAGTATATGGGTATACCAGTGATAACTTTTAGAAACACAGCTGCTATTTAACAGTAACAGTTACTGTTACTGGAATTATAATTTAGTTCCCTCCAATATGCCATTATACTAAGAACAGTGACAAAATTAAGATCATTTCATGAAGTAAATGATTTTTAGTTCAAAATCTTTATAAACTCAAATAATTTTAAATGAAACAAATGTATTCTTTTCCTCAAAGTAGTACTTTTATACATCTTTCTCTGAGATCCCATATGCCAAGCTTCAATAAATCATTATAACCACGCCTTTTACAGTAGATTAACAATTCCAAAAAGAACCCTGAGCATAACAACACTACCAGAATCAAACGTTTTAAAAATAATCATCTTTATCCATGTTGTTTCTATGGAAAACAGGGAGTGCTCCCAAGTGGGGGAGGGCAGAGGAATTCTATTAATAAATTACTGAATGATTTTTTTTTTCTTGAAGGTGTTGGGAAAATCAAATTAACACATAACAATAGTTAGTGAGATATGACTCCATTTTCTGTAATAAACACCAAGATCAAAACGCACCCAAGGTAAATTTCCTTGCAAGTTCCCCAGCAGGAGTTTTCCTTTTTGTATGTGATTTCCTCTCACCCACAAAAACCAGGCCAAATACGCGCATGTGCCGCTAACACTAAGCAGCACTTCCTTATTCACTCATGTCCAACAATTTATGGATGATCAGTGGCAAAAACGAGCAAAAATAATGAAAGAATGCCATGAAAGCTCCCTGAGACCAAGCTGGACTTCCTACTCATTTCTGTGTCTCTTTCAGATGGAGGCCTGATACAAATTAGCCACTGGGGGGAAAAGTCATCTGGTCATAAAATACAGTACAAGGTCACTTTTATGTAAGTTTGCCAAAAGGGACATAAACCAGGACAATTTCACACTGTGACACAGGATAGAAACATATTCAAACAATCTCTGTTCCTCCTCCATTGTGCTGTCACAGTGCTCAGCTTTATAGGCCTTCCCAGCACCGGGACCGGGCTCTTCGCTTCCACCTGGTCAGTCTAATTAATTAAGAAAGGAAGTTACCTCAAATTCTGTACTTTTTGCTTTTATTATCAAGCACTTCGTTTGAAGTTATAGGAGTTAACCTCTTAATCCTACAGACCGTGTGCTATGTTCTGGACATTTGGGGATGTCTGGATATAGCTGGATAATTGGTCAGGATGTTGCTGTCGCTTATGTTAAATTTTATGCCAAGGCTTCAAATCAAAGATAGGCACTAAGGTGAGGCACAATATAAAGTTACTCCCAGAAACATCTTTGGTTTGCGAATTAATCTGTCACTGATTATATTTTTTTCACTTTCATTAAATTGTTGAATTTTTACTTCGTAACATCTGAACTCAAAGTAAGATGTTAAAATATAATATGAAATAAATATATTCCTAATCCTTATTTCAACCCTGGCCGGAGGTTAGAGCCTCAGAGTTCACGATGCAATCAGCAAACATCTTCTGACATCATCCCACAGAATCCAGAGGCCTCCCCGAGGCAGAATGGGAAGAGAAAACCACACAGCTGATCTGAGGTGTGACAGGAACAGCAGTGCTGTCGGCCCCAATACCCTCGTACTCTGGTATATGACTGAGTGACCAAGACAAAAACTGCAGAGAAAGGATCTCTACCACAACACACAACACTCAGCAGATGCAACCGTTTTTATCAGAACTGAAACAAACATTAAGATGCAAGCATGGGATCAGGTTCAAACACATATGAACAAATATAATGCTTGACACAATACATAAAGGTGACTAATAATATAAATTTGATAAACATTTAAGTGCTAATAATAAGTTAGAGTTCTAAGATAAAAGTTACCTTCTTACTAAAAAAATGTTTTGCTTTATCCAAAGCATTTACATTCTCCTACCCTTGAGAATATAAAGAATGGGAATAGTGAGGAGATGGTCCTAATAAAATAGAAACATGCACCATGGTAAGGAGAGAGAAGAAAGGCTTATTTAAGGCCCTTAAAAGGGCATGGTCAACCCCCCAGGCCTAAAATGTCCTGTTTGAATTAACATAGTGGTTTAATTAAAAACTAAGTAGAGAATTCTGCTTAATTTGATTTTCAATTCAAGCTCTGCATCCGCCCGTGGCCAGTGGCCAATTTCCGCGTCTCGGCACAATATGCAAGGGGCTGTTTTAAAATCGATTGCCCAGGGGAATCAATGGGAGTATGGTGGAGCCATATGCCATTTAGGGACTCCACCAGACTTAGACATAGTAAAACAGCACCAGGAGGGTGGCCAAAGGAATAAAAAAGAAGTTTAACTTAACCATATTTCAAGTTTGTCATTACTCAAATCATTGTGCGGAATCTACCAATTAGAAGTGTTTTCTAAGCCCTCTTCAATATCCCTTCAGACTAGATGTGTCTAATGCCAATGAGCAAAAAGCTTTAAAGGATATACACAAAGGAATATCCTTGCTAGCCAGCTGTGTTAAAAGTCAATGTCTGTGATACATTCGCTTCAGTGAGGCAGCAGTACAAGTCTGGGATACAGTCTACAACACCGTATAAAGAACTACAGATCTTAACAAACACGATGTAAAACCTGCACAAGTCAACTCCTAGGATCGTGTATTAGAGAAAGGCCTAACAATGAAAGGCTCAAACATAGTTTACACATTTAAGACTTAACCATGCAATGCTAATAACCCTTGCAACTTTCACGTAATTGATTTTAAAACTGAAAAATATGAATATTTAAAATAATATGTCACAATTACCTCAATTTTAAAGCTTTCCAAACAATTCTAATAGGGTCTAGAATGCACCTTATCTTCAAGCAGGTTTGATTTTGCTTCAGTCCATGTCATTTCAAAATGGGAAAAATAATTTGTAACCTTAAAATTGCCCAAGATAATATGTGAATAATTAAGAACTGACTGTACTGTACTCCGTTGCTTTCTGATGGCCCTACAGAACACTTACTGGTGAAATGCATTAAGCTCTAGAATGACAGCACTAATAGCTACCATACCCTGGGCTGTGTGTTCTACATGAATAATCTCCTCTCATTTAATCCTTAAATAATACAGTAAGGTAACAATCATTACTATACTCATTTTACAGAAAGAGAACGTGAGGTCCAGATGAAAAAACCAGCCCAGGCTGTGAGACTCAAAGGGCAGATTTCCTCACCTGAGCACCCTCACCCTCCATCTCTCTGCCACAGGCCCCTCAGTGCAAAAAGAGCAGAATCATTCTGCCTCTTCTGCCTCCAGGCTACAGCCCCATTTTCCCTTCTCTCCTCTAAGAGTTTTAAAGACCAAGTTCTTTCATTTGGTTCCTACAACGCCCAATCATTGTCCAGAGATGCAAGTTGGACAAATGGTAACCAACCATCCTGAGCTCTGTCTCCTTGCCCTCCTTTAGATCCTTCGCTGAGTTGGGGAATCACCTGGACTGGTCATGTCGACTGTACCCTACAGTCATCCAACACATCAGTCCCCTCTGAGATCACGAAATGGGGCTGGTGATGTTGAGGGATTCTGAGGAGACTAACAAAGATGTGCTTACAAAAGAATAGTCTTTTAAGTGCGTATAGAGAGACTAGACGTAAAAAACTTAGAGGAAAGAATGCTCTACAGTGGTAGGTATGAAATATCTTCAAGTACCTTCTTGTGTCCTTCCTCAAGCTGCTTCTCCCCTTGGACCTTAGTTTACAAGGGGGAACAAGAGAACAGTGACATGTCACTGGGGTTTTTGTCAGTCTTTTTTTTATTCTAGAGATGGTAATTCTACTCCAATAAATGTAGCCAAGTCCCTCTTCTAGTTGGTTAGTTCACAACAAGGGAGGAAGACAATTTGGAGACAAGAGGTCTGTCCACATTACACACTGTTTTTTAAAATAACCTATTTAACTAAAAACTAGAATTTTATAAAGAGTATAAATTAGGTAGAGAAGCGTATACTACCAAATATGAAATTACACTTAACACTGAGCTTTACCAATTGTTTTTGTACTTGGCAAGATTACACACAAGGCAGAGATAGGACAAAAGAACAATCTGCATATTTAACGCAAACATCAGCACAACAATGTTGGGGACCTATGCTGCAATGCTGTTTAGCAGGACAAGGTGCGTGACCGATTCAGTATGGTGGTGTCTCCACATGTACTCCTTCCCTTAGTGACATATGTTTAAACTCTGACATGTGCATTTATCTCCATACTCAAATAAAACAGTAGATGCAAAAATCTTTTTCAAAATTCTGTTGCCAACCCCATTATCTATAGATAATGGAGCACAAAATCCAAACTAACTGGCAGAGGATTCAAGGCCTCCAGGATGTGACCCCAACAAGATTCCACGCACCCTGATCTCTCACCAATTCTCCGTTCTGTAGCTAAGGGTCAGCCATTCCCCCAATCCAGTCAGAACCCGTGCCTTCCCCCAATTCCCTAGGCAAATCAAGCTCTTCACTCCGCAGTGCCCCCCACCGCAGCGGTGTGAAAGTCCATCACACTGCGTCCTGGCAGACTGCACCTCTTCTTTCTCCTTCCGCCTACCCCTGGGAGGCAGAAGCCCTGACTTCATTTCTGTCCCCAGCAAGGTCCTACAGTAGCATAATAATTACTTTCTAGTAGGTGCTTAGTAAAACTCTGTTGAATGAATGAATATCCATCAAAAGCTTTGGCTCTAAAATTATACAGAAATCGCTTTCTCAAGTGTCTCCTATGCCCTCACTTCTTCTTGATGTTCTTTCCATTCCATTCTTCTAGAAACTCTGTCTTCTGGCTCCCAGAAAACCACACTTCTCTTGCTCCCCTGCCTTCTGGCAGGACCTGCTCAGCAGTCCCCTCCGCTTCCTCCCCCCGCAGCAGGCCGTGTAGCCCTCTTCTCTGCTCCAGCCTCACTTGTCCTCGGCCACCTCATCCCCTTGGGCGGCCTCAGTACACTCCACAGTGTTGACGTGTGAAGATCACAACCACTTTGGGGTGGTTAAAAGTGACCCTAGGTTTTAGTACCAGTTCTGGAATTGTACATATATGGCCCTTAGACAATTTAATAATACTTAATATATTTGGACCTCAGTTTTCTCCTTACAAAAGGAAGGTTTGTATTGAATCCCATTCAGCAAAACTCCTATAATTTCTTCAAGAAGTCATAAACACTCAAAGAGCTTTTTAAACTGAAACTACACAATTCTTTCACATTATACAGATGACTTAAATAATTCAAATACATCATGATAAAAAACAATTCCAATATACCAAAGCCAGTTTTCTCAATGTCAGGGTTGACTACCAAATACAACCATCCATTCTGATCTCAGCACATTTACTATATATGAAATCAACGCTGAGTTTTTCAGCTTCAAACTATTCAAGTATGGAATAATATCTAGAAAGCAAAAAGGTGCATCCACTAAAACAATACTTTATCACCTCTGTGACTCTTTCCCAGCATCCTTCAACACACAGACCTAAAAAGTGCTGCACTTAAGGTTTAAAATCAGAAGACTTATCAAAATGTGAAACTAAACAATTTCATTCCTAAGTACCTACAAAAAGTTATATGAAATAAAAAGTCATATAAATTCACAGTTTATGGCTTCCCTTGCCAAATTTATGGAACTGGCATTATAGTATTATTCAACAATAACATACATAGGCATACTTTCACTTCATGTATCACAATATGAATAGAACTAACAACTAAAAAGGTGTAATGTGTCTATAAATAAACTGTAACCTAGAACTCATTTTTGCCAAAAAGTATTAACTACTTAAATCTTTGCATTATATTCCAAATGTTTATAGCAAAGACCTCCACAAGCTATAAACAGAAACATTGTTCATTTCACTTTAAAATGTTATATTCAAAGACAGATGAAGTTATTACTACTGATACAGTCTGGACTGATTGTTTAAGATGCCCTTGCAAAGTCTCCTGTTTTGCTCACTTCTAACCTCCCACATTCACTAAGATCAGTAACTCACAGTATCTTGAGAATTTGACTATCTCCAGGGCATGTTTGATTTTATAAAATGCTACTCTTCTGAAAATACTAGATATAAAATAACTTTTACATCAAGATATGTTTTACTATTTTGAGAATTTCACGTCATGCTTTAAACTAAATGCGAGAGAGCCTAGGAAAGGAAGAATGGCTATTTTATCAGCTTTATTCTCTACAAACATTCCACCAAGTAAACATTCAAAGGCCAAAAGATGACTTCCTCCCTGTGGGCACACAAAATCATTCAATATGCACTATTATTAATAGTATTGTCAACATGATTAATATTAATAAGATGTTATTATTACTAATTAAACTTTTGTATTTCAAATGGTGGCTCAAGCCTGCTTTTACTAGTTCAACATGAATGACGTATACTTCTTAATTTGACAAGTTTAATTCCAAAATATGATTCCCTTACCTTTTTCAGGCCAGCAAAACCTTCTGATTCCAGAAAGAAAAAGGCAAAGGGCATCAACACAAATAAACAAAGGTTGGAAAAGAGAGGAGCAAGATTCCACAAGCCTATAAGGAGATAGCAAAAAAAAGAATAAAGATTAGAGACAGGCCTTGTAAAAAAAAAT
The DNA here is from genome assembly GCF_037043125.1 of Eumetopias jubatus. Lineage (NCBI taxonomy): Eukaryota > Metazoa > Chordata > Mammalia > Carnivora > Otariidae > Eumetopias > Eumetopias jubatus. Next base: position 186,312 of record NW_028274905.1, on the reverse strand, counting down.
TACTATGCTAAATTATGGTATTAGTCGAAGATCTATACTTTTTACTAATAAAAATAAACATAAACTTGAGGACAGTGGACTAACGAATCACCTAAACTTAGAAATGAGAAAATAATTACACATCCAAATTTCTGTAACTTTGTAACTTGTAACCTATTAGGAAAAGCCAATATAGAAACTAGAAATATTTTTCCTCATGTCCTAAAACAAATTCACTAAAGATATGACAAATGCAGAGATCCAAAGACACAGTCTCTTTAGACATACTGGCAACTGAATATTTAAATTAGATCCACTAGCATTTACTGAGCACTTAATAAATGCCAGATACTCTACTAGACATTGTACATGCATAATATCATTAACTTAAGCCTAGTAAAAACACTAAGGGTAATAATTAGCATCTATTGAGCCCTTCTGTGCCAAGCACTATTCTGAGTGATTTACCAATATTATACAAACTCACATACTCTTCATAGGAATCCCCCAACAAGACAGAGGAACAGGCTGGTTATATAACTTAGCCAAGGTTGCAGAGCCAGTGGCAGAACTAACTCCTGGGATTTTTAAAAACCACTATATCATAGAAGTTTAAGTAAGCAATTCTAAGTGGGAAGGAAAATGTAAGAGAGGCAGGCAAATTCATATTACCTTTTCCCTTTTTGACACATTCTGTACTCTTGTAAAACCACAATAAAAAGGTACTAAGGTATAAAAATAGATTTAGAAAAAGAAGACTAAGTCTGTCTTTGGGATTATGTTTGGCCAAACATCTTATACCTTTTATAGGTATAACACTCAAATTTAAAACAATTTTCAAAATAATGCCTACTTTTTTTTTAGATTTTTATTTATTTGAGAGAGAATGAGAGAGAGAGAGAGAGAGAGAGAACATGAGAGGGGGGAGGATCAGAGGGAGAAGTACACTTCCCACTGAGCAGGGAGCCCAACGTGGGACTCAATCCCAGGACTCCAGGACCATGACCTGAGCTGAAGGCAGTCGCTTAACCAACTGAGCCACCCAGGCGTGCCAAAATAATGCCTATAATACTTATAAAATCAAAAGTTAAAGATAAAATTATGCTAAGCATAAATTCAATCTATCACATGCACTTATCATTCAGTGCTTTGGAAAATGGGAAACCAACGTTCTTTCAACACCCTTATTTAGAAGGCACCGTTCCAAGCACAGGAGACACAGGAACAAACAAAACACAAAACCTTTGTTTTCACCAAAATATGGTATGAGGAATCTTTTCAGTTTTAGCCATTCTAACAAGTATAAAGTGGTATCTCCTTACTGTTTTAATTTACATTTCCCTAATCAATAAAGAATAACATGAACATCTTCATTAACTTATCTGCCACCCATGTATATCTTCTTTGGTGAAGAGTCTCTTCAAGTCTGTTGCCCATTGTTTCATTAGATTGTTTACTTATTGTTGAGTCTGTCAAGTTCTTTATATATGCTGAATACAAGTCCTTTATCAGGTATATAATTTGCAGATATTTTCTCCCCATCTGTAGATTGTCTTTTCATTTTTTTAACAAGTATCTTTCAAAGAACAAAATTTCTTCATTTTGACAAAGTCCAATTTACCAATTTTTTCTTTTACAGACCATCTTACCCAAGAAATTATATGGTCTAGCCCAGTAACACTAAGACTTTCTCCTATGGTTCCTTCTACAAGGGTTACAGTTTTAAGATTTACATTTAGATCTATGATCCCTCTGAGTCACTTTTGTATATGGTGCCAGGTATGGACTGAAGTTCATTTTTTTCCCTATGATTATCCAATTGCTCCAACACCATTTGTAGAAAAGAATACCCTTTTTCCACCAAATTGCCTTTGCACCTTCTTTGAAAGTAAATTGACAATATATGTGTAGATATATTCCTGGATCCTCTATTCCATCGAGTCGATCTATTTATCTTTATGCCAATACCACACCATCAATGATTACTATGGCCTGAATATAGTCTTCGAGTTGGGTAGTAAGTCCTCCAATTTTGTTCTCTCTCAAAGTTGTTTTGACTATTCTAAGTCCTTTGAAGTCCTATCTGAATTTCAGATCAGCTTTTAAATTTCTACAAAAAAAAAAAAAAGCCTGCTGGGATTTTGAATGAGGTTGCATTTAATTGGGAGACCCATCTGGGGAAAACTGACATCTTAACATTGTCTTCTTATCCATGAACATGGTATATCTCTCCATTTATTGTGGCATTCTTTAATTTTTGTCAGCAGTGTTTTATAGTTTATGGTATATAGGTCCCACACATCCCTAAGTATATCAGGTTTCTGATGCTACTGTACACAAGTGGGCTTGTTTTTTTTAATCAATATCCAATTATTCATTGCGAGAATATAGAAATGCAATTGAGTTTTGTATATTTATCGTGTATCCTGCAACCCTGCAAATTCATTTATTGGTTCTAATAGCTTTTTAAGAACAGATTCCATCACAATTTCTATATAGACAACCCTATCATCTGTTAATAGAAACAGTTTCACTTTTTCCTTTCCAACCTCAATGTCCTTTACTTTCTAAAAATCACCAGAACAATGTTGAATAGAAGTGGTGAGAGGGGACATCCCTGCCTTATTTCTATTCACAGGGAAAAGAGCATTCAGTCTTTATTAAGGATGATGTTATCTGTAGGGTTTTTACAGATGCTCTTTATTAGGATGAAGAAATTCCTTTTCATGCCTAGTTTGCTGATTTTATCAAGAATGGATGTTGAGGGTGCCTGGGTGCCTCTGTCGTTAAGCGTCTGCCTTCGGCTTAGGTCATGATCCCGGGATCCTGGGATAGAGTCCTGCATCGGGCTCCCTGCTCTGCAGGAGACCTGCTTCTCCCTCTCCCACTCGCCCTGCTTGTGTTCCTGCTCTTGCTATGTCTCTGTCAAATAAATAAATAAAATCTTTAAAAAAAAAAAAAGAATGAATGTTGAATTTTTTTCCTGCTTTTTCTGCATGTATTGTGGTGACTTTTCTTTTTTAGGGTTTGAATATAGTAATTACATTCATTGATTTTTCAAAAGTCATACTGTATTATCCTTTTTATATATTGCTGTATTTGATTTGCTAAATTTTGTTTAGAATTTATGCATATATGTTCATGAGGGATATTAGTCTGTAATTTTCTTTTCATGTAATGTCTGTCTGGTTCTGGAATCAGGGTAATGCTAGGCACCATGAATTAGGAAGTGTTCCTTCATTTCTAATTTTCTAAAAGAGTCTGTGTAGAACTGGTATTGCTTCGTCCTTAAATATTTGATAGAATTGACAGTGAAGTCTTCTTGGCCTACAGTTTTATTTGTGAGAACATTTGTAACATTTTTACAATGTCTGAGAGACTTTAGTAGTTTTTGCCTTCCAAATTTTTCCATTTCTCTAAGGTGTTGTATTGGCATAAAGGTTTTCACAATGTGCACTAATTATCCTTTTAATACCTGTAGAATCCACATGTATCATATGACCTCACTGATATGAGGAATTCTTAATCTCAGGAAACAAACTGAGGGTTGCTGGAGTAGTGGGGGGGTGGGAGGGATGGGGTGGCTGGGTGATAGACATTGGGGAGGGTATGTGCTATGGTGAGCACTGTGAATTGTATAAGACTGTTGAATCACAGACCTGTACCCCTGAAACAAATAATACATTTTATGTTTTAAAAAAAAGAAGATAGTAGGAAGGGAGAAATGAAGGGGGGGAAATAGGTGGGAGAGACGAACCATGAGAGACTATGGACTCTGAGAAAGAAACTGAGGGTTCTAGAGGGGAGAGGGGTGGGGGGATGGGTTAGCCTGGTGATGGGTATTAAAGAGGGCATGTACTGAATGGAGCACTGGGTGTTAAACGCACACAATGAATCATGGAACACTACATCAAAAACTAATGATGTAATGTATGGTGATTAACATAATATAATAATAAAAAAATACCTGTAGAATCCATAGTGATGTCATCTATTTCATTCCTGATATTGGTAATTGGTGTCTTCTCTTTTTTTTGCTAATCAACCTTGCTGCAGCTTTATCAATTTTATCGATCTCACTTTCTCTGTATTTTCTGTTTTCTATTTCACTGATTTCTCCCCTTATCCTTTTATTTCCAATTTTCCTTTTTTTTTTAAGACTTATTTATTTATTTGAGAGAGCGAGAATGAGAAAGAGAGAGAGTACATGAGAGGGGGAGGGTTAGAGGGAGAAGCAGGCTCCTCACTGAGCAGGGAGCCCGATGCGGGACTCGATCCCGGGACTCCAGGATCATGACCTGAGCCGAAGGCAGCCACTTAACCAACTGAACCACCCAGGCGCCCTCCAATTTTCTTAATTCGGTATTCATTTGTTCCCCTCTTCCTGTTTTCTTAAGGTGGAAATTGTGGGCACTGATTTGAGACCTTTTTTCTTTTCTAAAATAGACATTTTAGTGCTATAAATTTTCAAATGTTTTGTTTTCATTTAGTTCAAAGAACTTCCAAACTTCCCTTCTAATTTCTTCTTTGACCTATTATTTAGTTACCAAATAATTGAGTGATTTTCTAAATATGTTCCTTTTACTGGTTTCCCATTTAATTTCATTAGAGAACCTATCTTGTATGACTTAAATTCTTCTAAAAGTACTGAGATTTATTTTATGGCACAGAATATGGTCTCTCTTGGTAAATGTGCCTACTGTACTAAAAGAATGTATATTCTACAACTGTTGGGCAGAGTGGTCTATAAATGCAAATTAGGCCAAATTAGTTAAGAATGTTATTCAAATCTTCTGTGTTGTCTTCTTAATTTGTTCTATCAATTATTAAAAAGAAGATATTGATAAATCTGAATAGAACTGTGATTTTGACCATTAATCCTTTCATTTCTATTAAGTTTTTGCTTTATGTATTTAATAGCTACTTATTAGGTAGATACATGTTTATTATGTTTTGATGAATTTCGTCATTATGAAATGATCTTATTTATGCCTGGCAAAATCTATACCCTTTTCTAATAATAATAATATACCTACTCCAGCTTTCTTTTTATTAGAATTAGCATGGTATACCTTTTTTCTTCTATTGCTCTAAACCTATTTGCGTCTGTATATTTAAAATGGGTTTACTGTAGGCAGCATATACTTGAGTCCTTCCTTTTTATTCAGTCTGATAATCTCTGCCTTTTTTTTTTAAGTTTATTTATTGGTTTATTTTTAAGTAATGTCTACACCCAACGTGGGGCTCGAACTCACAACCCCAAGATCAAGAGTTACATGCTCTTCCGACTGACCCAACCAGGTGTCCCCAATCTCTGTCTTTTAATTGGAATGTTTAGACCACTAATGTTTACTGATATGGTCAGGTTTAAGTCTATTGATTTGCTCTTTGTTTTCTATTTGTCCCATTTATCTTCCCTTTTTCTTCTTTTTCTGTGCTCCTTTGGATTAATTTTTATGATTCCATTTTATTTCTTACAGTTGCTTATTGACTGTATCTCCTTGTTGAGCTATTTTACGGTTATCTGCAGGTTTATCACATACACCCTAACTCATCACAATCTGCTTTCAAGTGATCTAATACTTCATGTACAGCATAATAACCTTCCAATAGTATATTTCCATTTCTTTCCTTCTGCCTCTGTGCTATTGTTGTCATGAATTTTGCCTGTATATACTATAAAATCACAATACATTGTTACTACTTTTTAAGCAGCCAATTATCTTTTTATTTTTTTTAAAGATTTTATTTATTCGAGAGAAAGAATGAGAGATAGAGAGCATGAAAGGGAAGAGGGTCAGAGGGAGAGGCAGACTCCCTGCTGAGCAGGGAGCCCGATGTGGGACTCGATCCCGGGACTCCAGGATCATGACATGAGCCGAAGGCAGTCGCTCAACCAACTGAGCCACCCAGGCGCCCCTCTTTTTATTTTTTTAAAGATTTTATTTATTTATTTGAGAGAGCACAACCGGGGGGGAGGGAGAGGCAGGCTCCCCACTAAGCAGGGAGCCCGATGCAGGGGCTCAATCCCAGGACCCTGGCATCGTGACCTGAGCCGAAGTCAGATGCTAACCAACTGAACCACCCAGGTGCCCCCAATTATCTTTTTAAAAGACATATAATAAAAACTTTTATATTTTGCCACAAAATTCAGCCAATAACCTGAATGAGCCTGGAAGCAAATTCTTACCAAGAGCCTTTAATAAGGAATGCAACCTCATGAAAACGTTGTCTACCAATTCTGAATCTGTGTCAATTGTAAGTCAGTTTTGACTTATTTTTCTCTTTGTTATGAGTTTTCCTTTCCTGCTTTGTACTCAGTTGTAGACTCAAGGTAGGCAGAGTGAACCTCCAAAGATGTCCGTATCTTAATCCCTGGAATCTGTGAATATGTTACATTACATGGTATATTAGTTTTCTAGGGCTGCTCTAACAAAGTACCACAAACTGGATGGCTTCCAACAACAGAAATTTGTTCTTTCACAGTTCTGGAGGCTGTAAGTCCAAAATCAAGGTATCAGTAGGGCCATATCCCTTCTGAAGGCTCTAGACAAGAATCCTTCCTTATCTCTGGTAGAGACAAGGTAGCTGCATTCCTAGTTCTTATAGAAGTATCTCTCCAAATCTACTTGTCTTCACATGGCCTTTTTCAGGTGTGTCTGTGTCTCTGTTTTATCTTCTTATAAGGATACTAGTAATTAAATTAGGGCCCACCCTAACCCAGTGTGACCTTATCTTAACTAATTACAACTTCAAAGACATTATTTCCAAATAAGGCCACATTCTGAGGTTCTAGGTGGACCTGGTGGGGGAAAGAAGGGTGGGCAGGAAAGAGGACCATTATTCAATCCAGTATACATGCCAAAAAGACTGCAGGTATAATTATTAAGGCTATAGACCTTAATATAGGGAGACAGATCATCTTAGATTAGCCAGGTGGGTGAAACCTACCCAATGAACCTTTAAAAGCAGAGAACTTTCTCCAGCTGAAGTCAGAGAGAAGGAGTAGAAGGGTAAATCAGGGAGGAACTCAAGCCACTTTTTCTGGAGGGGGTCACATGAAAAACATAAAAGGTGGGCAGCCTCTAGGGCAAAGACCAGCACCTGGCAAGGAAATGGAGGACTTCAGTCTTACAACCACAAAGAACCAAATTCAGCCAATAACCTGAATGAGCCCGGAAGCAAATTCTTCCCCAGAGCCTCCAATAAGGAATGCAACCTCACGAAAACCTTCATTTCAGCTTCCCCCGACAAAAGAACATCCATTTCATAAGATCTTACAAAGAGAAATGTTTAAACTGAGATTATGATAGTCCCTTAATTCTATTCATCTGTAAAACAAGATGTTTCTCTGTGCAACTCTCACCTGTCTAGTACTCTGCCCAGAACCTCCAGCCACCTGCCCCCCAACTATAGCCTGCACCCCCATTCTCTCGGCAGCACCCTCCAGCAGTTGAATGTATTTATTTATATGCTGAATTGCTATTCTTCAGTGCCTAGGTTTTCTTGAAAACTTAGTTGTTTTAGGTGACAGGGTATATACAGTCTCTCTTACTTCATCTTGGCCAGACTATATGTAGCTTTTAAACTTGAATGCTGATTTTAATTTTTCTTACTTCATACCTGAGCCTTAGTTTTTGATAAAACAATAAACACAGGGAATGTTCTGGGCATAAAATACCATAGCAGATCACTCATTCTTTACTCACTGTCCTCATGGATTTGTTAATCTTTAAAAAGCTGTTTTTAACGGGTAGTTACCCACTGTTTGAAGTGGACTTCCCAAATACTTATTGAGGTCCTTGACCCTTTTTTAAATTGTTTCAACACACAACTCAATAAAGCCTAAGCCTCAACTCCTATGTCTTAGACAAAATTGTTCCCTATTACCCTATTGTAAAATATCCATTCTCTTTACTCTCTTGCCCTAAATTCCTAAAATATAACTGCTCCAGTACACATTCTATAGTGGGCCTCTAGGATAGTTCACAAAACCATCATGCTTATTCTTTTTTCTCCCTTTTCTATACCCTGCCCATTATATTCTTTGATACATTTAGAAAGTGCACTCTAATCAAATAGGATAGTATCTTAGGGGCGCCTGGGTGGCTCAGTCAGTAAGCATCTGCCTTCAGCTCAGGTCATGATCCCAGGGTCCTCGGATCGAGTCCCGCATCGCATCGGGCTCTCTGCTCAGCAGGGAGTCTGCTTCTCCCTCTGCCTGCCACTCCCCCTGCTTGTCTCTCTCTCTCTCTCTCTCTCTCGCTGTCAATAAATAAATAAAATCTTTTTTAAAAAAACATAGTGTCCTAAAAACATATTAAACATAATGAAATCATTGCAAAGCCTCACTTTGTTAAGCTCCTATTATACTATTCAATACCTGCTACTTTCAATTTACACTCTGAAAGGAAAAAAAAAAATCACTTAGGAAAAAAAGTACCAGTTTTATATCTTCTCAAAGAATTGTGTTAAATTAAAAGGACCTCTCTTCCTGTTTCTACTGGTCTAAATAAAGATCTCTTTAACAAAATACTTAAGCACGGTAGACATACATTTGTAAGATTCTGAAATTAAGATTTATTCAAAATAAGCAAAAGTGTACTTTTAATGCACCAAGAATAACAAGTAAACACAGAATTTTGGAGCAGAAGAGAACTTTGAGATCCCTTGTTTAATTCACTCAGAAACCAAATTCTTTTTTAAAAATTTTTAAAAGTGGTTAAATAAATGCCACACAAATTCCAAAACTTACAAATAATGGACAAAGGATTAGATCCAAGATCTCTTGCTCTTTCTACACTACTGTATGGATCTCACACTTACCATTCTGGATGAAAAAAGCACAATATTTTGAATTTTGTTAATATTATCTGCTGAAAAAAGCAATCAGTTTAATAAGATTTTACTAAAGGAAATGTTTAAACTGAGAATATGACAGCTTATTAATTCTATCCATCGGTGTAAAACAAAATTAGTGGAGCTTCTGATCAGTTTGAAAGACACTGAAACAGAATTCAGCACTCGTTTGAAAGACACTGAAACAGAATTCAGCACTTCTACATGTAGCACTTCTACATTATATGTGAGCACATGTACACCCAAGCCTCTGAAAACATCAAATACAGAAAGGTTTTAACAAATCCAACTCTGATAAAACACTGACTGTACTATATGTACTCTGTGTGCTATAATGTCCTCTAACAAAACAAGGCATTCACACTATTCATGATTTAAAAAGCCTAAAAGTCCTGAGGCCAGATGTCTGAGTAAGTGGCACTTTATGTCTGACTAGCCTAAGATTGCATCTATCAGCTATATATGAGCTGGAAGAGGAACTTCAACTCTGTGTCCTCATAAAATAGGCTACAACTTAACTCATAGGGCTCTCATAAAGAAGAGAAATAACATACCAAATACTAAACAAATGTCAGTGCCTCCCGCCAGCCATCTCAAAATAATGTAAATGTTCCAAACAACTGAAAAATTCTAATGCACACCAGCTTTGACCTGATAAAGACAAGACAGTGATTTACAGCTAAAATCAGCTCTCAACCTTTCCCTAAAGAATTATTCTCATTAGGGGCTTCCTGGGTGGCTCAGTCAGTTAAGCATCTGCCTTCAGCTCTGGTCATGATCCTGGGGTCCTGGGATGGAGCCCCGAGTCTCTTCGAGTCTCTTCGGGCTCCCTGCTCAGCAGGGAGTCTGCTTCTCCCTCTCTCTCTGCCAATCCCCCAGCTCATGGTCTCTCACACTTGCTCTCTCAAATAAAATCTTTTAAAAATTTTTTTAAAAAGCATGATTCTCATTAATTATACCCCAAAAAGCTTACAAAACAAAAACCTGTATACACACATTAAAAATATATAAAAACAGGGGTGCCTGGGTGGCTCAGTCATTAAGTGTCTGCCTTCGGCTCAGGTCATGATCCCAAGGTCCTGGGATGTAGCCCCGCATCGGGCTCCCTGCTCAGCGGGGAGTCTGCTTCCCCTCTCACACTCCCCCTGCTTGTCTTCCCTCTCTCGCTGTCTCTCTCTTCATCACATATATAAATAAAATCTTTAAATATATATATATAAACATATATATATATAAACAACGACCAAAAACAGAAACAGAAAATAAGCTGCAAAGAAATACACCAAATTACTAACAATGTGAATGTACTAAAATTATGGATGATTTGCTTCCTACTTTTCTACATATTATTAGTTTTCTATAAGGAGCAAATAAAGACCCTTAAAAAAAATGAAATATATTTAAACCTTGTTGTGAAACTCACAATTCTCCAAATCCCTGTTAGGTAATCTCCCAACAAAATGCTGGGCTTCCCGTCAGCCATGCCATTCACTCTATTTACCAGCCTCACTGACAACACAGTTCAAATCCAAGCTTCAGCCAAGTCACAGATTACCACTTAGGAGGGAGCTCAAAGCTTGCTCTCAAATAGTTGCCACCATGAATATAAACCCCTGAATGCTTAAAATCCACTATACTTTTATAATAAGGGGTAAAACTTTATTAGTTTTTGTAATTTGAAACAACATTCGTAGCACAGAAAGGAACTTTTTTATTGTTACTGAACTATAAATACACGTACTCCCAGAATTCATCCTTCTGATCATATATGTCTCCTTTCATGCAGGGAAAACTACAAATTGTTCTCTGAAAATCAAAAGTTAAGAAATAAAACGCTGGGGGCGCCTGGGTGGCTCAGTCGTTGAGCATCTGCCTTCGGCTCAGGTCATGATCCCAGGGTCCTGGGATCAAGCCCCGCATCGGGCTCCCTGCTCTGCGGGAAGCCTGCTTCTCCCTCTCCCACTCCCCCTGCTTGTGTTCCCTCTCTCGCTGTGTCTCTCTCTGTCAAATAAATAAATAAAATCTTGACAAAAAGAAAAAAGAAATAAAACTCTGCCTTGGGCAAAAGCTCACAAATCAGAAAAAGTATCTGCTCTGACTAACCTACACACTTAAAATGAAGATAATTAAGAAAAGCTAAATAAAGAAATCTGTATCAACAGATATCAACAAGCAGCAATGTCTGCAGAACAAGTGGAGAAAATGATGAGTATGATCACAAAGATTCTGAATACCAACTCATTTAGTTTGACAGGAAATTAGATGCCTACATTTTTACATACTGAACTTTATATATAAGTAATATATGTGTGTACATATGTATATGCGATATATGTGTGCATATATAATACATAAGTGTGTGTGTATATATATACATATATCATTTAAATTTTTTTTTATTTTCCCCCAATTGCCCCTTTTCCAGGAGACTCAACATTACTACTAATGGTTTTGACAACCACAATTGTAGAAAGGGATATGTGATACAGAACCTCCACTGTATTTATTTTTGCAAGAAATATTCACTTAACACAAAGAATTTGAGAGCTGAGGTCTTAACAGAATAATCATCTACACAAATAACCAGTTTTTATTCAAAGTCTAAATAATTAAATGCAAAGAATTAAGTTTATTTACCAGAGTAAGTAAATGTGAAAGTTTCAGGCTTAGCTTATGCTAATTTAATTATTAAATCTATAACATATAAGTTAAAGTTATTATGAGAAAAACATCTAATATAGAGAAATATATCTAACATACATTCCTAAGTAGTAATTATATTCTTGACAATTAAGACTTAATTAGTTTCCAACAGTTTACAAACATACATCAGACATATATACATAAATATCGCTTAAGAATTATTCTGTAATTTTGATGAAACTTTCCTAATTTTAAATTAGGACTAATATTTATAATATAACTTATTTATATGACTACATATTAATTTATAAAATAAAAATAATCAAATTTCTCTACTTCAAAAGGCTAAAATTACTTCATATAGCTAAAATCCCTCAATATAACCCAAAAAATTCAAAAACCTTGTAGTTTGTCTAAATCAGTATCAGTGACAACCTTTCTGAAAGATGTCCTATGCCTATCTCCCAAAGATGTATCTGAACTTAAACAAAGGTTATTTACTAATCCTGGAATACTTCATTTCAAACCAAACCAAACTGAATTGCCAGATCACCATAGGATGCATTAACTTCTAGCTCCATCTGCTGGAGTCACAAAATATTCCAAAATCTGACATAAAATACTATGAAACAAATGATCTACAATTTTATCATATAGACCAAACACTTCATGAATTTAAAACAGAAAATTAATCAGAGTTCAGCCATATTCAATAATTTCTAAAATGACAAATCTAAGTTAAAATCAGTATTGCAGTGGAATTGAGGATCTAACGCTATTGTCAAAAAGTGAGTTATATAATAAAAAAATTCTACCAAGAAAGCAGAAGCCTTAGAGAAAGACAAGTTTGCTTTTGAACAGTAAGTATTGTGTGAACCTCAGAATCAGAACAGCTTCCGTCTATTAGAAGAAAAACAAAAATTAAAAAACAACTTTAGCAATGAGTTGTGAAACTTTTTACCTTAATATAACTTTTTTCTTGTAACAAAAAAGCAATACATGTCCATTGCAGAAATATTATACAATACAAGCACCAAAAAAATGTTTATATCCTGTAATTAATCCTACCACCCAGGGAAAAACATGTTTTTCAACATCTTTCTCTATCAACAAATACTCTTCTACATCATCATCTATAATGGCCAAGAAAGCACTCCACTGTTAGGATTTACCAAAATTCAATTAAGCAAATTTCTTACTTTGACACTTAGATTGTTTCATTTTTAAAATTTTTATAAACAATACCTCCATTAATATCCCGTAACTACGGTGATGCATACTATGACAAATGACTATTAAGACCAATTAATTAGAAACTACTAGTAACATTTAACTAATAACGGTATATTAAACTTTATGAAGGACTGACTTTGATTTAATATCTATACATAAGTAGATGTAATACTTATTTTTAAGTTTAATTGCTTATAATCTAGAAGTCTTTTTTTAATCTTCTGTGGGACTTGAAAATGGCTAAATTAAAGATGGATTTTGCATAGTTCCTTCATGATATCCACAATAGCATATTGTCTATTCCTGTTGAAAAATCAAAATAAAACACCCATACCTTGAAAAGACTAGTCAGGTTCATGGTGGTTATCTTTTAACAGACCTAAATGTCAACTAGGCAATCATGTTATAAACGTGTGTCTCTGTCTCTTTCATAAATAAGTATGAACGGCTTAGCAAAAATTGGCCCCCAGTGGGGGATACCTCAAAAAACTGAAGAATTATTTCCTGACTTTATTTAAGGCTACAACTTAACTCCATCATTCTCCTACCTTCCAAAGATTTATTCCTGTTTATTTTTTAACTTTAATCTCACATTACATAAAATTACCATTTAAATAAGGAAGTAATTCAATGCATTTAGTGCATTCACAAATCATGCTACCACTACCACCATCTCACCCCAAACATGTCTATCACCCCGAAAGGAAAACCCATTAAGCATTTGTATCAGTTTTTCAATTTATGGAACTGAAAAGTTTCGTAGTTTTCTGCTAAGTTTTTAACAAGATACAAAGAAAGTGAATACAAATAGATGCTTTCTTTTTCTGTCCATTTTTTACCCTTTTTCAATTTTAACAATAAAAGTGACAATACAAATTTTAGCTACCATTTTGTCATCTCTGCTCTCTTTGTACCATCCTATAACTATCGTTGCCGGCATGTCATACCCACACTAAGTGAATGATGGGACACACCTCACAACATCCAGCTGACAAGCAAAAAAGACCCTGGGCTAAAACTGCCAATGACCAGATTACCACTCTGCCCCATTCTAGCTCCAATATCATTTTTGTATATCACATTTTCCAAGCTATTTTAATCATTTTCCCCTTGTAGACAGAGATACATCTTGCTACACGATACAGATTTAAAACTAAGGGTAATATTTTATTTATTTATGTTATTAAATTCTGGCCCACAGAAGTGAAGTGGCATTCTGACGTAATCTGGTTAACATGTAATATCTCAAACCCAAGTGGCCCAAATCCAGACACTATATTTAATTCAAACTAAATATTTTTATACATACTAAAGCATTATCAACACATACAGTGGCCTAATCCATATGATTTACACACTAAAGGCACAAGTGATCAAAACCATCCATACTGACAATTTTACAGGATAAGCCATTACATTTGTTTTCAAATTAAGTTCCTTTTTACCAAGGTATTCCTAATGACACAATAAATAACTTTTATTCACTCAACGATGAATCTTTATTGGACAATTTCAGTGTGGAAGTACTGGAGCAGTGATCCGTGGGAGATTAAGAGAATTTCAGACATATTCTGAGACCTTAAAGAATTTGGCATAAATTCACAAAAGCTTAACACAAAAAGACAAGTAACAACTTAAGAAAATCTCGTTAAGTGTTACAAGATGGTAAATGATTGACAAATGAATATGGATGATATAACTGCAGTGGGGTAAAGGAAATCATCAGACTTTTCAGGGACTGCTTTTGGAGACCCAAAACATCACTGCAGCCCACCAGTCAGAGCAAAGGCTTATGGAGGTCAGCTGGTCAACTGAGTGTTAGCTCAGGTCTCACATGTGTCACAGAGGGTCTGCAAACCAGGTCTGTGGTCATATCCCCAGTGCCAGAATGCATAAGGAATAGATATACTTCACAGCTAACAGAACCCCTACTCTGGTCCCCTGACCTGTGTAGTAAGGGCTATTACAATGGGAAACACCAAGTGGAAGCCCCCAGAATTGCCTCTAACTAGGAAAACAGTAAACCAAAAGTCATGCCACATCCCCAAAGGAAATGCAGAGATTAATGCCACCATCAAGGGTTTGAAAGACGCAGAAGTAGTGACTCCCACATCCCCAAAACAGACAGACCTTAGGACAATGACAGTGGATTACTGTAAGCCTCACTAGGTGGTGGCTCCCACTGTAGCTGCTGTTCCAGATGTGGTTTCACTGCTTAAGTAAATTAACACATACCGTGGTACCTGGTGTATGACTCCTGATGTGACAGAGGCCTCTGTCTCCATCTCTGTCCATAAGACCCACCAGAGGAAGTTTACTTTCAGCTGCAAGGCCAGCAAAGCACCCTCACTGTCTTACCTCAGGGACACCCCAACTCCTCAGCCCTGTTACAATTTAATTTGCAGGAATTTTGATCGCCTTTCCCTTCCACCAAATGTCACAGTGGCCCATACTAATGATGACACTGTGCCGACTGGATGTAGTGAGCGAGAAGTAGCAAGTACTCTAGACTTATTGGTAAGACATTTTCATGTCAGAAGGTGGAGAATACATCCAAAAATAATTCAGGGGCCTTCTATGTCAGTGAAATTTCTAGGGGTCTAGTGGTGTGTGGACGTGGGGATCTCTGTTCTCAGGCGAAGGATGAGTTGTTGAATCTGGCTCTTCCTACAACCAAGAAAGGCACAAAGTCCATGGGCTTCTTGGGATTTTGAAGGTAATATATGCCCCCTATTCCTCCTCTGGGTGTGTTACTGCAGCTCACTTACCAAGTGACGCCCAGAGCTGCCAGTTTACAGTGGGGTCCAGAACAAGAGAAGGTTCTGCAACAAGTATAGGCCGCTGTACAAGTTGCTCTGTTATGTAGGCCATCTGATCCGCAAACCCAGCGACGCCTGAAGTGTCCACGGCAGGCAGGAATGCTGCGTGGAGCCTTTGGCAGGCGCTATAGATGGATCACAGCATAGGCCCGTAGGACTTTAGAGCAAAGCCCTACAGCACTACAGCCCCTCTGGGATATACCTGAAGGACAGCCCTGCACAGATAACCATTCTCGTTTAAGTAACACTTGTAATTTAATTTAATTAACACAGTAAATCTGGCCTGTTACTGGGCCTTAGAAGAGACTGAACACTTGACCATGAGCCACCAAGTTACCATGTGACTGGAGCTGCCCATGATGAACAGGGTGTTTGTTATCTGACCCACCGACCTGTAACATCAGACATGCAACAGCAATACTCCATCATCAAACAGAAGCGGTATACATAAGATCAGGCCCAAGCAGGCCCTGAAGGTACAAGTAAGTTACGTGAACAAGTGGCCCAAATGCCCATGGTCTCCACTCCTGCTCTACTACTTCTCTTCCCCAGCTAGCGCCTAGGGCCTCATAGGGAGTTCCCTACAATCAGCTGACAGAGGGAAGAAAAGACTCAGGCCTGGTTTACAGATGGTTCTGCACGACACCACCCAGAGTGGACAGCTGCAGCACCAGAGCCCTCTGAGACAGCAGTGAAGGGAAATCCTCCCGATGCCCCTGGTTGTTCACTTTGCTTGGGAGGAGAAATGACCAGACACGTAATTATAAATTCATGGGTTGTGTCCAGTGATCTGGCTAGAAGGTCAGGAAGAAACATGACTAGAAAACTGGTAACAAGGAAATTGAAATTTGGGGCAGAGGTAGTACAGACAGTGCTCTCTGAATGGGGAAAAAAACATGAAGATATTCATGTCCCATGTGACTGCTCATCAAAAGGGGACCCTGGCAAAGGAGGAGTTTAATAATCAAGTGGATGGGACTCCCTGTTCTGCAGATAGCAGTCAGCCTCTTTCCCCGCCACCCGTCATGATCCAATGGGCTCAGAAGCAAAGTGGCCACGATGGCAGGGTAGAGATTAGGCACGGGCTCAGCAGTGTGCACGTCTACTCATCACACTCACCTGGCTATGGCTACCAACTGCATGCCTAATCACCAGCAGCAAAAACCAACACTGAGACCTCAATATGGCACCATACCCAGGGGAGATTAGCCAGCTACCTGGTGGTGGGTTCCCTGAAATGGGCCACTCCCATCATGGAGAGGGCAGCAATTTGTCCTTATTGGAACAGACACTTACTCTGGGTACAGATATGCCTTGAACTTCGCGCAAAGCTGCTGCCAAAACTACTATCTGTGGACTTTCAGAATGCCTTGCCCACCATCATCACAGCAGTGCTTCTGATCTAGGAAATACTTCACAGCAGAAGAACAACAATGGGCCCATGCCCTCGGAATTCACTGGTCATGCATGTTTCCCACGATCCTGAAGCAGCTGGTTCGACAGAATGGTGGAATGTCCTTCTGAAGACTGTTACGGTGCCCGCTAGGTGGCCATACCTCGCAGGGCTGAAGAAAGGTACTCTAGGAGGTTGTATTCGCCCTGAATCTGTATTCAATATATGGTGGTACTTCTCCCATCGCCGGGGTTCACAGGTAGAATCGAGGAGTAGAATCGGGAGTGGTAGCACTCACCATTATCCGTAATGACCCACTAGCAAACTTTCTGTCTCCTGTTCCTGTAACCTTAGGAACCAGTGCTGCTAGACTACAGTTCTAGCTCCAAAGGGAGGAACGTTTCCACCAGGAGACACAACAATGATTCCACTGAAATGGAAGTTCAGACTACTGTCCAGCACTTTGCGGTCCTCATGCCTCTCAATCAACCAGCAAGGAAGGGAGTTCTGACCCCCAGGGGGAACCTGGACGCCTCCTCCACAATAGAAGTGAGGAAGAGCGTGTCTAGAACACAGAACATGCCTCAGGGCATGTCTTAGTATTACCATAATTTGGCCCCATTAATGATTTTTTAAAAGCCAAGAAGCAAGTATGTCTAAGGTTGACAAATCTTCAACCCCAAGACAATCTAAGGGACTAATAATAAGCACTCCCTTGAATGTCATCGACAAGGTTAAAGAAAGCTATGAATTTAGAAGAGAAAGATGAATTTAAAAGATTTACGAAATTCACTACATGCAGCAAAGGATACAGACCTACCAAAGATTTAGCAGAAACAAAGCCAGGGGTCATAAAACCCTCAAGGAAAATTTCCAGGGCTTACATCCCAGGCCTCCTGAAACCTATTCCTAAGGGTACATTTAGAAGCAGTGACATCATTTAGAAGGTTCTTCCTCTAGTTCCCCAACTTTCAGATGATGTGGTTTATTGGAGTTCAAAATTATTGTCTATCACATATTCATTCAATAGGTTTATTAGGCAATCACTATGTGGGAATTATTGTTCTAAGCCCTAATTTATAAACAAAATATTTGAGCTTACAGACCTTACATTATAATGAGAAAGACTACCAATAAAACAAATACATTTACTTCCAGAGTTAAGGCCTCCAAATATATGGCATGTCATGTGTTAGTAGCTCTTACTTACAGTCCATAAACAGAATAAAAGAAATAGCCTTGATTTAGAGTATGTGAAGGTCACTAAGTATAGCATGCAATTTCTACTCAGTAAAACTGGAAACAAAGGCCAGTTCACCTGTCATACTGGTTAGCCCAGCTTGAGACCACCTGCACTGCTGGTAAGAACACCTGGAGCCCAATCCTGAAAAATGTATGTGCTATAGTACCTATAGCTTTACAGAAAGCTAGGGCCAAGGGGAACCATGCCAAACAGTCTTCCTCAAACATTTTAGACAATACATATAAAAACCATTTTCTAAATTATATATTATCCAAGTATTTTTAATAACAAAAAACATGTCATCTAAAAAAAACTCACCAAAACATTCATAGCCATTACTTTCCAGGTTGCCTCCTGCCTTTCATAATAATAGCTGACTTTTCAGTAGAGGATTTATGTTTTGTATCAATTTCAGTTTGCTTATTCAGTTTTTTTCAATTGCTAAGCAAAAAAATGGAGTAATTTCTTTTTATTCAGTTAATAATTAGTCCTAATTTTACTGAATTCATTTGGTCTTCAGAGCACCATGACTCCATTTGTTTCTACTTTCAAGCATGACAGAAACCACAAAGGCCAGATTCAAATATATGATTAAACTAAAATGTTAAAATTTTTCATGTTAAAAAACAGTTTAAGCAGTATTAAAGGACAAATGGGAGGAAAATGTTTGCAATTAACCTCTGAGAGACAACTAATTACTTAAAAAAAAACTGCAAGTGTAAAAAGGAATGAAATCTTGCCATTTGCAACAACATGGATAGAGTGAGAGTATAATGCAGGAGAAATAAGTCAGTCAGAGAAAGACAAATACCCTATGATTTCACTCATATGGGGAATTTAAGAAACAAAACAAATGAGCAAACGGACAAAAGAGGGGGGGGGGGCAAGCCAGGAAACAGACTCTTCACTATAGAGAACAAACCGATGGTTACCAGAGGGGAGGGAGTCGTTGGGGGATGAATGAAATAGGTGATAGCGATTAAGGAGAGCACTTGGGATGAGCACGGGGCAGTGTATGGAGTGCTGAAGGACTGCACTTACACCTGAAGCTAATATTACACTGTATGTTAACTAACAGGAATTAAAATTTTAATTAAAAAAAAAAGGAGGGGAAAACACTGTAAAAATGGGCAAAGGAAACATAGGTAGGCAATTTACTAAAAAATAACTATGAATGACCTCTGAGTATGTTTTGTAAATGTCTATCCTTACTAGTAATTAAAGAAATGTACATTTAAGAGGGGAAATGTTTCATATTTCTGACCTGGAACTTTTTTTTTTTTCAAGATTTATTGCAGGGGGTGGGGGGTGGGCAGAGAGAGAGAATTCAAGTAGACTGCACTGAGCATGGAACCTGATGCAGGACTCAATCTCATGACCCTGAGCAGAAACCATGAGTTGGACACTTAACCAACTGTGACACCCAAGCACTCCTTGAATTGGCAGGTTTTAAGTACCACCCACAGTTGATGAAGATACATTCTGGGAAGAGGAGCCCCTCAGTGAAAGTGAAACCACTAGTGGAATTCACACAGCTTTTCGGGATCAGCAAACATCTTCTCAAAACTTTTAAAGTGTGCTTACCTAGAAAGTGAATTGCAGAAATTTATCCTAAGGACAAATATTTGTAAAGATGTACACTGGAGCTCTTTTAGTTAAAAAAAATTGGGAACAATCCATGCTTATAACAGCTCCAGGCACTACTATAAATTGCACAGAAAAGTAGTTAATGGCATGGAAACCTCCCACTTACATGTTGATTTAGGAAAACATAAATCATCAGTGAGTCCATGAAGGTTGCCATCTGGTTATGTATTCACAGGAAGACACCTTACTGAAGATTACAGACCACAGTATTCACAATAGCTCTGTGGGTTGTAGGATTGTGGGTAACATTAATTTTCTTCACCATATATTGTTTTCCAAATATTCTCCAGCAAACGAAGCATTTTTTTTAAACACAAAGGAGTGAGAGAAATGGTAGTTGTCTGTATAAATTCCAGACGAATTAGACAGTTATGGACAAAAAAAGTCCCCTTTAGAAAATGAGGGGGAAAAAGAGAGTATTTGTCACACATCAGGAAGGGAAAGGATCTTCTAAACACAAAACAATTAGAGAAACCAAAGGAAGAAAAAAGACTGGACCCTGGACAATATACAAATGTTAAAAATTCTGTCAATAAAAAGCAAGTAAAGTTAAAAAGAAAAATAACTAGAACATATTTACAAAAATCTAATAAAAAGCTGATGTGCTTTCCATATAAAGATATCACAATTCAAAACGAATAAAAGGGGGAAGGACAATGAAACATATAAAAAAGATCTATGTATTAGATCTTGTAATATATTTTATAAATTAAAATTAAAATGTCATACACCTCACTAAAAATTTCCAGGAAATGGCAGAGTCAAGATTGGAATGCAGGTCTAATTGGCCTCCAAGCAATATACCATGTTGCCCACAGTAAGTAAGTCACTTTTTTAACCACATTAATTTTAAAGTTTGTACTTGACAAAAGAGTTTTTCCCCCTTCAATTATACATTCTTAAATAACAAAAGTAACAGAAAATAAATTAAGTAGAAAACTATGGCTAGTATTCTTAGGTCTTAAATGGAGGCTGAGTTCTTTTTTTTTTTTTTTTAAAGATTTTATTTACTTATTTATTTGTGAGAGAGAGAATGAGAGATAGACAGCACGAGAGGGAAGAGGGTCGGAGGGAGAAGCAGACTCCCTGCTGAGGAGGGAGCCCGATGTGGGACTCGATCCTGGGACTCCAGGATCCTGACCTGAGCCGAAGGCAGTCGCTTAACCAACTGAGCCACCCAGGCGCCCGGAGGCTGAGTTCTTTTGACATATCCAGATAAACCGAAATTCTCTTGCTAAATATTTAAATGAGAACTTACCAAATCATTAAGTATAAAGACTGCTTCTTGATTAAGTAAAACAGAAAAGCCTTTCACAACTAAGAATAGGAATAGTAAGTAAAAATCTGGTTTTCTGATTTTATGAAGGACTCATGGTTTATTGGAGGAAGATGCAAATTATGAAGGAAATTAAGAAAAGGCAAATCTAAAAATACAGTGCAGTAAAAAATGAAAACATTCATTGTGATATTAAGCAATATATACTAACCATGAATCAGGGAGCCATTTAGCCATTGGATATAGTAGTTCTGAGGAAAAGAAAGCAGGATTTCATTGCTGATTATTGAAAAGGGTAAAAGCAAAACAGCCCCAGCTGAAACTGCCAGAGTGAACGTGCTCAAAAACAACCTGGAAGAGAAGAGATCATTGTCACCAGCAATTGAAAAAAGCAAGGAATACGGTAGGAATTTAAAAAGGATAAAAACTCTTAAATCTTTTAATCCAAAAAGTTACATAAGATTTTCATTAAATATGTGTAGTTGGGAGACAAATGATATATATATGATACTAGAAGTTCAATTAGGTATACTCTAAAACTACTCACTCTGTGAAAAGGGTCATTAACTTGTTGAACGAGCAGGCCCTAGAAGAATCACATACAGAAGACAGAGTACTTTGCACATTTTACAAAGAATAAGCCATAGTCTCTTTCCTCTTTTAAGTTTAAATATTTATTTCACAATTGCATTTAATTAACTACATTGGCAAATACATCCTAACAGCAATGCAAAAGCTGATTTCAGATGAAAAAAAACAAAAACTTGTGAAAACAGTATGAAAAACAAATCAATTCAAAATGGTTATTTCAAGAGAAAAAAACTTAACAAAGCCATTGGTCAGCTACCTCTTAAAATGGGTAAAGGCAAAATAAATTATACTAAGAAACCGTAGAGAACTATTAAACAATATTCTACTATTAAACAGTATTTAAAACACTATTTGTCATTTTTAAAAATAAGATATTGCTCATAAATACTGATACAGAGAAATGTCTAAGATAAATTAAGTTAAAAAAACTGAAAAGGCACGGACAATAAATAGAAAACATGCTCCCCCCCCAAAAAAATGCATTTATACACACAGGAAAATAGAGGTGCACACACACACACACACACACACACACACACACACACAAAAACCTAGCACAATATATAACAATCCCACAGGAGAGTGGAATTCTAAAGGACTTTCACTTTCTCAGTTATATATATGTCTGAAATGTTTAAAATTTTTTATCTAATTTTTAAAAGATTTTTTTAAGACTTAAAAGGCAAAGGAAAAGAAAACCTCACCAACATTAGAGATGGAATCTTAATTTAATATCCATCCCATTAAAGTCAATATAGGAAGAACGTGAAAATAAATGTAACACATAAGAAAAAAAAACACGTAATAAACGCTTGAAATACACATCCACTAGAGTAACTTTGAGACCAATGCCATCTTGTGGCAACCAACAGAAGTGTTTTCCTACTTAAAAGCCAAAACAACCACGAAACCTCTGTTCACTAAATCATCGATAATGTTTAAATGTAGACCATATCATACATACCAAAACTACAGCTCAAATCAGACACAGAAGAAGGCTTAGAAGCTGTTTTGCTGAGTGGGCATGTTTCCTGGGAAACGCACTAGGAAAAATGTCCAGCCAGGTCCACTGCCAACTCTGGCAACTACCAGCCAGTGGCCTGAAGCGTGCTTCTCTGGTTTTGTCCTTGCAAGTCAAGGGAGGAAGTTATCCCAATCGCTCCCATTGCTTCCTTCCAATGCCAAAAATAGGATCAAACCCACAAGTTCACCATTCCAGGTCCTGAACAGCTATTCCAGTATGTGTGCCAGGCTCCTCTTGCCACGACAGACTCCCACATACAGTGTGATGTACCCACCTGCTCACACACCAAACCTCAATGCGTCTCACGGTTCTGTGCTCTGGGGCACAGTCAGCTCTGCCCCTAGGGTCGCTTTATGTCATCTGCCCTGCGAAGCAGCCTCAGCACCACTCTCCACACTCCTCTCAACAGTCAATGCTTCTCCTCTCCGCTCACAGGACACTGACCACATAACCAGCAAGACCAACCAGAGTTTCCAAATCAAAAACCGGGACCAGTAATCTGACAAAAAACTAAGCTTATGAGGGCGAATAGGTAAAGTATTTGAAATCATAAACGATCCAGAAAAGCCTAACTATAAACAAACACTTGCAGAATCTACTGCATCTCAGGTACTGTGCCTGGGCTCTGGATACAGAGCGCCGCCGCCACCCTCTCACCCTGCCTGTGAGCACCTAGCATGAAAGCTACTCAGAAAAGGCCGATGCAGGTCAGGTCAATGCTGGCAAGGGGTCCCCAAGGGAAGGCCAGATCGAAAAAGAGCAGTAGTGGTCATAGCTTGCAGACCTCCTGAAGTGCCCTTCAGATTAAAGTGCCGTTTCTCAAAAGTCACCTTCCGAAGCGGAGCAGATTCTGAGGACAGCACCCACAGGACTTCCTGGGGTCGGGGCAGCCAGGGCTCAAGGCTGACGCTGAGCCTTCAGCCTGAGAATGGGAAGGGTAGAGCTGGTATCGCCCGTGACGGAGAAGGCCCCAGCTGGAGCGGGCCGGCGGGGAAACACGGGACTCACCTTTGGCCCCGCCTCGTCTGTCATGTCCACAAGGCAGGAGCACCACGGAGGCCACGCTTCACACCTCTCCGCAGGCTACCAGGTGGCCTAGAACTTCTGTCTGCCCCATTGCTGGCTACGTTCTGACTGACCACTGGGCAGGACGGTGTCTGCCAGGGCTCTCTGACTCTAACATCACTCTTCCACTTTTAATTAGTAAGTATTTTGTGGGAAGCTAAGTTTGAAACTAGGAAAAATACCCTGTTCCTTACCAAAAAGTTTATTCATTTACTGATGCCTATCAGGATGGACTCAAGATTGTTCTATTTTATTCTGTGCAAGATCCATTACAATCGTTCTCCGGACACTCAGATTGTCCCTGATTGATGTGAAAGCCCTTCAAGGCTCTTGGGTCTTTTAGACATGCACCCCATCATTCTTGGAGCACTTCCTTGCATTCTGGCAGTACCATACGTACAAAATGAGCCTGGAACTTCCCCTCTCCTACCCCTGCAGTCAGCTTCTTCCCCAAGGAGCCCTGGTTCCTATCAGTGGAAAGTTGTATTTAGAAGCACAGATCTAGGGCTAAGTATATTCACTGCTCCTGGGGTGTCATGCTCCCAATGGACAGGCAAGGAATGCAAGTATGCACTACGCCTACATGTACATATACACACTAACATGCACCCACCTTCACATCTAGATCTGGTGCAACAACTCTGTATTGAAAACCGTGAGTCCACACTGATAGTTCACTTGCAAGTCCAACTGCAATGCAACAACCCTGTTCATTTTCATTTTTCTCCCTTTCCCTTAACTACAGAATGGTTCCCCTCACCTTTAATGGACCAACCCCCTGGAAATGATCTGACACCCCGCCCCCTGCGGAGGCGCCCTCCTGCTCAGGTGACGCCGCATTCTGGACCATCCCACCTCCCTCCCCACGGACCTCTGATGCCTAGGCCAGGCCATCCCTCTGGGGACACCCTCCTCAGCCTGCTTGGGCTCTGTCATCCTGCCTGGATGCCCTCCTCAACCTCTGACTCCCTGTAACAGAGCACCCCTGAACACACGCGAGTGCCCCTCGTCACCGCTCAAGCTGACACTCCACCAAGGATTTCCCTCTGCAGGGAAAATTCCCTCCCTGCTCCTGGACCCTGAGAGCCCACACCAGGTCACCCCCGGGCTCTGATACCTCATGCCAGGCCTACTTCCTGCAATGGAGACTCTCCTCTCACCTGCAAGGGCTCCCAAAAGTTTCACCAGTTAGGCATTCCATTTTTATATCAATAACTTAAATCCAAATCAAATCAACTAACTAGCCAACAGTAGCTCTCATAAAATGTAGTTTTTGGTTGCAAAGTTAATTTGGGGGCACAAGTAGATACAAACAGAGAACAGAACAAAGGAGCAAAGGAGAAAGCAAACGTGGGTCTAACGGGAGGTGAGAACGGACAAGGGACAGGCTTTCCATTTTGACATGGGTGCTGAACCAGCTACAGAGATCCCTGTTTCAAGTGGCCAGGTAGTGCTGCCAATCATTACACTTAAAAACTTGTCTGAGGGCGCCTGGGTGGCTCAGTGTGTTGGGCAGCTGCCTTCGGCTCAGGTCATGATCCTGGAGTCCTGGGATCGAGTCCCGCATCGGGCTCCCTGCTTGGCGGGGAGTCTGCTTCTCCCTCTGACCCTCTTCCCTCTCGTGCTATCTCTCATTCTCTCTCTCTCTCTCAAATGGATAAATAAAATCTTAAAAAAAAAAAACTTATCGGAGCTCTTCCCCTTTTTTCTCTTTGTTCAGCAGGACTCTTCTTCCATTTCCTCCTTTTTGGTGGAGGGGGCAAGGCAAGGAAAGACGGTGGAGAGAAGGGAGGCAACCCCAAATTCCCACATACTGTGCACGAGCACCAACCCTGGATTGTTTTGCAGATGTGATTGAATCCACACAACAGCATGACAGAGTAAGTGGCAGCTCTCCTTCACACACAGAGAAAACAAATCTTTCTCAATCTCTTCTGATCTTAAGTTAATCTTGAGTTCGGAATTTGAACCCAGATCTACCTTCCTCTTCCATTCTCACTCATTCTATCACACAAGGGGGAAAACAGGCGGTGAAAGCCAAAAGGATTACTGGGCAAGGGGGGGGAACGGAGCAGCCCTGATTCTCTCAGGTGCCCTCCCCCCGCCGCCCCGCGCCCTCTCCTGTCTTTATTGTAAGTACACCCGTCGGCCTGCAGGAAAGGGATGCCAGCTCCAGGCACGTGATGCAGGAGCCACCTGCCAGGAGAACCCTCAGACCCGCCACAACAGCGATGGCAGCAGAACTGATGAAAGCAGAAGGGGAGGTCAGGGCTCCTGAGCCTCCTCACAAGGAAACGAGGCACAGCCACTGTTTCACAGAATACACTGCAAGGTAAAGTCTAAGTGATGTGTTCTGGTCTGTTGTGCAAACACCACCACTTTCTAGAGCCAGAACATTCCATCACCCCAAAATAAAACCTTGTATTCATTAAGCAGCTGCTCCCCATTTTGCCCTCCCCTCAGTCCCTGGTAACCATCAATATGACACTGATGGGTTTACCTATTCTGGATATCTCTCATAAATGGAATCCTACACTACATGGCCTTTCATGTCTGGCTTCTTTCACTTAGCATGATGTTTTCAAGGTTCCTACATGCTGTAGTATGTGTCAGTACCTTATTCCTTTTTATGGCTGAATAATATCCCCGGGGACACGAGAGTATCCGTGAATGTGTGCGTAAGTGCGGGCAGCCTTTCTCCCTTTCCCTCACCTCCTCCCCACCCCAGGCAAAAGATGAATAATCTGATACTAATCGCGAAGAAACAAATCCAAATAACTGGCCTGTCATCTTCAGAAGTATCAAGGTAAGGGAAGTCAAGAAAATCCTGAAGGGTTTCAGTCTGAAGGCAACTAAAGGGACATGACAACTACAAGCAGTGTGTGATTCTGAGTGGGATCTTTTTGCAACAAAGGACATGAACGGGACAACTGGTAAATCTGAATGGGGCAGGAGTGGTACAGCATCAGTTTCATTATCTTGATGTTTGTATGGTAGCTACAGAGGAGAATGCACTGTTTACAGGCATTATATACAAAAGTATCCTGAGGAAATGGAGAACCAGGTCAGCAACTTCTCAAACAGTTCTGGGGCAAAAAGGCTCTTTTTTGTTATATTTCTAACTTTTGTCTAAATTCAGGACTACGCCAAAAATTTTTCAAGAATCCAAAGAATCCTGGAATAATAATCTCTCCAATGTAGTTACATCTGTGTGATTTCAAATTTTAGTCAAGCAAAATATGATAGAAAGAAACTCACTGCTTCCCATCTGGTTTGATACCTCAAAAAAAAAATTAAAGGGTACATCAATCATATATCAGCATATATAAGCAGAAAAAGAGCTGTCAGGAACCTAAAGAACCATCTGAGTCCGTCTCCCTGCTCACAGCAGGTAGATGTTCGATTAACTAGCAGAGATGTCTGTTCCCTATTCCAAGCCTGTCACAGCCTTCTCAGCAGACCATTAAACAGCCAAGAGTTTTCTTTCTTATGGCCCAGCAACTTCCCCAACCATAAGCCACTTCCTGGTTAAAACCTCTGAAGGTAAAATTGTCAGCTCCTCAAACAAGCAAATTTTAACAGGAGACAATCAATCCTCATTTTTCCACGTACAGTTGATCCTTGAACAATATGGCTTAGAAATGCACAGGCCCACTTACAAGTGAATTTTTTTAATAAATATAGTACAGTAATATAAATGTATTTTCTCTCCCTTATGATTTTCTTAATAGTTTTCTTTTCTCTAGCTACTTTATTGGGAGAATACAGTATATAATACATATAACATATAAAATATGTGTTAATCAGCTGTTTATGTCATCAGTAAGACTTCCAGTCAATAGTAAGCTATTAGTAGTTAAGTTTTGGATAAGTCAAAAATTATACACAATTTCCAACTGCACAGGGCCAGCGTCCCTCACCCCCATGGTGTTCAAGAGTCAACTGGGTATCTGTTTCTATGTGTTTCTAAGGATAGGGTTAATATCGATAAAAGCATTGTAATACTTCAGGTGAATTTTTTCCACATTTATGCCCAAAGGTGTGAATTAAATTTGAAGAATTTATGACATCAAAATTTGAAACAGAACAAATGAATTTTAAAATACATACGAAATCCTGTTGACTATGGCATGTTCGTCTTCTTGTTCATCCGTAAAAATGGTTAAGGTATTAATTTTTTTATCTTCAATAAAATGTTTCATTAATTTATTAGGAAATTAAACAAAAATAGAAACTTAATTATTTTGAAAAGAACTGATTTTCAAAATGCACTGTATTTATTTCAACATGGATCCAAATTTAAATCTCATTAAATCACGTAAGATAGAATGTAGTTAGGTAAGAGTGTTGTGATTAACCAAAATCCTGATTAACAAAACTACCATATGTAAATTGAAATTTTCCAAATATTTATTGCTCAAGAAAATAAAACTTAGTAGAACCTTAGGACCACTATCAAGTTTACTGTCATACAATATAAGTAAAATTATAATTGCTAATGAATGAAATGTTTTAGTTGATAGTATCCAACAAAAATCTTTACTATAAAATTAGAAGTCAGAATCTTAAAACTCATGTAGTTTTCTATGATTTGAGTTTGTCATTATTAATGGTAATAAGGAAGATTCTCTTCGACCAGTCTAAACCATTTAGATACCACTGCCTCAATACTTCATAATTATTGTGCAAGTTATAGAGTGGAAAGTATCAAGTTCTGTATCTCTTACAAGTAGCAGATACCCTCTGCCCCAATGCTCGCTCACCTCCTCTACCTCTCCCTCATGGCTGCTCGCCTTCTCTCTGTCCTCCCACATAAATTTACCAGCTAAAGAAAGTCTGATCCAATTACAAGAATATTGAACAGCACCCCCTGGCCCCTCCTTCTCCTCAATACCTAACTGGGGTTGTCCTCAAAGGCTCTCTCTCTAAGTCTCTGTAATTATGAGTGTCCACCTGCTTCCGTGTCAATGGTTTATTTGAGCCATTCTCTTACTCCAATCTCCATTCTTAATTATGGGCTGCCCAAAATAGCTTTACAACCAAAAGGACCATAAAATAACAGTCACAATTTTTATACTGTTGTACACACCCCCAATTAACCATCCACTACTGAAGAACGTTTTAATAGCTTCATATAAATTTCAATTCTTCTCCCTACACTCTACTAAAGTCCAGGGTATTCATCACCTCTCCCTGCCATTACTTTAAAAATCATCTGATAAGGGTGCCCAGGTGGCTCAGTCAGTTGAGTATCCAGGTCTTGATTTCCACTGGGGTCATGTCTCGGGATCATGGATCAGGCCCTGCGTCAGGCTCCGGCTGACTGAAGGGGTCAGGGGAGTCTGCTTGGGGCTCTCTCTCCTCCTCTGTCTCTGCCCCCCACCCCTGCTCACTCTCTCTCAAAATAAATAAATACTTAAAAATCATCTAAATCATCTAATAAATCTCTAATTTTCCTGCTCGTCATCCCCTAATTTCCCCTAAAATGATGCATTTATATTCATTAATTCTCCCCCCACCTTCTATGTCCATAATCATTAAAACCTGATGCCAAAACAACTTTAAAAATAGCTAACATGCTGTGTTGAATCTGCAGGTCTTCAAATTTTTGAGAGATTATAGATTCTAGGAAGTATTTTAGTGTAATCATAGAGCCAAACTAAAACACTAGAGAGCAAGCATTTACTGACTGCTTTCAAAAGTCTAACAAGTTTAATATTATGACATAAAGAGTCCCTATTATATGGAATCCTTAAGTATTCATATGGTACCTACTATTAGCCCAGCATCACAGGTAGAAAATCCTGTGATTTATAGAAAATAGCTGAGATTTAACAGAAGGCAGTAAGGCAACTGTTTAGGTCCTTACAAAACCCTGGCACAAAAATCTGTGAATGAATTAGCACAAAGTTCATTTTTAAAAAAAGAATAGGGGATGGGATGCATGGGTGGCTCAGTCAGTTAAGAATGTGCCTTCAGCTCAGATCACGATCCCAGGGTCCTGGGATCAAGTCTCACATCAGGCTCCCTGCTCAGTGGGGAGCCTGCTTCTCCCTCTGCCTGCCGCTCCCCCTGCTTGGATTCACTCTCTCTCCCTCTCTCTACAAATAAATAAAATCTTTAAAAAAAAAAAAAGAACAGGTGCCTGGGTGGCTCAGTCAGTTAAGTGTCTGCCTTCAGCTCAGGTCATGATCTCAGGGTCCTGGGATCGAGCCCCACACCAGGCTCCCTGCTCAGCAGGAAGTCTGCTTGTCCCCCTCCCTGTCCCTCTGCTCCTCTACCTGTTCGTGCACATGCACATTCGCTCCCTCTCTCTCTCAAAAATATAAAATCTTTAAAAATAATAATAACAATGCTGGAGTGGTGGGGGGTGGGAGGGATGGGGTGGCTGGGTGATGGACATTGGGGAGGGTATGTGCTACGGTGAGCACTGTGAATTGTGCAAGACTGTTGAATCACAGACCTGTACCTCTGAAACAAATAATGCAATATATGTTAAAAAAAAAAAAAAAGAAGATCATAGGAAGGGAAAAATGAAGGGGGGGATTCAGAGGGGGAGACGAACCATGAGAGACGATGGACTCTGAGAAACAAACTGAGGTTCTAGAGGGGAGGGCGGTGGGGGGATGGGTCAGCCTGGTGATGGGTACTAAAGAGGGCACGTTCTGCATGGAGCACTGGGTGTTAAACGCACACAATGAATCACGGAACACTACATCAAAAACTGATGATGTAATGTATGGTGATTAACATAACATAATAATAAAAAATATGAATAAAAATAAAAATAATTTTTTTAATAAAAAAAGAACAAAGATTTAGTGGTCCCTCTGGTAGACACGATATATATGAAATAATAAAAAGAATAATATATGATTGAACCCTAAATTGATACTAAATGGTATCATGGAGACTCTACATTCTGTATTACTTTAGAGAAAGAAAAGATAGTCTAGTAGTCAGAGAAAAGATGGGATAGGGTATGCATGTTCAAACTCAGAGCCAGTCACAAGAACTCATATATCCTTATAAACTCTAGAATTTCCCAGATACTGAGCAGCCCCACACTGTTCTTGGTTGGACATAAGAACGGTAGTAAACGAGGGCTCAGGTCTGAGAATGACGACCCTGCAAGCAGTCAGATTCCCTGAAGGTTACTGTTTACTCTTACTACCAGGCTATCGTGTCCTTCAATCATGGCCATACTGAATATATATACTCCCACACTGACAGGCACAGTATACAGCCCAAATACCACAGACCAGCGGACATGATGATCTAAGTTTTAACTACAATGTTTCTACTTGCCTGATTTTCTCTTGTATCTTGTGATGATGAAGTAGGAAACAATGTAGAGAATGGCAAAAAGAAGGAAACATATCTGGAAAAAAATTAACAGTTCATTTACATTTGTGGCATATTTTTTTAATAAATTATAGAAGATACATCTTTGGTATTTATATGCAAGAAGGATTTGATCTATTAAAAAAGTAAAAATTTTTAGGTATTTTGCTAATATAAAGTTTTGATAAAATACTAACTTATATGAACTAATAACTCAAATAGCCCAGTGTTTAATATCATTGCAGAAGAAAAAGCCCAAGGAAGATCTTTCTTTTCATAACTTAACTGAATTGTTTTCAAAATCATATGGAAGTGTAAAGAGCAAGACCAACACCAACAATTCTGAAAACCAAAGTCAATGAGACGCTACTATCCCTTCCAAATATCAAACACACTATAAAGCTTCAGTAACATTTAAAGAGTGTGATGGCACCAAAACTTGACAAATGAAACATCTACTACACAAAATTTATATAATTTGGTTCTACATATAGAAAGCATCACAAATCAATGTGGGGGGAATAATCATTCAATAAATAAACCACATATCAAAATAAACAGCAGTTGAATGAGAAACTTCTTAAATATTAAATTCAAATTAAATTCCATTTAATTTCATGGGAACGATAGGTAAAAGAGGGTGGGTCAAAGAACGGGAGACCTCGTCCCTGTCAAAGACCAAGTGTGCAGAAATACAGTCTCACTAGAGCTATGAACCAGGGTAAAAATAATGTGAAGACTCTCAAATGAAACAATTCAAAGTGACGATAGTCTAGGGAGCACCCCTATGCATAGATTTCTGAAGGACTGTTGGCCACATGACTAAAAAGGACCTTAGATCTAGGTGTGAACAGCCACTGTGAAATGTCATCTAGGAAATGACAAACTAAGAGTGGACAGGAAGACCACAAGCCTCATGTTCTTCCAATACCAGTGGAGTGGGAAAGTGACAATGAACCATAATGACAGTGACCAAAAAGGAGCCAAGAGTCAAAAGCATCAAACTGGCCTACTGCTGGGAGCCCACTAAGAACTCCAGATGGATAAGAGAATGTTAGCACCATCACTACTTCCTCCCAAAATCCTATGAGTAGGGGAAATGGGTCAATAAAGGAAACCAGTTATTGGTGAAGAAATGTAAACGGAGGGGGTCTCCTAAGAAGATGTTGAGGGCGCCTGGGTGCCTCAGTCGGTTAAGTGACTGCCTTCGGCTCAGGTCATGATCCTGGAGTCCCGGGATCGAGTCCCACATTGGGCTCCCTGCTCAGCGAGGAGCCTGCTTCTCCCTCTAACCCTCCCCCATTTCATGTACTCTCTCTCTCTCTCATTCTCACTCTCTCAAAATAAATAAATAAATCTTTAAAAAAAAAAAAAAAAGAAGATGTTGAGTGTCAGGGGAGACTGTTTATAATGGAATGGTGAAGTCTGAGTAGGGCTGCAAGAGCACTAGAAACAGGGTAACTGGGCAGAAACTCCATGACTTACAAGGTTAAAGTCAGAGGGATCGAATGACCAAGGCAATTAATATTTATTACAGAAGCTAAATGAAATTCAATTCATTCAACAATTACTTCTCATGAGCTTACTGTACACCAGGCATTCTTTTCAGAACTGAGAACACAGCAGTGAACAAAACAAAACTCCCACCCTCACTGAGCTTACACTCCACTAAGAAAACAGCCCATCAATAAACAGGCAACGGGGCAAATGACAATTGGTGCAGGATTACGGGAACAGGGAGTGCGAGCTCAGGTGAGGGGGCACGCTTCACTAATAAGGTGACATCTGAGGAAGGACTTATGGGAGAAGAGAGAGCAAGACATGCAGAAATCTGGAGGGAGGGTATTCTGTTCTCAAGGGACAGAGAACAGTCACACCAAGGGTCTGAGACAGGAAAAGCTCTGGTGTGTTCAAACAGCAAGAGAGAAGTAAGAGATGAGGTCATACAGGAGTTCGTACTAAGCGTCAGTTCTCACAAACAGTGAAGAGTTGGTTTTTACCCTGAGTGAGACAGGAATCCGTGCGACGAGACTCTGAGCAGAAGGGTGACAGGATCTGACAGAGGGCAAAAGGCTCACTCTAGGTACAATGTGGAAAGTAACTTAGAAGGGACAGGTCAGAAGCAGAGAGACCAGTTAGGAGACAGAAGACAGGTCACTTGGACCTGTGTAGTAGAAATATCAAAAATTATTAAGTTCTAGGTATGTTTTGAAAACAGAAGACAGGTCACTTGGACCTGTGTAGTAGAAATATCAAAAATTATTAAGTTCTAGGTATGTTTTGAAAACAGACTTGAGAGGGCTTGCAGGCATTAAGGCTTGGCCGAAGAAACTGGAAAGAGAGAGTGGCCATTTCCTGAGTCAGGAAAGATTATGAGTAAAGTTATTTTGTGCTGGAAATAAAAAGTACAGTTTACACTGATGAATGTGAAATACTTATTATTCACTCAGGTGGAGAGGGTGGATGAGCTGTTGGATATACAAATCTGTACAGTCCAAGGAAAGGAGCCTGGCTAGAATTTTTTTTTAAGCTGAGGAGCAGGGGGGACATAAGCAGATAGATAGCTAAAGCCCTGAGACCAGATGAGATTTCCACCCCAGGGAGTGAGTACAACCAGAGAAGTCGGAGAACCAAGCCCCGGAGCTCTCAAATATTTAGAAGTCAACTTGACAGAAGGAACCAGGAAGAGCTAACTGAGAAGCAGCAGTCAGCAGGTAGGAGGCAAACAACAGACTGTGATGTCCCAAAAGTCAAATGAAGAAAGTTCATGTAGGAAAAGGGAATTATCAGCTGTGTCAAATGCTGCTGACAGGCCAAGTTAGACGAGCACTGAGAATTGACAACTGGATTTAGCAACATGGAGGTCATCGGTGACCTTGACCAGAGCTGTTTTTCTGAAGCAGTGAACGTAAAACCCTGACTGAAGTAAATTAAGACAGAAGAAGCACTGAAAATAAAATGTACATAGACAGTTCTTTCCAGGAATTTTAAGGTAAAGGGAAGCAAAAGAAATGGGATGGGAACTATGAAGAGGGCTTTTTTTTTTTTTAAGATGAGAAAAGTTACACATTGCAATAATAATCAGGTAGAGAGAAAAATTATTGATGCAAGAAAGAAAAAGGAGAAGTGCTAAAGCAATGCATTCAAGGTGAGGAGCTAGAAATAAATGTATCCCTAGTCAGAAGGAGGAGGAGCAGAGGACAGAACATTTGAGTTCCACTGCAGCTAGATAAACAGATGCGGGGTAAAAGCACAAAAACATTCCCTTTAGATGGTTTCTATTTTCTTAGTAAAATACAAGCCAAGTTCCTCAAATAAGAGTTACACATGGAGACAGAATGCACACAGGAGGAGGACACCGTAAATGGAGTAGAGAATATGAGGGAATCCTGAGAGCGACGGCAAGATGAAATGGACTTCACAGCTCCAGGCAAGCCCAAGCTGAACCTCCGAGCCAGGCAGGAGGCCTACTGCTGCTCTACAACACGACGGCCTAGCTCTTAGGTGCTGGGGAAGCTGCAGGTACACCAAGCAGAGCTTTGAGGATTCTAACAACGACCCTATTCTCTCCTCCCCTGTACAGCCTACACTGGCAGACTTGTGCTAGGTACCGCTCACTCACTCCTCCAGTCACAGATCTGACTTCATGCCCGCTGACCAACTCCAAGTGCTCTGGCAGTGGTCAGTCAAGACCCAGCATCCGAATTCCACTCTCACAATTTCACCTGATCTCTGAGCAGCCCCTCCTATTTCAGCAATCATCCTCCTTCTCTGATTATTCACCCATTTTCCATCACTAGCTTCCCTTTTCCTGCCAGTCTTTAAACATTATTCTTCTAAAACAAACAAAACAAAACACAGCACACTATTTTTCTTCTCCATGATTTCAGGGCTGAGCCAGAAATCTGTTCTCAATCCACAAACTCTTCACAGGTAACCTAATCTGCTCCCAGGGTTTTAACCATCAACCCCAGAAATCCCTGGACAACAGTGTGAAAACCACTGGATTAGGGTATTAGCAAAAGTAAGTAAAGGGCACCTGGGTGGCTCAATCGATTGGGTGTTTCCCTTAGGCTCATGCTGCAATACGCTGGGATTGATCCCTGCGTCAGGCTCCCTATTCATAAGGGAGTCTGCTTCTCCCTCTCCCTCTGCCCCTCCCCCACACAGCTTGTGCTCGCTCTCTCGCACGCTCTCTCTAAAACATAAATAAAATCTTTAAAAAAAAAAAGTGAAATGAATGGCCATAAATCCTAAGTAGATTGGGGAGGAAAAAAAGAAACCAAGTACAGAATGATGGATAAGTGGAGATGTCTATCAACTGAGGCTCCCAGTAGAACTGCAGGAGACCAAGGAACGTGGAAGAAGAAAAGGTTATGATTAAAGAATGTTTATAGATTTTTAAACTTAGTATTTGAATTTAGAGAACAAAAGTGTCAGGAATTCCAGAAAGTTCATGCAGAAGCAGAAGATGAGAAGGCATGAGAGGTAATGAACAAAATGAAATTAAGAAACCAAAATGCATGGCATAAAATGAAAAGACTAATGGAAAGCGATTCATTTAAGAATGGAAATAAGGCTAACAATTATAAAAACAAATATAAGTATTACTAATTTAAATATAAAAGCCACGCATTAGGAAAATAAAAATACAACTATAACGGATTAGAAAACTCACAGAATGGGTTAGACTATTTTTCTAGTTCCAAAAGTGAGACTAGGAGCAAATGCCTCCCCTAAATGAGTGCATCTTCAACAGAAAGCAACCCAGAGATGAGTGAAATGAAAGCAAGCTGTCGTGATGCCTTTTATTGTCCCTATATCTGGTGGGAACAAAAGGAAATTCCTAACCAAAAAAGGAGAAAGGCGGGGCACCCTGGGTGGCTTAGCTGGTTCCGCACCTGCCTTTGGCTCAGGTCATGATCCCAGGGTCCTGGGATCTAGCCCCGCATGGGGCTCCCTGCTCAGTGGGGAGTCAGCTTCTCCCTCTCCCTCTGCCACTCCCCCTGCTTATGCTCTCTCTCTCTCTAATAAATAAATAAAATCTTAAAAAAAAAAAGAAGAAGAAAGTGATTACAGCTCCTCACCATTAACAGTGAGTAAGATACAGCTGATAAAAAGGGAGAGGAACAGGCTCTCATGGTTCTCTAAGAAGACTGAGCTCTTCCCTCCTGGTCAGGGAGGAAGAGCAAGGTTACTGAAACTCAAGCAGAAACAATACCAGTTGCATGTCTTCTATGCCAGCTAAACTAGACAGCAGAAAATTCAGCCCTCTCGGGGGCCACATGGCTTTAGTCCTGATGATGATCAAGGATGGCTATCCTAGAAACATACACTCTTCCAAAACTGAAACAAGAAGAAATAGAAAATTTGAACAGACCGATTTCTAGTAATAAAACTGAATGGGTAACGAAAAACCACCAACAAACAAAAGTCCAGGACCTGATGGCTTCACAGGTGAATCTACCAAACATTTAAAGAATGGTTAATACCTATTCTTCTCAAACTATTCCAAAAAGATAGAAGATGGAGAAAAACTTCCAAATTCATCTTATAAGACCAGCATTACCCTGATACCAAAACCAGACAAAAACCTGAGGGGAAAAAAAAACAAGCTGATATCTCTGCTGAACACAGAGGCAAAAACTCTTCAACAAAATACTAGCAAACCCAATCCAACAATACATGAAAAAAATCATTCACCACAATCAAGTGGGATTTATTCCAGGGATTCAAACATGGTTCAATAGTCACAAACCAATCAATGTGATACATCATACTAACAAGAGGCAGGATAAAAACCATATGATCATTTCGTAGATGCAGAAAAAGCAACTGACAACATCCATTCATGATAAAAACACTCAACAAAGTGAGTTTAGAGGGAGTAATACCTCAACATAATAAAGGTCATATATGAAAAATCTACAGTTAACATCATACTCAATGATGTAAAACTGAAAGCTTTTTCTCTATGATCAGGAACAAGGCAAGGATGTTCACTCTCACCACTTTTATTCAACAAAGTACTAGAAGTCCTAGCTGCAACAATCAGGCAAGAAAAAGAAATAAAAGACATATATTGCTGAGGAAGTGGGGTGCCTGGGTGGCTCACTCGATAAGTTTCCAGCTCTTGATCTCAGATCAGGTCTTGATCTCAGGGTCGTGAGTTCAAGCCCCACATTGGACTCCATGCTAGGCATGGAGCCTACATTTAAAAAAAAAAAATTGCTAAGGAAGAAGTAAAACTACTACTGTTTGCAGATGACATGACACAATATACAGAAAACACTAGAGACTCCACCAAAAAACTATTAGAACTGATACTGAATTCAGTAAAGTTGCAGGACACAAAATTAATATTCAGAAAACTTGCATTTCTATACACTGATAACAAAGTAGCAGAAAGAGAAATGAAAGTATCAATCCCATTTACGATTGTACCAAAAATAATAAAATACCTAGGAATAAACTCATCAAAAAGGTAAAACACCCATATTCTGAAAACTATAAGACATTCATGAAATAAAGATGACACAAACAGAAAGATACACCATGCTCATGGACTGGAAGAATATTATTAAAATGTCCATACTAAAGCTATCTACAGATGCACTGCAATCCCTACCAAAATACCAATAGCATTTTTCCCAGAACTAGAACAAATAATCCTAAAATTTGTAGAGAACCACAAAAGACCTTGAATAACCAAAGCAATCTTGAGAAAGAAGAACAAAACTGGAGGTATCACAATCCCAGATTTAAAAATATACTACAAAGCTAAAGTAATCAAAATAGTACAGTACTGGCACAAAAACAAGAAACACGGGTCAACAGAACAGGACAGAGAGACCAGAAACAAACCCATATCTATATGGTTAATTAATCTACAACAAAGGAGGCAAGCATATACAATGGGGAAAAGACAGTCTTCTCAATAAATGGTGCTGGGAAAACTGGACAGCTACATGCACAAGAATGAAACTGGACCATTTTCTTACAACATACCCCAAAATAAATTCAAAACAGATCAAAGACCTAAATATGAGACCTGAAATCATAAAACTCCAGAAGCAAACAGAGCTAGCAACCTCTTGGAAATCACCTTAGCAACATAGTTGTGGATATGTCTCCTGAAGCAAGAGATACAAAAGTAAAAATAAACCATTGGGACTACACCGAAACAAAAAGCTTTTTGCACAGCAAAGAAAACCATCCACAAAACAAACAGTCAACTTAATGACTGGGAGAAGATATTTGGAGCAAATATCCAAAATACATAAAGAACTT
The DNA here is from genome assembly GCF_037043125.1 of Eumetopias jubatus. Taxonomy (NCBI): domain Eukaryota; kingdom Metazoa; phylum Chordata; class Mammalia; order Carnivora; family Otariidae; genus Eumetopias; species Eumetopias jubatus. Next base: position 147,906 of record NW_028274905.1, on the reverse strand, counting down.
ACACAACTCAATACCAAAAAAACAAACACTCCAATTTAAAAATGGGCAGAGGACCTGAATAGACATTTTTCCAAAAAACACATACAGATAAGCCTCTGTGAAAAGATGTGCAACATCAGGGAAATGCAAATCAGAACCACCTTACACCAAAAACAAACAAACAAATAAATACGACCTCACACCAGTCAGAATGGTTAGTATCAAAAAGACAAAAAATAACAAGTGTTGGTGAAGATGTGGAGAAAGAGGACCCCTTGTGCACTGTTAGTGGGAATGCAAATCAGTGCAGCCACTCTGTGAAACAGTATAGACGATCCTCAAAACATTAAAAAAAGAAATACCATATGATCCAATATTTGCACTACGGGGTATTTACCCAAAGAAAACAAAAACATTAATTTGAAAAGATGTATATACTCATGTGTATTGCAGCATTTTCTACAACAGCCAAGATACAGAGACAACCCAAGTGTCTACCAATAGATGAATGAGTAAAGAATATGTGGCACATATATATAAATAAAATAGAGTATTACTCAGCCATAAAAGAGAATGATATCTTGCCATTTGCAACAACATGGATGGACCTAAGGGTATTATGCTGAGTGAAATAAGTCAGACAAAGAAAGACAAAATACCATATGATTTCACTTACATGTGGAATCTAAAAAAAATGAAAAGCAAACAACCAAACAAAATGGACTCTTAAATACAGAAAATAAACTGGTGGTTGCCAGAGGGAAGGTGGGTAGGAGGATGGGTGAAACAGATAAAGGGCATTAAGAGGTACAAACTTCCAGTTATAAAGTAAGTCAGTCACTGAGATGAAAAGTACAGCATAGGAAATATAGTCAATAATATTGTAAAAATGTTATATGGTGACAAATGGTGACTACATTTATTGTCGTGAGCACTGGGTAATGTACAAAATTGTTGAATCAATAGGTTGTACACCTAAAACTAATATAACATTGTATGTTAACTATACTTAAATTATAATTTTTTAATTAAAAAAAGGGCTAGGCATTTGGGAACTGAATGACCCGGTCACAAATAATCTAATAATGCTTTCAAAATACAATGTTAAAAGCTAAAACTCTTAAATTCCAGGTATAAGATTTGAACCTAAATTCAAACTGGTACATTATAATCAAATGGTACTATCTAGTAGCTTTTCATTCAAGGCCGATAGGCTTCAACTATTTTAGGGTAACCAGAAGGAATGAGTATCATAAAAGAGTCATGGGTGCAAAGACGCTCAAGGACTGTTACCGTGAACACATTTCTGACAAAATCTTGGCAGAGAAATGAGGAAACTATAATTGAGCCAATAATCTCATACCACAGCTGAGAGCCAATAGACACTGCTTTATTTTAAGGTCACTAAATCAAAAAATAGAGATGTTAAGTATCCTTTAACATTACAAGCTAACCACTAAAATAAAATTAAAATTCTTCAAGTTACCCTAAGAGCCAGGAAAACAACAATAAAACAAAGAAAAATCCAGACTATGTAGTAAAAGACAGGAAGACACCAACATTATGAAAATAATAATACAACAGATTAAAGATGAAACACTAAAACCAAAATTGTAAATGAGACAAATGATTAAAAGAAAACGCTCACAGATACAGACATATCTACAATAAAGTGACTCATGCGCTTGGGTGGCTCAGCTGGTTGAGCGCCTGCCTCCGGCTCAGGTCCCTGACCCCAGACTTCTGGGGTGGAGCCCCGCACCGGGCTCCCTGCCCCGCGGGAAGCCTGCTTCTCCCTCTCTTCCTTGCTCTCGCTCTCACTCTTCCTCTCAAAAAATCTTTTAAAAAAATGAAATAAAATAAAGTGACTCAAAAAGATTGAAAACAAAAGGATAAACAGAGACAAACCAGGCAGATGCTAACAAAGAAGCTGTCGTTTTTTTTTTTAATAAGGTGTGAAGACAAAATAGGGGTACTTTATGAACAACAGTATCGCCCACAATGAAGAAAGAATCCTCATGTACCAAAAACACCAAGATAATTTTTCAAAACTGAGTATGAAAGGGAAAATGTAAACCACTACTTTAGTTGGGAGTCTTCAACTCACCATCAAAGAAAAAGCAAATGCAAACCAAATACATAATAATAAATATGAAATTTTTTACAGTAATAATATTGCTCCAGTAAATACATGGCTTTATCATACTCAATGGTATATACCTATAAATCCATGTCCTGCCACCCCAATGTCCTAGCCCCTCACAACTACTGCTTTCTGTTTCTATGGATTTGCCTATTCCGGATATTTCATATAAATGAAAACATAATATGCGCCTTTTTGTGTCTGTCTTCTTTCCTTAGCATAATGTTTTCAAGGTTCATCCATGCTATAGCATGTACCAATACATCGTTCTTCCAGACTTTTTACAAGAAAAATAAAACACTATGTAATTAAAAACACAGTGAATATTTTGTTGCTAGCAGCTGCAAGCATTCCTTTCAGATACATTTGCATATGTTCATTGTTTATAACTGCAACAAACCACCTTTTAAAGAGATAAGAAAACAAAATTAGCAATATTCTATCTCCCAAACAATTAACATGACCTTGAAACACAAGCGGATATCCACTATTCTGTTATCGGCACCATCATAATAAATTGCCCTGTGTCCATCAACTTGTGCTTCAATAAAGGTAAAACAGTATTTCCTCATAAACATCTAACAGAGACCTTTAACAAGGAGTAAATATTCTGTTTTTCAAGATTATCACAGTAAATGTCAAATTCAGTAATGTCATCTACAATATTACACTTTATTACTTATTGAGATTTTTCAGATTCTGTCTAATCTTACATTGTCACCAGCCAAAAGTTCTCTAAAAGAACTTTTAGAGACCCAGAGCATTTGACAAAATCCAATACCCATTTATGATAAAAGCTTCTGAGACCCAGACTCCAGCAAAACGTAAACGAAAGACAGCTTTACCTGAGAGAAGCTGCCACCAGAGCCAGCTGTCACTCACTTTGTCCTTCGTGTTCTACATCCCAAGCACAGCTATTCTACCCACAAAGCCCCCCCCTTCTGAACCCTCACAATACTCCTAGTTCACAGTATTTCAGCACAACCACTGATTTCCATTAAATGTTTCATGTAAATAAAATGTGTCTCCTAAAATTCTTATTATATATAGTTTAGGCACATTAAAGGTACTAATACAAACAGGAACCACCTTATACATCTCTTGAATCTTCCTGAGTGCCTAGATAAATAATTTTAAAATAAACAGAGTAAATTACTATCCTTCCCACTTCTGGTTCCTTAACCTCCATGAGGCCCAGTCACGGCAAAGGGGAGACACTTTGAATAGGATGAAAGACAGAACTTTAAAATCGACTGGACTTGATTTTTCAATATGTGAGAGTGACCATAAAACTATTAGATGAGCCAAAGTTGTCACCAAAGGAAGGGAACAGAGACCCAACAAAGGATCCTTGCAAGCAGCAGTGGGAGAAAATGAAACTGCTTTACAACTATTTCCTACCAAGTTTACCCACACAATAACCAGTTAAGTACGACCTCTGAACGATACTAAGTCTTCCTTCCAGGAGAGGAACAGCTCTCCACTAATTATCTTCTTTGATTTTTTTAAATCAGAGTAGTTTTCCTCATATAGATCAGGTACATGTTTTGTTAGCTTTATACCTAAGCACTTTTTTCTTCATGCTAATGTTAACGGTGTATTTTTAATTTCAAATTCCAATTTTTCATCCCGGTATACAGGACAGCAACGGACTTTTGTGTATTAACGTTGTATCTTAATGTCTTGCTATAATCTATTAGTCCCAGGAGTTCTATTGTTGTTATTAACTTTCTGGGATTGTCTACCTAGACTATCGTGTCATCTCTGAATGAAGACAATTTGCTTTTTCTCTCCCCAATTTGTAAACCTATCAGTTCCTTTCCTTTTCTCACTGCATTAGCTAGGACTTCCACAAAAAAGCAGTGATAAAAGGGGACATCCTTGCCTTGTTTCGGATCTTAGTTGGAAAGCTTTTGGTTTCTTCATTAGTGTGATATTAGCTGTAGATATTTTGTGGATGTTCTTTATCAAGCTGAGGAAGTTCCCCTCTATTCTTGGTTTATTGAGAGCTTTTATCATAAATGGGTATTGGATTTTGTCAAATGCTCTCTCCGATAGGATATTAATAGGATTATATGCTATTTCTTCTTGAGTCTGTTGATGTGATGGATTACACCAAGTGATTTCTGAATGTAGAACCAGCCTTGCATATTTGGAATAAATCCCACTTGGTCGTGGTGTATAATAATTCTTTTGATATGCTACTGGATTTAGTTTGCTAATATTTTCTTGCAGAACTGTGCATTTATGCTCACAACAGATACTGGTCTGTAGTTTTCCTTTATTGCAATGTTTTTGTCCAATTTTAGTATTAAGGTAATGCTGGCGTCCTAGAATGAGCTAGAAGTGTTCGCTCTGCTTCTATTTTCTGTTTGAGATTACAGAGAATTGGTATCACATCTTCCTTAACCATTTGGTAGAATTCACCGGTGAAACCATCTAGGACTGTTTGGAAGGTCAATTGCTGATTCAATTTCTTTAAAAGATACAGGCCTACTCAGATTATCTGTTTCTCATTCTATTACACTTTATTTGATTTCTACCATTCCTTCGTTCTTAAAGTTTCCATCTCTTTGCTTACATTATCCATCTGTTCTTGCATATTGTGCACTATTTCCATTACCACCCTTGGCATATTAAGTAGTTATTTCAAATTCGGGCTTTATAAACCCCAAGTCTCTGTCATATCTAAATCTGCTTCTGATGCTTGCTTTGTATCTTTCAACTGTAAATTTTGCCTTTTGGTTTTTAAATTTTTTCATTAAAAGTCAAGGCATTATAGGGGCACCTGGGTGACTCAGTCAGTTAAGCATGTGCCTTTGGCTCAGGTAAGATCCCAGGGTTCTGGGACCGAGCCCCACATCGGGCTACCAGCTCAGCGGGGAGCCTGCTTCTCCCTCTCCCTCTGGTGCTCCCCCTGCTTGTACTTTCTCTAACTGCCAAATAAATAAATAAACTATTTTTTAAAAAAGACATTATACTAGAGGAGCTAGGGAAAAAACAGCAAATAAAGCCTAAACCCAGCAGGAGAAGAGAAATAATAAAGATCAGAGCAGAAGTCAATGAAATAGAAACCAAAAGAACAGTAGAACACATCAACGAAACTAGGAGCTGGTTCTTTGAAAGAATTAACAAGATTGATAAACCCCAGGCCAGACTGATCAAAAAGAAAAGAGAAATGACCCAAATCAACAAAATCATGAATGAAAGAGGAGAGATCACAAGCAACACCAAAGAAATACAAACAATTATAAGAACATATTATGAGCAACTATACGACAGCAAATTAGATAACCTGGAAGAAATGGATGCATTCCTAGAGATGTATCAACTACCAAAACTGAACCAGGAAGAAATAGAAAACCTGAACAGACCTATAACCACTACAGAAATTGAAGTAGTCATCAAATATCTCCCAACAAACAAAAGCCCAGGGCCAGATGGCTTCCCAGGGGAATTTACCAAACATTTAAAGAAGAATTAATACCTATTCTCCTGAAACTGTTCCAAAAAATAGAAATGGAAGGAAAACTTCCAAACCCATTTTATGTGACCACCATTACCTTGATCCCAAAACCAAAGACCCCATCAAAAAGGAGAATTACAGACCAATATCCTTGATGAACACAGATGCAAAAATTCTCACCAAAATACTAGCCAATAGGATCCAACAGTACATTAAAAGGATTATTCACCATGACCAAGAGGGATTTATCCCTGGGCTGCAAGGTTGGTTCAACATCCACAAACCAATCAATGTGATATAACATATTAACAAAAGAAAGAACAAGAATCATTTGATCCTCTCAATAGATGCAGAGAAAGTATTTCACAAAGTACAGCATCCCTTCTCGATCCAAACTCTTCAGAGTATAGGGATAAAGGGTACATACCTCAATATCATAAAAGCCATCTATGAAAAACCTACAGCGAATATCATTCTCAATGGGGAAAAATTGAGAGCTTTCCCCCTAAGGTCAGGAACGTGGCAGGGATGTCCACTATCACCACTGCTTTTCAACATATTACTAGAAGTCCTAAACACGGCAATCAGACAACAAAATCAAAGGCATCCAAAACAGCAAAGAGGAAGTCAAACTCTCACTCTTTGCAGATGATATGATACTGTATGTGGAAAACCCAAAAGACTCCACCCCAACACTGCTAGAACTCATACAGGAATTCAGTAAAGTGGCAGGATATAAAATCAATGCACAGAAATCAGTGGCATTCCTATACACCAACAAGACAGAAGAGAGACAAATCAAGGAGTCGATCCCATTTACAATTGCACCCAAAACCATAAGATACCCAGGAATAAATTTAACCAAAGAGGCAAAGGATCTGTACTCAGAAAACTATAAAATACTCAGGAAAGAAATTGAAGAAGACACAAAGAAATGGAAAAACGTTCCATGCTCATGGATTGGAAGAACAAATATTGTGAAGATGTCAATGCTACCTAGAGCAATCTACACATTCAATGCAATCCCCATCCAAATACCATCCACTTTTTTCAAAGAAATGGAATAAATAATCCTAAAATTTGTATGGAACCAGAAGAGACCCCGAACAGCCAGAGGAATATTGAAAAAGAAAAGCAAAGCTGGCGGCATCACAATTCCGGACTTCCAGCTCTATTACAAAGCTGTCATCATCAAGACAGTATGGTCCTGGCACAAAAACAGACACATAGATCAATGGAACAGAATCGAGAGCCCAGAAATGGACCTTCAACTCTATGGTCAACTCATCTTGGGCAAAGCAGGAAAGAATGTCCAATGGAAAAAGGACAGTCTCTTCAACAAATGGTGTTGGTAAAATTGGACAGCTGCATGCAGAAGAATGAAACTGGACCATTTCCTTACACCACACACAAAAATAGACTCCAAATGGTTGAAAGACCTAAATGTGAGACAGGAGTCCATCAATATCCTAAAGGAGAACACAGGTAGCAACCTCTTCAACCTCAGCTTCTTCCTAGCAACATCGCCAAAGGCAAGGGAAGCAAGGGCAAAAATGAACTATTGGGATTTCATCAAGATAAAAAGCTTTTGCACAGCAAAAGAAACAGTCCACAAAACCAAGACAACCGACAGAATGGGAGAAAATATTTGCAAATGACATATCAGGTAAAGGGCTAGTATCCAAAATCTATAAAGAACTCATCAAACTCAACACCAAAAGAACAAATAATCCAATCAAGAAATGGGCAGAAGACATGAACAGACATTTTTCCAAAGAAGACATCCAAATGGCCAACAGACACATGAAAAAGTGCTCAACATTGCTCAGCATCAGGGAAATCCAAGTCAAAACCTCAATGAGATACCACCTCACACCAGTCAGAATGGCTAAAATTAACAAGTCAGGAAACGACAGATGTTGGAGGGGATACGGAGAAAGGGGAACCCTCCTACACTGTTGGTGGGAATGCAAGCTGGTGCAACCACCCTGGAAAACAGTGTGGAGGTTCCTAAAAAAGTTGAAAATGGAGCTACCATACGATCCAGCAATTGCACTACTGGGTATTTACCCCAAGGCTACAAATGGAGGGATCCGAAGGGGTACGTGCACCCCGATGTGTATAGCAGCAATGTCCACAATAGCCAAACTGTGGAAAGAGCCAAGATGTCCATCGACAGATGAATGGATAAAGAAGATGTGGTATATATACACGATGGAATATTATGCAGCCATCAAAAGGAATGAGATCTTGCCATTTGCAACGACGTGGATGGAACCGGAGGTTGTTATGCTGAGTGAAATAAGTCAATCAGAGAAAGACATGTATCATATGACCTCACTGATATGAGGAATTCTTAATCTCAGGAAACAAACTGAGGGTTGCTGGAGGGGTGGGGGGTGGGAGGGGTGGGGTGGCTGGGTGATAGGCATTGGGGAGGGTACGTTCTATGGTGAGCGCTGTGAATTGTGCAAGACTGTTGAATCACAGATCTGTACCTCTGAAACAAATAATGCAATATATGTTAAGAAAAAAAAAAGAAGATAGCAGCAGGGGAAGAATGAAGGGGAGTAAATCGGGGGAGACGAACCATGAGAGATGATGGACGCTGAAAAACAAATTGGGGGTTCTGGAGGGGAGGGAGGTGGAGGAATGGGTTAGCCTGGTGATGGGTATTAAAGAGGGCACGTTCTGCGTGGAGCACTGGGTGTTATGCACAAACAATGAGTCATGGAACACTACATCAAAAGCTAATGATGTGATGTATGGTGATTAACATGATAAAAAAAAAGAGTATATGAGGATTCACCATGCTATTTTTGCAATGTTTCTATCACTCTGAATTAATTTTAAAAAATCAAAAAAAGGATTTTATTTATTTGTCAGAAAGAGAGAGAGCACACAAGCAGGGGGAGCAGCAGGCTCCCCGCTGAGCAGGGAGCCCAATGCAGGACTCGATCCCAGGACCCTGGGATCATGATCTGAGCCAACAGCAGATGCTTAACCAACTGAGCCACCCAGGCATCCCTAAGGTAGGTGTTATAATTCCTATTTTCACAGACAAGAAAAGAAACATTAAGGTTCCAAGAGATTAAGGAACTCACCCAGTAGCACACAGCTAGTAAATAGCAAATATATGACTGGAACCTACACTGCCCCAATCCAAACCCAACAAATCTACCTCCTTGTTCAGCTTTCAGCACTGTTGTGCAATAAAGAGAAGCTCAGGCTCTCAATAAAATAGTTAAAATTTGGAGTTTTGAAAGAAAGTATTACACTATGAATAACAACGGTATAGGCCTCAATAATACATCTGATATTCAAATATACAACATCAATAAACTCATCCATGAATCCCATAGAATCACTATAGAATCATGAATTAGCATGCTAGTGAAACAATCCTGCTTGCAGTCCTGGATGGCCAGCTTTTTGTCAAATTCCATATTTAGTTATGGTGCTCTTTGAAAAATACACAGATTTGAGAAAAATTAAAATAATGTTAGATGAATGACTTCTAAAGGCCAAAAACTGTAGTTTAAAGACTATGTGGGGCAGGTGGCACCTAGGTGGCTCAATCGGTTAAGCATCTGACTCTTGGTTTCGGGTAAGGTCATGATATCAGGGTCATGAGATCAAGCCCTGTATCAGGCTCTGTGCTGGGAGCCTGCTTAAGATTCTTTCCCTCTGCCTCTGCCCCTCCCCCCCCACTCTCTCCTTCTCTCTCTAAAAAAAATTAATTTATTAAAGGATATGTGGAATGTTCCTGAAGCCTAAGCCCCGAAGACATGTGAAAAACTGATATTAAGTATCAGAATACTTTAACAATTCTATCTAGAGAATCTATGGCCTACGCAACTGAAACACAAGTTTTATTATGAGTACTGCCACAAAAAGACCCACAAAGAAAAGAAAATGATATTTTATTCCCTCTCCAACTTCAAGTTCCCCTCACACAATTTGAAGTCCATGCAAATTTAATTATACAAAGCTTTTTTTAAAAAAAAAAAAAATTTCTGGCACCACCAAATTTCAAGTCACTCCTGGTGGCGATGGGTCAGCAATGGAAAGACAAGTAAAGTGGGATGACAGAGAAGTAGTTTTTACAATGTCACCTCGGGAAGGCAAATCCGAGCTGCAGAAGGGACCCCACTACCATCTGTGGGGGCAGGAGAAAAACAGGAACATAAAAGATAACAAGTGCTCTGACACAGAGCTAGGGTTCTCCACGCAGCAATCGGGAAAAGTCACCCAAAGCATCCCCCACCTCCAGCACACAAGTTCTTCTGTGCCAGTGGAATGATAGTGAGGAGTTGGGTCCCAGGAGTCAACAACTCTGAGCCAAAAATCAGAAAGACATCTGGATGAAAGAACAGACATAAGGAAATACTTCTCATAATGCATATTATTCAAAACAATCCAAAATGCATCACAAGGATCCCACTGAAATTCTAGGGAAGGGGATTCTGAAAATTCTAACATACAACAGATAACAGATATTAACTGTAAAATTAGAATTTATTGTCTTTATTGTGTACCCTTTTTGAACTGTTTCATCTTAAGTGTTAAAACATTTACAAGGGCTTTCAAAGATAAATTCTGAACTTTATCACCTCATGTGTGTTTTTTCTTATGATGTCTTAAGTTCTTTGAATTATCTTACCACCAAGGTTTTCAGAAAATTAACCTATATTACTATATTTGTATATAATCTTCAAAACCATATCATGAGTAAATATCTACAATTACCTTCTACAAATACAGTGCAGAATAAAACAAAAGCATACAGCTCTCAGAGTATATTCTATCCTACTGTATAAAATTAGCTTGGAAACAAAAGGAAAACTAACACTAGAAATCGTCCTGAAATGATACGGCATTCTTTGGATGCCTATACCTCTCAGGAAATGTACTTCCAACTATCACTTAAGATGGAAAGAATAAAAAGAAAAAAAAAAATCTTACACGCAATCAGAAATGCCTCAGTCTCCTTCAACCCCAAGTAAAAAACTAGAGAGAAGTGAAGTATACTCACAAGGAGAGCGGTGAAGGTCAAAGCCTCCTGATAAAGGATTCTGAGTGGCTGCTGTAACCAACTACCGCAACTGAGCACCTAACATAAATTTATTACCTCATAGTTCTAAAGGTCACAAATCCAACATGGGTATCACTGGCTAAAATCAAGATGTCAGCAAGGCTAGTTCCTTCCGTGATGTGGACTCTAGGGAGAATCCATTTTCTTGACTTTTCCAGCTGCTAGAGGCTATTCAATTTCCTTACCTTCAGAGTGCTTCACTCCACCCTCTGCTTGTTGTCACATCTCCTTCTCTGACTCTGACTCTCCCACCTCCCTCTTAAAGGACTCTTGTGATTACACTGCATTCACCCAGATAACCTAGGACCATCTCTCCCTTAACACAATCACAGCTGCAAAGCCCTTCTGCCATTTATGATAGCATACAGGTTCCAGAGATTCCCACACGAACATCTTCATGGGCTACTGTGCCACCTCCTGGAAGTTCATTTAACCCAGTTTAGCAAAATCAAATACAAAGAATCCTCTATACCTCTATCCTATTCGTTTTTGTTCACCTATGTTATAAAATCAATATATGTCAGCTATTGGATTTGTATCTACTATGCCATTCAACTGTAAGACTTTACGGAACACACTGAGAAAGAGAAAAGCAGCCCCTGACATCTGGAAGCCCTGCTACTATCAGCTAGGCCTTGTTGCTGCTACAAACTGGCTAGCAGCTCAGAGTGAGGCACTCACAGCTAGGTCTTGATGATTCTCCTCTTGAAAATAAACAACTTCAGAGAACATCAACATCAGAGAAGGGCACTCGGTGACCATAATGGACAAAGAATAAACATCACTCTGTAATCATGCCTGAACAAAGCAAAAAACATGAATACCATCCAAATCATAAAGATGACTAAATATCTCCCCACCATGGCTTACATGAATGACGTGCTTCTTATTAACAATAAGTTTTAAGTTCAACCCACCCAGTCTTCTTTCCTTCTATATAAGATTAAGATACTCAATCATAGAATTATCTCTGCTTCCTAACAGCATCCAATACAAATCAAAGCCCCATTTCTTTAAACTCTTTCCAAATCACCCCACACAAGCCCAAATCCTATTTTTAAAAGTTCCTTTCAAATGCTCTCTTATTGAAACACCCCACAATTCCCAATGGTGTGCATTTTCCCTTACTGCAACATGCAATCAACCCAACTTGTCCAACTACCGGTATATTCCTGGTGGTCTTTGGCTGGAGAGCAGTGACAAAGCTCAGAAAAAACTTACAGACCTCCAGACACCTGCATTTCAAATTTAGATACAAGACTGATGATTGGCTCCCATCTTCTGCCCAACCTCTATTCTCAAGAGGGAAGGGCTAAAGTTTTTATCTGCAGTACATGGAGTGAGCCATGGAGATGAAGGCAAGACCCTGGTAGAAAAAGGCAGGTAAACTGACCTAGGGAAGCAGTAGAGAGAGCATGATTCCTGGCATCTCCATTATATCTCCACTCTATGTGGCCAAAAGGAAGCCAAGAAAATTAGAGGGTCCTAAAATCTCCCCTGTTGTAAAAGTCCTAGTGAACCCCAGAACTGCACCAAAAATACTACAGCCAAGTTAGGGAGCTTAAACCATAGCCAGAATAAGGAAGAATTTAAATTGTGCAGCTAGACCCCAAAATTCCCTGCCAGCTAGTTTCACCAGTTCTCCTTGGTCCTTTCATTAGCCTTACAACAAGCATTTTATGTAACCAATCTAGCTGGATCCGACATAACCCTGTTATGGGGGAGGTTTAAACTTTATAAGACTGTAAATATAGTACAGGCTATGAAATCAGCCTGCCTGGATTCAAACTCTCGTTCCATCACACGCTGACTATGCCACCTTGGCTACATGCTGCGAAATACCTACTTCATATGCTTGTTGTGAAACTCAAATGAGATACCTAGTAAGCACTCAATAAATGTTATTTATTATTAATTTAATGAAGGGATTATGAGGCTATTTTGGTACTGTTATGTATTAATCTGTGACCATTTTAAAGTAACAGCTATATCAGTGAAAGTGGCAACATAAGAAAACCAATATGGAACGTACCATCTAAGTAAATGCACTTGAAGAATAGAGTACTGGGGTGCCTGGGAGGCTCAGTCAGTTAAGCGACCAGCTCTTGATCTCAGCTCAGGTTTTGATCGCAGGGTTGTGAGTTCAAGCCCCCTGCTGGGCTCCATGGTAGGTGTGGAGCCTACTTAAAGAAGAGATGGACCAAAAGACAAGTGATGCTGTGCAACTATGGCAGGTATAAAGAACAGGAACATATAAATTACTGTCCATATTTCAGTTCTCCTGCTGGATCCTTAACAAGCTCGAGTCAGTGGTTTAGTATCCTGGGTAACAGTTCATGTGTGCATACTATTTAAAAATAGGTTAATCAAAAGCAGGTCACACATGAACCAATGAAAAATTTGTGTATGAACCAAGGATTATAATTAATCCAATTCTGTGCACCTGAAGTTCAAAATAAAAAGGAAAAAAAAAAGCCAGCAACAGGAAGAAAGAAAATAGATCATTGCCACCTGGTTAATAGGTTTTAGCTACGTAATCATTGAAGTAATTGACAAGAGAACTCAGATATTCATAATACTAAAGACAAAAAAGGATTATTACATGAGTATTTATAAGTTAAACACTACACAATATACAAAAATTAACTCAAAATGGATCAAAGACCCCAAATGTAAGAGTTAAAACTCTTAAGAAGAAAACATAGATAGAAATCTTCATGACATTAGATTTGGTGATGATTTCTTTAATATAACACCAAAAACACAGGCAAAAAAAGAAAAAAAGATGTATAAAATGAACTTCATCAAAATTAACAACTGCGGTGCATCAAAGAACATCATCAATAGAGTAAAAAGGCAACCCACAGAATGGGAGAAAATATTTGCAAATTTGATATTTAATAAGGGATTAATATCCAGAATATATAAAGAACTCCTGAAAGTCAACAACAAAACAACCCAATTCAAAACGGGCAAAGGATTCAAATAGATATTTCTCCAAAGAAGATATACAAATGGCCAGGAAGAACATAAAACAGTGCTCAACATCACTAACCATCAGGGAAATGCAAATAAAAGCCACAATGAGATACCACTGCACACCCGTTAGGATAACAATTATATTTTAAAACAACACGTGTTAGTGGAGAAACTGGAATCCTGGAGCGCTGCTGGTGGGACTGTGAAATGGTACAGCCACTGCAGCAATTTTTCACAAAAAAATTAAACGTAGAATTTTTTTATATGATGCCACAATTCCACTTCTCGGTATACACATACCTAAAAGAACTGAAAGCAAGATTTCCAAGAGGTATTTGTATTTGTACACCTGAGTTCATAGCAGCACTATTTACAAAGGCCAGGAAACAACCCAAATGTCCAGTGCTGAATGAATGGGTAAACAAAATAGGGTTATGTCCATACAAGTGAATATCATCCAATGTCAAAAAGGAAAAAAATTCGGACACATGCTACGAGATGCATGAAACCTGAAAACCTTATGCTGATTGAAATAAGCCAGACATGAGAGGACAAATACTGTACGAGTCCACTTATATGATAACTGGAATAGTCAGATTCATAGAGACATAAGTAGAATGGTGGTTACCAAAAGCCGGAAGAAGAAAGGAATGGTAAGTTAATGACTCATGGGGACAGTTTCAGCTTGGAATAACAGCAAAGTTCTAGAGATGTGCAGTGGTGACGGTTGCACAAGATGTGAATGTACTTCATGCCACTGAATTGTACACTTAAAAATGTTAACCACATGCTATGTATACTGTATCAGAAAGGTAAAACTTACAGCATTACACGGCAAAACCAAAAAAGAGTTAACTAAGAATTGGCAGCATGTCCTAGAAAAAACTCAAGTATCTATGTTCACTCTAAATATGAATCATTTGAGAAAAGAATGCCAAAGACGGGAAACCCAGTGAACGTACTCACTTCTGCACAGCTTCTGTAGAGGGTGGAGTACGTTCACCACCCAGAGGTGCTGGCTCAGAGGAAGCTGGGGTGACAAGGGGCAGAACTAAGGAACTTTAAAATCAGTGCCAAAACTAAGTCGTTTTCAGAGTGGCAAAGGTAATAAAGCTCCTGGCTACTATAACATGAGTCTTTTTCTCAATCCAAATGACAGAATATCTAATTAATTAAAAAGTAAAGCCGAAAACAAATAGCTCAATGGAACAGCATGGATTACAAAATTAAACCCCACGATTATAGTTACCTAAGTCATGACAAAGGTCCTAAATGGTGCTAAAGCGACTGGACACCCAGGTGGGGGGAAAAAAAAAGACTCCTACCTCAAAACATACACAAAAAATAAATTCCAGATGAACTGCAGATCTAAATGGGTGGAGAGGATCAATAAAGCATTTAAAGAAAACACAGAGAATACCTTCATAATTTTGGAATAGGCAAAGATTTCTTAAACAAGACACAGAAAGAACTGACCAGAAAACAATTTCTGTTAAAGTGAACCATATGAAAATTAAGAATTTCTCATCAGAAGATATATCACTGAGTGTTAAAGCATCCACAAAATGGAAAAAAAATTGCAATACATATATTCGACCAAACTATCCTATTCGGAAAACATAAAAGTTGCAAATCAATATTTAAGAGATTAAAGGACTAATTTAAAAATGGGGACAAGACTTGAAGATGCTTCACAAGAGTGGCAAATGACCGTAAGTATATGAAAAGGTACTCAAATTCATGAATCGTCAGGGAAGTGCGAACACAGTTTTTGTGCAGTAAATATGAGACGCTTACTGCAATGGCTTACATTAGAAGAACGTGCTGAGCGTCGGTAAAGAGCAGCCAGCGGGCCCGGCGCGGAGCTGCGGGAGGGCACCGCGGCCGCGCACCCGGGAACCGGCAGGCAGGGGTCCCTCTCCGAGGCACAGCCCCGACCAGAGGCGCACACGGCCGGGCACCAGAAAACACGACGCGCTGCAGCCCAGGCCGGGGACTGCCGGAGCGCCCGTCGCGAGGGCGGAGAGCGGCTACAGCCACACGGCCACTCGCTCAGAGCGCTCTCTACCGCAAGCTACGACTGCGGCGGTCCCCCGGCTGCAGGGTCCAGAAGGGCCCGAAGGAGGCAACGCCACGGCAGAACTTTCCCAGCCGCGGCCCTCGGGGCTGACGGCCGAGCGCGGGGCTGACGGGCGGGCCGGCCGCTGGGCGAGGGGACGCGAACACGTACAACGGGCCCCGGGCCGGTACGAGACACAGAGCCGAGCACACTCCGCGCCGCGCGGCGGAAGGCAACCACAGCGGACGTCCCGGCGGCGCCGCAGCGACGGAACAGGGAGCCCCCGCGCCGCCGCCCGCGCCGCCGGGCTCCCCACGCAAACCCGCAGGGCTGAGCCCACGGCGCTCGGCAGTCCGCACAGCCCGCGCCGCGGCCGGGCCGGGCCCGCCCCCGGGTCCCGACGCGCGCTCCGAGAAGGGCGCCGAGGGGACCACGCAGGTGCTCCCCGCCGGGAGGTCCGCCCGCCCGACGGCACGGCGCTGCGCCCCCCGGAGCTCCGGCGCGGGGGGCCCGTGGAGGAGGCGGGGGGCGCGGGGGCTCAGGGGCAGGGGGCACCCCGCACCGAGGGCGGGGGGCGCCGGGCGCGGCGGGGGGAGGGGCGTGGCCGAGGGCGCGGGGCGACGGGCCCGGGCCGACTCACCGTGGTCTCCCGCACTTGGCTCTGGAAGTGCTGTTCCCGCGCCGACACCAAGTCCTGCCCCTCCATCCTCCCTCATGCCTGCCGCCGCGCCGCCCGCATCCGCGCGCTTCGCCGCACCATCGCCCGCCGGTCCGGGACGGGAGCGGACTGACAGCGGGCCGCCGTCCGCAGGGTCGGCTACCGCGACCCCCGCCGCCGCCGCCTCGGCCCCCTCGACCGCCTCAGCCGCCTCAGCCGCCTCGGCCGCCGCCTCAGGCGAAGCCGCTCTAGCTGCGGAGGGCGGGCGCGGGGCGGGGCTGGGGCGGGACCTGACGTCAGAGGAAGGCGCTTTTGCGTCAGAGAAGCGCGCCGTGACGTCTGCGAACGGGAGCCGCCGAGGGGCGTGGCCTACTGGGGAGAGGAGGCGGGGCCACGCCCCCAGGAAGTGGAGGCCGGAGCCAGGCTGTCAGGAGCAGTACCCGGCCCGGTGGGGACGGGGCGCGGGTCGGTTTGCTGGAACGGGTTCTTCCCTCTGTCGCAGTGGCAGGTGGGCGGCCGGCCACAGTCTCGGTGCAGTTGTTCCCGGCAGAAGGGAATCATCGTGGCCCGGCGCCCGGCAGAGCACTGCGCAGGGTCAAGCCGGTCTCCCACGAAAACCTGGGCTCGGCCAAAGCAGGTCAAAGGCCAGGAAGGACTGGCTTCGGACACGTTTTGGGCGGACCCCTGGAACCCTGGCTTCTGTGGCTCTGCTAACGGGTTTGCCCGCTCGGGAAGCGTAGATAGCCCTGAATGTGAGGCCCTTGCCAACTCGGTAGAGTCGCCTCCCTGCCCCCGGGGTGTTTTACGACCCCCCGGAGACCCTCAGCAGACGTTGATATTAGGGACCTCCAGACCTACCGAACACAGTCATTCATCCCCATGGTACGTTCAGTATCTTTTTTGGATTTTTGCCATGAAAAAAAGTTTGAAGGAATATTTATCATTTCACTTTTGGATTTATTTGACTCTAAAGAAGTCATTTAAATTGCTATTGGCTGTGTGATGTTGGGGGCCATCTCTAATCGAAAATTCTAAGGAAGTAAAAATACCTAGAAATTGCCTTCAAATTATTTTAATGATATATGTGCATTTAGATTTTTCAGTATCTTTTGCAATTTTGAATTAAAAATGTTTTCATGACTCAAAAAAAAATGTTTTTAAGGTCTCCAAAAATCGTGTCAACCCCATATACTGTGCTTATGATGCAGTAGGCTGTAAACTGTTGGTAGTGGGAGGACTCAGAACATGAGGTTTGTTCTGAGGGAGTGCCCCTGCAGCCATAGGCTGATTAGAAACCAGGAATGCTTCCAACTGCTTAAATGCAGTGTTCACTTTTATTTTTAAAATGTCTCAGAATCCAAAAGAACCAGGGAAAGACAAAGTATCTGAGTCTGTTTTTCGAGACACCCGGATTCTGAGAGCTGGGTTAAATACTTGTCCGAAATGCTCTGCATGACTTCTGGGTTAATCTCTCCAGATCAGAGGGTAAGCAGATCAGATTTTAAGATGTAAGGTATTTAGGCGCATTCCACAAAGTGGGTGCATGTATTTCTGCTCTTTCTAACCCAACCTCCAAGCATGTAGAACTTTATGTTTTCTTCATCCGTTAGCCCAGGGTAGGAGGCTTCAAAAATGGCCAGAACCTCACCCCTCCCTATACATCCTCCTGTTTGCCTTGCCGTGTTGCCCCTCCTTCCATCAAGAAGTGGTGTTGGGGCGCCTGGGTGGCTCAGTCATTAAGCATCTGCGTTCGGCTCAGGTCATGATCCCAGGGTCCTGAGATAGAGCCCTGCATCAGCAGAAAGCCTGCTTCTCCCTCTTCCATTCCCCCCGCTTGTGTTCCCTCTCTAGCTGTCTCTCTCTGTCCAATAAATAAAATCTTTTTAAAAGGAAGGGAGGGAGGAAGGAAGGAAGGAAAGAAAGAAAGAAAGAAAGGGAAGGAAATGGAAGGGAAGAAGGGAAGGGAGAGGAGAAATGGTGTTTATTTTCCACCCCCTTGAATCTGGGCCTGAACAGGTGACTTGCTTTGGCCAGAAGGACAGCAGAAGCTATGAAGCTACTTTGAAAAGTGCTTGTGCATCAGGGCTGGTCCCTTCTTACCACCCCTGGGCATCCTCCAACCGCTACTGTGCAAGTAAGCCCCAACCAAGCTAGAGATAGGGATCCCAGTTTTCTCTGGCACCTATCTAACACACTCTTTTTTGCATCCCTCTAAAACATAAATCTTCCCAAAACAGTTTTTCTCCCCTGCTAAATGTACTGCAATGCAGTTATTCTCACTAACTGTAGAATTAAATTAAACTCCTTAACTTGGCATTCAGGAGCTTGACTTTGGGGCCCCACCCCACCCTTCCAGACATCCCCCCACTTCATTCCCTGAAGAGCTCTTGGCTACAGCCTGGCTTCCTCCCCTCTCCAATCCCCAATTCCAAGGGCCAGCCCCTTTACTTACTCCATATCCTCTTTCCTACTATTCAGAGTCAGTGCTACCCTTCAGCGTTCCCACCAAGACCTTCCTTCTCCGAAAAGGGAACCCTCTTACACTGCTGGTGGGAATGCAAGCTGGTATAGCCACTCTGGAAAACAGTATGGAGTTTCCTCAAAAACTGAAAATAGATCTACCCTACGACCCAGCAATTGCACTACTAGGTATTTACCCAAAGGATACAAACGTAGTGATCCAAAGGGGCACCTGCACCCCAATGTCTATAGCAGCAATGTCCACAATAGCCAAACTGTGGAAAGAGCCCAGATGTCCATCAACAGATGAATGGATAAGGAAGATGTGGTTCATATATACAATGGAATATTATGCAGCCATCAAAAGGAATGAGATCTTACCATTTGCAACAACATGGATGGAACTAGAGGGTATTATGCTGAGCGAAATAAGTCAATCAGAGAAAGACAACTATCATATGATTTCACTCATGTGGAATTTAAGAAGGAAAAAAAGATCATAGGAGAAGGCAGGGGAAAAATAAAATAAGATGAAATCAGAGAAGAGACAAACCATCAGACTCTTAACTCTAGGGAACAAACTGAGGGTTGCTGGAGGAGCAGTGGCTGGGGGAGGGGGTAACAGGGTGATAGGCATTAAGGAGGACATGTGATGAAATGAGCACTGGGTGTTATATCCAAATGATGAGTCAATGACCTCTACCCCAGAAACTAATAATACATTATGTGTTCATTGATTTAATTTAAAATAAATAAATAAATTAAAAAGACCTGTCTTCTCCACAAAGTCTTTCCTGATGATTCCAGACACTTCATTCACACATTCATCCCAAACTGTGGGGACATGATGGAAAGACTGCTGGGGTTCCTGGGTGGCTCAGTTGGTTAAGCATCTGACTTCGGCTCAGGCCATGATCCCAGAGTCCTGGGATCAAGTCCCGCATCAGGCTCCCCTGTCAATGGGGAGTCTGCTTCTCCCTTTCCCTCCGTCCCTCTCCCCTGCTTGTGCTCCCTCTCTCTCTCTCTTTCTCAAGTAAATAAAGTCTTAAAAAGAGAGAGAGAGAGAAAGGGAGAAAGAAAGGAAAGAAGGAAGAAAAGAAAAGAAAACTGCTTCAGTCCCTGCTCTCACAGAGGTCACAATCCAAGGGTAAAGCAGAAAGCTTACAGAGGTTATGTTCCTAGCCATTCATTTGGCCCTTAGCACACATGCCCTTGTATCTGTGTCTAGTGACAGTCCACATATAAGCTCTTTAAGGTCTAGAATATCTTTTCTTGCATCTTGTAAACATCTGTGTACTTCCTGCAATACCTGATAGAATGCCTTGCACAAAGTAGACACCTAACAAATATTTCTTGGTCAGTAGGCTGGTTGCCCTGAGAAATTTCCCAGACTTCTTCACATCTCAGTATGTCTTCAAATTTCTATATGGATGTAAATAATTGCCTGGGCCTTGCTGGTGCTTCCAAACTTACCGTTCACGGACATCCGTGATGAAAGGCCATGCTTGTCACTGTGTCCTCTGGCTTCACTGCCATGTCATGTCTTTGAAACTGCTACAATTCCAGGTAATTCCCCTCGCTTCACTAGGCCTTGCTTTGATTTTCTTGGTCATGATGAAATCAAAGTTTTGAGAGAGAAGGTGACAGAGACCATTTTTTTTAACCTCTTTATGCCCTATACAAAACCAAGCCAAGCAGTACTGAGATGTACCCTGTATTCCTTCCAGGCTCTGTCAGAGAGGAGCTCTGTCTTTTTCCCTTAGCCAAATACAGCAAGAGAGATGAACAAGAAAAAGTCCAGAAACAGCCCAGCTATCCCTCTGCAGTGGAACGGGTAAATAAACGGTGATGTGTTCATGCAATGGAATAATCCCCTGGGGTAAAAAAATCAATGAGCTACAGCTGCAAGCAACAATATGGACAAATCTCTGAAACAGTGTTGAGCAAAAGGCCAAACAATGCCTACTGTATGATTCCGTCTGTGTGAAGTCCCAAACCGTGCAAAACAAAACAAGGTATTACTGAGGGATACAAACATGTAGTAGAATTATAGAGAAAGAGGGGCAAGGATAAACTTCCAGGAAGGAAGGTCAGGGCCGAGAACAGCGGGAGGTGCTCAGGGGGCCGCAGAGGTGACTGTGCTCATTGCTAAGACTTGCATCTGGACCCTGGATGGGGCTGTTGCCACTTGCGTAATGGATCCCCCACAGGGGATCCCCCTCACGTCACTGCACCGGGTCTCTCTAACTGGAGGAGCCTGGGTCACGTGGCTACACCCGAGTTGCAAAGGAAGTGAGTATGGGATATTTTTGGCTTCTTTTTTGGGATGGAGTCCCTGCCTCACAGGATATGGGATTCTCATAACATGGAAAGGGGCTTCGGATATGATTCAGCCTAAAGGAATTATTTGGTCCAAATACAAAGTTCTCTGGTGCCCCAGCATAACCAAAGTATAAAATTTAGACTCTCTAGAGAAACAGATGGACTTTAGGGTTTTGTTAAGTGATAACCAGCCAGCGCTGTGCTGGAGACCAGCTCTCAAGCAGCAGTTGTTAATTTTTAGGAATTTTGTGAGCCAATTGTTAAACATAACCATTATTTCAAGCTAAGTTATATAAACTTACATTCAAATTATATTTTTAAGGGACGCCTGGGTGGCTCAGTCGGTTAATCGTCTGCCTTCGGCTCAGGTCATGATCCCAGAGTGCTGGGATCGAGTCCTGCCTTGGGCTCCTTGCTCAGCACGGAGCTTGCTTCTCTCCCTGCTTGTGCTCGCTCTCTCTCTCTCTCTCTCTGATAAATAAACTCTTTTTTAAAATTTATATTTTTAAAAGGTAGCAAATATTCAAAAGCCATCATGTCTTCATTATCTTATACTTCACTCTCCGCTGTGCTCCTAAAGTTACTTCAGTCTACAGCAATGTGTTACTCTTCCTTCAGTGACCTCACTTTGGCAGCTGGAATCAGCCATGGTGGGAGCATCTACGCCATGGAAATCAGCAAATGATACAAATCAGGGCCCTTTTTCCTCCCCCTTGTAGAGCAATTTTTAGTTATAGCATACCATGGAAGCTGCCAAAGTTTTGGAAATCACCTAAGTGAAGATTTTCCATATTGGGAGCTAATGTCAAACAACCAGCTGATCAAAGTCGGTGTCCTTGGAGGGAAATTGAGGGGAATGAGACACTCGTGGCTGATCGTCCCAGGTGTCTGGAGAGGTAGAGGGCTCCTACAGGGAAAATAGGATTTTCTCAGGAAAACAGTTCTAACCCCATGAGAGTACAACTAGGTTTCACATTGATCACAACTCACCAGTGGTTTGTGTTTTTGTTGGTTTTCTAAAGGGCCAGGATGAAATCACTGTTCCCTGTCACGGGAGAAGCAGCAAGCAGGTCCAGGTGCAGAGAGGGGGTAGACCTTGTGGGAGGGTATCAGTCCCCCGTAGACGCCACCACAGTGTGCCCCAGACCGAGCAGATTAACAGAATCTTAATTTCTCCAAGCTCTGGAGGCTGGAAGCCTGACTTGAAGGCGACAGCGGGGCTAGCTGTCCTGAGGCTCTCTCCTTGGCGTGTGGATGGCTGTCTTTGTGTGTCATCCGTCTGTGTGTCTGTCTCATCTCTTCTTACAAGGACACTCATTTAACTTAATCACCTCTTTGTGTTTTTTGTTTTGTTTTGTTTTGTTTTGTTGGGGTTTTTTTAGAGAGAGAGAGAGAGAGAGAGCAGGGGTAGGGGGTGGTAAGAGAGGGAGAGAGAGCAGCGAATCCCAAGCAGCCTCCATGCCCAACGTGGAGCCCAAGACAAGGCTAGATCTTACAACCCTAAGATCACAACCTGAACCAAAATCAAGAGTCGGACGCTAAACCAACTGAGCCACCCACGTGCCCCAACGGAATCACGTCTTTGAAGACCCCATCCCAATTAGAGCCGCATTCTGAGGTCCTGGGATCAGGATGTCCACATGTGAATTTAGAGGGACACAATTCAGCCCAATAGGGAGCATGTTTAAGTTCTCTTCTGACTGTCTGCTTTTCTGAGGGAAAGAAACAGCAAGATCGTCCTCCAGAGGGAAGAATGTAGTGTTTGAGGTCCTGGGAGAGAAGAGGTATGACATCGTCACCAAGGGGCAGGCAGGAGTGGACACAGTCATAGGGTACTAGCAGGGGCAGACACAGTCGGGGTGGGCGGGGGTGGACAGAGCCCCCAGGGGGCGGGCAGGGGTGGACACGGTCACTAGAGGGCAGGCAGGAGTAGACAGAGTCATAGGGTGCGGGCAGGGGTGGACAGAGTCACCAGAGAGTGGGAGGTAGTGGGCAGAGTCACCAAGGGACAGACAGGGGTGGGCGGAGTCACTAGAGGGTGGGCAGGAGTAGGCACAGTAGGGGAGTGGGCAGGGGTGGACAGAGCCCCCAGGGGCGAGCAGGATGGATGAGGAAAGGCACATCATTTCCCGGCAGCACTAAGCTCCAGCTTGGCACCAGACCCCAGCATCTAACGGCCCCCTCTGCCCAGTAGCACCCTGGGCCCTGCTCTCCAGTTACTGTGCTCAGTGCTGACCAGCGTTTGTTAACATCAATAGATGAACTGCGACTTTGAAACCTAGAGGGAATGGTGTTTATGAACAGTGTCAGACATCCGAGTACTGGATTGGAATACCAGCTTTACCACTTCTTGGTTGGATGGTTCGGGGCAAGTCACTGATCTGCTTTGTGCCCCTGTTTTCTCATCTGTAAATCAGCTGGAAATAATGAAGAGGCTTCACTGGCGTTGGTCATTGTGGTGAAATGCCATATCCACGAAGTGCAAAGGCACCCGAAATTTAGCTGTCATCACCATCGTTGTCTGAAAAACCAGGACCTCAGCATGGACTGCGCTGACATTTACCTATTGGGTTATGTACCCACGAAATAGTCACAAATTTCAAGGAAATTCATGGCAAACTTGTAACTCCTACACAGGGGATGAAAGACAATGCTTACAGTGGAAGAGCGGAGCTTCAATTTGCCAAGATACTGCGTGGCTGTGGGTATCCAAGAGTTGGGACTTAGAAGGACCAACCAAAGGAAATGAAGGGATGTGGACCTGGCGTTGGCAGGGGTGGGTGTGATTACAGGGAATCATGGGAAATATAAGTCCACAGATAGAAAGGGCATCCCCTCCTCGACTTGCCCTTCAACTCTGGTGTCACCTTCTGATTTGGACAAGATTCTGTCTTAGGTGAGTCACGTGGTTTTCACCTGCCCTGCTAACTGTCACTGAAGCAGGAATAAAGAGATGATCAAGGTCGCTTGCAGAGGAAAGGAGAGGGACGTGAGGAATTCACGTGTGGGGAGAATTTGGTCTTATTCACCTAGTGTGCCATCACCTCACTGTGGCGCGCATCACCCTTTCCACAATAATGTATCAGATGCCACAAGAAAGGGGGACCCGCTAAATTCCAAGAGAAGACACCTGTAGACATCTTTAAAGGTTTTCCCCTTGCAGTATCCACACAAAATGGCCTGATCTCTGACTCAGAAACAACTAGAGGAGGCGCACTTTCTCACCAAGGTGTACGTCCGGTGGCAGGGAGCAGAACAGCAGTAGGGATGGCGGCCTGGGCCAACAAAGCAGGAGGACCAGGAGGAGACGGGACACGCCGAGGCTGGTCGGGGATGAATCAGGAGAACAAGGCGTGTTCTTGGACTCACCACAGCCATGGTTTTGTCATGACGACGTGCCGGCCTGAATATCTCCCTGCGGCTCAGCAAAGCCTGCTGGGGCCTGAAGCCAAGGTACAGAAACTCTCTGAGAAAACATCCTTGGCTGGCAGAGCCAGCTCGGAGACGGCTCTAGAAGGAGTTAAGTGCTCAGGCAAAGGAGGCTGACCTTCCTTCCCCTTTTTATGATAGCTTGTTAACTCTTCTGTCTAAGGAAAATGAAAGAAATGCTGAGGAACATATATTGAAGAAGTGAGCCCTTCTCCCCTCTCCCTCAGACCTGCTCTCTGGAAAAGCCAGGGGTGAGGACCTCTGCCCATTCCCGCACACAAAGAAGTATTTGTCACCCAGGCCAGAGCTATTTTGCCACTTGATACTTTTATTTGACAACGTATCTCGGCTACGGTACCACATCACTATGTACAACTCTGTTTCATGCTTCCCACCGCTTCATCAGTACTCCATTGACTAGGACTTTTTACATTTATTGATCTAGTCTTATGTGGATAGACATTTAGATTGTGCGGTTTTTTATTTTCTAGTCTTATCAGAACAGTGCTATACTGTATATCCTTTGTACATATATTTTTGCACGCCTGTAGGAGTCTTGGGCGCGAGTGGGCCACTGGAGAGAATCTCCTCCGGTTTGCTCCAGATGAAGCCAAGGCAGCCCAGGCGCTTTTGGCAAAGGCTGCACGGGGCCCAGGTCCATCACGGCAGAGGGCTCCCGGGGCACCTGGGGGAACCGAGCCAAAGCTGGCTGGGAAGGGACTGGGTCACATTTGAAGTCTTCCCTGGCCACTGGGCCTGGGGAGGGAGACTGCCCTCAGAGACCTTGGGGAATTCACGCAGACCTCACCCAGGCCTCCCTCAGAGCTGCCGCCCCCGGGACAGGCCCACTGTGGGTAAATGAAGTCAGCAATGCCAGAAGGGAGGGGTCAGCCGGGACTCTCTCTTGCCTATTCCAGCGGCTTTAGAAAACACTAATTTCGGGGCGCCTGGGTGGCTCAGTCATTAAGCGTCTGCCTTCGGCTCAGGTTATGATCCCAGGGTTCGGGGATCGAGCCTAGTATAAGGCTCCCTGCTCAGCGGGAAGCCTGCTTCTCCCTCTCCCACTCCCCCTGCTTGTGTTCCCTCTCTCGCTGTGTCTCTCTCTGTCAAATAAATAAACACAATCTTAAAAAAAAAAAAAAAAAAGAAAAGAAAACACTAATTTAGCCCCTGAGCGCCCAGGCTCCATGCTTGAGAACTGGGCCTGGGAGGGAGGGATGGCGGCAGGAGGGGCGGTGGCGGGAGGGGCACAGTCCAGGTTCACTGTCATAACGAGCAGTCACTGAACAAGCACCAGCCTCCAGCTGTCGGCTGTAACCTCAAGGGCGTGAGGCAGGCATCTCGCCCAGTGTTACTTAAGGAACTAGAAAGGCTTATAACATATAGCTTGTAACACTGACAAAAATATCTTGGTTACCTTTTGCACTCCTGAGCTGTGGCATGCCTAAACATCCTGCTGCTTATGTTCCTCTTTTATCGTCTTTCTAACCCAATTTTCAAGTGAGTGTCATAAAAATCACTCTATCCAGGAAGTCAGCGCCGTAATCTCCACGACATAAACTTGGACAGCAAGATACAGAATGCTGTTGGGACACCCTGATGTGCTCTCACAATGTGCTCCTTCGGGAAGTTACCAGCAGCTCAGCGGGACATGAGGATCCACACCGGGGAACGGAACAGAGGAACCGCTCGGCTGTCGCTGGGGACACGTTAGGTTTCGTGAGAAACTGCGATCTGAGAGGACACAGAAGCATTACGCCATCGGCGCAGGTCCTGCTCATTCGTGCGTTTGCCTTCTGGGAAGGTTTCTTTGACCATAAAACATCAAGACGAGCACACAACCAAAACATTAGCCCGAGACCCTGCGCGGCTCTGTTCTAATGTGATGTATGGCACAGCCGAAGTTCCCCAGTCGTTGTTTATGTATCTGCGTGCGCGTCTTGTCTCCGTTAGTATCAGCCCTCTAAGGGCAGGGCGCGGCCCCTGTAATTTCTCTCCCTGGTGTTGCTTCGGTTCTCCCTGGGCTGCGCAGGAAAGGCTTGCCGTAGACAACGACTCGGAGGTCACAGACCATCACAGACGCCTCGAAATGCCTTGCTTGCTCACCTCATCAAGAAATCTTCAACTGAGGCAAAATGCCCTCCGAGCTGGACACTTAGAAATTCAACACAAGAACCACACACACACAAGCCCTGGTTCGGAAGATGCTGCCGGTAGAGAGGCATAGCTTGCCGTTTGTGTGATGGGCGTGCTGCACGCCTGGGCTTGCGGTGTTGGAAACATTAACGGGAGGTTGGGATCCATCCCCGACAAAGGCTGGTACCTGGGCTGCAGCCTCGGCTCCCCCACCTCCCCCTGGCTCCACCAGCCGGGTCCCACCAGCCTGCACCCCGTCCTCTTGGCAGAGGGGCCCTGAAGGAGGCCGTCGGCGTCCCTGGGAGCCCTGGCGGAGCTAGGGGGCAGTCGTGCTACGTGAGCCGCTCAGGCGGCTGGGGACTTGTGGCCTCCAGAGTCGGCTCTCGGTCCCCTGTCCCCAGGGCTCCCAGGCTTTGAGCTCAGGAGCCCATCACAAGTCAGAGTACGGACATCTTTTGGACCAAAGATGACACTATTTATCCTGCTTATCTTTACACTTCATTTTTCCTTCCTCGTGGACTTAGCCCAGATCTTAGGGCGACGTCTTATAACGGAACCGAGGGACGATGTTACACAGAAGGAAGCTGAGGCTGGGAGGGGTCCGTGCTCAGCATATGGTCCTCTGCGTGGTCTTGTCCCAGCACAGGCCGGGCGGCCCGCTCCTCCGTCCTTTTGCTGCCCGCAGGCTCTCCCCCTGGGAGCCCAGCCGAACCAACTGCACGCTTCCCTGGGGAATAGGCCTTGAAGTGGGATGGCCTCCCCAGCGGGGCCTGAACAGCCCATCACTAAGAACATTCTGCTGGTATGTGGTACTTTACTCATTATTTAAATTCACAGTAACCCGCCAAGATAAACTATGTTATCACCCCTTTTCAACAGATGAGGAGTCTGAAATATATGGTGATTAGCGCACCCAGGCTGGCACAGAGAATGAGCAGCAGAGGCAGCTCTGAATTCCTGACCTCTGTCCCAAGCCCAGAGCCCTCTGTGAAGTGCCCCACGGCCAGTCCAGGAGAAAGGGAGTGAACGGGGGATGGGACAGGGGAGCATAGACCTGTGGATATAGAAGCGGCTGCAGCAGAGACAGATGTAGCTATGGATCTAGAGACCATAAACATAGTTACCGTCATTGATACACTGTGACTGTCGATCCGATGGTTATGGATGCAGAGGTAAATATATGGTCATAGATAGACATTGACAAAGATAGAGACAGATACAAAGTGCTCCTTTGAGCTGGCCAAATTAAAATTCTTTTTTTTTTAATTTTATTTATTTGACAGAGAAAGCTAGAGAGAGAGAGCACAAGCAGGGGGAGAGGCAGAGGGAGAGGGAGAAGCAAGCTCCCCGCTGAGCAGGGAGCCCGATGCAGGACTCGATCCCGGGACCCTGGGATCATGACCTGAGCCAAAAGCAGACGCTTAACTGACTGAGCCACCCAGGTGCCCCCCAAATTAAAATTCTGAGATGCAACTAGAAAGCCTGGGTCTAGAGACTGTAGCTCCTGGCTTCCTTCAGTCCACAGAACTCCTTGCTGAAGGGACGCCATGCCAGGGAGTGCAGGACGCTGGTTCCATAGACTCAAAGGCATGATAAAATTTCCCTCTCTCTTGTTCATCAAAATCAACATTCTATGTAGTTGGAAAATTTTGGAGCTTCCTGGGACAGCGTGGGAGGGTAGTTTATAAATAATTCTACTTTGTCTTTATATATGCAAGGATAGAAGGGAAACTCAAAAAAAAACTGTAAAAATATTTGTTTTATGTTTTACTATTATAAAATTAAATTATAATTTAAGAGCTTCAATACATTTCTAACCATGGTAGATTTTAAGGTAATTATGTGTCTCTTCAGTAATATATTTGCTATCAACTTATTACATAAAAGGATTGCTTGTGAATTCAAAATTATTTTTAGATTTATAGCCCTTTCAAATGAAAAAGGGGTTTTTCAGAAATACTTCCGATTTCCAATGTCTGGTGAATCTTCCATTTGCCATCAATAATGCCTCCAAGAGAAATCCTCCTTCATATAAATCCAACCTGACATTCCTATAATGCACAGTGCAAGAGAGTGCTCTTAGGGCAAGAAATAATATCTCTGTGAATTATATTAGGCCAGCCTGTTGAAAACATTCATCCCACAATTTATGAATTCAGATGCTCCCGGAATGTGCTTTGGTATTCTAAGGAGATGTAGGTGTTTTCATTTTCATTGGCTGTCTTGATAAATGTTTATTGTGGGCACTGAAAACTGCTGATCTGGAAAAACATTTTTGTACTCATTTGTTTGCCTGCCTCTAATGTTTATTACTCACATTATCAAAATTGTACATCTCTATTATGCAGCCTAAGGTTGTTTCGTTATTGTGATTTTTCCAACATAAAGCAGCATCGGTGGAAGCCTCGATGTGCAATGTCCGGCTGTACCCGCGCCTGGGCTGTCTGTCCGGGGGGAGCTTGGGGAGCACAGAAGCAGAGGTCTGGCTGGAGACACTGTCCTGTTTAGTGTCGTGTGACTTCATGTTGCTTCATGTGCTGTGCAGTGTTGTGTTGCATTACGCTGCCCATGGTATATTGTCTTACATCATCCAGAGACCATAGAGGCACGGTTGCAATGCAAAAAATAACAATTTCGTGTGGACTGAGGACAGAGTAAGTGTTTGGGCTAAATGATACATACCGTCCACACTGTCTACATTCACAGGGCAGTTGGTACTCTCTTCACTATCTGTCCTGTCACTGTATCGTTACAATATGGGGTTTGATGGGGCTCCTGGGTGGCTCAGTCGGTTAAGTGTCTGACTCCTCCTGATTTTGGCTCAGGTCATGATCTCAGGGTGGTGGGATGGAGCCCCATGTCGGGCTCCATGCTCAGTGGGGAGTCTGCTTGAGGTTCTCCCTCTCTCTCTCCCTCTGCCCCTCCCCCTACTCGCTCTCTCAAATAAATAAATCAATCTTTAAAAAGAATATGAGGATTGATTTGTTCATTTGGTTGTTTTAAAAGTTAAAGTCTGGCAGAGAATCATAGGGGAAGGGAGGGAAAAATGAAACAAGACGAAACCAGAGAGGGAGACAAACCGTAAGAGACTCTTAACCTCAGGAAACAAACGGAGCTGTTGCTGGAGTGGTGGGAGTGGGAGGGATGGGGTGGCTGGGTGATGGACATTGGGGAGGGAGGTATGTTCTATGGTGAGCGCTGTGATTTGTGCAAGACTGTTGAATCACAGACCTATACCTCTGAAACAAATAATACATTATATGTTAATTAAAAAAAAGAAAGAAAGAAAGAAAAGTTATACTGATCACATTGAAAAAAAAAAGTTAAAGTCTGGGATCTCAAAACTTACCCAGCCTGCTGCCTCTGGATGTCTGTGTGTGTGTGTGTGTGTGTGTGTGCGCGCGTGTGTGTTTTGAAGATCCCAGGGAACTGGGATGCTACAATTTATCTTCATAACCAGTTCTAATGCCCAAGCTCCCGAGTCAGCAGCCTTTATCAATACAAGTGAGGAGGCTCAGTTCCTCTCAGGCTGCACACTCAGTTCTTCTTACACTGATGTCTGTCTTGCTTAGCTCCTGGCCTACTCCTGGGAGTGGGATTTAACCTGTTATTTGAATAATATTTATAAGAAAAAGCATGCAAATAAACATGTAGCATTAAATGAAGAATTATTTGTGAAAGCCACTCAATCATTTCCTGTAGTTAGGTCACTGAAAAGGAACCATACACTATTCATTTTCTGAAAGATTTGTTTCAGAAGCATTAGAAATCCAAGTGGGAATAAATCAGATTAATTTTCAAAATTAGCAGGGATAAGCTTTATTCTGAAATCATGTTCTCTTTTAATTAAATTCAAATCCATTTATTTGATTAGTTTGTTAATAGTCTTGTTTGAATCTTCTGTATTCATATTCGAAGTTTACTTATCAGTTACTGAGAAACTTGTGTGAGTCTCAACATCTTTGAGGATGTGTCTACTGCTTTAAATTATGTCAGTTTTGCTTTATATATTTTAGAGTATGTTATTAGATGATGCGAGTGTAGGGTTACTAACTTACTGTTGGATTGATCTTTATCTGATAATATTTCTTCTATGTGGGCTCATAATGTCTATCTTCAATAAAATGATACCAGCTTTCTTTATTTTTATTTCTTTATTTTAATTCCAGTTAGTTGACATGCGGCGTTATATCAGCTTCAGGTTTCCATACGTCACCCTGTGCTTAACACAAGTGCCCTCCTTCATCCCCTTCACCTGTGTCCCTCCCCCACCCACCTCCCTCTGGTGAGCGTCAGTCTGTCCTCTGTTATTAAGACTTGTTTCTTGGTTTGTCTCTCTCTTTTGCTCTCTCTCTCTCTCCCAGCTTTCTTTGATTAGTATTTGCATGGTATACAATTTTCATCCTTTTACTTTGTTTTATTTAAAAAAAAAAAACTTTTCTGGGGGCGCCTGGGTGGCTCGGTTGGTTAAGCATCTGCTTTCAGCTCATGTCATGATCCCAGGGTTCTGGGATCCAGTCCCACATCAGGAGCCTGCTTCTCCCTCTACCCGTGCCCCTCTCCCCTGCTCATGCTCTCTCACTCCCCCCTCTCTCTCAGTAAATAAAATCTTAAAAAAAAAAAAACCTTTTCTTTTGAAATAATTATAGCTTTACAGGAAATTGCAAACTTAGTATAGAGGGGTCCTGCTTATCCTTCACCCAGTTCCCCCCAGTGGTTGCATCTTTCTTTTTTTTTTTTTTTAAAGATTTTATCCATTTATTTGAGAGCGAAAGAGTGAGCCTGAGGTGGGGAGGGGCAGAGGGAGAGGGAGAAGCAGTGCTGAGAGGGAATTTCATAGCAGTCAGTGCCGACTCAAGATCTCAAATTAATAATCCAAGTTCCTCGCTCAGGAAACTAGAAGAAGAAGAGCAGAATTAAACCAATGCATGCAGAAGAAAGGAAATAAATATCAGAGCAGATCAGTGAAACAGAGAATAGGAAGACAAGATAGTAAATCAGTGAAAGCAAAAGTATTCACCAATCTCAGGGATGACAGAGGGGACATTACCGCTGGTCCCGAGCCATTGAAAGGGTCATTGCGGAATACGCCACCGACAGCTGTACCCCAGCTTAGATGAGATGGACCGATTCTTCCCAAACCACAGACTATCCAAACTCGGTCAGAATTAAACAGATCGTATGAATGGTTCTACAAACAGTAAGGAAATGGAGTTAGCAATTTAAAATCTCCAGGAAGGAAATATCTAGGTCCAGATGTTTTCAATGAAGAATTCCTTGAGACTTTTAAAGAAGACTAGTGTCATTTTTACAGAGTAGTTTCCAGAATATAGTTGAGGATGGAACACTGCCCAGGCTCGTGTTAGGAGTCCAGTTACTATCCTCCTGTCAGCACAAGAGAAAGACAGCACAACAAGAGAAAACAAATATCCCTTGTGAATAGAGACACAAAAAAAATTCTTTGAGAAAATAATTGCCTGTTGATATCCACAATATATATAGAAAATTCGACATCATGATGATGTGGGGGTTATTCCAGGTACTTAAGGCCCATTCCGACATTCTAAAATCACCCAGTGTAATCCACTCTATGAACAGGTTAAAAGAAAATTATAGGATCATATCAACATGTGACTACATCCAACACCCATTCATGATAAAAACTATCCACAGTTTGGATTAGATGGTAATTACCTTAATTATATTTAAAGGGCATCTGTAAAAACATAGAGCCAACATCATACTTAACAGTGAAATTCTGAATGCCTCTCCTTTCAGACTGGGAGTAAGTCAAGGATGTTTGTTCTTAACCACTGTTATTTAACTGACATTTCTAGCTACATAGAATAAGGCAAGTAAAGGAAAATAAAGGAATTCAGATTGGAAAGGAAGAAACAAAAATGTCCCCATTTGCAGACGACATGATTGTGTATATAGACAATCCCAAGGAACTGATGAAAAACCTGGAACTAATGATAATGAATAGGTTCAGCGAAGTGGCCAATTATAAGATCACCACTCAAATACCAATCCCATTTCCAACATGTGGAAACTGAAATTAAAAATGAAGTACTCTTATAGGCAGTACTAATGAAAACAAAATCTTAGGTATGCTGAAAATAACTGTGTTCATGAAAGTAATCAAAGACACTATAAAATGCCAGTTTTCCTAAAATTGAATATAGGTTTAATACAGTTCCCATTAAAATCTCAGCGAGGTTTTTTTTTTTTTAAGAGATTTTATTTATTTATTTGACAGAGAGAGAGACAGCGAGAGAGGGAACACAAGCAGGGGGAGTGGGAGAGGGAGAAGCAGGCTTCCCACGGAGCAGGGGGCCCGATGCGGGACTCGATCCCAGCATCCCGGGATCATGACCTGAGCCGAAGGCAGATGCTTAACAACTGAGCCACCCAGGTGCCCCGAAGTTTTGTTTTTTGTTTTTACTTTTTTAGACACAATAAGCTTATTCTAAAACTAATTTGTCAAGGCTAAAATGGCAAAAACGGCCTTCATAAGGAGAATAGAGTGAGAAGGGTCACTTCCTGATGTTAAGGCATACTACCTAGCTTTATTTACCAACACAGTGTGTAAGAAGAAATAAAGATCAGTGGAATGGTGTGGAGAACCCAGAAATAGACACTCCCAAAGGCTCAAGTGATTTTTTTAAGAAAAAAATTCCATTATGATAACATTAAAAAGAATAAAATAATTATAAATAAAATAATTGTTAAGAACGAGCAACAAAAGTGCAACACTTGTACTTTGAAAACTCCAAAGCAGTGTCAAAATATACTAAAGGAGACCTAAGTAAATGGAAAGACATCCTAGATATCATGGATTAGAAGTATTAATATTGTTAAAATGGCAGTACTCCCCAAATTGATCTACATATTCTGTGCTATCCCTCTCAACATCCCAGGTGACTTTTTTGCAGAAATTGACAGGCTGATTTTAAAATTATACGGAAACACAAGGGACCCAGAATAGTGAAAAACAGTTTTGAAAAAGATGAATAAAATTTTAGTATTCACACTTTTCCATTTCAAAACTTTATTCAACGTTAGAATAATCTAGACAGCATAGAACTCGCAAAAATTCAGAATTGAAAGTTCAGAAACAAAGCCTCAAATTTGTGGTTAATTGCTTTTCAACATGGGTGCCTAGAAAACTCCATGGGGTAGAGGGGTATATTTAGGTGAGTGCTCTTTTTTTTTTTTTTTGGACCCGGTACTGTTGGTGAGATTCTCCCATTTTGTTGTGGGTAGCCGTAATTCATTCATTTTGTCGTTACATAGTATGTCTTTTATCCATTCTACTGTTGCTGGATATTTGGGTAGCTTATTAGTCTTGCCTATTAGAAATGATAATTCCATGTCATACTTGACTCAGTTGGCACACGTTGCTAGTGTTTATATACCTAAAGAGTGGAATTGTTGGGTTTTGGATTGTGCGATGTTCCACTTCAGTAGATACTGCAAATGCTTTTGCAAGGTAATGTATCCAATTATACTGTAATGAGCGTGTGGAAGAGTTCCTGTTGCTTCACATGTTTGCTGACACTTGGCATTGTCAGCCTTTTTAACTTAGCATTTCCAATATTTATGTAGTAGTTGTGGTTTTCACATGCATTTTCTGGAAAAATAAGTTGGACACCTTTTCATAGGATTTGGGGAATCTTTCTTATTTGGGAAGAGCCTGTTAAAATCCCTTGCCATTTTTCTTCTAAGTTATCCCTTCTTTTCTTAACTGTTTATGGGCCATTGTGTATTCTGGCTGGGAGTTTCTTATTAGTTATATGTTGCAATTATTTTTTCCTCCCTGGTGTGCTTTGTTGAAGAGATGTTCCTAATTTTGATTAAGTCCACTTTATTAATCTTTTCATTTGGAGTTAGTTGGGGATTTTGGTTTTGTTTTTTAAATTTTTGTTTGTGGAGAAGGAGGAATCTTGTTAGGGTTGGTGGGGAAGAAATTACTCTCTGCCAAAAAGTTGTGAAAATATCTGTAATATCTTTTAGGGCTTTATAGTTTTGACTTTGACATTTAGAAGCAGAAATCATTTGGAATATATTCTTATGTTTTGATTGATACAGAGCTTTAGTATTTATTAGCTCCTGTCATCTCCTATAGATACCTAATAAATTAGTTTCTCAGTACTGTTTATTGAGAAGACCACAGTGTCCTCGTTGGTCTGCAGGAGCGCCTTTCTCATTAATCTAGTGTCCATTCTTATCTGGGCCTCCCTTCTGGAGTCTCTGTGTTCCCATTGGTATAATTATCTATCTTAGAGGAATACCATCTTGTCTTCATTGCTCTACTTTAATATTTTACTTTTGTTACACTGTGGAATCCACCTTCCACGTTTCTCACATTTGTCTTGTTCATTCTTGGCCTTGGCATTTCCCTCTAAATATTAGGAATACCTTGTCAATTCCTCTCAAAAAACATGTTACGATTTTGATTGGGTTTGTGTTAAATACATATTACCAGTTGATGGGCACATGACCTCTTTAGATTCTGATTTTGGAGAATGATGTATTCTGTGTGTTTAGGTTTTATTTAACTTTTTTCAATAATGTTTGATAGTTTTCGTTTAGAGAACTTGCCTTTTGTTAGTTATAGTCTCACCTTAGTTTTTCTTATTGCTGAAATGGGCGTATTTAAAAAATACTTTCTTGCTTGTCATTACTTCTATTTCTATACTTGTTTTCTAGGTCATTAATTTCTGTGTTTATATTTGCTTACATCCTTGTACTTTCTTTGGGGTTCATTGGCTCCCCCTGCCCCTGCTTTCAAGTGGACATTTAGCTCGTATTTTTAGCTTCCTTTATATATTGTATGCATTGAATTGTGAATATTTTCCTCTTAACATTTTCTTTTGGCTCTGGCAGAATGGTTTCACACACGTTGCTGCGTTGAGTTTTTATTATCATTCAGTTAAAAATATTTTCTAATTTCCGTTGTGATTTCTTTTTTGACCTAAGAGTTCTTTAGATCTTAATAATTGACCTTTCTTTATTCATGTTAGAAAAAGGTAGCTTTATCCCACAACATATCGTTTTCACCTTTAACGACTTATATTTGTTTTTATTGCTTGCTTACTGACAGGTAATCCATTTCTTTTTCATGTGTGGGTAAATCTTTACTTAGGTCTCCAAAAATATAAGTACTTCATGAAATTGTGTTCTTATTATATATTTTTCCTTTAGTTTGATACAGCTTTTCCAATTGACAAAATTATTAGTAATGATTAAATAAATGCACGAATAGCAAATACTTGTCTAAATTTATATGCTGTAAGTCCCTTTGAGTTTTTGTCCTTTTCTGCTTTATAAAAGAATATCTCTCAAATTTATAGGGTTGACTTTTTTGTCTGCTCAGTTGTACATTTATTCATTTATTCAACATTCAGTAAGTGTTTTATTTATGATGTGTTTTGTTTTGTGTTAGGCTTTGGAAGAATCCTATTCTCACTCTCGAGGGTTAGTCTACTAGGGAGGACATAATTTATTATAGGGCAAAAACTGCTATATTGTATGTATGAGTTCAGTTAAAGAGGCCACAGAAAAGGCAATATTTAACATTTTTCAGAAATGGAGACGTTTTCAAGTCATCATAAATGCTGTTTTCATGGTTTGTTGACGGGAAAGAATCGTTAAAAAGTCCAACTAAAGGGCGCCTGGGTGGCTCAGTTGGTTAAGCAACTGCCTTCGGCTCAGGTCATGATCCTGGAGTCCCAGGATCGAGTCCCGCATCAGGCTCCCTGCTCGGCAGGGAGTCTGCTTCTCCCTCTGACCCTCTTCCCTCTCATGCTCTCTCTCATGCTCTCTCTCTCAAATAAATAAATAAAATCTTTAAAAAAAAAAAGTCCAACTAAAAAATGAATTTAAATATAAATTATACAAATTGTTAAAACAAATTATTAATGTTAATTGCTTCAGTATAAATTTTAATTATAACTTTTTTTAGTTGTTTTTACTAGCTATTTCTACTTTGTAATAGAATGGTATTACTTTATAAACTTGCATATAGATAATTAGTGTTTTATATTACTCTCTGCAGAATCAAAGAATTCCATTGGACATGGTATTTCTTAGGACTTCAGAAAAGCAGGTATTTATATTTGTATTTAAATTGCTGATCATTTAGTATTTTAGCAGTTTAATTTTCATTTTGAAAGGTAAAAGTTAAATTTATTCTTATAAAAAGTTTTCTTCGAATGATAATACATTGAATTCATTAATTCTAAATCACATTTAACTGTTGATATTTAAAATGAAAATCTTTATATGTTTGTTTTAAAAAATATAATCCTATCAATAATCCTATCACAACCTTTATATCAAATGAGTGCTTTTGTTCAAAGCTATATTGATAGCGAAGTAATTAAATGATGTTGCTTGAAATTTGATTGCTATTCTGTATTTGCAGTTTTATTAATTCAGCAAACGTTTATTTACCACCTACTATGTGCCAGGCACTACTTGTCTCTTGGGATACAAAGGGGGCTAAGATGGGTGGGGGAACAGAAGAGGAAGCAGACAGTTTGTGTAGGTGAGTTGAAGTGGGCTTCGCAGGATACATGATATTTATATGACCTGAGCTCTCACCAGTGAGGAGAAGGTGGAAAAGGGGAAATGAGACGGAAGCCTCATGTGGTCAAGCAGAAGACCTGTGTGTTGGAAGTCAGGAAACTCAAAATCTAGTCTGCTTTGGCCAATTTTTAATTATATGACCTAGACACATGGTCACCCATTTTCTTAATGTCTAAAATGATGAGAGGTTTATCAGGTAATACCCAAGTTCCTTCTGCCTTGCATTTCTGACTGTGAAATAAATAGTATTTTTTTCTCTTTAAATTTTTTTATTGTTCTGTTAATCACCATACATTACATCATTAGTTTTTGGTGTAGTGTTCCATGATTCATTGTTTGTGCATAACACCCA
This sequence comes from Eumetopias jubatus, assembly GCF_037043125.1. NCBI lineage: Eukaryota > Metazoa > Chordata > Mammalia > Carnivora > Otariidae > Eumetopias > Eumetopias jubatus. The sequence goes on along the minus strand of NW_028274905.1, from coordinate 110,235 downwards.
GTGCTCCACGCAGAATGTGCCCTCCTTAATACCCATCACCAGGTTGACCCATCCACCCACCGCCCTCCCCTCTAGAACCCTCAGTTTGTTTTTCAGAGTCCATCGTCTCTCATGGTTCGTCTCCCCCTCCAGTTCGCCCCCTTCATTCTTTCCCTCCTGCTATCTCCTTCTTTTTTTTTTTTTCTTAACATATATTGCATTATTTGTTTCAGAAGTACAGGTCTGTGATTCAACAGTCTTGCACAATTCACAGCGCTCACCATAGCACATACCCTCCCCAATGTCCATCACCCAGCCACCCCATCCCTCCCACCCCAACCCTCTCCAGCAACCCTCAGTTTGTTTCCTGAGATTAAGAATTCCTCATATCAGTGAGGTCATATGATACATGTCTTTCTCTGATTGACTTATTTCGCTCAGCATAACACCCTCCAGTTCCATCCACGTCATTGCAGATGGCAAGATCTCATTCCTTTTGATGGCTGCATAATATTCCATTGTATATATGAACCACATCTTCTTTATCCATTCATCTGTCGATGGACATCTTGGCTCTTTCCACAGTTTGGGTATTGTGGACATTGCTGCTATAAACGTTGGGGTGCACGTACCCCTTCGGATACCTACATTTGTATCTTTGTGATAAATACCCAGTAGTGCAATTGCTGGATCATATGGTAGCTCTATTTTCAACTGTTTGAGGAACCTCCATACTGTTTTCCAGAGTGGTTGCACCAGCTTGCATTCCCACCAACAGTGGCAGGAGGGCGTCACTGCGCACAGTGCTGCATGTAAGCCCCCCCCAGCAGCCAGCAGGGTTACCGATTAGACCGCCCGACAGCACCCACCACACTCGGTGCTGCACACGGCAAAATGCACACTGTCCTCAGCGGGACACGGAACATCCTGCAAGGTGCAAAAAGTGCTCGGTCACAAAACGAGGAGCGAAGCATTGAAGAGAATCGCTCTCACACGAAGCACGCGCTCCCACCACAGGGAGCGAGGTGAGAAGGGCAGCGACGAGGCACTTCGGGAGCCCCACAACCACGTGCGGACGAAGCAGCAGGCCTCTCAATAACCGGCGGGGCCGAGACGTGTCTGCTGAGCTGCATGGAAAGGAGAGTACCACAGGCCAACATTCATGGGACGGAGCCAAAGTCCTGTTTCGAGGGAAACTTAGACGGTAAATGCCTGGATAGGAATAGAAAAAATCTCAAGTCGGTGCTTAAATTTTGACCCTAAGAACGTACAATACCAAGAAAAGGACAAAAGCGTGAAACCGAACGCGAGTCCTTTGGGAAGAGCACCACAAGTGCATAAAGCATTAGCTGACGGACCAAACTCAGAAGGTGCGGTGGGGCAGAGAGAGGGAAGGGGAGAGGCACAAAGACTCTAAAATCAGGAACGGAAGAGGAGGGCTGACAGCAGAATAATTCAGACACTGAAAGCATTTTAAGGGAACACTAGTAACAACTGCTTGCCGACAGTTGAGAGAGCTTAGATGAGACGCACGCATCCTTGAAAGACACACACTGGAAAATTTTCTTTTTTTTTTTTAATGTTAAAAAGATTTTATTATCAGAGGTTGGAAGACAGAGGGCTCACCCTGGCGTGCCCCGCGGTGACCCTGGGCCTCCGTCTGGGGTGGTGCCCCCGAGGGGACATGATCGGTGGAGGGTTCCCCCCCCGGCATGAGTTGGGACAGGCACTCGCCGGGCATCTGTCCCTGAGGCCCTCTGTGCGCTGGCTCTGGGGTCAATGGGACAATGCTTTCCGGGAGGGCCTCTCGTGAGGTCTGATGCTCCGCCCTGAGGGGTGCACGTATTTCCTAGGCCTAGGAGTGTTGAACTACCAGGGGCTGGGCACCAACTTCAGGGACTACACCATTGTGTTCACCCAGCTAGAGTTCAAGGACGAGGCGTTCAACACCGTGGAGCTGTACAGTAAGTGGTGGGCACCACGGGCCGGCCCCATGAACTCCCTGCCACGGGCGGCCACGCTGGGCAACCTCCCGCTGACTGTGCTGAGCCCCGGGCCTCCAGGGTCCCAGAGCAGCATCCCTGCCCTTCGGCCCCCTGCAGGAGGGGTGGCTGGGGCAAGGGGCACACGTGGTGAGGGCTCCCCTCCCGCCCCACAGGCCGGACAGAGCTGGCCAGCCAGGAGGCCCTGCGCCTCTTTGCTAGGTGGAGCCAGTCCTGGGCTTCCTGTCTCAGCAGCAGGCCACATTGAGGCCGGACCGTGAGTGTCACCCGATGCCCACGAGCCCCTGGCTGACTTCTGTGGGTCTTGGGGTCCCTCCGAGCCTCAGGGAGTCAGGCAGGGTGGGGGTGGGGAGCTCTACACGGAGTCTCCTGCTCCTGCCCAAAGCCAGGCCTGCAGGGCCGGCCCCGTCTCGGGCGAGGCTGTGGGCAGAGCGGGGTGGCCGCGGTGTGTCCTGGGTGCCCACCCTCACAAGTCCTCTTACCCCCCAGTCACCTGTGCGCACAAGGCTTTCCAGGTCAGCTGTCCTCCTGAGCATCACCCCAGATCCGACACCCCAGAGCTCTGCCCCGAGAAGGCCTGGGGACCGGGACGGGGCTGACACCCCTCGAGGTGAATCTGGGGTCCTGCAACGCTCTGCTTGGGTTTCAGTGAATGCATCGACCTCCCGGTGGGACTGTGCCCGCCGAGTCCTGTGAGGCTGGCCAGGCGCTGGCCTCCTTGCTCAGCCGCCTGGGAGCTTGGTGTGGGGCGGGCTGCTCTCAGGACTCACGGCAGTTCCAAATAAAACGATCCCACAAGGCCCTACAGATGCCTCTCACCTGTGTGCCGAGGGCGGACGGCAATGTCAGACAGGACACTGCCCTCTCGGGGCTCCGGTCGGTGCAGGGGGAGGAGGTGGGCGTGGGGCTCACCGAGGGCTGGGCCATACAGCCCAGAACCAGCTCTGGGTGGGGGGCACGTGGACGTGGGTCTTGGCTCCTGAGTGGGGGCTGGGCTGGGGGCAGCTGCTCCGCAAGCAGAGGTCACCAGAGTCCCTGGGCTGGAGGGAGGATTGTCTGTCTGAGTTAGAGCAGACCCTCGGGAGTCTGGACAGGTGCGGGCTGACTCAGTGGGCGTGGGTGCCCACCAGGGTGCGTGGCTGGGGTGCCACAGTGTCCAGGGCACAAGAGTGTGGCTTTCCCAGGCCTGGGGCTTTGGGGCCAGGGCAGGGGGCAGGATTCCAGAGGGACTGAGCCTGTGGCTCCTCCTGTGGTCTGGTGGGGCCGTGCCTGACGTCGTGGCGGAAGCTGGGCTGGGGGCTGCCCCTCACTCACGGAGAGGGGCGGTGCGTGCAGGCTAGGGGTGGGCACGCTCACACACACCCAGCAGCCCTGTCTGGGAGCACCTGCTCGGGACGGAGAGCCCTGCTGTCACGCTGGTGCCGTCTGTGCCCCATCGTCACCGTGGTCCTGCTTCTCACGTGCAAATATCTCTATGAAGTGACTCACAGGGACGCCTCCCGGCTGCTTGCCTCTCTTCCGCGGGGGCTAGGATGGGAGGCCCAGGGGTCTCACAGGGGAACACGATGGCCTTCAAATTCAGGCAGCACCCGCCAGGCCGAGCCCCTAGGCCGCCCGCCTGTGTCCCAAAGCCCCTCTCCCCCCACATTGACCCACCCCAGGCTGGCTCAAGGCTCTGGGTTGGCTGGACGCCCACGGCAGGGTCAGGTGGGTGGGGAGACTTAAACTCAGTGCCCCGGTGGCCGAGGAAGGAGGGTGACAATGGGACCAGGGAGGCTGACGTGTGTGCTGGTCTTGGCGCTTATGCCTGCTACGGGGTCCCGGCCGCAGGGACAGCTACCCAGGGAGTCCCACAACCTCAACTGGAACAAGGTGAGCCACACACCTGCGTTCCCCAAGGCTGACAGCCAGGCCGACCGGGGCCAGGCATGCAGTGTGTGTGGTGGCTGGAAGATCACTCCCTGAAAATCTCCAAAGGGCCATCCTGGAACAGGGGGCAGTGCCGCGAGGGCGGAAGGGGTTTCAGGCCCTGGCCTCTCTCTGAGGAGCTGGTGGCCACGCAAGAGGGGGGAGGGCCGAGGGCTCCAGGCAGGTGCTGCCTCAGGGCCCCAGGGATGCTAGGTGGGCAGAGGCCGAACGAGCAGAGCGTGTTCCAGAACAACCAGATGGCTGGCAGGTGGAAGGTTCTAGTGGAGGTGGCCGTGGGAACTGACTCCCCGGGAATGTGGGTTTGTGGCAGGAAGTCAGAGGGATGGGGCCGAGGGCCGAGCTGGAAGGAAGGGGGAGGCCTTTCACGGGAAGGGAATTCCAGCACATGGTAAGCACAGCCCAGCCCTCGGGGCCCCAGCACACCCGGCACCTGCCCGCCAAGGCCCAGAGGGGCAGCCGGGGCCCTGTGCAGGGGCTGTGCCGACCTGTGGGTGCTGGACCCGGCCCGGGCCTCAGGCCAATGTCAGTGTCCGGTGGCTTCCTGAGGGCCCGGCTGGGAGCCTGGCACGGGCAGCTACGCCAGCACGCTCTCCACAGTTTTCAGGGTTCTGGTACATTCTGGCTGTCGCCTCTGAGGGCCAGAGATTCTTGCCAGGCAGAGACAGGAGGAAGCTGGGGGCATCGATGTTGGAGGTCCACAAAGCGGGCCAGCTGAAGGTGGTCCTTGCCTTCAGCCGGTGAGTGGACCGGGGTGGGGGCCCAGCACACTCTTCACGGAGCCCTGACCACAAACAGCCCAGACATCTCCCTGTCAAGAGGGGAAAGGGAGCCGGGGGCGGGGGGAGCCAGACCCACGATCACCCGCACATCTGACAGACCATCTCTGCGGCCCCGAAACCCTTCCTGCCCCTAAAAATTAAGGCCTGATTTTGGGAGAGGCCACCACGTACACGGGAGCACTCGGCAGAGAGTGGGTGTTCCGAGGGTTTCCCTTGAGCTGTGGGACTGACCCTGCACCAAACTGGAAAATTCCAGGAAACCAGAGCCAACAAAGGGCTCCCGCCTTGCCCCCCCCCCCCCCAGGTCACAGGGGTGTCAGTCACACACATTAATTCTGCGGAAAGATAGGAAAAAGGCGATGTTCAGGAATACTTGTGCGTATGAAGGCCCGGGCCTGGAGAGAAAGACCTGGGGGTGGGCGTGTCCCCGGGTTCAGGGCCACAGGCCCGGGAGAGGCCGCTCCTCTGTCCCAGGGCTGGGTGGATGGGATGGACAGCGGCCCACGGGGCGGGCAGGCAGGCCACGGTCCCAGAGCCCACAAGCATGCAAGTGCCCGCCTAGGCCTGGAAGGTGGTTGGGTGTGTGGGAGGGACTCCTGACCCTTCCCAGTTGCCCCTGCTGTGCAGGCCTGATCGGGCGGCCCCACGCTTCTCTTCCGGTCCAGTGAAGGGGGTCGAGGGCTTCCACGTGCTGTCCACCGACTACAGCTACGGCGTGGTCTACGTGCGCCTGGGCCGGGCCGGCCGGACCTCTAAGACCCTGCTGCTCCTCAGTGAGTCCAGTGGAAAAATCTGGGGAGGGGGCGTGCGGGGTGCGGGTCAGGTGGGGGACGGAGGGGCGACAAGCTCAGAGGGCAAGGTATGGAAGCACCTGCCTCAGCTCGGGCTCCCTGACAGAGCGCCACAGACCGCACCGCACGGGCGCCCGCGATGGACATTGATTGTCACGGCTCAGCGCGCCAACCCGGCGAATTCCGGGGAGGTCCCCATTCCTGGTTTGCAGATGGCCGCCTCTTCACTATGTCAAGTGTCGGGGAGAGGGCTCCGGTGTCTTCCTCTTCTTATACGGGCACTGACCCCATCATGAGCACCCAGCTAACCCCACACACCTCCCAAGGCCCCAGGACGTCACACCATCCCTCTGGGGCTCTGATGGATGAATTTGGGGGGACACGAACACACATCCATTCCTGTCACGGCCCTTGCGCTGCGGGCTGGCAGGAAGTGGGAGGTAGGAGGTCAGGGCCGGGACACACACAGCAAACGGGTGGCCAGGTGGGCGGGCGGAGCGTGGCGCCCGGACGGGGGGACCGGGTGGGCGGGTCTCTGGTGCGGCTGCCACGGGGCTGAGTGCGGGCGGCCAGTGCACGGGCGGAGCCCAGAAGGCAACAGGCCCGGAGTGGGACTGACCCTCTGCATGGAGGCAGGGGACCCCTGGGCTGAGGGCAGGATCGGGGGAGCAGGGGGAGGTGGTGAAGGGAGGGTGGCGGGGAGCTGCTGTCCAGGGAGGGGTGGGGGGAAGGGGGCACAAACCCACTTCGGGGCACCGAGGCCTGCAGGACAGCCATCGGAGAGGTCGGAGGGGTCCCGTGGAGTTTCCGTGGAGGAGGGCGTGGCCAGGAGCGCAGCGGGAGGGGCATCAGGCTCCGGCCCATGGGTCCTGTGAGCAGAGGGGCCTCCCCAAGTGGCCCTGTGTGGTGCCCGCCTTGGGGCTGCACTGGGGACACCCCCTACCTCGGAGCACAGAGGGGACAGAGGCACACTCCCCATCACCCGCCTGTTGCCCCCTCCCTTGGCAGCACACTGGCTTCTCTGTCCTGCCAGCTCGGACGGCGCTGCGGTGGCCACGGGCTCGGGGACAGCCCCAGAGGGCCAGAGCTGGGGACTCTGACCTTGTGACTCTGCTTTCAACTGCAGGCAGACAAAGCAGGTCCAGCTTCCCGAGCATGAAAAAATTCGTAGACATATGTGAGATTTGGGAGCTCGCAAACGGTGTGACTGTTCTCCCAAAGATGGTAACAGACGGCCACGGGCCCTCCCGTGCAGGCCAACAGCACGCCCGGCCCCCATCCATCCCGTAGAGCTCAGTGCTTCTCTCCCTCCTGCAGCCTCGTGTGCCCACACCATCCTGCCCTGAGAGCCCGCGTCCACCCACCTGTCCCCTCGCGGCTCCACCCGCGGTCCCCCTTGTCCCCGGGAACATCGCTCAAGACTGCAGGTGTGCACAGCCAATGGCCTATTGGGACGCGTTGGAATACCCCAGGCCACTGATGGGGTGAAGTCCAGGGCCATGGCCGTAGCCCAAGCGGGATCCTTTATGATCTTGGAGAGATGGGGATAGGAAGGGGGTAGGAGGGCAGGTGTTGTCCAGGCAGGAGGATGCCCGACCGGACCCATTCTGCCCACGCCCTCCAGATTACGTGGGGGAAAGAGTCTGCCACACTTCTCTGCTGGGAAGTAGACCACGGCTCTTGGACCAATGTCGTCCTTCTGTATGCGTCCCACAGCGCGTCTGCCACCAGTCCCCGTGGGCCCTGACGTCCTACACTTCCTCAGGAAGTCTTCCACTTATTCGCCCAACATTTCCAAGCACCCGTGACAGGCCAGGCATGTGCTAGCTGCCGGGGAGAGGCAAACTGGCAAATTCGGTTTCAGAGATCTGATGCCAGGACAGGCTCGCACCAGCGCAGCCGCCCTTCACACGACCGCAGACTCGGGGAAAAGTGTCTGGAGAGAGTGCAAAACAACGGCAGGTCTGACTCATGCCGGGTGGAGCAGGAGGGGTCAGGGAGGGCTTCTCGGAGGAAGGGACATTCGGAAGAGAGCTGAGGCACAGAGGTAGTTAGGGAAGTTGGGTGGGCTTCCGCGGAAGAGGAGACCACTTGTGAAAAACCCCAGAGTGGTGGAAGCGGAGGGAAGGGTGAGGGGGGGGAGAGCACAGGCCGTGGAGGGAGGTTCAGTCCGAGGACAGGGAGCCCCGGGCAGGCTCGGGAGCTGAGCTTGGAGCCCAGGACCCCCAAATGGAGATGCCACGTGGGGGGCTGGAGTTCAGAGGACAGAGAGATGTGGGAGCCGGACACGTGGAGTCACCAGTATGTAGTTGGCGATGCAATTCGCTGGTGCAGTTAGGGCCACCCGAGGAGAACACAGTAGAATGGCATCAGTCAGCTACTGCCACGTAAGGACCACCCACAGGATCTCTGTGTTATGAACCGACACGAATGTACTTAGCTTTCCCGTCTGGGCAGCGTGGGGTCAGGTGGCGCAGGCCGGCCCTGCTGGGCGGCGGGGGTCTCCGCAGCTTGCGCCCGCCTTGGGGGGTGACTGTCCGTGACTGGTTCGCGCCGGCTCTGCTGCCATTGTCCCCCTCCCACCGAGGGCGGCCACGTCCTGCTCGTCTCACGGCCACGCCGAGGCCACAGCAGGCGAGGCCACAGCAGGCTGGGAGGAAGGGCTCAGCACAGGACTGCATTTCTGCCTCAGCGGCTAAGTGAAGCATGTCGAGGGGCCAAACCCCAAGTGCAGAAGGGCCTGCACAGGGTCTGTCGAGGGTCACAGCCCTGGGCACGCGCAGGAGCCCAAGCTGAACCCAGCTCTGTGTCCTCACACAAGGGCTGCACCCAGGCCTTGCGTGGGGTGTGGGTGGCGTGGGGTGTGAGGGTGTCACTGTATAGATGGGGCATGGGGGGGGTCAGCATTGAACAGCTGGGGGAGGGGCCCTCGCGGCTGGGGCTCTTGTCTGAGGAGGAAGTTGGGTGAGGGGACCCCGGCCATGGTGACCTCACTTCCCTGACAACAGAGCCCATCAGAATTTGGAACCCAGGTAACCAGGAACCCACATTCCAGAGACAGCCCCCGGCCCAGCTCATTACATTGCAGATAGTGAAACCAGGATGTTCACGTGCTGTGTTCCCAGATCCGGAGGTTGCCGACGGAAGAAAGCGCGCCCAGCAAATGCTGTCTCAAGATGTCCGTTCAGGGCTCCCCACCGCCTCTGGCCGTTTGGTCGGAAAGACCACAAGGTGACACCAGGAGTCCCAGGGCCGGCCACCCAGCCCCACAGGGTCTAATCCACCTGTGCAGCCCCAGGTCCCTACCCGTGTGTGTGTGTGTGTGTGTGTGTGAAGAGGGGTCATGTAGGGTGGGCTAACCCCATTCAAGCGCAGGCTGATGAGGGGTCAGATACCCAGTGGGCAGGTCTTGTTCAAGGTCAAGTGTGGCTGGGTGGGATGGGGTGTGTGCGGATGCGAGCTTCTGCCCTGGGTTTATCCCAATTGCCCTGGAGCGGGGGTCACTGTACCGCGTGCAGGGCTGGGCACGCACAGGTGTGTCTGATCTGGGAGCAGGAGGGGGACAGGGCAGGGGGACAGGGAGGCTGGCTGGGCAGGGCTGTGATGCCTCTGGGCCGGCTACCCGTCCCTGTCTTTGCAGACCACGGATGAAATCGGGAGGAGGCTGGCGGACAGCCATGACAATTCCGGGACCTGGGGCATGACCCCACAGGGGTCCCCAGGAGCAGGTGCTGCGGATTGTGGGGAAAGGCCTCCGACACCACCCAGACCACTGTCCCTGGTGGTCATTGACTGGATTGTGCTCCAGGAATGGAGCCCACGGAGACCGAGCTCGAGGCTGAGAAGCCTGGGGCGGGGTGCCTGTGGGTGTGTGGGGACGGGTCGGGGCTGGCCCCACAGGGAGGAGCCCCGAGAGGCTGGTGTGGGGCCAGGAGCAAAGACTGTGTGCAGAGCACCCAGCGGGTGGACTGCAGTCGGGGAGACGTCCCGGGGAGGGCACCTTCCTGGCTGCGGCTTCTCTGGGAGGCTCTGGGCTGGGCTCTGTCTTGCAAATACCCACGGAGAGCAGGCACAGGGGTGAGCTTTTCTCCTCTCACAGATGTTCCACGACCTAAGGAGCTAGAGCCGGCTCCAACTCCATCAGCAGCTCTGCAGGGAGGGGTGGTGCCTGCAGAGACTTCAGCAGGAGCCCAGGAGCCGGCAGTTGACCCGGCACCTGCCCACGGAGAGCCGGACGCTGACCAGGAAGGGCCTGCTCGAGAACCTGTGCCCGGAGAGCCTGCCCCTGTTCCTGCCACTGTTCCTGCCAGAGCCAGTGCCCCTGTGCCTGCCCCGAACTGTGGCCCTGCTCCTTCCCCAGACCCCGCTCCTGCCCTGGATCCTGACCCATCCCTACCCCTGCCAGTGCCCCTGTCCCTGCCCCTGACCCAGATACTGCCTTGGTTCCTCTATATGCCATTGCTGCAGACCCTGTCCCTCCCCTTGCACCTGCCCCTTCCCCTTCCCCTGTTTGTGCTCCTGTTCTGGCCCCTGACCCAAGTCCTGCCCCTTCCCCTGCCCATGCCTGTGTCCCTGTTTTCGCCTCTGACCCAAATCTTGCCCCCACTCATGTCCCTGCCCCTGCCCGTGCCCCTGCAGCTGCCACTTCCCCAGCACCTGCCTGTGCACATGTTCTTGCCCCTGCTCCGGATCCTGACCCAGCTCCTGGCCTGGATCCTGCCCCTTCCCCTGCCCCTGCCTCTGCTCCGATTCTTGCCCCTGACCCGGGTTCTGCCCCTGCACCTGCCCCTTCCCCGACGTGTGCAACTGTTCTTGCCCCTGACCCAGCTCCTGCCCTGGATCCTGCCCCTTCCCCTGCCCCTGCCTGTATTCCTGTTCTTGCCCCTGTCCCGGGTTCTGCCCCTGCAACTGTCCATTCCCCTGCTCCTCCCTGTGCTCCGGTGCTTGCCTCTGACCCAGCTCCTTCCCCTTTCCCTACCCGTTTCCCTGCCCCTGCATGTGCACCCATTCCTGCCCATGACCCACCTCCTGCCCCTGCACCTGTCCGTTCCTCTACCTGTGTCCCTGTCCGTGCCCCTGCCAGAGCCAATGCCCTTTCCCCTGCCTGGGTCCCCATTCCTGCCCCTGCCCCTGCCAGAGCCAATGCCCTTTCCCCTACCTGGGTCCCTGTCCCTGTCCCTGTCCCTGCAAGAGCCTATGCCCCTTCCCCTACCTGGGTCCCTGTTCCTGCCCCTGCCCCTGCCAGAGCCGATGCCCTTTCCCCTGCCTGGGTCCCCATTCCTGCCCCTGCCCCTGCAAGAGCCAATGCCCATTCCCCTGCCTGGGTCCCTGTTCCTGCCCCTGCCCCTGCCAGAGCCGATGCCCTTTCCCCTGCTTTCCAGCACCGCGGGCCCTTCCCTTGGCCCTGCCTGTGCTCCTGTACTTGCCCATGACCCAGCTCCTACCGTGGATCCGGCCCCTGTCCCTGCTCTTGTATCTGGCCCTGCTCTTGCATCTGACCCTGCCCCTCCTCCTGTTCCTGCAGGGCTCCCAGAACCACAGCCAGAGCCCACATCCTCGTGGGGAGAGCCCCTTGTACAATTCCCCTTATTTCCATCACCCGACCCTGATGCCCCGCCAGATTGTTTCATCCCCTCCCACTGTGTTCTTTCTCTCTGGTACATATTAACTGTTATATTATCTTTCCTTATCCTCTACGCTGTTTATTATTTATTTTAAATAAAATTAATTGTTTTCTGTTGGACAAGTCTGCAGCATTAATTATATTCCCAATGCTGTGCCACCGCACCACAGAACATTGCTGCACAATATCTGCTTCCGCAAAGGACACCCTGAACCAGAAGGCCTTCCTGCCCGTTCCTCCCCGAGCCCAGCCCCTGGCGACCCATAAGCTGCTTTCTCTCTCTGTTCCTTTCCTGGGTGTTTCCTGTACGTGGAATCACGCAATAGGGGCCTTTGTGTCTGCCCCCCTATTTTCAAAGGGAACTCGTTTCCTTCTGTGTTTATTGGACACAGAATTTCCCTTATTCGATATTGAAATGCCTGGGGCTTACAGATCAGACGTAATCAGAGAGGCCACTTTAGGAATTATGGGCACAATCTTGGGGCCGAGACCCCTGTTCCTGCTGGGACACCTCAGCCTGACCCCAGACAGGACAGGGCTGGTTCCTCCTGTGGCCCACACAGAAACCAGGGAAATGCAGAAAGCTGGAAGACACACCCCAAAAGGCAATGCATTGCTCACAACCCAAGGCCAGAGAAAAGTTTCAGTGGACTCTGGTCCAAACCATGCTCCAAGTCACTGGGTTCCACAGGGAGAGACCACACGCATGCAAGTCCAAGTGGGGACAGGCACGGGGGGAATCAGAGAAGCGGAGCTACCAGGTAAGGACTCTGGGAAAACAAAAAACCCTATGGAGGCAGCGCTGGTCACCCTCAGACCGGCAGGTGTCTGGTCTGGGGACCAGCAGCCCTGGGGAGAACGTGAGGAAGCGGAGGTCCCCTGGAGGAAAGGGTGACGGCACCCCTGTCTGGGAGGACAGTGCGCAGCACCCATCCCAGGCTGCAGGTGCACCCATCACCTACTGTGGGCAGCTCAATCCCAGCCTGTTGAAGGGAAGACCCGTGTCCATAATCCCCTATTTGCAACAGTATCCATAAAGGGGAGTTTGTGGGTCAACACGTATACAGTGTTTAAGGTACAAGTCTCGAATTCCAACATCCATGGTCTGCTTGTCCACCTTGAGCCTTGTTTGGGAAGCAGGGGTGGGGACGCCCGGGGCTGTGACCTCTGGGAGGGGTGGGGAGGGGGAGCTCTGAATGGAGTGACCAAAGCACACGGGGTGACCTGCCTAGGAGGGACCCTCTCGGTCCCCAGCCCCTCTCCTGACCTCGTGCACGATGGCGAGGGTGCGATGATGAAGGTGTTGGCCCTTGGCTGGCAAGATCCGTAGCTGGTGTCGGAGCTGCTCAGGATCCACACCGGGCTCTGATCCCAGAGCTGGAGCAAGAGCTGAAGCTGCAGCTGCCCCAGTCTCGGGAGCTGCAGCTCGCATCGCTGTTGGACCTGGCTCGAGCTCTGGGGCAGGTGCTAGAGCTGAATCCCCCTCCAGAGATGATCTAGTTCCGGTTCCGCACTTGGATAAGGCTCTTGAACCCACAAACGGCTTTCCTCCCCTGCCCATCTCATGGATGACAAAACTCGGGGCGGTGACGGGACCGGCTACATGGGGGTAATGGCTACGGGGGGATTCAGCCCAAGGATCCTGCATGCCCTTCACCTCGTGCCCCATAGAGGTCCGTCCTGAGGTGCCCGACAGGGGCAAGGGCCTGAACCGCTGCTCCCGGCACCTGATCCCACCTGATCAGAGACACTCCCCTGGGTCGTGAAGTCCTCGTTTGACCTCTACTCCGGCCAGCCCCACGCGAGCAGGGACCGTGCGTCCTCACTGCTTGGGCACCATCTCCAGATGGCGGACTGGCCACTGCAGCGGGGTTGGTCACCACTATACCGTCGACGTGGATGCAGGAGCAGCTACAGGCCCAAAGCCCGCTCCGCAGCTCGAGGCATTTGATCTTCTGTTGCGGTGCCACTGCTGGGAGCTTGGGAGCCCGGGAGCTGGAGCCAAGTGCGCCCCAGTGTGAGTAAGCCCGCTGGAACCACGGCTCCATCACCAACTCCAGAGCTAGAGCCACTGCAAAATCCGAGCTGGCCCAGCTCCACAGTCAGCTGCGGGTGTTCCCCGGACACGGAGCAGGCGCTCGCTCCCCCTGCAGAGCTAGAGCCAGTGCGCTCCGCGCAGCAAGCCCCAACCCAGGACCCGCTGGGTTCCCTCTTCCCTCACAGACTTCTGCAGTTCCTCTGTGATTCCCCAGCGCTGGGACAGAGCAGACACTGCACCCACACCACCCCCTCCTTGGGTTTCCAGTTCAACAGGAGGGACCACAGACAGATAGAGGCGTGAGGCACGCTCCCCTGAGGAAGGCAGGGGTGCTCACACCCGTGATGGAGGGCTCCCTCTCATGCAGACTGCTGGCCCCTCGCACCTGCTGGCCACACCTGCCCCTGCCTGGATGTCCAGTGTGGGTGGGCTGGGGGGGCCTGACCTCTGGATGGAGCATCCCCAAGGCTGCCCCAGGGGGTGTGTGGAAGGGCAGGCCCGGCCACTGACTTTGTTTCTTGCCCACCTACCTCCAGGGCCATCTCCTCCGTTCTGGGCACATGGCTGGACTAGACTCGGAGGACTTCTGTCAGCCAAAGACGTTCCCTGCCTCAAGCAGCTGGTGGCCCATGTGCAGCTCAACATGCCCTGTTCCGACCTGGAGCACCAAGCCCACCTTCTGCTGACCCAGCTGGAGCACGCAGAGCCCACAGTGGCCGAGCCTGAGGGTGAGAACACCGGGGCTGGGTGCCTGAGTGTGTGGGGGGAAGGGTCAGGGCTGGTCCGACAGAGATGAGCCCCGGAGGCTGGTGTGGGGCCTGGAGGAAAGACTGGGCTCCGAGCGTCCAGTGGGTGGACTGCAGTCCGGGAGACGTCCCAGGGAGGTCTCCTTCCTACCTGGGGCATCTCTGGGAGACTCTGGGCTGTGCACGCACAGGTGTGTGTCTGATCTGGGAGCAGCAGGGGGGCTGGGCAGGGGGACAGTGAGGACATCGGGCAGGGCTGTGATGCCTCCGAGCTGAGTGACAGTTCCTGTGTTTCCAGAGCCCCATGGAAGCTGGCTTGGATTCTGCCCCTGCACCTGGCTCCTCACACGAGTTAGGGACACAGGTGGAGCCTGGCTCTAGCTCCTGAGATGGTGGAGCAGCTGAGAGAGGAGAAGAAAAGCTCAGCCCATGGCTCCTCTCCATGGGCCTTTGCAAGACAGAGCCCAGCCCAGGGCCTCCCAGAGAAGCCGCAGCCAGGAAGGAGCCCTCTCTGGGGCGTCTCCCCGCCTGCCATCCACCCGCTGGGCCCTCTGAGCCCAGTCTTTTCTCCTGGACCCTCACCAGCCTCTGGGGCTCCTCCGTGTGGGGCCAGCCCCGACCCGTCCCCACACACCCACAGGCACCCAGCCCCAAGCTTCTCAGCCTCGGGCTTGACCTCCATGGGCTCCGGCTCCTGGAGCACAATCCAGTCAATGACCACCAGGGACAGTGGTCTGGGTGGTTTCGGAGGCCTTCCCCCACAATCCCCAGCCCCTGCTCCTGGGGACCCCTGTGGGGTCACGCCCCAGCTCATGGAGTAGGAGGAAGTGTCTGCCAGCCTCGTCCCCATTTCATCTGTGGCCTGCAAAGACAGACACAGGTAGCCGGCCCAGAGGCATCACAGCCCTGCCCCGCCAACCTCCCTGTCTCCCTGCCCCGTTCCCTTGTTGCTCCCAGATCAGACACACATCTGTGCGTGCACAGCCCTGCACGCGGGACACTGACCCATCCCCGCAGGGCCATCGGGATAAACCCTGAGGCAGAAGCACGCATCCCCCCACACCCCGTCCCACCCACCCAGCCTTGACCTTGAACATGACCTGTCCACTGGGTATCTGACCCCTCATCAGCCTGCTGTTGAACGGCTTGGCCCGCCCCACATGACCCCTGTTCACACACACACACGCACACACGGGGAGGGGACCTGGGGCTGCATACATCGATTAGACCCTGTGGGGCTGGGTGGCTGGCCCTGGGCCTCCTGGTGTCTCCTTTCGGTCTTTCCAGCCAAATGGACAGAGACGTCGTGGAGCCCTGACACGACATCCCCAGCGAGGGAGTGTTTGCACAGTTTGCTTTCCTCAGCCTGTAGCCTCCGGTCTTTGGGATGCAACATGCAAACATGTTTTTGGTTCGAGGATCTCCAACGAAATGAGCTGGGCAGTGAGCTCTTTCTGGAATGTGGGTTCCCGTGGCAGCACTTTGTGCATCATGGGGACCCCTGGCATTCAGCCTGGCAAGTTACCCCTCCCCACGCCATGGCCCCGGGCATGATTCCTAGAGTTCGCATAGGAGCTTGCCTGTCACAGGGCTGTGACATGGCTCCGCTGTGGCTTTGAACCCAGGTCAACCTGACCCAAGCCTGAGCTCATGCAGGAGCCTGAGGAAGTAGCCTTGAATGGTACAGCTGAAAGTGATGGAAGCTTAACTTTTACTGAATCTAAATATTAACTGTTAAATGTAAAAATCATAAAACCTGTAACAGAAAAGGGTGAAGGGTGGGGACTCCTGGGTGTCTCAGTCGGTTAAAGCATCTGCCTTCGGCTCAGGTCAGGACCTCAGGGTCGTGGGATCGAGTCCTGGTGCGGGCTCCCTGCTCAGCGGGGGGGTCTCTCTCTCTCTCTCCCTCTGCTGCACCCCCTGCTTCTGCGCTCCCTCCCTCTCTCTAAGAAATAAAATGCTAAAAAAAAGTTTCTCTTGAAAAAAATAAAAAGGTTCGGTGACAGGTAGACCTCGGCAGAGTGGCTCGAGCCATGGGCCGGAGCTACGGCCGATGCCAGGGATGCCCCCGGCTCCTGCCGTGGAACCAGCCCGGGACCTGAGCTGGAGCTGCAGCTGGAGCTGGCTCCGTCCCCGGTGGTGGGGCTCAAGCTGGTTCTGGAATGCACTCCAGGGCTCAGTGAACTCTCAGGCTGGCATTGTTGCCAAATTTGGTGGAGGAACCGGCAGCAGAGAGGACTGCTGCACTGGAGCTGGTCCAGGCGAGCAGGTAGAGGGGCCTCTAGCCCGGGAGCTGCCGCCGGGGGGGGGCCGTCGTCCGCAGTCGGTGCAGGGGCTGCTGTGTGCGGTGGCTCTGGCTTTGTGGGTGGAGGTAATGCTCGCTTGGCGCACGTCTGAGTGTCTGCTCTAGCTCGCTAGTTGGTAAGCGCCCCTGTGTTTGTGCAGCGGGGGCAGGAGCTGGCTGCAGGGGCAGGGGGCTTACCCACACTGGGGCGCACTTGGCTCCAGCTCCCGAGCTCCCGACAAAGGCACCGCAGCAGAAGATGGAAATGCCTCGAGCTCTGGAGCGGGCTTTGGGTCTGTAGCTGCTTCTGAGCCCCGTCAACCCTGCAGTGGTGACCAGCCCCGCTGCAGTGGCCAGTCCTCCATCTGCAGATGGTGCCGAAGCAGCAGGAGGAGAGAAGATCACCACCCTGCCAGGGTGATCACCCTGTGCTGATCCCCACCGCCTGTCCCTGTGCCTTTCACAGGAAACCCCGCACAGCCTCCCATAGCAGCACTGAGCTGCCTTGAGAAGTGGCTCTCGATCTCGGGCTGGCTCTCACTCTGGCAATGATGCTGGATCGGATGAGAGAACTGGTGTGCAGTTGGCTTTGCTCCGGACCTCATGCCGGAGCGGGTTTTGCCTGTGGACGGGGTCCACGGGTCGGAGCAGAGGGGCTCTCGTCTGTGGGGGCACTGGCTCATGCTCTCGAGCTGCTTCCATGGCTGGCTCGAGTCAACTCGGGGGTACGTTCTAGTGCATCAGATGGTTCTAGATCTTAGCTGCCGCCAGGGCTGACTCTGCCCCATGCCTCCTGCAATGTCTCGTGTTAGAGATGCTCTAGCTCTGTATCGCCCGCTAGCTGACTGCGGGTGAGTAGGACCTTAAGACAGCCTCGGAGAGTTTTTCAGGACCTAGAATTCACAGCTGTTAGGATCAGGTCACTTAGTTAGACACAAAAGTGGTTAATATCGTAAAGGACAATAAACTATATCCTTTGATGTTCTATTTTCTTCCCGGACCGAAATTATTTGCTTCTCTACCGGCAAAAACCTTCACGCAAATGTCTAATTTCACTAAGTTGGGGAC
The DNA here is from genome assembly GCF_037043125.1 of Eumetopias jubatus. NCBI lineage: Eukaryota > Metazoa > Chordata > Mammalia > Carnivora > Otariidae > Eumetopias > Eumetopias jubatus. The sequence goes on along the minus strand of NW_028274905.1, from coordinate 92,995 downwards.
CTCTACTAAATAGCAGTCAGTTGAACGAAGTCCATTTTCCCAGTCTTCGGGTGGCCTGTACCCTTACGTGAGAAGAAATGACATGCCAGCCTCCTTTCGCCTTATGTCCAAGCTCGGGCGGTCAGTATTCTCTTTATTCTCGCTCAGCTGGCAACTCTGGTTCAGAGGCTAAACATGGCCTTTGGAGCCTGGGTTCGAGTTCTGGCTGTGAGCCAGGTCAGCTGCGTACCCATGGTGTGCCTCGGGGTCCTCCTCTGCGGAGGTGAGGGACACTCACGACGCGTCATTATGGCCAGTGATCACATGGTCTTCTATCCTTTCACTTTCTGCTTCTCCATATGAGGCCTCTTAGACCTCAGGCATATATCTGGATTTGGTTTGTAGTCCAATCTGACAATTTGACTTTTTATTGGTGTACTTAGTCGGCTTACATTTAATGTACATGCAGTGACATTCAGGTGTAACTCTACCATCTTATTGGTTTGCTCTTTCCTCCATCTGTTCTTTTTTTGAAAACTCGTTCCATGCCTTCCTAAAGATTATGCAAGTATTCTCTGTCACTCCAGTCCCCTCCATTAACGTGTTATTATGCCTTCTCTCATTATTCCTTCAGGGACTGCTCAAGGGAAGTGCTGTCCCCATAGAAACAGTCCATCCCTGCGCTGTCGGGGCATGCCCCCCTCCCGTTCCCAGATATTAGCAAGGCCCTGGGCCTCCGTAACAGGGGTTGCAAGCTTTGCCTGTAAAGGGCCACATAGGCTTTGTAGGGCCTCCTCAACTCCACCATTATAGCTTGAAAGCGGCCATAGATGATATGTTGATAAAATAGCATGGTTATGTCTAAACAAACTATCTTTACCAAACAGATGACAGGTAGACTTTACCTGTGAGCAGTGTGCTGTGACCCCGGCTTTATAGCCTCAGCATCTCTGGGTAGGGGTTGGGGGGGGCATCTGGCTCCTGGGCTCCCCTTGGCTCCAGTACTACTCTTCCTCTTCCGGTCTCTTTGAGCCTGGAGGTGAGAACGGTTTCCTATCTACCTGTCCCCGGAAGTCCCTCCAACTGCTTTGGTTTTTTATTCCCACCCACACATCTGTAAACAGTTCCTCCACTAAACTCTTCAACTGAATGCTGCAGCAGGCCATCCAGCTCCTGCAAAGACCCTAACGGAACTTTAGGCTTACAGCACGCACGTATTCATTCCACTGTGGCCCAAGTTGCAGCCAGCAGTTTGCAGATTGGCCTCCCTGCCCAGGAAGAGCCTCCTGCAGGGCAGACGCCATGTCTTAGTTATATTTGCATCCCCACCACACCCATCCCTCACCTGGGCACAGAATGGGAATGAAGAATCTTGGCTAAACTGACCTAAATTAGCAATGCAGAAATGGAGCCAGGAGAGGTCAGCATGTAGAAAAAAGACTGGAGGGGTTCTTATTTAAAGTGGGTAGGTTGTGAAAGAGAACTATCCAGGAGAGAGTGAGTTAATGGAGGAGAGCCAGAGGATTTGTCTCAAAGTTATCACAGAAGGGAAACATGTAAGGACCTGGTGTTACAATGTTAAGTCTTCAGTGTGGTTGAGCTGTTGTGTTAACAGTGTCCTCTGTGGAGTGTGGTCGAGCACTTGGTGTAACAAATGTCAGCTGTTGAAAGAGGTGAATGTCAGCTGCCGCAGTGAGTCGGAGTAAGGAAAAGAATGAGCACAAGTTCATTTTGCACATAGGAGGCCACGGCGTCATTTGAGAGGGGTGTCCACAAAGTGGCCTATATTCAAGCCACATAAAAAGCAGCGAAATAGCAAACTGGAACCAGAAAGTTGGAGCAACTACTCAAGAATATTAACTTTTTTAAAAATAAGTTTTTAAATGGAGAAGGTAATACATGAAAATAGTCAAGATGAGACTAGAATTTAGAAGTTTATGTTGAACACATTGCTTCAAACACATAGTCATAATGGATTTATAAATTATGGAAACAGAAAACAAAAAGACACAGCAGGGCTCGAAAACACCAAAGTTATTGGACCAGAAACAGAGGTGAGAGTGGCTCCTGTCGGCTGGTTTCTGGGGCTGGAAGTTGGCCACCGGAGAGGGCAAGGGGCTCACCCCACAGGCTTGGGTGAGGCTGTCCTACGTGGTGTAGGAAACTAAACCAAACAACCAACAAAACCCTGTTGCTGACAGCTGCCTAGGGCTTTTGAACACAGTGGGGGCTTAGGAGTACAAAGACAGAGACCCAAACTGAAGACCAAGAATGAATACCACTGCCTGCAGACCCTGCATCTGACATGCTCTCCCTGTTATTGAAAGCCTTGACATGCCACGTGGGACCCCGTTCTGGGCTGAAGGTGGAAGCGATGGCAAGGCCACTGACTAGGGAAGGGTGAGGAGCAGGAGGGGAAGGGGGAAGAGCCGCTATCTCCTGCCCGCTGCCCGCAAACCTAAATTCCAGGACATGTGAAGAAACCCAATGCTAAGAAAGTTAACAAGTCAACAGTCAAAACATTTTCTTCTCCTTAGATAATTGAAAGTAAGAAACAAAAGACAGAAATGAAATAAGAATAGATGGATAGGAAAAAGGACCAATTAAAATCTTCAAAGTAAAAAATAAAAGTCATTGAAATAAATACCTCAAACTATCACAAACAAAACGACCTCAAGACAAAATTAATAAAGGCTGTTTACCCATCAACTTGCAGCAAGGGAGCCCTTCTGATGTCACTTTCAAAGGTTTTAGAAAGGAAATTGAGTTTTATCAGGTAGAAGGGGAAAAGTCTTGGACTGGGAAGCATCCTATTAAGGTGGGATTTTGGAGTAGAAGAGACTTCAGTTTGTCTGCAGGTACTTCTGACCGTCCTTGGTTGTCTGAAGGGGGCCAGGAAGCAGTTTGGGCAACTTCCAAGAAGACGGACTGTGGGATGCTAGGAGAGACAGGTGTTCTGCAGGGGGCTGCACCTTGGAACCAGTGGGGCCGCTGGGACTCTTTAGAGTGAGTCTCCTCTTGAGAAGTGACCCCATGATAAAGGTGCCTCCAAACCGACTCTCAAGGAGCATTAAGGAAATGACCACCTACTGGGGTGGGTTAGAAGGAGGTCTCCAAGAACACCACTACTCCGGTAGCATTTCCATCTTGGAACAGAAAATCTATTTGCCAAGACACATGACCCTTGAATAACTTTTTTTTTTTTTTTGAGAGAGAGGGAGAGAGAGAATGAGAGAGAGCATGAGAGGGGGGAGGGTCAGAGAGAGAGGTCGACCCCCTGCTGAGCAGGGAGCCTGATGCGGGGCTCGATGCGGGGGGCTCGATGCGGGGGGCTCGATGCGGGGGGCTCGATGCGGGGCTCAATGCGGGGGGCTCGATGCGGGACTCGATGCGGGACTCGATGCGGGACTCGATGCGGGACTCAATGCGGGACTCGATCCCGGGACTCCGGGATCATGACCTGAGCCCAAGGCAGTCGCTTAACCAACTGAGCCACCCAGGCGCCCCTGAATAATATGGGTTTCTACGGGGGTTTTTCCCAATAAATAAACATAACAGTGCTGTAAATGCATTTTCTCTAACTCATGAGCTCCTCTCTAACATTTTCTTTTCTTTAGCTTTTTATCCTAAGAACACAGTATGTTATACACACAACATACAAAACGCGTTCATCACCGTTTACTTTACCGGTAAGGCTTCCGGCCAACAGCAGGCATTGGAAGTCAAGTTTTTTCGGTCAACAATTATGACTGAGGGGAGCAGGCACAGCTAACTGTGTCGGTCCTGGGTCAATTACATCGCGGACAGCTGGCTTTATTTTTGATCAGAAGAAAACCTCAATTTTAAAGCAGGGAAAGAGTTCAGACCACACTTCCAAGCTATGAATCAGTAACAAACTTTAACAACAGGAGCGCGAAGTTGAGCACTCTCTTGGCTCGACTGTTGGCCCACTCTTTGGAGGCCACTTACGGGAATCGTATTCCGTAGGTGCGGGACAACGCCGCACACACCTGCGCGCAGGGGAAGCCCGACAAGGCGGCGAGTTAAGGGACCGGGAAGCCCCCGGCGACCGGGAAAGGCAGGAGTCCGGGGGCCGCGGCCGCCGCCGTCCCCGGACACGCGCACCTGGGGCACAGCCCCGGGCCGGCCTCCGGCGCGCGCCCTCGCGCACGCGCACGCGCCCAGCCCCCAGCGCCCAGAGCCCGGGGGCGGAGCCGCCGGGACACACCCCCTCCGCGCGCCGCGGGGACGCCATCGGGCCGGACGCGGGACAGAGCCTCTTAACGCCGCCGCCTTTTGTGCCCTCCCTTCGCCGCAAGCTGTCGTCATCAGGCTCCGACGCTCTGTGAAGCTCTCGGGCTCCGGCGCTCGCATTGGCAGAGCTGCTCCCGCCGGGCGACCTGACGAGACCCACAAGTGAGTCCATCCCAGGGCATGCCATGCACGTTTGGCCCGGGGCCAGATGCCCTGACTTACTTCCTGAGAGGGCAGTGCAGCATGATCCTTCATGATGTTATCTAGCTGCCGTCTACTAAAAGGTTAGAACACAGGTTGTCCAGCCAAGCAGTGGTCCCTGCTACCGGCCCCACGGCTGAAATCATACTCCTTCCTCCACCCCCCTTTCGGGCTGGTCTCTCCCAGCTCGAAGCTTGGCTGGTCTGATGTGTTTGTCCCGCGGTTGCCTTGCCTCTGCTGGGCCATGGGTGCTGCCACTGTCCACTTAGAGTTTACCACTTGGCATGGACGTGGAAGTGTCCCAGTGAACCTGCCAGTTCCAGACATTTCTGTCCCGTCCCCAGTGAGTATCAGCATGCCTCGCCCTTCATGGAGTTGGGGTTGACTACCTAGCAGTACAGTAAGTCGGCTCCCCGAGTGCTCGACCGCAGGCATGGGAAGCCTGACGTAGCCGAATGTAACCGTGGCTTCCAGTGTGGTGGAGACGTAGGCAGAAACGTCCCCCCAAGCAGGGACCGGGATACCCCACCCCGCAGAGCCGGTATCTGCAGTGAGAGGAAGCACCGATCGTGCTGGGGCTCACGGGAACAGCGGCGACAGGGCGAGCATGCTCTGTTCTGCGGCTCCTGGAGCTTGTATTCAAGGTGCTGGGGACCCAGGGCCACTCACGGACCATCGCTTCAGCACAAACCGTGCGTCCTGGGGGACAGTGACTGAATCCTGCGGGATTCTGGCCCAGGGTGGGCACCTTAGCTCAGCCATTAACACGCCTTCCCACCCTCCTTACTAGGTCGCTGCTTCTGGGTGATGGGGTGAGGGTAACAGCTGTGAAGCCAGGGTCATGTGCCGACGTTCATACCTTCTTTACTTTGAAATAGGTCTCTTGGTAGAAAACAATGTTGTGTGGAATCCTGTTTGATGGTCTCCTACAGCACAATACACTGCTTAAAAACGTAGCTGCTTCAAACCATGATTTATAATTTTTTTTCACCCTTTGGGGGGTGGCAGGCCCCGCGTGGCCTTCATGTGGTTGCAGTCATATGGTGGCTAAGGCTGGCACCATCTGAGCCCTCTTCCCTGGGCCGGAAGGCTGTGAGAACTGGGGCTGCAGATGCCTCTTTCTCTGTGTTCGGCCCCGACATGGGGCTAGCTTGCGGTTCCTCACAACACGGCCGTCCGGGATGGTGGGACTTCCTACATGTTGGCTGGCTTCCCGAGAGCAAGTATTCCAAGAGAGAAAAACTGGAAGCCACTTGAGGCCTAGCCCCAGAAACTAGCACGGCATCCCCTCTGTTCTATTCTGTTGGTCAAAGAACCCACCTAGTTTCAAGGAGAAGGAGCATGGATGTCACATTTTCAAAGAATTTGCAGCCATCTTTATCTTCCGCGGACAGTACGTCAATAGATTGGGAACTCCCTAAGCACTGGGGTGCTGGGAGACAAGGCAGGGAAGCCCATGCTGAAGGATCTATCAACTTCTGTAAGGACGAATAACTTTTCTTCAGAGGTGGAAGGGGTTTGAGGTCACTGGTCTGCCCCACAGCTCTTCTCCTGCCAGCCTTCCATCCACGCTCTTTCCCAGGCAGCCAGGAGGGTGCCCAGTGAACCGGAGGGGCGTCCTTTCCTCCAGGCGTGCTGCACCCTGGAAGTGTGGTCCCGCTGGTCAGCATGCTGCCGCTCGCCTCCTGCCTTCAGGGGTCTGGAGCTGAGGAGCCAGCCCTGGTCCGTGTCACGTGGCGGGGATGAGTACCCCACTCTCCTGCGGTCTCTTACCCTGTCCCACGCAGGGGGGACACTGGTGGACACTGGTGGGCACTGGTGGTTTCTGAAGTGTCAGTGTCCCTCTTGTCCGCCTGGCCCCAGTGAGTGAGTGTCTTAGAGCGTCTCCTCCATTGGGTGGAGGGGAGAGAGGTGGGGGACCTCTTCTCCCGAACAGTGTCGTCCTGATAAGGCAGAGCCTTCTAGGACTTCTGCCCACCCTGATCCTTTCCCCACATGGACAGGGGTTGGCAGGGACAGGCAGCAGGTTTTAGTTTTGGCCACTGTCTTCAGAACGTGTGTGTGCCTGTGTGGTTGGTTCGTGGGGGGAGCGGTGCATTCTCTCAGCCTGGCGTCTCAGCTGCCATCAGGCCCACAGCCCTGTTCAGCCGTGTGCTACCGTATATAAAGTGCTCTGCAAACACACTTCAAACTTCCCCAGCTTCATCCAGACTGCCACCTCCGTGCCCCTCTGTGGAAACTCGCAGCATGGAGCCGTGGGCCCACTAGCATTAGACACGGTGGCAATTTGCCTAGCTCCTGAGTTTGTCGTATTCTTAGTGCAACCAAGCACCTTTAATTTGCATTTTGGGAGGTTTGACTGCTGTGAGAGTCAGCCTGTCCAGCAGCCCAGGGCAGGCGGCTGTGGGGACGTGCTTCTTCTCCACTGCGGTTTTGTGATTTGGACCATCTGTCTATGAGTGGGTCACCAAGCACGGCGCAGAGGGACTGACCTCAGGCTGGTCTGGATGTTGGGTTGGTTGGGGGGAAGGAAGCTGCGTCTGCAACACACCTACTAGGTGCTACTGCTCTGATTTTGCTCACACTGCCTAGTGTTAGACCCCTGGCTCCCCATCTTGGTGGGGGGCTGGCAGGTGCAGTGCACCCGAGAGCTTTCGATGATTTGCTTTGTTGCCTTGCCTTTGTTCATGGGTCTGCAAGCTCCTCAGCTCCCCACTGGCCTGGGATAGCATGTGTGAAGGACCCGACAGAGGCAGTGGTGAAGGGGGCAATTGGGAGAGGGCTACAGACAGCCCTCAGAGCCCCATAATTTACATTTTAATGGCTTCTCAACACTTACATTCTTGAATTCCACCTTAAAATTCTCATCAGAGGTCTTTGCCAGCAAGGGACTAAACCAATAAAGCTGAAAGGCTGTGCAGTTGCTGAAGGATGCCATGGATGAAACCCTAAGAAAATTGGGGTTCTAAGGAGATAGGACCCTCCCGTGGGAAGAGCTAAGCCATGCCTGCCCCCTCACACTCTTGCTATTGCACGAATATTCTGTGTGTTTAAATCCATCTCCACTGATGTTAATTTGAGGTTATTTATGTCAACAGAAAACTTGCCCATGACCCTAATTGAAACACAGCCACTGCAGGAGTCCACTGAGGAGCATTCGATCCACTTGGCAAAGCCAGGCATCCATAAGCACCCCTGCATCCAGCCGCGTAGCCTGGCGGATCCTCCCTCAGGTCAGGGATTTAGAAGCTCTGCTTTGCCCTCCCAGCCTCTTCCTGCTGGCCAAACAGGTGTGCAGGGTGGGGAGGTGGGGAGTCACTGAAACACAGACAGCAGTTCTCACTCTAGAGCCTCCGTGGAGGCGCCGTGGGAAGAGGTGGGATTTCTGCTGCCACTTTCACTGGGAGGAGTCTTCCTGAGGTAGAAGGGCTCGCACTCCTGTGAGAGAGAAGGAAGAAGCCACACCTCTCTGCCTTACAGCAAACACTAGAGACCTTGCACGTATAAAGGTTTATGTGTGCCATGCTGTGCTGGCAGTGTGTGGGGGGGTGGTCCCAGAGATCCGGCCAGGAGCCCACACAAGGAGCAGCCTGTCTCTCTGTTTCTCTCCCCCTCTTTGTCTCTCCCTCTCAGTCTCATTCCCTTTCTCTGTTCCTCCTTTTCTGTTTCTTTCTCCCCTCTCTGTCTTGGGCCCCGTCCCCCCTCTCTGTCTCGGGCCCCATCCCCCCTCTGTCTTGGGCCCCGTCCCCCCTCTCTGTCTCGGGCCCCATCACCCCCCTCTGTCTCGGGCTCCGTCCCCCTCTCTGGCTCTGCCTCCGTCCCCCTCCCTGTCTCGAGCTCTGTTCCCCTCTCCAGCTTGGGCTCTGTCACCCTCTCCATCTCGGGCCCCATCCCCCCCTCTGTCTCGGGCTCCGCTCTCTCTCCCTGTTGGCAGTGGCGCATCGGCTCCAGAGCCTGCTGTCTGAACTGGGAGATGCAGTCAAGGGCAGCTGTGACTCACTTGCTTTTTCATGTGAAGGGCCGAGAGGACATAGGTCAGTGATTCCAGTTCCCTGGGAATGATAACAACACTCTGGACGAAACCCAGGCCCCCACCCACAAGCAGACCCTGGAGTACAACCATGCCTGTAACAGACTAAAAGCAGGGAGCCCCACCAGGGAAGCCAGTGTCCCGGCAGGTGACAGCAGGACTTCTGCTCACCCCCAGCATGTTTATCCTTTGGGGTCAGAGCCACGGCTGCCATGCGTGGTTTGAGCCCAACTTCCCAGCATGGGGGTAACTTTCCGTGTCCACCATAAGGACAGCTTTTGCTGTCCCCCAGCCCCTCATACCCACAGAGCAGTCTGCTGGCTGTTGTCGGGGGTGTGCCCGGCTAAACGGGAATGCAGAGCGGGGCAGCATGCGGTTCCAGGACAGGCTCAGGACGCAGGGCAGCTGTAGAGTGTGGGTCAGTTTGCCAGCCCCACAGGAGAAAGCATCTGTGAGTCCTGGTGGGCGGCAGCGCTGTTAATGGGCATGCTTCTCTCTCTCTCCTCTTCCCGCACATCTGTCTTGGAGGCTCCATGCATGCTCACCTCTCCTTCTGGAGCACATTTCCAGCCAGGCAGGGGCACCTCAGAAGCCCAGCTGGCTAGTGCTTTGCCTCTGTGCAGGTGCAGCCTCACCTCCTCCCACCCCCGTCCCAGTCACGGGCCAGGGACGTGGCTCGTGACGGGTTAGGAGCTGCTCCTTCAGCCAGGGGGTTACGAGAGGAGCCGCCTTGATTGCCTCGCCTAATAAAATAGCAACCAGGTAAGAAAGGTCAGGTGCACAGCTTTCGATTCCCACATCACAAGGGAGGAACCTACATCTGCAGCATTGGGTATATTTCCCTGACCAGGGCAGCTGGTGCGGGGACTGGTTTACTCACTTTCTGATTTTCACTCCACCACTCTGGCCATCATAGAATCTCCTTTGAGCTCAGCTGACCCAGCCCTGCCGCCCCCAAGGCCGTGCTTTATGACAAGACAGAGGCAGCTGTGCGGACCAGCCCCTGGCGGTCTGGTCCTGCCTCAGCATTTTGTGAAGGCGGTTTTAGCAGCAACGCTGGTTCCCTAGGCTGCCGACTTGTCCCCAGGTAGTGTCCTTGTGTTTTAGGCTGAGCGCAAGGGGTGGCTGAGATGACAATGCGAGCTTTCCCTGCAGAAAGCAGGCCCAGACTGGAGGCAAAGTCTTCCCACAGGCCTGCAGACACCCGCATGCCACACCAGACCTCTCTCCGTAGCAGGTGAGGGGACCTCTGTAGCCACGGGTGCTGGGTGCCACGTGCGGTCACGCCTTGGAGCCTGCGCTCCTCCGGAAGACTCAGACACAGTTGGCCACTGGGACTGCTTTCTGTGCAACTCTTTTCCTGACCCTGTTAGCCACCTGATATGGAGCCGGGAAGGCTCCTTGCCCCCACCTGCCATGCTCTGGCCGGAGATAATGAGGCCACCCTCGACTCTTTGGTGGTGGGGTGTGAGTGACGATCAGGAAGGCCGGGCACTCTGAGGCTTCCTAGGGCTTGGTCTGACGTCATTCCAAGCAGATGATAATTACAAGCCTCTTCTCTCTCTGTATCCCCCAACAAGACACCATGGAGTTATTTATAAATGCGGGCCCCTGGGTGCACTCCTCACGGGAAGGACTGCAGTGACAGCGACTGAGAGGGTGGTGAACAGCGCACACACGGTGCTAATGAAGGGGAAGTGCAGGGAGCACAGTGTGTGGGGAATTCGAGGCAGGCTGGTCCTGCTTAGGGGGAGGAGCCCAGGCCTGCTCCAGGCCCCGGCCCAGCTGCTGTGGTCTGCAGTTTGGCTCTCAGAGATCTGCTAACATATGATAATACACCAGCAGACGTGGATTGTCTTGTGTGTCAAGGGCGGAGGCACGAGATGAGCTGCTTTTTTCCTCCCAGGGCTGGCAGGAACTGGAAATAATTGAAAGTTGTTAGGGTCCAACATGCTGTCCCAAAAACACTATCATTAATTCCCTAATGACTAACTGTGTCTTTCAGGAGGCAATGAAGGCAGCTGAGGGGACGAGGGCCCCTGGAGAGGATGGGGAAGTGCGAGGCTGGCAGCCTGCAATCTCGGGGGTGGACTGAAGCTGCTCTGCCTGTACCCCCACCCCCCCACTCTGGCCTTGGTAGCGGAGACCCCAGGGTCCTTCCATCCTCTCTGCCCACAGAGTCAAGGTGAGGGAGATAGCCACAGCCGTGTAGTCCGGACGTGATAAATCCTTGCAACCCCGGTCTCCGGGTCCCCGTCCTGCGGGATGCTCTGCCACTGTTTCTTCTTGCTCACTTCCCAGCACCGTGCTCCCTCACCCTGACTGTGAGATCCAGTCAGGGCTTCTGCCTCCTCCGACTTCCTACCCCCAGAGCGGTCCTCCCAGAGCACACGGTTGAGCATGTCCCTCTGCTCCAAGTGACAGCTGCTGTCCACACTGCTGCGGTGGCCCTTGCCTCTGTGACCCCTTTCTTTGGAAGGACTCGTGACCCAGATGCTGTTTGTGTTCTTGCCTCCCCAGAGCTCCCGCCCTTCTGGGTGGGTCCCACCTACACCCTCTCACCCTGAAGTCTGGGGCCCTTTCTTTTTAAAAGGCTGTCTTTGAATACACAAGTGACATGTGAAGACAAATGAGACACAGCTCTTGCCGACCCCCCCATGCTTGTATGGACTGCTGCCTCGTGTCTGAGTGTCGCCCAGCCTCGCCCGTCTCTGAATGCCCAAAGGGGCCTTTGTGTACCGGGGCGAGGATCCTACAAAAAGAAGTGGTCATAATGGTGATCTTTCAGTGGGTGGGCTTCCAGTGGCCCACGAAGGAGTAGGGTTCACAAAGGAGAAGCCTGGGAAATGCCTCCTGCCCCAGGCTAGGGGCAAACGGTACCAATATGGGCGCCCAGCGTCACAGCTGCATCCCCAAGCCCATCCCCCAGTCCCTGCCCTGGCAGCCAGCTGACCCCTCCGGGTGCTAAGGAGGCCCAAGGAGGCCTAAGGAGGCCGAGCGAGGGCGAGTTCCTTCCCGTGGCTCCCCGAGGGGTGCGGGGTAGGGAGTCCGGGACCCCTGTAGGCCTGGCTGCCCCGCGGGTCACTCCTGCGCAGTCGGAGGTCGCCGCGGTGCCTGTGACCTGGCTCGTGCTGTGCGATGCTGCACTGGAAGAAATAATCTTTGCTAAAAACAGGCCCCAAATGCACAGATGAGACACAAGGGTTCAGCTGCACGGAAGTGACCGTAATACAAATAAAGCAGAACGAAGGCCAGGAGGTAGGCAAGAAAGGATAATAAAGTAAAAACAGGAGAGGCATTGTGTCCCCTGAGGAGAGCCTAGTAGCTCTTCAGGCGGTCTTGGTCACCTTCCTGGGTCACCTGCGGGCAGGTGTGTTGAGCCACGCACCTGCGAACGTCGAGGCAGAAGCGCAGCCGCGTCCGGGGCGTCGGGACCCGCAGACTGGCACATGGATTCCAAGGCCGGCAGGAAGGCCGGGCACCTGCTGAGGGGCGGGGACAGGTGCTGGGCAGGCTCGCCCGGGGCGGGGCGACTTGGCAAGGCCGGCGGCCCGAGAGGGGCGGGGTCTCAGGACCAGGCCCCGCAGGCCGGGAGACTGCCCGCTATGTAGACTGCTACAGGACCCCTGCCCAGCGCCTCCGAGACCTGCGGAGAGAGGAGGGGGAGGGCGCCGGCCGCGGAGGGCCCAGGTCCAGGTCCACTGGGCCGGTCCCACGGCCGAGAGCAACCAGGCCACTCCCCGGTTAGTGACCCGTCCCCGCCACAGGCCACGCCCACGGCAAGTTACCGCCCCTTACCTTCCCTCTCCCCTCCCCGCCCTCCCCATCCTCGCCTAGCCCTGGGAAGCGCCCGGCCAACGCCCCACCCCTTTCCCTCCAGGGACCCGCCCTTCCCACCCCCACCTTTGGCCCCGCCTCCGTCTTCACTGTCCCAGCCCAGGCCACGCCCCCGACGCTCCAGGGACCTGCCCTTCCCCCGCCATATCTCCTCCCCTTCCCAGGGCTTGCCTCCGCCACTCCCAGGAACCGCCCCAGGCCACGCCCCCAGTCAGTGACCCGCTCCCCCTTCCCCCGTCCCCTCCCCGTCCCCTCCCCGCCCCACTGTGGCCCTGCTTCGCCTCCACCTACGACGGAGCTCCCCCCCCAGGCCACGTCCCCGGCTACTAGCCCGCCTCTTACCCTGCCCCATTTGTGGCCTCGCCCCAGTTCTAGGACCCGCCCACTTGTGGTTCCCGCCCCTGCCCCCGCCCCAGCCAGTGACCCTTTCGCCCGAGACCCCGCCCCTTTCACTTATGGCCCCGCCCCACCCTGGGCGCTGCCTCAAGTCTGGCACCGCCCCTGCCCAGTGACAGGCTCGCGGCCCCGCCCACGACCAGTGACTCGGAAGCCCAAGACCCCGCCCTAATTTCCGTCACGCCCCCATCACCATTGGTCCTGCTTCACCACCTCCCTCCCACCCCCCGCGACGCTCATTGGTTTCTTTCCGTAGAGCTTCCCGGGTTCCGATTGGCCTCATCCGCCGCCGTTCCTCCTTTCGATTGGCCCGCCGCGCCCGCTTTCGCGAGGCCCAGTCCTTGGGCGGGGGGCGGGGCCAGCGGCGGCGGGCGGCGGGGGATTGGTCAGCGTCTCGGAGGGGGTGGGCCCGCGCCGCGCGCAGCGCCTCGGCTGGAGCGCGAGGAGCAGCTCCCGCCGCCTCAGTCGCCTCAGACTCGGTCGCCTCAGGCTCTGTCGCCGCCTCGATCGCCCCGTCGTCACCCGCTCCCTCACCATCCCGGCCCCACCCCGGGCTCCGGCCCGGGCCAGCCGGCGGGCACGCCCTCCTCCGCGGACAGGTGAGTGGTCGCGGGCGGGGCCGGGGGCGGGGGTCCTGGCCCGGGTCCAGGGGTCGAGCCGGGGTCGCGCGCAGGGACTGGGGTCGCAGCCCGGGGCCTGAGCGAGGCGCCGGCCGGGGGCCGGGGGAGCCCCGCCAACTTTGCCCGCGGGGCTCCGGGGGCTGCGCGGCGCACGTCTGGCGCCGGCCGGGCGGGAGGGCCCGAGGGCCCCGCCGGGGCCCCACCAAGTTGGTGGGCGGCCGCGGGGCGGGCGCGCGGGGCCGGGGCCGGGGGTCCGCGCGTGCGCCCCGCCGCCCCGGGGGCGCCCACGGCCTCGGCCGCGCTCCAACCGCGGGCCGCCCCGCGGCTCCCGAAGTCAGGGGCAGGGACGGCGCTGCTGGCCGCGGGGTCCGGGCGCTGGTGCTGGGCGGCTGACCCCTGGCCCGGACTCCGGGCAGCGTCTCCCGCGCGGCGGCGCGGGGTGGCCGTCAGGCTGGGCGCGGCGCCTCGGCGGCGAGGGGCGCGGGCGGCGGGACCTCCCGGGGCTCCCCGCGCGCGGGCGGCGGTGCGCGGCCGCGGGGGCGGCGGGGGCACGCGGCGGGGTCTGCGTGTCGCTGCTGCTGCTGCGGGGTCGGGAGCGTAGTGCCGGCTCCTCCCGAATTGGAAAGTCGGCCGAAAGTGCGCTGTGGGGCGGCCCGGGTTTGCGCGTCCTCCTCCTGCCTTTCTGGAGCGCAGCGCGGGCTTCGGAGCCTCCGCGGCTCCGCCGTGAGCTCAGCGCGGCCGGTCGCGGGCGGGGTTGGCGGCGTGCGGCGCTCCGGGAGGGGCCGTCGGGCGGCGCGGCTGGACCCTGGACGGCGACACACGCACCCTGCAGTGCCGGCCGTTCCCGTGGCGCGGGCCCTCGCCGCTCCCGCCGGACCTCGGCTGCGTCCGCGGGCCCTCGCCGCTCCCGCCGGACCTCGGCTGCGTCCGCGGGCCCTCGCCGCTCCCGCCGGACCTCGGCTGCGTCCGCGGGCCTTCGCCGCTCACTCCGGACCTCGGCTGCGTCCGCGGGCCCTCGCCGCTCCCGCCGGACCTCGGCTGCGTCCGCGGGCCTTCGCCGCTCACTCCGGACCTCGGCTGCGTCCGCGGGCCCTCGCCGCTCCCTCCGGACCTCGGCTGCGTCCGGGGGTCCTCGCCGCTCCCGCCGGACCTCGGCTGCGTCCGCGGGGAGTGGGGCCCCTGGTCCGCGCTTTGGCCTTGGCTTAGATGTTGGCCGCAGGTGTGCGTCCCCCCGACGGGAACCGATGCCCGGCCCCGCCGTGCGCAGGACGGCGCCTCGTCTTCAGGCGTCTCAGAGACACCGCTGCGGGGCGGAGAGACTGTGCGCAGCCCAGCGGCCCCCCGGAGGGGCGGCGGACGGGAAGGGGGAAGACCTCGCCCAGCCTCCCATCCCAGCAGCTGGAGAAGTTGCGGCTGGCGTTTTCAGACTCGGAGATCCCCCCGCGGTCCCGGGGTCTTCAGAGGCGCGTGCGCTCCCTGCCGCGCCGATGCTCCAGAGCACTGCTGTTGCGAGCACTGTTATTCTTCACTGGTACGTAGATGCTGTTGTCTGTACAGTGCAAGTTCATTGCCGGTGTTTTGGAACTTACATGACTTCATTATATTCTTAGCTGATACTCAGTATTTTAAGGTTTTGAAAAAGCTTTGATGGTAAAAGGAGGAAAGTTGTGTCCCTCTCACTGGAAAGATTGGGCATCCGGTGTAGAATTCAGGGCTTTGTGACTGGTGTTGCTGTAGGTAGTGCTGATTAGTGGTGATACTGGACTTCAGAATATCACTTTTCCAGATACCCTTATTAATACTCAGCATTGGAGAAGATATACAACTTTGTGATTATATTTTTAAGGTAATTAGGTGAAAATTTCAACACATGGGTTCATTTGGCCGGACGTTTAAAAGGAAGTTATCTTTTTCCCTGTTGTTGCAGAGAGGCTGAGAGCAGGCTGTGTCGTGAGGTCCTTGAAACAATGTAGCCGTTCAAGGCTGGATGTTGTGTTTCAGTTTGAACAGTTTCATTCCTGGAGGTGTAGCCAGCTCCTGGACTGGTTGCCATGTGTCAGTGGCAAAGTCATTCCTATTTTCACAGAAACCTCAGGGCTTTACTGTAACAGAGATCACTGAAGCAGATCTTGGTAGATGGGAATTGTACATCCCTTTGGTGAAGCCTGGTCCTTGTTGGCCAGAACAAAGAAAAATACCCTCTAATGTATTCGAATCAGTCCCAACTTAAACATTGCAATGAATACTGTAGATTTGGGGGCGGCCTGGCTATGTCTGAGCTCTCAGGCCTGGTAGCTGGGACTGCCGCAAGGTTGTGTGCCCGCTGTCCATGGTGCTGAACACAGGTCCTCTTTTTCAGTTTCTTTGTCTTAAATTTCCTTTCCAGTGTGAGAGGGTTTTTTGGAGTATGTTCACGTGAGGTGATGAGCACTAGGTGTTATACGCAACTGATGAATTGTTGAACACTGTATCTGAAACTAATGATGTACTATGTGTTGACTAATCGCATTCAAATTAAAAAAATAAAATCATTCTCAAAATTTACACATTTAAAGAAAAGTTGAACAGTTGAGCAGGGAAGTTCTATTGAGTCTGAATGGAAGCATTTCTTTTAAAAACTCAAGCCATGTTGTTGTCTCTTTTTTTCAAGTGGATAATTGTGTCGACTCAACATTTCCTTTCCTTCACTTAGTCTCAGCATGTGGGAATTTTCTTGCTGTAGTATGGACATCAAGTAACAAATCATTGAAATTAAATGGGATCCTGTTTCCTTAAACAACCACCCTCTTAAAAATGTGCTCTTTATTGTAATGTATACATATATTTGTACATAGAGGCAATTTGTTTTTCCCTAAACAAGGTCAGTTGTAGCACCCCTCACACTCATGTGGTGCTTTTCAGCCTTCGCAGAAAGGGACTGGAACCCTCTGCGTATGTGGTAGGGCTGTTGGGCAGTTGTCAGTTGTCAGGCATTTCTGCTGTGTTGGAGCAACATCTACTCTCTTTTCTATAATTTTGAGGAAATCTTTGTAAATCATTTTAGATAAATTCTTTATTCTCTTGAGGTTAATTTTTGTCAGTTCCTTTAGAATTGCCCCACAGTTTAGCAATAAGAAATAATGGGTACAGAGATTCTTCCACATGATTGTAAATTGTGCATCAAACTATGCAGTGAATTGTTAAGGTGTTTTTGCTATGAGCATCTGAACTAGTTCTTTGGCCCCATCAGCTGTGCACTTAACTCACATTACTCTGTGAAAGAGTAACCTGTTTTGTTGAGGGAAACCCAGGGCGGCTTCTTTCTGCCTCCTCTAAACTTCAGAAATACTCTCTGAGTGCCCACTCTTTGCCTGGCCCTGTGCTGTGATTTGAAAACCCACAGGGGAAGGAGACGTAGTATTTATCATGGAAGGGCTCTACTTTGGACTGACAAAAGGACATGTAAATTGATGGTTACAGGGGGCCACACTGAGTGCTGCAATTTGGATACACAGAAAGTTGGGTTGGTGTGTTGAAGTGGGGTAATTCATTTAGGCTGGGAATCAGGGAAGGCTTCAGAAGGGAGGTGGCCTTGGGCTGAGACCTGAAGGGTGAATTGTAATTGGGCATGGATGGGTCTAAAATTGATTACAAAAAGACCAGAAGGTTGATGTAACTGGAGAACAGAATGTGTGGTGGTGAAGGTTGGATGGCATTGTGAAAGTGTTGGAACTCAGAGGTGTGGGGGAGAGTTGACTGGAGGTGGCGTGGCAGGCAGAATAATGGTCTCCCAAAGCTCTCCACATTCTAATCACCAGAACCTATGGATATGTTATGTTACATGGCAAGGAGAATTTAAGGTAATAGATGGAATGAAAGTTGCTACTCAGCTGATTTTAAAACAAGGAGATGATTATTCGGGATTTCCCTGGGTGGGCCCAAACTAATCAGAGGGTCCTTAAATATGGAAGAGGGAGGCAGAAGAGCTAGTGTCAGAGTGATGTGAAATGAGGAAGAGGACCCGTCATTGCTGGCTTAGAAGATGGAAGGGGTTACAAGACAAGGAGTGTGGGCAAGCTGTAGAAGCAGGAAAACGTGGGAAAATGGATACTCACCCAGAGCCTCTTGAAGGGAACACAGCCCTGCCTACACCTTGATTCTAGCCCAGTAAGACCTTGTGTCTGACTTCTGACCTCCAGAACTGAAAGATAATTAATTTCTGTTATGTTAAGCCACTAAGTTTGTGGACGTTTGTTAGAGCAGCCATAGGAACCTGACACAAGTTGGAACTGTTCTAGAAAGTTTTAGCTGGCGGAGTTTAAAGAGGAAATTACATGATCAGATATAGGCAGTAGAACACAAAATGATGTAGCTGCTGTTGGGAAGAAGTTGCCCCAGGTGAGCTTGGTTCTGATGCTTACTTTCATCTCCTGGGCAGACTGGCATTTAATACTCTTTCCTGGCCTAACTCCCATCTGAAGTCTTTCTCCTAGCAGTCTGTCTAATCTCTACCCTTGCTTACTGCCGCTTCCTGCTGACCCACCTTTTCTCTGTGCTGGGCACTCAGGTCTACATGTACAAGTGGGATTGTAGGGGTCATAGGGTGGGCCAATTCCAGTCTCAGGCCTGTCGTCAGAGTATTTTCCAAAGGTTTATTTCTTCACAGCCTCTCTAATCCCTTGCATCTTCAGATGTTTTAATTGTTGTTAGTCAACTTGTGTGAAATATCTCACTGTTTAATTTACATTTTCTTGATTACTAGTAAGTGTGAGGATTTTTTATCCATTTAGGGGCCACTTAGGCTTCCTCTTCTATAAATTGTATTTGTGTATTGTTTGTCCATTTGTTACCTGGGTTGTCCTTTTTACTGCTTTTTAGAAGTCCTTTATATATTCTGGATTCTATTTATGCTTATTTTTTTATCCTTTTAAAAATGCTGTTTTGATGAACAGATGTTTAATTTTAATGTAGTCAGATTTATTAATCTTTTCCTTATGGTTTGTGGTTATTGAGTCTTATTTAAGAAATTCTTTGCTACCCCAAGGTCATAGGGTATTCTCATCTTTATAAAAAATTGAATGTTTGCTTTTTATATTCTACTTGGAACTTATTTTTGTGTGAGGTGTGAGGTAGAGATATAATTTTAGAACTTTTCCAAATGCATAACCAATTGTATCAGTACTATTTATTGAATAGCATCCTTACCCCAATGATCTGCAGTGCTTCCTTTGAAACGCAAAATTTTACAAACATGTGGATCTGTTTCTGATTTCTCCATGTAAATAATGATAATTTCATTTCTTCCTTCCTAGCCTTTAAGTCTTTTATTTATCTCTTGTCTTATTTCCATTGTTTGGACACTAGACAAAGTTGCGTAGAATGATAGGGCTATGCTAATACTGTTTTACACTTTAAAGGCAATACTTTTAGAGCCTTAAATATGAAGTTTGCTCCTGTTTTTTGGTAGATTCCTTTTATTAGGTTAAGGATGGTCTCCTCTGCTAATAGTTTGATAAAAGATTTTAAAAACACCATTAATAGATTTTGAAAGTTAACAAATGATTTTCTTTACCTACTTAGATGATTTTATGTTTTTTTCTTTTTTAAATTGTGACTGATGGGGCGTCTGGGTGGCTCAGTCAGTTAAACGTCTGCCTTTGGCTTAGGTCATGATCCCGGGGTCCTGGGATCACCCCGCATGGGGCTCCCTACTCAGCGGGGAGCCTGCTTCTCCCTCTCCCTCTGCCTGCTGCTCCCCCTGCTGGTGCTCTCTCTCTCTCTCTCTCTCTCTCTCTCTCTCTCTCTCTCTGTCAAATAAATAAATAAAATCTTTAAATAAAATAAAAGAAAAAGAAAAAAATAAATTGTGACTGAGATGAAATATTTTAATCTTTTACTTTTAAGCCATCATTGATTTCTTGGGATAAACATTACCTTGTCATGACAGACTATTTTAAAAAATTATTATTGGATCCAATATAGTAATATTTCATTTACAGTTTTGGCATATATTTTCGTAAGAAGTATTGACCAATATTAATCTTTTCTTGTGTTGCCCTTATTCAGATTTGGTATCATGGTGATGCTTCATCTTCCCTGTAATAGTTTCTGAAAGGGAAGGATTTTTGTTCCTTGGAAGTTTGGCAAAATTGATTCTTAAATATTCTGGATCTGGATCCTTTTAGAACATGGAGAGTCTTACACCAGCAGTTACCGCTTTAGAAGGGTTGCAGTACCGTTCTTCTCACATTTTGTTGGCCAGGAGGAGTCTTTTCGGCCATACTTAGTTTCAAATGGAGCAGGGAGGTTGAGTCTTCCATGTCCCAGAAGCTCAGGACAAATATTAGTAACATTTACCAAACTCTGGAGGTTAATTGATGTCAGTACTGCACAGTTAGCCAAAACTCAAACCGCGTTCCTCTCTAGGTCTTGTTTGAAGTTTTACAAGTGTGCAAGGTCTGCAGGTATGTTGGTCATCAGGGGACTGACTAGAATGTGAAACTACCAATATGTTGGTTTATATTTGTTGTGAACAAACCATCCTACTTACTCTCTCCAGAAGCCCGCCTTGGAAATTCTGTCTCTCTAGCTCTCCTTAGTCTAGCCTCCCTTTCTTATTCTTTCCAGGGATCTAAGTCTTAACTATCCTTCAGGGCTGGCACAGTTCCCACCTCCCTGCTTAGATTCTCTGTGTTAACTCTGACTCATGATGAACTCTCCCTTCACTTCTTACAGTACCATTCTGCTCCAGCTGTGGAGAGAGAGCAGGGTTCAGTTTTGTTTATGGGTAGTCAGTTGATGAGAAGAGCCTTCAGATGCAAGCACATGTTTCCCTCCTTTGCCTGGGCTCTGCCCTGGGAGACTAGATATAGTGGACAGACTGTATGACTGTATGACGATGGCCTCACCATGATCCCCATGATTCATGCCTTTGTATAATCTTTTCCTATTGAAGTAGGACTTGCTTCTAACCAATAGAATATGGAAAAGTAATGGAATGTCACTTCCTTGATTATTTTACATTATATAAAATTCCATTTTGCTAGAAACTCATTTAGAGATTCTGTTTGGTGGCAGCTATGCTGGGGAAGCCCACATGGCAAGAACTTCAGGTGGCCTCTAGAAGTTGAGGGTGGCCTTTAGGGATAGCCAGTAAGAAGCAGGGGAGCTCAGTCCTACAGCAAAGGAAACAACCTCTACCAATAACCCAAGTGAGCTTGGAAGGGAATTCTTCCCCCCACTTGAGCCTTCTAATGAGAACATAGCCTGGTCAACACCATGATTGCAGCCTTGTGAGACCCTGGGCGGGGAACCTAGGTGAACCTGCTCAGACTCTTAACTCACAGAAACTGCGAGGTAATAAATGTAAATTTTAAGTTGCTCAGTTTGTTATACTGCTGTAGAAAACTAATGTATCAGTTCTTTATTGACCTCCCCTTTACCCTTACTAGAAGTAGATTTGGATTGATGAAGGGTACTTGAATCTAGTTGAGATAAGCAATTTTTAAAAATTATTTTTTGAAACTTTTTTCTATTTTTGAAAGTGATACAAATGTTTTGTGTAGAAAAATTGAAGCAAGCAGGAAGTATAAAGGACAAAACAAACATTCGTAATCTTACTACACGACAATAGCCATTGTGTCTTTCTACCTTTATGTGTGGTATGATATGAATATCCTAAGTTGGGATTCATTCCATAGTGTTTTATGAACAGCTTTCTTTCTTTGTACTAGATAGTGAGAATTTCTTGTGTCATATCATAGTCTTATAAAACATGATTTTAAATGGCTGCATACTATTCCAGTGGATGTCCCAGTTGATTGAATATAGTTGGACATTTATGCTGCTTTAAAATATTTGTCATCATAAATAATGCTTTGATCAATAATCAATAACCTATACCAAAATCATTGTTTGTATCACTGATAATTTATGAAGGAGAAGTTTCTAAAGGCAGAATTATTAGGTCAGAACTTGTAGATGTTTTTAAACCTTTTGATACTTAACCATCCAGCTTCCAATGTTTCTTTTTTTTTTAAGATTTTATTTATTTATTCTATTTTAGAGAGAGAGCGCCAGCGGGGCGGAGAGAAGGGGGAGAGGGAGAGAATCTCAAGCAGACTCACGGAGCCCAATGCAGGACTCAGTCTGACAACCCTGAGATCACGACCTGAGCCAAAACCAAGAGTCGGACACTTAACTGACTGAGCCACCCAGGTGCCCCCCAGCTTCCAATGTTTCTAAGAAATGATATAAAGCTCAAACATCTGTTTGTGTAACTCACCAGGTTGGGATAGGACAGAACTATTGATTTTTGAGCATTTTAGGTTCCTGTTTTCTTAACCCTATTTGCAAAGTGCTTTTAAATTATTCATTAAAGTGCAGTATGGATTCTGTTTATAGACACATTCGTGTATGAGATTGCTCCCTTAGTGCCTGGGCAAAAAGCCTACGAATTTCTCTTATCACATCCCTACCTTTGTAGATCCGTTTCTACTCCTATCCATCCTTTCTTTGTTCTCAACCAGAGACACTGAGACACATTAGGTCTTGTAGCCTTGTGATTACTCAAATTAAATGGCTTTTCTGAGCTACCTCTTGCTCTTTTCTTCTTGCCATTTATGAACTAGTTGGCTTCATAAGTATGAGAGATCAGCAGAAAATTATTAATTTAAAAATATTGAAAATATTTTTCCTGATTCATAAATGAGTATTTATTTAGAAAATTTGCAAAATAAAGATTAGTATCAAAAGCAAAATAAAAGTATTTCATTCTGTCACTCACAGATGACCACTGTATAAACATAACGTGTTCATATTAGCTTATTCTTAGAATATATTGATTAAATTTCAGTGACTAATGTTTTGCCTGAGATTCATGCATTCATGTCTCCGAGTGAAATTGGCCCGTAATTTTCCTTTTCCGTAGCTGTTTTCTCTCCAATTTGAGATGACTACTTGGTTTATTAATTTGCAGCTTTTTCCCCCTACTAATATGTGTATTTAAGGTGATACATTTCCTTATAAAATAATGATTCAGTTGTATCATACGGAATTTGATTTGAGGTATTTTCCTTATTGTTTAGTATATACTATACACCAAATTGTGCCCCTCTCAAATACATATGTTGAGCCCTGGCCTCCAATATGATGGTATTGGAGATGGAGCTTTTGGGAGATAATTAAGTTTAGTTGAGGTCATGAGTGTGATGGGATTAGTACTTTATTAGAAGAGACCAGAGAACTTGCTCGTTTTCTCTTTCTTGCCATGTGAGGGTACAGCAGGAAGACAACTATCCACAAGCCAGGAAGAGGCCCCTGACCAGAGCTCTCCCATGCTGGCATTCTGTCTGATCTCAGACTTCCCAGCCCCCAGAACTGTGAGAAATAAATGTCCATTGTTTAAGCCCCTCAGTCTATAGTGTTTTGGTACAGCAGCCCAAGGAGACGAAGGCAGTTATATTTTCTAATTTCCAGTATGATTTTTTAAATTTATAGGTCGTTTAGAAGAATATTTAAAATTTTCCAAACATACGCGTATTTTCTTATTCTTTTCCAGCACAATTTCATTGCCCCCAAATCTTGCTCTTTATGATTTTAATTCTTTGAAATTTGCTGATGTGCCTCATGGCCCAGAATATGGACTATAAGTTTTCTCACACATTCCTGTGTGCTTGAAAAGAATTAGGTTCAATGTTCTCTACATTCCATTCAGCTAACTTATAACATACTATTCACATTTTCTGTTTCCTTAGTATTTTTTTTGTCTGGTGGTTATATCCATTACTAAGATAATTACCCAGTTTCATTATGATTATGGATTTGTCTTATTTCTCTTTGAAGTTCTGTCAATTTTTATCTATATACTTTGAGTCCCTGCTATTAGGGGCATGCAAATATAAAATTGTTAGGTCTTCCTGAAGAACTGAGACTTTAATTATTAACAGTGGTTTTCTTTATCTCTAGTAATGAATCTTTGCCTATGGTATCATATGCCAATACGAAAATGGCCATAACAGATTGCTTTAGGCTCATATTTGCATAATATCTTTGTTTTTTTATCATTTTACTTTCAAAACTGTTTTCTTAAGCTTTAAGTATGTATCTTGCAAAATAATCAAACAGTTAGATTGTTTTTCATCCAGTCTGATAATTTTTGTCTTTTAACTAGAACATTCAACTCATTTATGTTGAATATAATTAGTAATCTATTTAAGTCTATACTCTTATTATTTATTTCTCTTGTCCCACATGTTCTGTGTTTATTTTTCTATCTTATTTTAAAACAGTATTATGATTTTTAAAAACCATTCAACTTATACTCTCTTCACTTTTTTGGAGGTTATATTTTATTTTTGTTTCTTTTCGTGGTTACTATGTAAATTAAATAATGTGTTATTAACTTATCCAGATAATGCAGTTATACCTGCCTTCTGGACCGTGCAGAGATTATAGTGTCATAGAGCACTTGAACTCCATTCACCCTCTCCAGATTTATATGTGCTTATTATCATGTGTCTTAATTCTGTAAGCTCTTTTTAAACTCTATGAAATACTAATATTAACAGTGTTGTTATTTAATGTACCATCAGTGTTCATTTACATTTATTCACAACTTTGTCCATTTTTTGCTTTTCATTGTTCTCTGACATTTCTGACCTTCATTCTGGGGTTGCTTCCCTTCTGCCTGAAGAGTGAGCCTTCTTTAGAAATTTCTTTATTGCAGGTCAGCTGGTAGTAGATACGCTCCCTGTTTTTTTCTTTCTAAAACTATTTTGATTTCACTTTTATTTAAAAAATTTTTTTAATTTATTTTTTTGTGGGGGGGATATAATTTGCATGCTATAAAATTCACCCTTTTAAAGTTTCTGATTCGGGTGCCTGGGTGGCTCAGTTGGTTAAACAACTGCCTTCAGCTTGGGTCATGATCCCGGGTTCCTGGGATCAAGTCCCACATCTGGCTCCCCCTGCTCTGCGGGGAGCCTGCTTCTCCCTCTCCCTCTGCTGCTCCTCCTGCTTGTGTGCTCTCCCTCTCTCTCTCTGTCAAATAAATAAATAAAATCTTAAAAAAATATAAAGTTTCTGATTCATTGGATTTTGGTATATTTACAAGGTTGTGCAACCACTAGTGCTACATAATTCCAGAACATTTTCATCACCTTAAAAAGAAACCTCATACCTATTAACAGTAACTCCCCATTCTTCCCTGTCCCAGTCCCTGGCAACCATTAATCTACTTTCTGTCTCTAAGGATTTGCCTATTAGGAACATGTCATATAAATGGAATCATAAATATGTGGCCTTTCATGTCTGGTTTCTTTTACTTAGTATACTATTTTCAAGGTTCATCCATGTTCTATTGTGTATCAGTACTTCATTTTTATGGCTGAATGGTATCACATTGTATGGATATATCCCATTTTAGTTCTCCATTCATCAGTACCGTACAGGTAGACATTTGGGTTGTTTCTACTTTTTTGGCTGTTAGGAATAATGTGCTATGAAAAGTCACGTGTAAGTTTTTGTATACATACATATTTTCAGTTCCTTTGTGTATATACTTAGGAGTGGAATTGCTGGGTCATATAGTAATTGTATGTTTAACTTTTTGAGTAATTGCCAAGCTGTTTTCCAAAGATGTTGCACCTTTTTATATTCTCACCAGCAATGTATGAGGGTCCCAATTTCTTCACACCTTCACTAACACTTGTCATTTTCCAGTTTTTTGATTATAGCCATCCTAGTGGGCGTGAAGTGGTATCTCATTGTGGTATTGATTAGCATTTCCTTAATAACGGATGCTGTTGGTAACCTTTTTGTGTGCTTACTGGCTGTTTGCATGTCTTCTTTGGAGAAATGTCTGTTCAAATCTTTTGACCATTTTTTTATTGGATTGTTTGTCTTATTGTTGAATTGTAAGTTTTGAAATTGGGAAGTGTGAGTCCTCCAACTTTGTTCTTCTGTTGTTTTAGCTGTTCCTGGTTCCTTGCATTTCCATATGATTTTTAGGATTAGCTTGTCAATTTCTGCATGAAAGGCAGCTAGAATTTTTATAGGGATTGCATTGAATGTGTAGAAAAATTTGAGAGTATTGCCATCTTAACAATATAAGTCTTCCAGTCCATAAGTGCCACGGCCCGCGTGCAAGGTCGAACAGGGGTGAGGGTAAGAGAATGAAACATAAAAGTATGGGAACAGGAGGGTTGCCCACGGGGATGCCGCGAGCAGCAACTTTATTCTTACTTACACACTTTATATAAGTTCAGGTTACATAACAGTAGGACATAAACAAGTTCCACAGTTTTCTCCCTGCCCTCTCCTGGCTCCGTCCCAAGTTTTTGGTCCAAGGCCAGGTTCCTCAAGGACATAGTTTCTTCCCATGCCTTCAAAGGGCCTGGTGCGCTATTTTTCAGGGCTTATCAATAACACTGTGGTTTTCTTGGCCTATATACAACTCAAGCTAGCCAGTACAACATGTTTTTGTATGGGGGCAGTCAGGTGGCCATAGTTCAAAGGGATCAGGGAGCCTTTGCTCTACCCGATTAACCCCTTTGTTGCTCATGGCTCCCGACACATAAGTATGGAATTTATTAGCTATAATAGTTT
This sequence comes from Eumetopias jubatus, assembly GCF_037043125.1. Lineage (NCBI taxonomy): Eukaryota > Metazoa > Chordata > Mammalia > Carnivora > Otariidae > Eumetopias > Eumetopias jubatus. Next base: position 67,093 of record NW_028274905.1, on the reverse strand, counting down.
TTTAGTGGATTCCTGAGGAGTTTCTATATATGAGATTATATAATATGCATATATAGATAATTTTACTTCTTCCTTTCTAATCTGGATGCCTTCTATTTCTGTTTCTTTTATAATTGCCTTGGTTATAGTACAGTGTTTCATTGTCCTGCGGAGGGTGAACATCTTAATCTTGTTCCTGATCTTAGGGGGAGAGCTTTCAGTATTTCACCATTCAGTATGTTGTCAGCTGTGGGCTTTTGAGATGTCCCTTGTTAGTTTGGGAGGTTTCCTTCTATTTTTATTCTGTTAAGTGTTTTTGTCATAAAAGAGTGGTATTGTTGTCAGATGCTTTTTCTGCATCTAAGATGATCATACTTTTTTTGTCCTTCATTTTCTTAATTTTGTGCATTATACCAATTGATATTTGTATGTTGAACCAACCTTGCATTTCCTGGATAAATTCCAGTTGGTCATGGTAGATAATCCTTTTTATATATTGCTGGATTCAGTTTGTTAGTATTTTGTTGAGGATTTTTACATTTAAAATTTTTAAAGAAGTTTTTATTTAAATTCTGGTTACCTTACATACAGTATAATATCAGTTTCAGGTGTACTGTGTGGCAATTCAATACTTCCATACCTCACCTGGTAGTCACCACCACAAGTGCACTCCTAATCTCCATCACCCACCCACCTCCCCTCTGGTCACTATCAGTTTGTTCTCTATAGTTAAGAGTCTTGTTTCTTGGTTTGCCTCTCTCTCTCTTTTTTTGTCCCTTTGCTTGTTTTGTTTCTTAAATTCCACATGAGTGAAGTCATATGGTATTTGTTTTTCTCTGACTTATTTTGCTTAGTATTATACTCTTTAGCTCCATCTGTGTCATTGCAAATGGCAAGATTTCATTCTTTTTTATGGCTGAGTAATATTGCATTGTATATATATCACATCTTCTTTATGCATCATCAGTCAGTGGCCACGTGAGCAGTTTCCATAATTTGTCTATTGTAGATAATGCTGCTGTAAACATTGGTGTGCATCTACCCCTTTGAATTAGTATTTTTTTTTTATTCTTTGGGTAAATACCTAGTAGTGCTATTGCTGGATCATAAGGTAGTTCTATTTTTAACTTTTTGAGGAACTTCCATCATACTGTGTTTTCCACAGTGGCTGCACATTTTCATTCTCATCAACAGTGTAACAGGGTTCCCCTTTCGCCACATCTTGCCAACACCTGTTTCTTGTGTTGTTGATTTTATGCATTCTGACAGGTGTGAGGTGATATCTCATTGTAGTTTTGATTTGCATTTCCCTTATGATGAGTGATGTTGATCATTTTTTGATGTGTCTGTTGGCCGTCTGTATGTCTTCTTTACCCAAAGCAGTTTACACATTTAATGCAATCCCTATAAAAATACCAACAGCATTTTTACAGAGCTAGAACAAACAATCCTAAAATTTGTATAGAACCCACAGAAGAACAGACACTTCTCCAAAGAAGACATGCGAATGGCTAACAGACACATGAAAAAATGTTCAACATCATTAGCTGTCAGGGAAATTCAAATCAAAACCACATTGAGATAGAACCTTATACCAGTTAAAATGGCAAAAATTAACAAGGCAGGAAACAACAAATGTTGGAGAGGTTGTGGAGAAAGGGGAACCCTCTTACACTGTTGGTGGGAATGCAAGTTTGTACAGCCACTTTGGAAAACAGTATGGAGGTTCCTCAAAAAGTTAAAAATAGAGCTACCCTATGACCCAGCAATTGTATTACTGGGTATTTACCCCAAAGATACAGAGGTAGTGAAAAGAAGGGACACCTGCACCCCAGTGTTCATAGCAGCAACGTCCACAATAGCCAAACTGTGGAAAGAGCCGAGATGCCCTTCAACAGATGAATGGATAAGGAAGATGTGGTCCATATATACAATGGAATATTACTCAGCCATCAGAAAGGATGAATACCCAACTTGTACATCCACATGGATGGGACTGGAGGAGATTATGCCAAGTGAAATAAGCAGAGAAAGTCAATTATCATATGGTTTCACTTATTTGTGGAACGTAAGGAACAGCATGGAGGACATTGGGAGAAGGAAGGGAAAAATGAAGGGGGGGAATCGGAGGGGGAGACGAACCATGAGAGACTATGGACTCTGAGGAACAAACTGAGGGTTTCAGAGGGGAGGGGGGTGGGGGGATAGGGTAGCCCGGTGATGGGTATTAATGAGGGCACGTATTGCAGTGAGCACTGGGTGTTATATGCAAATAATGAGTCATGGATCACTACATCAAGAAAAAAAAAATAAAGGCCTATGGTGAGTCATCACCACAGATGATTTTAATTCTTTATGGGAAAGCTTGTTAAGGAATTTTACTAGGTGAATTTTTGAAAATTTATTCTTATTATGAGTCTGATAAATACCAAATTAGTTTTTATCAACAAATAAAAAAATAAAATAAAATGTAAAACAAAACAAAACAAAAACCCCAACCACAGAAGACCTTGAATAGCCAAAGCAATCTTGAAAAAGCAAAGCAAAGCTGGAGGCATCACAATTTCATACTTCAACTTATATTACAAAGCTGTACTAATCAAAACAGTATGGGACTGACACAAAAATAGACATGTACATAGATCAGTGGAACAGAATAGAAAACCCAGAAACGAACCCACGATTATATGGTCAATTAATCTTTGACAAAGCAGGAAAGAATATCCAATGGGAAAAAGTTTCTTAAACAAGTGGTGTTGGGAAAACTGGACAACAACAGGCAAAAGAATGAAACTGGACCACTTTCTTGCACTAAACACAAAAATAAATTCAAGATGGGTTAAAGATCTAAACGTGAGACCTGAAACCATAAAAATCCTGGAAAAAAAGCACAAGCAGTAATGTCTCTTACATCAGCTGTAGCAACTTCTTTCTAGGTATGTCTCTTAAGGCAAGGGAAACAAAAGCAAAAATAAACTACTGGGACTACAACAAAATAAAAAGTTTCTGCACAGTGAAGGAATCAATAAAACTGAAAAGCAACCTGTGGAATGGGAGAAGATATTTGCAAATGATATATCTGATAAAGGGTTAGTATCCAAAATATGTGAAGAACTTATAAAACTCAACACCCCAAAATTAAATAATCTAAAAAATGGGCAGAAGACATGAATAGACATTTTTCCAAAGAAGGCATTTGTATTCTTAAGGCATATTGGTCTATGTTTTTTGTTTGTTTTTTTTTTTCTCTTGTGATTTCTGTGGTTTTGATATCAGGGTAATAATGACCTTATAGAATGCATTGAGAAATGTTCTTTTCTATTTTTTGGAAGAGTCTGTGAGGGATTGGTGTTAATTCTTCTTAAATGTTTGGTAGAATTCACTATTGGAACCATCTGGTCCTGCACTTTTCTTTATGGGAAGTTCCCAATTACTAACTCAACGTCTTTACTTGTTTAGGTCTATTCAGATTTTCTGTTTCTTGTTGAGTCAGTTTTGATAGTTTGTGTCTTTTCAGGAATTTGTCCACTTTACCTGGGTTATCTAATTTGATAGCAAATAATTATTCATAATATTTCTCTGTAATCCATTTTTATTTCTGTAAGGTTGGTAGTTTCATTTCTGATTTTTACTAATTTAAGTCTTCTCTTTCTTTTCCTTAATTCAGATAAAGATTTGTCAGTTTCATTGATCTTTTTGAAGAATCATCTTTTGGTTTCATTATTTTTTCTCCATTGCTTTGTATTTTCTATTTCATTTCTTTTTGTTCTAATCTTTGTTTTTTCCTTTCTTCTGTTTGCTTTGGGTTTAGTTTGCTCTAATTCCTTAAGGTGGAAGGTTAAGTTATTGATTTGAGATCTTCCTTTTTAACATAGGTGTTCATGGCTATACATTCCTAATCATTGCTTTTACTGCCTCTCATAAGTTTTGAATATGTTGTTTTAATTTTCAGTCAACTCAATGTATTTCCCATTTCCCTTGTGATTTCTTCTTTGATTCCTTGCTTATTTAGAAGTATGTTCTTTAATTTCCACAAATTCGTGAATTTCTTAAGTTTCTACTATTGGCTTCTAATTTCTTTTCCTTGCTGTCAGACAACATACTTATATAGATTTCAATTCTTTTAAATTTTGATGTGATTAAACATCTGATCTGTCCTAAATGATGTTCCATGTGTAGTTTAAAATAATGTATCTTCTGGTTTTTTAATGGAGTGCCTTATAGCTATCTGTTAGATCTAATTGTTTTATAGTGCTGTTAAAATCTTCTCTTTCCTTGCTAATCTTCTGTCTTGTTGTTCCATCCTGTATTGAACATGGGATATTGAAATCTCCAACCATTATTGTGAATTGTATAATTCTCCTTCAGTTTCTATTAATTTTTTGTTGCATACATTCTGGGGCTCAGTTTTTAGATACATATATGTATATATAATTGTTATACTTCTTGATAAATCAACCCTTTTGTCATTATAAAATGTCCTTTGTCTCTAGTCACAATTTTTGTCTTAAAGACCATTTTGTCTGATGTTAGTATAGTCACCCCATCTCTCTTTTGGTTATTGTTTAGATGGTATACATGTTTTCATCCTTTCACTTTTAACTTGTTTGTGTCTTTGAATTTAAGAGTGTCTCTTGTATACTGCCTATGTATAACTGGATCATGTTTTTGTTTTTGTTTTAAGCAGCATAATAGCCAAAGTATGGGAAACATCTCAAGTGACCATTGACTGATGAATAAATAAAGAAGATGTGATATATATATATATACAATGGAATATTACTCAGCCATAAAAAAGAATGACATTGGGGCACCTGGGTGGCTCAGTCGTTTAAGCTTCTGCCTTTGGCTCAGGTCATGGTCTCAGGGTCCTGGGATAGAGCCCCGCATTGGGCTCCCTGCTCAGTGGGGAGCCTGCTTCTCCCTCTGCCACTCCCCCTGCTTGTGCTCTCTCTCTGTCAAATAAATAAATAAAATCTAAAAAAAAAAGAAATTAAAAAAAAAAGAATGACATCTGGCATTTGCAACAATATGGATGGAGCTAGAGAGTATTATGCTAATGAAATAACTCAGTCAGGAAAGACAAATACTCTATGATTTCACTCATATGTGGAATTTAATAAACAAAACAAATGAGCAAACCAAGAAATGGACTCTTAACTATAGAGAATAAACTGATGGTGACCGGAGGGGAGAGGGGTGGGGGTATGGGAGAAATAGGTGATGGGGATTAAGGAGGGTACTTGTGATGAATTCCGGGTATTGTAAGGAAGTGTTGAATCACTACATTGTACACCTGAAACTAATATTATACTATATGTTGACTAACTGGAATTCAAATAAAAACTTAAAAAAACCCATCAACACAATTTCTGCCTTTAAGTTGGAATGTTTAATCCATTTACATTTAATGCAATTCTGATAGGATTTATTCCTGCCATTTTGCTATTTTTTTCTATATGTCATGTCTCTTTGTTTTCTGTCCTTCATTACTACTTTTTGTATTAAATAGATATTTTTTAGTGTGCAATTTTAATTTGTTATTTATTTTGCTATTTTTTGTTAGTTATTTTCTTTGGGGTTACATGGGGCTTCTTAGTATTAGCAACTTGTAACAGTTTAGTTTGGATTCATACTGATTTAATATCAGTGGTACATCAAAACTTTGCTTCTGTATATCTCCATTCCTCCCCCACTTTGTGCTATATTTGTGTTGTCATACAAAGTATATCTTTATACATTCTGTGCACATCAACACAGATTTATAATTATTGCCCTGTGTAGTTTTCTTTTGTTTAAGATAGGAGAAAACTTACAAATATTATATTTATGCTGTCTTTTCTACTTACTTCTGTATTTACCTTTACTGGTGTTCTTTATTTCTTCACCTGGATTTGAGGTACTGTCTAGGATCCTGTCATGTTAGCCTGGAGTCCATTTAGTATTTCCTGTAGGGCAGATTTTCTAGAAGCTTATTCTGTCAGTTTTTGTTGTCTGAAGATGTCTTAATTTCTCCTTTGCTCTTGAAGGGTAATTTTGCTGGATGTAGAATTCTTGTTTGACAGTCTTTGTCTTTTATAATTTTGAATATGTCATCCCACAACCTTCTAGTTACCACAGTTTCTGATGAGAAATCAGCTATTACTTTTATTGAGGATTTCTTTCAGATGATGAGCTGCTTTTCTTGCTGCTGTCAAGATTCTCTCTTTGTCTCTGTGTTTGAATAGCTTGATTATGATGTGTCTAGGTATGGTCATCTTGGAGTTTATTCTTAGAGTTCATTGAGTTTCTTGATGTGTAATTTTTTTTCCCCCCAAAATCTGGGAAGTTTTTTTTAGCTGTTATCTCTTCAAATATATCTCCTTCTCTCTCTTTTCTCCTTCTGAAATTTATACCCCTTTCTCTCTTTTTTCTCCTTCTGAAACTTTTGTTATACAAATTTAGTATGCTTGATGGTGTCCCACAGGTCTCTGAGGCTCTGTTCTTTTCTCCTTTTTGTAAGGAAGACTTTATTCACTTTATACAATGGGCTGTATTATAGGGGAGAGATATTGGGCTCAATACCTGCTCTGTTCATTTTTCTTCTTACTTTTTACTTTCTGTTCCTTAGACTGGAAAATTTCAGTTGACCTATCTTCAAGTTCTCCAGTTTGTTCTTGACTGCTCAAATATGCTGTTTAATATTTCCAGTGAATTTGTCATTTCAGTTACTATACTTTTTAGTTTGGAATTTTTATTTAGCTCCTTTTTATATCCTGTCTCTTTATTAGTAGTCTCTACTTGATGAGACACCATTGTCATACTTAATCTTTCAGATGTGGTTTCCTTTAATTCTTTGAACATATTTAAAATAGGTTATATATAGTCTTTCTCTTGTAAGTCCAATGTCAGTGCTTCCTTAGGGGCAGTTTCAATTGATTGCTTTTTCCCTGTTTATGGGCCATATTGCCTGTCTCTTTCTCTGTCTCTCTGTCTCTGTCTGTCTCTCTCTGTCTTGTGTGTCTCATAATGACTTGTCAAAAACTAAACATTTTAAATAATACATGTGGCAACTCTGAAAATTTGATTCTCCTTTCTCCCCTGGGATTTTTGGTGCCTCTGCTTGTTGTAGTAGTTTTTGTTGTTTTGTTTAGTGACTTTCCTGAACTAACTCTGCAAAGTCTGTATTCTGTGACATGTATTTCCACTCATTTGTGATCAGCTAAGGATTGGACAGAGATTTCCTTAAATGCCAGGAATCAGTAAGTCTCCTGGACTTTCCCAAGGAGCTCTGTGTGTATATTGGGGTATGCTTCAACATTTAATCAGGCACTTTACAGCTCTGCCTGAGTCTTTTACTTCCCACTTGTACAGAGCCTCAAAGTCAGCCCAGTGTGTGTGCTTATAGTTGTCTCAGGTCTTTCCTGGGCATTCATATAACCTTGAGTATGTGCACAGCTCTACGTATACATGTGACCTTCTAGATTTCCAGGAATATGTTGGAGTTCTTCAAATTCCCTATAGACATCTCATTTTCCACCTTTTTCTATTATGCTCTGGGTTTATGTATTATTTGCCGCACCTGTTGTCTACTGTCTCAGGTAGTTATAAAATGAAACAATTGATTCTAATTGTTTTAACATACACCTCTGAGGAAAATGCTTTTCACACTGGTCTTACTCTGATTCAGGTCAAATAAAGACGTCCTTGCAAGTGGAACTTAATAGCCATGTCAAGTAATGACAGTTCTCCAGGAATAAGGCTTTTGAAAGAGTTCTAATCCTGTTCCGGCCCTTTCTGTGACTGCCAGACTGCTGGTTTTCACTATCATTGCAAGCTGTTGGGTTTTAAGACAGCTATAGAACTGAGGTGGCATTGGGGGAAAATGAGAATAGGGAAAGTTAAAACACTATAAATGTGCTGTTCTTATGGAGATTCAACCGTTTTCCTTTAACAAATGCTCCCCAGATTGCTGTAAGCCTTTGGTTAAATTCCCAGATTTCTGACAAAGTTGAATCTGACAATTTTTGCTATTTTTTTTCATTGCTTTTATGGAAGAGGGGATTTTTGGAGGTCCTTACTTTGCTGTTGTCACTGACATCACCCTCTCACCTTTATTCTTGAAAGACTAATTCCTGTATATTGAATTTCCTGTTGGCGTTATTTTCTTTCAGCCTGTTGGAGTGTCTAGCTTTTGTTTTTTCTGTTCAGATGTCAGTAGTCATTATAACTGCTGTGCCTCTGGAGGTAATCTGTGCATTTCCTATTGCTTCTTTAGGATTTTCTTACAGACCTTAGGTTTCTGTAGTTTCACTGAGTTCCATATATTCCTGCCTATGGTATGTTGGCTTCTTGTATCTGTGGTATGAGGTCTTTCATAAGTCTAGAAAATTCACTGTCATTCTCTTCAGATAATTATTTCCGCTCATCTTCTCTATTCTTTCCTGCTAGGACTCTAATGAAATGTTTATTAGATTTTTCATGATGTATTCTCATGCCCTCTCTTTTGTGTTTCCCAGATTTTGATCTCTCCATGCTTTAGTTTGAGTATTTTCTTCTGACCTAGTTTCCAGTTCATCAGTTCTCCCTTCAGTAGCACCTACTCTGCTAAAAAACCCATTCGGGAATTTTTTACTTTTTAGTTCTAGATTTTCCTTAACAAATTTAAAACTGTGTTACTTTTTATAGCTTCTTAGCTCTCATTTATGTTTTTGGCCATAGTAAGTGTCATTTTTTTTGCTTATTTGTTGTTTTTTCCAATTTTTTAATTGTAGTAAAATATGCATAACAAAATTTAACATCTTAACCATTTTTGAATGTACAGTTTAGTGGCAATGGTATTACATATATTCATAATGTTCATCCATCACCACCATCTATCTCTTTTCTTCTTGTAAAACTCAAATTCTATTCCTATTAAAGACTAACTCCCCATTCTCTCCTCCCCCTTGGCACCCACCATTCTACTTTCTGTCCCTATGATTTTGACTGAGTACTTCATATAAGTGAAATCATATAATATTTGTCTTTTTGTGACTGGCTTATTTCATTTAGTATAATGTCATCAAGGTTCATACATGTCATAACATGTGTTAGAATTTCTTCCCTTTTTAATTCTGAATAATATTCCATTTATGTGTATACCACAATTTTCTTATTCATTCATCTGTCAGTGGACACTTGGGTTGCTTCCATGCTTTAGCCATTTTGAAATAATGCTGTTATAAATATGGGTGTACAAATATCTCTTTGAGACCCTGTTTTTAAATCTTTTGAGTTATAACCAGAAGCAGAATTGCTGGATGATATGGTAATCCTATGTTTAATTTTTTGAGGAACCACCATGGTGTTGTCTACGGTAGTGGCACCATTTTACTTACCCATCAACAGTGCACAAAGGAACCAACTTTCTCTACACCCTTGGTCAGCACTTGCTAATTTCTGTTTCTTTGATACCAGCCATCCTAATGGGTATGAAGTGATATTCATTATCGTTTGGATTAGCATTTCCTTTATGATTAGTAATGTTGAGCATCTCTGTATGTACTTATTGTCCATTGATATATTTTCTTGAGAGAAACATCTATTAACGTCTTTTGCCCATTTTTAAAGGGGTTGTTTGTTTTTGTGTTATTGCAGGTGTAGTTTTTTTAATAGTCTATATTAGGTAATTCTAACTTCTCATGTCTTTGTGGATCTGTTTTTTCTTTTTTTATTTTTTCTGTGACTTCTTTTATTCCTTACTTGTGGTGTCTTACTTCTTTGCGTGTGCTAGACATTGTATTTGCAGAGTTATTTTGAGGGATAATTTGAGACCTAGGATGATTGTATCATTTTTGGGGAGCTTTTAACTTGTTACCTCTAGGGTTCTTCAGTCTTAAAGGAGCCATCTTAATTCTAAGGCCAACCTTAGATCAGTCTGTGGTTCTTGGGAGGGCTGGTTTGCTTTTCAGGACATCTTACCATTAGGGTTTAGATCTTTGTGGTTCTAACACAAGTTGAGGGCTGGTTTCTGAGAGTCCAATTCATGCTTTTACTCTGTGCCTCTAGCCCCCAATTTCTGGATTATTAAGGGTAATTTCAGCATCTCCCAAATGTTGGGACTTTGCACAGAAAATTTATTTCTCTTTAAAGTAGCAGCCCATTGTGGATGTTCCTCATCAGTGATCAGCTTTCCTCTGCATGATGATTCGGCTCTGGCTCCATATAGTTCTGGTTCTGCCATCCGCTAGGTTGGTAGCATCCTCTAGGGCCTGAACTTCCTTTGTCCAGCTGGCAGATGGGGAGTACAGCGTGGAGGAGACACACAGTTCTTACCCATGTTAGCCTGGACATGATATGTATCATAACTGTGTATATTCCACTGGTGAGATCTGGTCACATGGCCCCACCTAAATGCAAGTGTGAAATTGGCAAGTGTAGTCAATGGCTGGCAGCTGTTTGGTGGACAGTCATTTTTGTCTCAGTCTTCTCCTTGGCCACGAAAATACCCATGCACATCCTACTTTTGTAACCATGATACACTCTCCCAGGGAGACAGTCAAGTCCAGATGTGACTCATGAGGTTTGGTGACTGAACTAACACACATATTACCTGCTGCTAACCCTGTACAGTAGTGGAGCTGAGCTGGAACAAGTGCAATTAAAACAACCTTCCATTTTGACAGGGAGGGAATAGAAGATAAATTAGTCCTTAGTCCAGAGCAAGAGTGACACCCCGTGAGCAAGTATTATGAAAGTGTCTGTCATGGGACACCTGGGTGGCTTTAGTCAGTTAAGCATCTGCTTTTGGCTCAGGTTGTGATCTCAGGGTCCTAGGAGTGAGCCCTGCGTCGGGCTCCCTGCTCAGCGGGAGTCTGCTTCTCCCTCTCCCTCTGCTCCTCCCTGCAGCTTGTGCTCTCTCTCTCTCTCTTTCTCTCTCTCTCTCGCTATCTCAAATAAATAAAATCTTAAAAAGAAAGAAAGGAAGAAAGGAAGAAAGGAAAGAAAGAAAGAAAGGAAGAAAGAAAGTGCTTGTCAGTGACTGGTAATCAAAGGCCACCAGGAACTCACCTTGAGCCTATGATGGGGCAGGTTGGGACCACACACCACGGGGAACCATGGGGCTTTGAGGTTAGACAGTGCTAGAAAGAACCTGTTACGGACTTTGGGTTTTGATTGAGTGATTTGAGGGAAGGGCCAAGAAAGGTCAGTAAGTGGGAGCATTTTATGAGTATCTCAGTGACTCTTATCTAGGGAGGTTGGGCTAGAATGAGGATAATTGTGATTGGTAAGAAAGCAGCTGTCACTCACACTAGCCAAGAGAGGGCCATGCCTGGTGTTTTTCGGCTTGGACAACGTTCATGCTTCGTCTGTGTTCTAATGTGATGATGGCAAGGTCTTGTCATGATCCATCTTGGTCCCACTATGTTCTGTGTCAGATTCACTCACTTCCGCTCTGGGAGTGTGGCAGGAAGAACTTCTGGCTGTTGTGTCCTTGTATTTGTCCTCCACGGACACATCTGCTGGGGCCTTGGGGAGAATGTCTAACTTGGGGGTTGGGGGCTGCACAGTAATCATAGCTTGCTTTCTGCTTGTGGAAGTTTGGAGACCTGAGGTTTGACAGTCATTGACTTTATTTTAGGCTCAATTTTCTTTGGCAGTACAATTCCCCCCAAATTCTCTTCTGTGCTTCTGAGAGTTCCATGTGTTAATAACTAGATCCAGAGTTCTGTTCAAGTCTTGATCCTCCAGCCTATTTCATATGTTTGTTTTCTTGTACCTGTGTCTCTTTCTACTTAGGGTTGTCTTGAAGGCATGGCTGTGGGTGGGAAAGAAGCCCTGTAATCTGATCTGTGTATACAGCTGAGTCCTCTCTTAATTGAGGAGTCTTTGTGGGCCTTTGATTTTCAGGACATTTTCCACGTTTTATCTTACACTTGGGGTGCAGAAAGGGTGGCTTTTCCCACTAAGTGACCCCATGTTTTTGGACTGTCTCTAGATGCTTTCCTGTCTCTCTCAAGTTGGCCAGTTTTTGCCTATGGTCATCTCTTTCTCCAATGTGACATTATGACATTATGTTACCCGTAAAGTGGGTAACAGTCACTCCAACTGCTGGCACCCTCTTTTTTCTTCTCCCTGAGCTGCGATCTGCTTTCAGGTGATCATAGGAAATGCTCTGCAATCCATGAAACAGGGCTTCTTTGTTACCAGCTGCCTGACAATGGTTTTTATTATGGTATCACCCCTCTTAAGAGAACCCATTTTGGTCTTAATTCATTTCTGTTGAAATATGTATTTAATGATAGAGAATTTAAAAGAGGAAGATTTCTGATCTAAACTCTTAGTTTGGGAATTATTTGACCCCTTTTCTATTTCTCTGTTTCTTGACCGCTTGGAAATAAAGCTGTACACTTTTGGCAGCTTTCTAGGCCGACATCCTCACAAGGGCATAGTGTGGTGGTCCATCTTTCCCATGTTTAACTGTATTCACGTTGGAAAATCAAGACTTTTCTGATTTCTTACAAGATGGAAAAATAGGACATTTCAATTTTGGGGGGAATAAGGTGGTATATAAATAAGGTAAATAAAATTGATGAAGGAATGATTTTGAATCCAAGTTGCAATGATGTGGAAGACTCACAAGGGCACCGCTCTTTGCCATGTGGTAGCTGGCACCCTGGGGCCCTCCTCTTGCTCTGAGTCTGTTTTTGCTTTGAAAGAAGGGGGATGTGAGGACCTGGCCTATATTTATTTTTCTTGGGGCCACTGTGGAAGTGAAATGAGATGATTGACATGCAGGCACATTTAATAGTAAAACTCTCTGGGTGGATAAGGCATTATTATTTCATTCTGAAGTACTTTGATGGGATTAATAATTTATGTAGCACACTAAGTTCATCCTTTGAGGCCAAGTGCTCCTAATATAACGTACCTAAGCCAACCTTGAAAATTTACAGCATTGCAGAGAGAAGAGGGTCAGTGAGCATGTTGCTGTGTGATTTTTACTGAGTTGGGTTTTTCCAGAGAGTTCTGAGCTCTTCATAATTATCCTTAAGTGATTAAGAAACAGTCCAAAGGTGCCATACTTCATAGAGAGTGCAGTTTATAGTTATCTGTAGTATGACACAGGTAATAATCATCCATAATACAATTAACTCTGAACAGCATGGGAGTTAGGGGCGCTGACTGACCTCCCTAGCAGTTGAAAATCTCTGTATAACTTTTGACTCCCCCAAAACTTAACTCCTAATAGCTCACTGGTGGCTGGAAGCCTGACCAATAACATTGCAGTCGATTTTTTTAAAAAGATTTTATTTATTTATTTGTCAGAGAGAGAGCACACAAGCAGGGAGAGGGGCAGAGGCAGAAGGAGAAGCAGGCTCCCTGCTGAACAAGGAGCCCAATATGGGACTCGATCCCAGGACACTGGGATCATGACCTGAGCCAAAGGCAGATACTTAACTGACTGAGCCACCCAGGCACTCCCAACATAGCAGTTGATTAACACATATTTTGTGTGTTATATGTATTATATACTGCATTCTTACAGTAAGGTAATGTAGAGGAAAAAAATTATAAGATTAAGAAAATCATAAGGAAAAAGATCATAAAGAAGAGAAAATACATTTACAGTACTATATTGTATTTATAGAGAAAAATTATGTGTAAGTGGACCTGCGCAATTCAAATCCATGTTCAAGGAAAGGGTCAATAGTATTTAGTGTCCCAGACAGTTGTTTGAGTTTTCATGGAATTTTAAACATAGGATATTAAAAAAATAGGAGATTTTATAACAGAACTATGTTTCTTACCAATGTCTTTCATAACTCCTTTTGATTAAACTGTTGCTGCATTTTCTAGACTTTATTACCTCATTAATTACACAGATAATACTGAAGCAGATTGTTTTGCTAATTAAAAAATTGTTAATCTTGAGGTAGCCACACTTCTCTAGGTCCACTTAGGAATCTGAAAGTTTCGGTAATGGTCTTTTCAAATGTGGGTGTTAATCCATGTGGGTTAGCATGGAGGCTGATATTGAGAGAAGGTGTGTAAAGCTGCTTTTCATCTCAGGGCCTAGGAATGAGCGTCCATGTGAGCATCTGTGACCTTGTTTTGGCCACCTCCCTTCCCTACCTCCTGAAGCTCCCAAACCTGGGCTCCAGCCCCCATATGGCACTCCCCCTTTCCCCTGACACAGGTGGATCCCCAGGGGCCTCTTGCTCTTAGACACGTCCCACATGGCACCCATCATTTATTTCTCCTCCTCTGGACATGTATTTCTGGGCCAGCTTCTCCTAGGCCAACAGTGATGCCCTAGAGTTGGTAGAGTGTCCCTACTGCCTGGTGCTCTGTGCAGGGTCCCAAGAGATTCTCCCATGTTGACAACAGAGCATGGTTGAGGCGAGGCTCTATGCTTTACTGGATTTTGTGAGGCTAGCCTGGCTCTCAGGCCTCCCTTCCTTTAGGCTCAGAAGTAAGTGTGTGGGAGGAGTGGGATGTGGGGTCCGGTCAGTGGGCAGGCACTGTGGTGCCTCAGAATTCCCCCCACCTCCTCTCTGATGCTGGGGCTGAGGTGCTCGGTGGGGCCTGTCTGCCCAGTGTCAGATCGGATTCAGGTGGGCATACCCCCTCAGACAGGCCCCTGCTCTGCACTGTTCCTGCAGCACCCTCTAGACAGAACATCAGTTGGAATGTCCAGCTGTGAGGGAGTCACAGTCCCTGCTGAACAGAGGATTGAATTTTGCCCTGAAAGGGCAGGACTCTCTGATGAGTAGGCCTGGGGCTCTTGGTGATGAAGCCCCAGAATGGTCAGGCTCAGGGCCAGGTGTGGTAGATGCATTGCTTTGCCCCTGAAGGCCTGCCTGGGACTCCAGCTCAGGAATGTGTTATCCATGTAGCTCTGGAGCACTATGGGATGCCCCTGAGAGCTCTGTTCTGTGGGCCTTCGAGATGCTTGGAAGCCCTTTGAGGGGGTTGGTGAGGTCAAAACTGTTTTCATAAGGGTACTGAGCCATTATTTCCTTTCTCATTGTGTTGACATTTGAGCTGATGACACAAAGCAATAGAGGGTACAACTGCTGGCGCCTAAGCGCCATTGCGGCGGGGCTGCAAACTCTGCCAATAGTCCTAGTGTCCTTTACTGCCGCCACTAGCTCTAAAAAGCCAGCGTCATTTAACACTGTCCTGAGATCATGACCTGAGCTGAAACCAAGAGTTGGACACTTAACTGATGCTTAACTACCCCACCTAGGCGCCCCTGAAATGCAGCTGATATTTGTATGTTGACTGTGTGGCCTGCTGCTTTGCTGAATTCATTTGTTAGGTCAATCTTCTTGTGGAATCTTCAGTGTTTTTTACATACAAGATCATATCTGCAAACAAGTAATTTTACTTATTCCTTCCCAATAACGTGGCTTTTATTTCTTTTTCTTTCATAATTGCTGTAGCTAGAACTTCCAGTACTATGTTCTAAGCTGAATAGACATAGTCAAAGTGGGCATCCTGACCAAAAAAAAGGTTTCAGTCTTTCACCATCTGGTATGGTGCTCACTGTGGGCTTCTCATGTATGGCTTGTATTATGTTGATGTAGCTTCCCCCCCCCCGCTTTTGTTTTTAAGGTTTTATTTAAATTATTTGACAGAGCGAGCATAAGCAGGGGGAGGGGCAGTGGGAGAGGGAGCAGCAGGCTCCCCGCTGAGCAGGGAGCCCAATGTAGGACTCGATCCCAGGACCCTGGGATCATGACCTGAGCTGAAGGCAGGCGCTTAACCTACTGAGCCACCCAGGCATCCCTGCCTTCCACCTGTTCATCTGGTCTTTTTTAGCCTGGTTATAGCTTTCTTATGAATATTTTGACACAACCGCTACATGCTTAATTTGGGGTCTTATACACCTTTGCCATTCCTTTATTCTTAGACTACCAGAGACATTTCATTTTAAGGTGTATCAAATTGCATTTAATTAGTACTCTTATTTATGAACTACAGGAAGTGCTGGCCCTTTAATAGGAATATTTATCTCTTTCACGTATTGACACAAAATATTTGGCCTCACTCCTGCAGAAATATCTTTATGCTGTTGCTGTATGGTGTGTTTTACCTGTCAGTACACACACACACACACACACACACACACACACACACACACACACACACACACACACACACACACACACACCTCTCTCGGCTCCAGCTGGCGCATAGTGTAGTTCATGTGGTCCCCCCACGTAAACACTGAAACAACTCTGAATGGTTGGGAAGGCTAAATTACCTGTTGCCATTCACCCTGATAATCTGAGCCTATGATTAATATTTGATTGTGGGGGATGTTGAGGAGCTGGGGCTGACATCACTCTGAACAGAAGGCGAAAAGGCGAGTCTCCCTGAAGACTGTCCTTACTGTGCCCCCGTCTCCCTAAGTGTGGCACGGAGCAAGGGTGTGTTCTCGGAGCCCTCCGGGGGGCCCCAGGTCCTGGCACACTCCCGGGCATCCCGCTGCCTCGTGTGCAGCTTCTGACTCTCCTTGTGGCTCTGGCATTTTTTGCTTCACTTGATCTGGAACCTCGATGCTCCGTTTATTTCTCCTATTTCATTTCCAATCTCTAATCTTCCCACACCCATTCAACAACTTAATAATGTGATGTAGAATTTGCATATGCCAATTTAAACTACTTTCATACCTTACCAGATTTTTTGTTTCTTAGGGCTGAAGGCTGTACGTTCTTTGTGTCTGTGTGTGTAGTTGATGCGGTTCAGGTGGACTCTCGGTGGATTTAGGTGTGTACCCACCTTTGTTCCACTTACGTGCCATCGGTACCTTCCAAGCTCAGGAGGTTTGCTGACGACCCGCCTTCCCCTAGTGGTGCGCAACATGCTGCCCGCCCGGGTCCGTTCCATTTTAGCTCAGGGCTCATCTTTTCTATAAAACCTTCTCCCGACTGTTGAGACAGTGATATTCTGCTCCAGTAACATAATTCAGTAACCTGCTTTTATGCATTAGTGCCGATACCGACAGTGACCTTCCCTGTAGATGGTATTTTAGAGGTACTATGACAGGCTCAGAAAGATCAAGTGTGTCATTTGTCCAAGATCATAGAACTGGTAAATTTGGAAATTAAAAAATCAGTACAAGTCGTACCTAGCCTTAACCCTGTAAAATTCAGTTGGCCATGCCTCTTCCTGATGGAGCATAGAAAGAGGGTTCGGAGAATTGGGGAGGTTGAGTGGGCCAGAGTTGATTATTGAGATAAGGGAAATGAAAGGGAAAAGGAACCTGGAGTCCTTCAGCAGTTCTGGCTCAGGTGACAGGTGGTCCCAAGGAGTGTTTCCTCCTCCTTGAGAAAGAGTAGATTTCTCTGTTTTGTTTTGTCTGGCACCGGAAGACGAGGAAGGGGGAATGTTACCCTCCCTTGTATATATTCATGTAGAGGGGATCTGTGATGAGTCTGAGGTAGGATCGTCTGCAGGCAACAGAATACACTGGTCTCAAGCCCAGGACAGAGGTCCAGATTCCTAGAAGAGACTTGAATGTTCCCCTCCACGTGCCCAGCGTTGGGAGAGTGCAGCCAGTGAGGATCTTGGTGCCATCCCTTGCCATCCACGGTGTGTCAGGAAGAGGTGGATGGGGCGCCTGGATGGCTTCCTCAGTGGGCATCCGACTCTTTGTCTCAGCTCGGGTCTTGATTTTGGGGTCATGGGTTTAGACCCCACATTGGGCTCCGCACCCCAAAAAAGAGGTTAAAGATGTCCCAAAATGAAAAATTTGCGGGGAGATTCAGATAAAACGGTATCTGTGCCATTTCCCACAGATGACAATTTACAGGAAAAAGCTTTGATTACTTTTGATAGAACTTCTCATTAAAATGACTTTTCTTTTGCTCAGATTAAGATCTACACATACGCCTCAGTCAGGCAGGAGTGTGTGAGCCCTTTTGGGCGGCTGCGTTCCCTGGGGAGCGCTGCAGGCGCAGGGCCTGGCTCAGCCGGGAGCCCGAGTGCCGCCCAGCGCCACTGCACCGTCTTATCACAGGACAGTCTGAATGCAGCAGGCAGCGGGTGGGCTGAGTGGGGTCCTGGCCCCACCGTGGCACTGAGGGAAATAGGCCTCCTGTTTCTCCAGGGCTCGGGTTCCCTCCTCCGACATTTCCCGGCGGTGAGGTGAGGCCAGGTGGGACTGTTTGGTCAGGAAGGAGCCCCCAGGAGGCGCCTGCTCCCCGGTCAGCCTTGTGCTCGGCTGCGGCGCCCCTTCTTGACACTCCTGACGCTGCGCAGAGTCCAGGGGCTCCGTTTCGGTGTGTGTGACAGCGAGGGCCACCGTGGCCTTCTTGTTCACGTGACTGTCTAAAATGGCAGACAGCTTTTCCACTTCATTTGAAATGGATCTCTTGATCACAAAATCACAGTTGGTCAGTTAGCAATAAAATGAGCTTAAGAGAACTGGTATCCATTACCTTTTGATCTATCTCTGTAATTCTCAAAATGGTAGGCTTAATGTTTTCTTGTTCATAGGTCATGTTACTGTAAAGTACTTTACTAGACGTGCGGAGGTCTAAATTTTAAAATTCTATAAATTAGCACATTACTAAGTATAGTGATGATAATTATACTTACTCTGTCAACTTAGTGTTTGAGGTTTGAGCTTCTAGAGATTTTTAACATTAAAAAGCAAACTATATGAACATTTGACCAAAATATACAATGTGTGTAAACTCAAGCTTCTGCTTCCTGTGTGGTATTTCAGTCTTAGTTGAAGATACATTTTCTATGATAGTTTTCACCTGTAAAGTGAACTTGTGTTTTATTTTTCCTTGAAGATTATCCGCATTCTCTGTTCACTGGCCTTGAGGGTGTGTGCCGTCAGCCAAAAATAGTCCACTGACGTTTATTTGTGACTCAGTATTTCGTGAAATAACAAATTCTTACAGCTATGTGACAATAGCAGTGGTTTTATTAAGCCCTAACCGTTCATGATTTGAAGAGAGCACCGCAGATGAACCCAGAAGGTGCTCCTTGGGTTTCCACTCCGCCCCAAGCCCAGCAGCACCCTGTGAACTCTTGAAAACTTCCTGCCTGCCTGTGGAAGTCTGTGTACTTGTCAATTAAAACTCTTCTTTCTGACCCTCAGAGTTCTTAGGATTTTTAAGATGTGAGCTTTATGGACAAATAGCTCATTATGATTATTTTAATTTTCTTTAACTTACCTACAAATTGGACTCTCTCCACTGACTCTGAGTCCTCCACGTTGCTTCTCAAGGGTGCGTTTCTTAGTAGGTAGATCTGTATGAATTGCCGTGTTGGTCATAATGAGTGACTGTCAACAGCTTCCCTGCATTGTGTAGGTATATCACATACCACATCTGCTCTTTTCTTGACAAAATCCAATCAGGCACAGATTTTTTTCTAGAATTGGAAGCATATCTGAATGGTCTTGAGTCTGAATGTGAACGAGAGCAAAGCTGGTTGTGTGTGAAGTTGGGAGCAGAGTGAGCACGTCAGTAAGCCCCGCAGGGAGCTGAGTGCCGCTGGGGTCACAGAGGAGCCCTTCATCCGTTGCCCTGACTGTGAAACCCACATTCTGCACCATGGTCTGGCCCCTGCCACGTCTGATCCCACCTCCTGCCACTCTCCCCCGCTGTGCTTCTGCTCAGGCCACACCACCGCCCCAGTCCTCAGGGAGGTCCCTGCTCGGGAGCCTGGTATTGTGAGGGGCCTAGTCTTCCCAGGATGTGTTCGGTCCGGCATTCATCGTCCCAGGAGAGCATCCTGTTTGTTCTTGTAAAATGAGCGGATCAAGGTCATGATGCATTTTGAATATCTGTTCCGAGTGGGATGCTGCCTAAACCCCTTACACACGCACCCTCTCCTTTGTGTCTGAGCGGGGGTACTTAACGCACATCCACCTTCTCCTCCCACATCTGCCTCCGCACGCCCCACTGGAGGACCAGGATGAGGAGCCTGTTTACTGTCGCCTACAAACATGATAAGGGGCCTCAAAAGGTTTGTTGGCTTAAGTGTCAACAAATTCATTTATTTTAAAGTCTGAAATACAGTATTACCTATTTAGTTCCCGTGAGGTTAAAGATAATACGCCTGTATGGAAAACGTGAGTTTGAACATATCGTGTAGGTTTGGACCCTGCTAACGATTGTAATGAACCGGTTTTGTTTGGCAGTTTGCGTGTGAACTTGGACATGGGCAAAGCCGCATATGGATGGAAGATCATGAAGGACGAGAGCATCCCCGGCACGGTTGTGCGGACCAGCACCATCCCAGAGGAGCTGGGGCGCCTGGTGTACTTGCTCACGGACAAAACAGGTACTGCTCCTGGTTCATGTTTGCCTTTGCGTGCTCGCCGGCGTCCAGGGCAGGGTGACGATGGTGTGCATGTGCCTGTGTGCGCTCACCGGCATCCAGTGCAGGGTGACCCTGGCGCGTCTGTGTGTGCATGCATGTGTGCGTGCGTGCATGTGTAGCGGCGTATTGAAGTCATTCAAATTTAGGATTTTCCAGACTCCGCTGAACACTGGCACACAACTAACCTTCACCTTTGAATAAACACAGTATCATTAGAATTAGCAAAATGTTAAATCCTTAGAGATTTAAATGACATGTTTATATATTTTTGATTCTCTGCTGCCATAGCGTTCTTTGTTTTATTAGTGCGGCTTCTGGAGAGGAAATACTGCTTGCCTGTTTATTACAGGATGATACTTGTGAGCTGTTGGAAGAATGTAACACGATGTGTGTGGGTTTGGTCTTTTGACAGTAATGTTCTCCTGAAGAGCCTTCCAAGTGACTATCCCACCCTCAGGTCCCTGCCCCAAATTTTATTTGCCCTTATTCCATCAAAGAATCCTTGTCAATCCTTAACATAATAAATAAAACATAAACTGAATCCAGTGAAAATCCTAGCAACAGGTGAAATCCCTTCCTGATTTCTTCATTCATAGTTTAAATTCCTGGTAACTCTTGGGGCACCTGGTGGCTCAGTCCCTTGCCCATTGACTCTTGATCTCAGCTCCGGTCATGGTCTTAGGGTCGTGAGATCAAGCCCCGTGTTGGGCTCTGTGCTCAGTGGGGGAATCTGCTTGAGATTCTCCCTCCCTCCGCCTCTCTCCTCAGTCACATATGCTCTCTCTTTAAAATAAATAAGTCTTAAAAAATATCTCATAGTAATTCTTAGTGAACTAGAACTAAGGATACTTGTATAATATGATAAAATGTGTCTCAAGTAAAATTCAACATTATTTTTAATAAAATACTAGAAAAAGCTTAGTCTGGAAAGAGAGAAATCTAACCGCCCTATTAACATGTTTCATTCTGGCCGTTGCAGTAAGACAAGAACTAGAAATAAGCTCTCTGCCTGAAAGATGGAGCAAATATTTGTAGATGAAATAATGAACCAAGGGAATCAACTGCTAAGAGTACGAACCAATGAAGTGTCAGGTCACAGGTCAGAATAATAAAGTAGCTCCCTGCGTGTCAAGTGGACGGAAGAGGGAAGGCCCCACTCGTGGTAGCGCAAGCACGTGTGAAACACGTGGGCATACCGACGTGAGGGGAGTGAAGGGCGTGTGTGAGGATGATCAGACCTTACAGAGAAACGTGAAGGAAGACGTAAACCAGTGAAGGGACAGACTGCAGTCTCCAGCGCAAGGTCCCCAGCGCGAAGATACGGGATTGCGTAGAGCCTGCCTTCACGATGAAGTGATAGGTTTACTGCAGTTCCAGTCAAAATCCAGTTGCCTGTGGCACGTGGTTTTGTTTTGTTTTTTAATTTAGAGTGGGTTTTTTTGTTTTTATTTAAGTAATCTCTATCCCCAGCGTGGGGCTCAAACCCACAACCCTGAGATCAGGCGTCACACACTCCACTGACTGAGCCAGCCGGGCACCCCAGCGGCATTTGGTTGTGGTCAGGGTTGGTCATTATGGCACGTCGGGGGCTGTCCCGTCAGGTGATGCTCGTAAGTCCGAAGAACTCCAAAGTAACGAGGAGCTCAGACTCAAGAAGGTAGGCTGCGAAAATGCCATCAGATTTCTCCCTTCCCATCCTCACTGAGCCGACAGGAAAAGATCCAGAGAATAAAGTGTGGGAGACACGCAGGCGTGCCTCCGCAGAGGTTGAGTTATTTCTGGGAGACAGGTGGGACTATTTTGATGGAGAAGCTGGAGTGAAGCAAACCCAAACTCAAAAAGATTCCTGAAGTGACCCCACAGAAGAGCGTCCTGGGGAATCTGTGAGTTTACAGCACACAGGTCTGTGGGGGGCGGCACGGGAGGCTGTCAGGCTGCCCACCGGCGGCAGGAAAAGCCCAGCTATGCTCAGCCCTGCACTCAGCAGCCTGGACCTTGTGCATAAATACAATCGGAAACCAGGAACAGCAGCATGCACTCGGAGTCCCGCACAAACAGGCACGCTGTGCCCCAAGTGCACAGATCTGTGCGTGTTCACAGAGAAGCCCAACGGAGCCCTGAGGCAAGGGTGCCGCATGACAGAAGGACTTAGTCACACCTGCAAATTCAGTGTCAGAATTAAACTACATTTCCACATACCAGCAACAGTGGGGGCACTTAATTCCAAAAAGGCCAATTAGAATAGCAGCAAAATGTATAAAGTAATTAGAAATAAATCCAAGCAGAACTTGTGTAAAGCCTGCATGGATATAAGTTTGAAGACCTGAGCAGGAGCTAAGCGAGAGGGTGGGCATCTCAGTGCCACACCCCGTGTGGAAAAGTCCGACCTGTCTGAGGCGCACACTGCCCCAGGACCTTGTCTGCACCATTGGTGGGAGCGTTACCTGGTGGCCACCGCTCTGTCCGAACGGACGAGCCCCGACAGCCTGCGCACCGCGGTGCCCCTCTGGCTCCTGCTCCCCAAGGAGACACGTGCGCACGCGCAGCAGGAGACAAGCCCAGGGATGTCCATGGCATCATCTTGGACAACAAAACCAGACTGAACATAACAAAAGCGGTTATCAGTACAATGCATAAATTGTGGAGTGTTTGCAGTTGAATGCTAACTAGCAATGACGGTGTCACGGTTTAATGTTGAACCCAGAAAGGTCTGGGGCCTTCCCCTCTCGGAATTCTGTGCTCCCCTCCTGCCCTGTGTGTGAGGTGCGCGGCGTGCTTATCCGGGGAGCAGGTGCGGGCTGGGCTGTCCTGTCTGCAGCCCACCTGCTCTCGTGGCCACTGAAATCTGCATGTAACACAGCTAAGTGTGGTGCCTGTGATTTCACGTCGGTTCGCAAACGAGAAGCATGTGTCAGCACACAGTATGCTTGAGAGTGACTGGTTCTCTCTCCTCTTCCCGTGTCTCTGGATGTGTGATATCAGCAAGGGAAGAAGGATTTTGTGACATCATTTCTTCTTAAAATGCTAACTTTTTAGTATGCATTTTAAATGGTGATGGGGTCATCATTCTCCTTTGTTTCATCATAGCTCCTCCATTTGTCTTTGAATTCTGAGTTCCATCCAGGATAAGGAAGAGTGGTTTTGCCCAGAGTCATAAAGTAAAACCCCATTTTCCTCATGTCTCACTCTGCTGCTTTCACAAAGCAAAAATAAATAATCTGGGCTTCTGAGATTTAAAAAGAATTACAGAACATTATATAAAATATGTGAGTGAGAGAATTTTACACATTTCATTTTCCAAAAGGCCTTTTTGTTCCAGAAGTCACTGAAGGGACCCTCTGTCACCACTTCCTAGTGTTGGAGCCACATGGAGTTTTAAACATTTTTAGTGTTTTTAAAAATTTTTGGTCTTGAGCTTTTTCAGACCCTTTCTCCGTAATCGGAAGGTGAACGCCACCCACGGCACATCAGGCGAGCCACACGCTGTGCCAGCCCTGTGCCTGTCCTCGCCCTGGGGCCATGGGGCCGCGGGCACTTGCCCTTCACGGGTCCTCCTCCCTGAGGGCACTCAGGAGGGAGTGTTGCCTTGGCTGCTTCTAAAGGCCACACGGACCAAATCGCAGGAGAAGGACATCGAGGACGAGTTGTGTAATTGTCACCACACTGCCAGCACGTAGTAGGACTAGTCTAGAAACCAGCTTCTCACACAGATGGAGGCCGCCGGCACACGGGGGTTGGGCCCTCACCTCTGGGCAGCGGGCGGCCTCCGGGGACCCCCAAGCCTCCGAGCAGAGCCATGCGTTGTCTGCCGGGAGGGCTGCATGGCTCGAACTTGCGCTCACCTGCCCTGCCGGGGGGTCCGGCGCAGCTGTGTATCTGTTGTTACTGGGAAGCGTCGTCCGGCAGGGACTGAAGTAACTGTGCTCTGTGTTGTAGTAGTCTCGTCGTGTGACTGATTCAGGTCCTCTGCAGTTGGCCGGGGCCCAGTGGTCACTATGGTGGGCTCCACCATCGCAGAGGGTCTGACGGGGGTGGTGGTTTGGCAGAGGGTAGAGAACTTGGGGTGTAAGACCGTATGCAGACATCATCTGCTTAATCGAATGAGCTGCTGTGTGAGGAGCCTTTCGCTGCTGACCTGCCCATAAGGCGGTCCTCGGTGTGATCGTGATCGGGCTTGTGCCTCATCAATACGCTTTCTGACAAGAAGCGTCCATCACGCGGCCTCTCGTTTGCCCCAGCAGAACAGAGAACGAAGTGTCCCGCAATTGCATTACAGTTTCCTTCTTGTGGTCAAGAAAGCGGTGTGGTGTAATTAGGTTTGATTGGGGTGCACGTTTCCGGTAAGATCTGAAATGAATGATGTTGCCATAGTGACGCGTGTGGCCAGCAGTGCGTGAAACATGAAGCAGTTCATTCGACAAGAGCAGACATCTGTTAGCTGCCAGGGTGCAGAGCATGTTGACACTGCCCAGAAATGGTGGACGTGCCGTGATAACTGAGCAGACGGCGCTGGCATGCTAGGGCAGGTCGTCTGCACCGAGTCCGCTGGGGAGCCCCCATCTCTACGCCGGCTGCTCCTGAGAGCGGTGCTGCGGAGGGCTCGGAAATCCTAAAACTTCGCTCCGGCTGCAGCCTGTTAGAGCGAGCCGCGAATTCCTTTGTTGGGAATCTTTATGCTCCTGTATGACAGAGCATTCCCAAACCACGCCCTGAGACAGGTCATTTAGGATGCGCACCGTGTCGATAGCACCCGTTACCTGGCTTGGCCGTGCGGTTTGCACCCGGCTCGTGTCAGCTCCCAAGGCCGCATCCTCTGCAGCGGGAAGCGCCGTGTCCACAGTGGCAGGGGCAGCGGACCATGGCGTGCGTGCCTCGCCGGGGAGACCTGGAGCTGGGGGTTATGTCCCGTAAGCCAGGGGCCCTGTAAGCTGGGGCCAGGCACAGGCTCTCTGGCCTGCAGACGACAGCTGGGGCCTCTGGCGCCAACACACCTGCAGGGTCTGGCACTGTGCATGACCGGAGCGCGCACTTGTGTGTGTGCTGGGCTGTTCACCCCAGGTGAGGCACTTGATGCAGGCAGTGGTTGAACAGAGGCCTATTGTACTGGGAACCGCGGTCTTCTGAGAAAGCCTCATTTACAGCAAATACAGATTAACAAAGAATATGGCCACAGTCTGCAGGGTATTAGAAGTTGTGTTTCCATCCCTCATTGCTTCGTGGTAAAGTCTGAGTAGCTTTGTGTTGATCTCACGTGATCATTGCTCACGGCCTGGAGCCTGCGCTGGAAGTCCATGGGGTTGGGTGGGTGGCCTGTCCCCAGTGTGCCGCGGGCAGACTTCCCTTTGTTTCTGTGTGGTTGCCACGCCCTGGCTGTCCCACGCACGAGCTGCGGTGTGGCCGCGCCACCCGCCAAACACTGGGTCAGAACACTTTGCAGCTGCGTCTCCAGCAACGTGTCCTCTGCCTGCCTGTGAATCGTCTCCGTCGCTGCCCTGAGACGTGTTCCTGCAGGACTTTGTCCTTAGAAATTGAGTTCCCCTCTACCTGCTTTGCTGCTCGTCCTCCAGAGCCCTCTGCCTTATTAAGGAGCTACAGCATTTTCCTTCTTCAGGAATCACAAAACACGCCTTTTGTCCAAAGACATTTTCCGTCCCTGGCGCTCTCCTAACGGCCAGGTCGCGGGGAAGCCTTCTGGTGGCGTCTGCCCATCCCTATCATGAAGCTTCAGACTTGGGACATACTAACAGTTGAATTAAGATGACAAAAATTGTATGACCTATCAATTGATTGAAATCATGAAAATTGTTTAAGATTTGAAAAGCGGTTTTGCATTACTGACTCTTTTAGTAACTGGCTTAACCTTAGACGCCCCTGCTGTACAAGAGGGTGTAGAAAGTCTCAAACTCGCCCTGACTTTCCTGCTCAGCGTTTTACAGGGTCTGCTGTGAAATAGAAACATCATTGAAAGTTAAAAAGATCCTTCCAGGATTCACCTTAGTATGTTGGAAGATACGCGCCCCTACATAAAGGAGCGTCTGCATCCATAACCCAGTCTCTCACCCAGCGAGATGCAGATGCATTCATCCAAATGGCAAAATAACTGAGCCAAAAATTTCATCGTTTATTTGATGAAATGATAGTCATTTGTTTGAATATGTCTGTTATAACCTCCATAAAACGTGATTTATCAGCAACTAGGACGAGGGTACCAGATGCAGCATTTGACTCGGACGGCAGGCCACTGGGGCAGGTCGCGCCAGCGTTGGGCACAACCACCGTGTGCTGTCAGTGCGGTCCGAGCTCCCTCACAAGGCCACCTGGTGCACAGCAGCAGCCCCCTTGCTTCCCTGCCCTCGCTCAGCCCTCGGTGACCCCTGGTCGACCGTATGCCTCAGCCGGTCTGCCTGTGCTGGACTTCTCCCAGGAGTGGAAGCTCACACCGTGTGGCCTTCTGTGTCTGGCTTCATTTGCTCAGCAGACTCTTTCCAGGTTCACCCGCACTGTCGCGTGTCTCAGTACCTGACTGCTTTCTATTGCAGGCGATACTCCGTCATGTGGATAGACCACATTTCATTTCCATCTCAGTTGAGGGACATTAGTGTAGGTTTTCCTGTTTCTGTTTGGAAGAATGCTGCTATGAGCAAGGTTCTAGCCAGGGCGGGTAGGCAAGAAGAGAAAGGCATCCATGCTATAAAGGGGAGTGAAGCTAGTTGTGTGTGACATGGTCTTCAAACAGAAAATCATAAGGAGGGGTGCCTGGGTGACTCAGTCGTTAAATGTCTGCCTTTGGCTCAGGTCATGGTCCCGGGGTCCTGGGATCAAGCCCCTGCTCCCCAGGAAGCCTGCTTCTCCCTCTCCCACTCCCCCTGCTTGTGTTACCTCTCTCACTGTGTCTCTCTCTGTCAAATAAATAAAATCTTTAAAAAAAGAAAATCATAAGGAATCCCCTAAAATCTGTTAGAAGCAATAAATGAATTTAGTAAGGTTTGAGATACAAGATGAATATACAAAAATGAATTGTATTTCTATACGCTAGCAACGAACTATCCAAAAATAGAATTAAGAACACAATTCTGTTTATGATGGCATCAAAAAAATGAAATCAGTATTTTATAGTGTTAAGATGGCAATAGGATTCCCCAAATTGATTTACAGATTCTACACGATTCCTCTCAACATCCCAGCTGCCTTCTTTGGAGAAATTGACAAGCTGATCCTAGAATTCCTGTGGAAATGCAGGGAGGTTGGGCGCCCAGAGTGGTGTAAACAATCTTGGGACAAGAGCAAATGGAAGGACTCCACAGTTCCTCATCCCAGAGCCTGCCACCAGGCTGCAGGGATCAAGACAGGATGGTGCTGGTGTGAGGACAGACCTTGAGATCGAGGGGGTGGCATCCACAGTCCGGACATCAGTCCCTAGCTGGACACTCAGACGACTTCCAATAAGGCTGCCAGGACGGTGTGCCGGGAGGAACTAAAGCCTGACGCTGCCGGTCGACTGGATTCCAGCACGGGTGCCGCCATCCTCACTGGGGAGGACCAGCCCCTTCAACTGACAGGCAGGGAGAGCAGGACGTCCACATACAGAAGAATGAAGGGGGACCCCTACCTCACACCACACACAAAAACTAGCTCCAGATGGATCACAGACCTACATTGAAGACCTAAAATGATCATTTTTTTTAAACTGCTGAGTTTTCAGAAACTACTCTAAACTTGTCTTTTGTTTCATTCTCTTTGGCTCCATGAAGCACCAGAATAAAGAACTTCTAGGTATCTATCTTAATAGAAAGCTTTATAGGGCACCTGGGTGGCTCAGTTGGTTAAGCGACTGCCTTCAGCTCAGGTCATGATCCTGGAGTCCCGGGATCGAGTCCCACATCGGGCTCCCTGCTCAGCGGGGAGTCTGCTTCTCCCTCTGACCTTCCTTCCTCTCGTGCTCTCTCTCTACCATTCGCTCTCAATAAATAAATAAATAAATAAATAATCTTTATAAAAAAATAAAATAAAAATCTTTATAAACATAACCCAAAAAATAAAAAATAAATGTAAACAAAGCCCAAAAGAAGAAAGAAATAGTTTAAATCTGGATATGTTATCTTTTAATTATTTTAAACTAAATTTTTAAATGCAACAGTGTATTTACTATTTTAGCATGTGCTTGTATGTGTCTATGGGAACTCTGTGGCCTCCCATAATTTCAAGGGGTCTTTGTGCATTACTCTAGAGAGTTCTCCAAACGGCAGCAGGAAGCAAACGTAACTGCGTAGTTGGAGTTTTCATCTCAGAACTTAAAATGCTATCACCAGGCTGACTGAGGACAGTGAGCTAAAGCAGTGTATTAAGGTAGCAGTCACTCGGGGCACCTGGGTGGCTCAGTTGGTTAAGCGACTGCCTTCGGCTCAGGTCATGATCCTGGAGTCCTGGGATCGAGTCCCGCATCGGGCTCCCTGCTCAGCGAGGAGCCTGCTTCTCCCTCTAACCCTCCCCCCCTCATGTACTCTCTCTCTCTCATTCTTGCTCTCTCAAATAAATAAATCTTTAAAAATAAATAAATAAAAAATAAAATAAAATAGCAGTCACTCTACAGCTCCAGATTTGCTGTCTAGAAACAGTCTGTGATCGGAGCAGTAATCATGATGTGCCTTTGGTTTTGGAAAATACTTGCTGTCCACATGGAGTATTGCATTTGGGAATGCCAGAATGCTCGTCTTCAGTAGTCTCGGGAGCAAGATGCTCTGAGTAAACCATCTACCATGTGACTCAGAGAGATGCCACCCTCAAGCTGTGGTGGGTTAATGGGCATAGGACCTGATCGTTGGCACAGGAAGAGGCGGGCGGATGTGCCTCTGACAGAGGGGCTCTGCCTCTGCACAGAGTGTCTGCAGAGCCCAGAGGCCCATCAGCACCCAAGTCCAGACCGTAGGGAACACACTGGAGCAAGTTCATTTACAAGGAAGAACGAGAGAGCAGAGAAGACTGTGGCCTTGGGCTCAGGAGGCTTCACCTGGACCCACACTCAAGCAAACAGTGTAGAAACACAACGGGAACCAGGCCTGGCCTTGGTATTTGATGCTGAGGAGCTCCTGCTGTTTGTTGCTGTGATAACATGGGGGTTACATTTATTGTAGCAGCCCCTTCTGTTGTTAATAGCTGACACGCTCAGGCAGGAAGTGGCAGGTCCCAGGAGCGTGGCCCTGAGGTGGTCCTTGCTGATGTGAGGCCTCCATTCGCCACTTTACATGATGCCATTCTGTCCGCTTTGGGGTACGTTGGACATTTCCCTTAAGAAACGCAGACGGGTTGGGACAGAAAACACATTGCCGGAAGTCAGTTCCTGGCACTTCTTGTTCTCACATTTGTAGTTGAAATTTCTTGCATGTTCTGCTTTATCCCCGCAGTCGGTACACCTGTGTACACGCATGTGCACATGCACACGTACGCACACACAGCACTGTGAGAGCGATGCTCCAGCACGCGTCCCGAGGGTGTCCCGGGTGCGTTTGCACACAGTCGGGCGTCTGGCCATAAGACATTCTAAGTCAGCGTTGTTCTCCTGAGGTCAGCTCCCATACTAGAGCAGCATCCGTGTGCCGGCGCCTGGTTGTCCTCGGGACCTCCCGGCGGGACCAGCTCCTCGTCAGCCCCTCCAGGGAAGCCGCATGAGCATGGAAGTCTGTAGACCTTCCTCTCCACAAACCCGCCCAGGTTCCCCTTGCTTCTCTCCGGCCCACCGAGGCAGAGGTGCAGAGGGGCTCACACCTGAGGGCAGGATGAGGTACGTGTCTGAAGAACCGTCAGCCACACCTCCCACACACAACCCCGTCGTGTCTCAGGTGCGCTTCCCGCCGCAGCGCGGCTTCCTGCTCGCACTCCGAGGCTGCCTCGTGGCGTTGACCGCCAGCCGTTAATAACTCCGTGCGTGGCTCCAAAAACCAGTTCAGGGGGACACGTGGTTTTTCTCTAAACATATTGTCATCTGCTTTTAAAAATATTCGCGTATTCCTAAATCCGTGTTAAGTACCACAAGTAACAATAGTCTGCAAAGTCAGGAAATTAAAAAAAGAAAAAAAAACAGTTTTTCCAACAGATCCAGTTTTCAGGACAGGAGGGTATTACGTAACAAAGCGTCTTCTGCTTTTTTGTTCAGTGCTTTCCAGCCTTGGGCTCTAGCTAGAAAACTTTTTCATCTGGTTGAGAAACAGTAATGTAATTGTTTCCGTTTCTGTCCTTTGGTGTCAGCATCCTGTATCTTTCTGCCAAACCTCCCCTTCCTCTTTATTTATTCATTTATAATTAAAATCAGTTAGCATATAACATATTAGTTTCAGAAGTACAGGTCAGTGATCTGTCAGTCTCATATTACACCCAGTGCACGTTACATCACGTGCCCTCCTTACTGCCCATCACCCAGTTACCCCATCCCCCACTTACCCGTCTCCCCTCCAGCAACCCTCAACTTGTTTCCTAGAGGTAAGAGGTTTGTCTTATGGTTTGTCTCCCTCTCTGGTTTCATCTTGTTTGATTTTTTTCCCTCTCTTCCCCTATGATTCTCTGCCTTGTTTCTTAAGTTCCTCGTTTCAGTGAGATCATATGATAACTGTCTTTCTCTGATTGACTTATTTCGCTCAGTATAATGCCCTCTAGTTCCAACCACATTGATGTAAATGTTCAGTATTCATCCTTTCTGATGGCTGAGTCATATTCCATTGTGTATATGGACCACGTCTTCTTTATCCATTCGTCTGTCGATGGACATTTGGGCTCTGTCTACAGTTTGGCTATTGTGGACATTGCTGCTATAAACATTGAGGGTCAGGTGCCCCTTCTTTTCACTACATCTGTATCTTTGGGGTAAATACCCCAAAGTATTTGGGGTATTTAGTAATTGGGTAAATACCCAATTGCTGGGTTGTAAGGTAGCTCTATTTTCAACATCTTGAACCTCCATACTGTTTTCCAGAGTGACTGCCCCAGCTTTGCATTCTCACCAACAGTGTAGGAGGGTTCCCCTTTCTCCACATCCTTGCCAACATTTGGGACGTTAAAATATGTGATATTACACTTAGCTTAATGAAGGACGAGATGTAGCTAAATCAGGTGCTTAGGCATATTTTGCCTTGATAAAACTAAAGTGTCATTCAATCATTATACTTAGTACTATATTTAATTCCATGAACCTTAGAATTACTTCCTAATCTTGCCGTTGGGAAGCAGAGGTTCATGACCTGACAGAGTCAGCACGTGCATGAAGAGCAGAGGCATCCCCAGTGTCAGGTGCCCGAGCTTACAGACGCCAGAGGCCATGCGTGCTGCCGTGCTCCACGTATCAATGTCTCCTCCGGCGTGAGGAGGAGGTCTCCTGCAGTACTGCTTTAGGAGAATCTTTGGTGCTGGAGAGGCCAGTGTGACCCCGGGTCCTGGAGAAGACGCAGGAGAACGCAGTCCGACCTGTGCCCTCTGCGCACGTCCTGTTCATTCCTGTGTCTTCGGTGAAGTGTCGTAGCAGGTTTCTTCCAGTGGCTGGTTGTCTGCTGCGTGCGGTACTGATGCAGCCAAGGGGTCTGGGTTTCTTTGTCATACTTTTTACTTCGATGCACTTTTGTATTCCTTACGTCGTGCGGACTGTGAACTCGTGGTAAGCGTGTGTTCGCCCCCGCCTTTGTTCACATGCTGTCTGGGTTTGTGAGTTGGGCATGCCCACACCCTCTCCCAGACAGGCTGGCTGTGACTTGGGACGGCTCGCTCACGCTGGGTCATGGGGACGTGCTTGTTGGACAGCAGTATCATGTCACCGCCTTGGCAATGGAGGCAATCGTGTGTTTCAATTCCGTTTTCCATGATGAGTGGAGAGTGTGGGAGGAGGACACGCTGATACCAAGCGTGAAATAAACATAGTTCTCATACACACGGTACAGTTGAGGTGATCATGGAAGTGCGTTTGAAAGGGAGCGAGGTCAAGCAGCCATCACTGAGCTTTGTCTCTTCGGTGTCTTGGCCCTGATCCAGTTGACAGCATACTCAATGGTGAAGGGAAAGAATCAACGTGAGGGGGACCGATTGCTGGAAGCGTGGTGTCTTAACACCGAGGCACAGGAGTGTGGGGTTTACGTTCCTCTTAATTCTCTGAAGCTGATCCTTCCTTTTCCCACACTCCAGATATTGCGTGGAACCACCATTGCCTTGTGTAGAGACCAGCTCTCTCCCCGGGCACTCTGGTCCAGGTGATAAGGGGCTGTGACTTGGGTATCAGGATTTAAAATCCCCCAGGTGGTGAGTGGGCAGCAGTGCTCAGGGTCTGCTGGGATGCACACAGTCAGACACAGAGCCACTGCCCAGCCTGAACGCAGCATCCCCACCCTGTTGATCTGAGGCCGTGGAGCAGGAGACCTAATCTCATGGGCACCTTGGAGGTCCTACCCACTCTGCTGCCTTGATGTAAAATACATGCAATCTTCAAAGAAAAACTATTCATTTAAAACCAAAATGTTTTATTATAACAGTGTGTAGTCTCAAGACTTCTTAAGAACGTGAGCATTTGCAAGGTATATATGGATAGGGGCACCTGGGTGGCTCAGTTGGTTAAGCGACTGCCTTCGGCTCGGGTCATGATCCTGGAGTCCCGGGATCGAGTCCCGCATCGGGCTCCCTGCTCGGCGAGGGGACTGCTTCTCCCTCTGACCCTCCCCGCTCTCCTGTACTCTCTCTCTCTCTCATTCTCACTCTCTCAAAATAAATAAGTAAATCTTTTTTAAAAAAAAGGTATATATGGATAGTAGAATTTACATAAGGAGACCAGTATAAATGTAAATTTATCACTAGGTAAGTAAATGTGTAACTGTCAAATCTTAACATAATTTAGGGCAAGTGCCTCTGAACAGTTCTGTGATTCTGAGCTGATGCCAGTCGACGGCCTTGCTGAGCACCCAATGTGGGCGGAAGGCATCCTGGTCAGTATAACGTGTGGGTCACTGGCATGGCCCTATATGTAAATTCAAACTGTACTCTCCGAAATCTCATCTTTAAGAATCTACCCCACATAAATAATGGTTTTGTAGCTGCATTTTTTGGTGATAACAAAAAATTTTAAACCATCTGAGTATCCGTGTTTGGGAGGAAGATCCAGCAGAACCTTGTGTACCATACTGGGTTTATGGTATACCCCCTAAAAATAACGTGGAATACCCCTGTGTGTAGTCATGTGAAAAAATAGTTTATAAATGCATACTTGTCTCTACCAGTGGAAAAGTTGGAAGAGGTTATATACCTAAACTAGGTGATCCCAGGGTGTGAGAGGGTACAACAAGTATTTACAACTTTTAATATAAATGAAGGCCTCCAATTCCAGAACGATGGAGTGGATGTTCTTCTCCCTGTCTGTCCTGCTGAGCACACCACGCACCTGACGTGCTACGTGCAGCGCACACAAGAAGACCGTGAGCGGGGAGGGAGGAAGGCAGGCTCGCCCCATCAGGAGGACCAGCAGTCAGTTCCCTGGTGTTCCGCTTCGTGCCCAGACTGGGGCCTGGAGAAGCCAGCGATGCAGAAATGCCAGTGGGCACAGACAGGCTGAGAAGAGCTGCTCTCTGTGACCGAAGGAGCAGCCTGGCAAGACGGGAACACTCATGCTTCCATTCCAGCCGTTGGAGAAAGCACAGCACAGGTGGCCCCATGATGATGTGATGGACGGAGGAGTTACCACGGCGGTGGCCATCCCATGGCCACATGTAAGTGTGTCCAGTCAGCGCATGGTGCAGCAGCAGCTTGCACAGTGTTCCCTGTCCATTTGTGCTCAGCAAAGGCCCCACCCTCTGTCTCCGAAGACCAAGTGGGGACCCTAGACTTCCAACCTCTCCTGGCTGTCCAGATGACCCAGCTCCCAGGCCAGCATGGAGTCTAAGAAGGCCAAGGGTCGGACTTTCATGTCTGCTGGGCGGGCAGCCTGGACGGCCATTGTCACAAACAGAATCAGCGCGGTGAAGAACTGATGGGTCGTGCCAGACTAGGGGTGGGCGAGGGCGTGGATGTGGCCACGGATGCAGGTGAGGACCATGTTGGTGCAGATGGGACGCCTCTGCATCTTGATGGCCATGCTGGCCGTGCAGATCCACACATGACGGTGACGTGAAGCTGATATGCTGCGCGGTGCCGGGCACTGGTCTGATACTGCGCTACTCGACATAGGGACGGCCAGTGGGGTGCCAGGCAGGGGATGCGGGCAGCCCCCTGTGCCGCTGTGGAATCCAGAATTGCTGCAGGAGAAGTCAGAAGAGAGGCCAGCAGCCCTTACTCAGGAGGCTGGCGGACACGAGAAAGGCCTATGGTAGGCATGCCACCCAGGGGGAGGAATCACACATTTCCTTGTGAGGTAGCAGTTTTTTCTTTAAACTAGAGTAGTTTCTTATGAAATGCATATGTTTCTTATTTTTTCCTATCATTTCATTGAGATTCCTGGTAGTTGCTATTTTCTAAACTGGAGAGCTCTAATTCTGTAATCGTCTAGCATTTCAGGGGCCTGGCAGGTCCCAGCAGCCGTGAAGTGCGCTGCCCAGCTGACATTTCATGTAGACGGTGGACATTGCTGGTTGTGTTTGAGGGAGGGAGGAGAATGAAGGGTCCTTATTCTAGGAAGGTGGCACCAGTCAGGAGGTCAGAAGCCATTCCCGAGTCTCGCAAGTCGGGATGAGCGGTGAGGGCCCCAGAGTACATGTAGCCGCGGCAGAGCCCCCGCACCACACCTGTGCGGCTGGTGTGAGGAGGTCTGAGGGTTGGCAGAAAGGACGGAGCATGATGAGGGCGGCGTGTGGGGCAGCTCCGTCACCCGCCTCCGCCTGCGTGCCTGTGGACCCCCTCGCCAGCCTCAGCCGGTGTTTCACGGTGAGGGGGTGGGCGGCAGGGGGGCGGCAGTGCCCGCAGTCAGGCGCTCAGGGGGCGCTCCGGCAGGGGCGGGTGCTGCTGGTCAGGGGGCGTGCGGGCCAGGTGGCGGAAGGGGAGGCCAAGGCTGTGCGTCCACAGGGTAGAACAACCATCCTAGAGGAAGAGTGGGTGGAGCTGGGCACCATGAGATCTGGGAATGGTGACACCTTAGACCCTAGAATGTCTGCAAAGCCAGAGAATCCTAACAGTGTGGCCCCAGCACGACACACACACAGACCAGGGGAACAGAAAAAACCGCACCCGTAAATGGGCAACTAAGGCAGGACGAGGAGGGC
The DNA here is from genome assembly GCF_037043125.1 of Eumetopias jubatus. Classification (NCBI taxonomy): domain Eukaryota; kingdom Metazoa; phylum Chordata; class Mammalia; order Carnivora; family Otariidae; genus Eumetopias; species Eumetopias jubatus. The sequence goes on along the minus strand of NW_028274905.1, from coordinate 31,586 downwards.
AAGAGCGGACAGTGTCCTCGCACGTGGTGCCACAAGAGCTGGACAGCAGCGTGCGGAAGAAGGAAACCGGCCCTTTGTCCCGCACCACACAAGATGAACCCAGGACTGAAGACCAGAAACCAGAGGTTCCAGAGGAGAACACGGGCAGTAATCTCGTTGACATCGGCCTTATCAACATTTATTTGGAACTGTCTCTCCAGGGAAGGGCAACAAAAGCTAAAATAAACAGACAGGATTCCATCAAATGGGATTTCATCAGACTACAAAGCCTCTTCAGAGCCAAGGAAACCCATCAACAAAATGAAAAAGGAACCTATTGAATGGGAGCAGATATTTTCAAGTCATCCATCCTGTAAGGGGTTAATATCCAAAAACATATGAAGAACTTAGACAACTTAGTATCAAACAATTAAAACGCCCCAGTTTAAAAATAGGCAGAGTATCTGAAAGGACATTTTTTCAAAGAATACCTGTAGACACATGAAAAGATGCACAACATCACTAATCGTGGGAGAAATACAAATCAAAACTACGATGATACATCTCCTTCACACAGGTCACAGTGGCTAAAATCAACAGGTGTCGGCAAGGATGCAGAGAAAGGGGAACCGCCGTGCACGGCTGGTGGGAACGCAAGCGGGCGCAGCCCCTCTGGAAAACGGTGTGGAGGTTCCTCAAGACATTAAAAGGAATCACCATGTGATCCAGCAATCGCACTTCTGGGTGTTTATCCAAACAAAATGAACACTAATTCACAAAGATACACACCACCCCTATGTTTGCAGCATTATTTACAACATCTGAGATCTGGAAACATCCCAAGCATCCATCCGTAGATGAATGGATACGGGAGAGGTGGTAGAGACCTATGTTACTCAGCCATAAAAATGAAATCTTGCCATTTTTGACAAAAAGAATGGACCTAGAGGGTATGATGCTCAGTGAAATGAGTCCGAGAAAGCCAAAGTTGCAGAATCCAAATAACCAAACACAAGAGAAACAGACTCAAAGACATGGAGACAAATGGGTGGTTGCCAGAGGGGAGGGGGCGGAGGAGGGGGGAGAGCCGCAAACCTCCGGTTATCAAATGAGTCCCGGGGATGTACAGTACCGCATGGGGAGTGTGGCTGGTGATACTGTACTAGGGCTGTGCGGTGACAGATGGCGACCGCACTCAGACGGGGAGCATTTTGTATAAAAATAGCGAACCGCTGCCGTGTACACCTGAAACAGATAGTGTATGTCAGCCTTCAGTTTTCACAAAAAAGAAACACGGAAGTGATCCACCCAGTTCCAGCAACAGCACTGTGAGACGGTGGGTCTTCGCACTGGGTGAACTGGGCGCATCCCCGTTCCATCCCCGCGGATCCCGCGGTGTGAGCCAGTGAGCAGGGCAGAGCACCCTTCGCTTAGGGTCTTTTGCCACTTGCGTTCAGTGGTTTACAAACCTAAAGAAATAGTAGTTTATTCTTGGTAGGAACTGTGCAGGCGTAGTATTCTTATTTTTGCCATACGTGTAAAATTGTTAGTAATAAAAAGGTTGAAAAGCATTATTTATTGTCATCGTATTTATAAACTGCCTCATACCACAGCCCACCATAGATTAGAAGCCTCACATTCAGTGTATGTCAGAGGAAAAAGTGTCTACAGGAAATTCTTTAATGATGTCAATCTGATAAGTAAGATATTTTTTTTTAAATAATAAATTTTCAGGGAACTGCTCATTTGGGCACACGTAACAGAGGTGAGCTTGGTGCTTATTCTAACAGGAATTAATGTACAATTTCATTAGCTTTTGATGATAGGTAACTATCGTCTTCATCTCAAATCTTTGATGTAAATAATTTCTAGAACTTCCTTATTTCATTTGGAAGCTGAATTGTTTTTAATTACATTCTTTAAACTATTTTAATTAATTCTGCTTTACTTAATGAGGATGACATAACCAGGAAACCCTTTTAAACTGTACTTCTCACATAATTTTGATTTCAGGAAACTTAGGTGCCATTTAATTGAGGTACTAAACGGGCTAAATAGAATTTTGAAAAAGCAAAATTTCTAAAACTGATCAGCATCCCTGAGAAGAGCTGCTCTTTGAAATTTATGAGACCCTAATGTATGTATTCTATCCATTCTTGTAAGAAGGTTATTCAAAACAGTCTCTGAAACAGTGTTATGAAATACGGATTTTCCTTTATGTTAACGTAGCCTTCCTGTCCTGTAGTGGGAGTTCTGAGCTATTTTGTTTTGAACACCAATGTGTATGGAGTCATGGATAGATGTGAAAACACTTTTTATTATATCTTCCACATCACATGTGCCAAAGAAAACAGAAGTTAGTTAATATTTTATGGGTGCCTTGTAACCGTGTGGAAAGCCCAGCTTCTAACTGACTGGGGATAGGATTGTTCATACCCACATTGATAATTACATCAGTCAGTGGGTGATCCTTCTGTGAGCTGTGAGGTAAGTGCAGAAAAGCCCGGGGGCCTACATGACCGCACTTTTCGTTACCGTACCTGACGCCCCTGCTCACAGGTGTTCACACTTCCCCAGGTTGCTTTACTTCTAGAAAACCCAGTAAGCAAAAATCCTATGTGCGTATTGTGTGTGCATTTTTATATTAAGTGATACACATACACAATGTTTAGGGTTTTCAGAGTCATGAAGATGTGTAACATTGTGAATTTATGTGTCACTTTTAATGAAAATTCACCGTTTTTGAAATAATGTTAACGTCTTGCTGCCTTTCGTGATGTTACTTCACTGTATTTGGCAGACCCAAGACATCTCATAAAATTGACCTGTGCGTGCTCCTCTCTTAACTGACTTCCTTACACACCAGGGGTGAAGCACTTCCTCATGCTCAAGCACACGTGAGTGCCTGGCCTACATGGACTGGCTGTCCCCAGGAGTGAGCCCTGGCCATCTGGAGGGACGTGAGCACCTCCAGGCAGCTCACCGGGCAGAAGCCCAGCTAAAGAGAACGTGCCTCCCTGCTTACTGACCTTTCTGTTGCTCCACATGATGCAAGTGGTGCTAAGGGTTAAATGCATCTGTTTCTGTTCAATTAAAAATACTTAATTTTTCAAAATTGGGTGTTTTTTTTAAAAAACTGGTAGGCACGCTTATTTGGGACTAGTTGATGTCTTTCTCAGGCAGTGTTCTAGAGTATAATTACAAAGGTAGTGACTCTGTTTTCCAGTTTCACGCCTGTCTCTTTCAGAACAGGCAGAAGTTATATTTGTACCAAACAATGCATCTGAACTGAAAGACAGAGGCCACACTTTCTTCAGGTAGTTAGAGCCCTTCACGTTATCGCGCTCTTCCGGAGGGATCTGGGAGGGACACTTGTCCTCAGTGGGGAAGGACATTCCTAGCTGCTGGAATTACAGAGCAGAGCATTCTCACTGCCGAGGGGCGCCCCGCTATGAGAGCTCGGCCCGTGGAGGTCCACGTACGGGATGGGGAGTCCTGGTCCCGTTGATGAGCTTTCCTCTGTGACCTGGTCTTTGTTGCAGGAACCCTCACCCAGAACGAGATGGTGTTTAAGAGGCTGCACCTGGGGACTGTGTCTTATGGAGCAGACACGATGGAGGAGATCCAGAGCCACCTCAGGAATCCATACTCACAGGTAAGCTCATTGGCATCCGCACGGGAGCTGCCTGCAAAAGTGCCTGGCTCTGTCGAACCAGCCTGAACCCACTGTATCCGCTGATCTGGAAATCGGCAAACATCTTTGAATGTCCTAAAACACTCAGTTCTAATTTATAAATCAAGAGGCAGTTTTTGAACCAATTTTATTTTATTTTTTTTATTTTTTATAAAGATTTTATTTATTTATTTATTTATTTATTTATTTATTTATTTGATAGAGATAGAGGGAGAGCACAAGCAGGGGGAGGGAGAAGCAGGCTCCCCGCCGAGGAAGGAGCCCGATGTAGGGCTCGCTCCCAGGACCCTGGGATCATGACCTGAGCCAAAGGCAGCCACTTAACCGACTGAGCCACTGAACAATTTTGAATAAGCATTTCTATATTGTAAAATAATAGAAAGGATATAATGACCTTAAACCATTTATTCATATTAAATAATTTTCTTAGTGAAATATTCCAAAAGATTACTCAGGATAGGTAGTATTTTTAAGACTATTAAGTAGAATACTGCATCACAGGTGTTTCTTACCAGTTCCTCTGGGTTTCTTCATAATTAGTAAGACTTTCTCATATTTTCTTGCCTTTTCCATAAACAGAAGTAGACACACGGGATCGTGAGCCCCGTGTCCCTGTCATTCGGCCTCAGCAGCTGTCCATGCACCGCAGACCTGGTTCCCTCCGTAGCCCTCTCCTCCTTCACCATATCACTGTGAAGTGAAACTCAAATGTCATGTTATTTCATCTGCAAATACATCGTCTGTGTCTGGATCAGATAAGGACTCCTTGGGTGGAGGCAGGGGGCGTATATCCTAAGTCTTGGCCTTTCCCTGGAGCTTCAGGAGCTCTCTGAAGTTGCAGGAACAGGAAATACACAGCCTAGTAGCCACAGTGTTTGCCAGAGACTTGGTAGGCCGTGCGCTCTGCAAGTGCGTCTGTGGCCCGGGAAGGTCCTGACACGCCAGATCCTGACATGGGGCCCACAGGGCCACGTGTTCCCACAGATGACAGGGTGTGGGGCAGGCAGACACAGGCCACTCTGCAAAGGTCAGTTTAGGCCGCAGAGGTCCCCTAGCCTGTTCTCAGGTAGCGTTCGTGTTGCACTCATTTGAATTCACTGATTCTGGGTAACCAAACCTTGCAAGCCCAGGGTGTCTAAGATGCTGCACACACAAGGCTGTGGTTTGAACCCAGTGCCAGCCATCACTTCCCTAGGCTGCTTTTCTGCCTCTCTGCTGGCCTATTGTGAGGTTCGGGCACCCCCGTTGTAACAGGCCAGCATATATCAGGTGCAAACGTGCCATCACCCGCCCCCCAGGGAAGCGGGGCCTCGCATGTACACAGACCACTGCCGCCTCGAGGCTCCCACGGGCCGTCTGGCAGCGGCGCCCCCAGAGGCTGTAGGCCCTGTGTATTGATGGTCATACTTCTGACTTGACTTCCACAGACGGGGCTGAGCCACACACGCCCTGAACAGTTTCTGCTCTGACCGAATTCAGGTGTACTGTCTGCCTTACATTCAGTTTGTGAAAACCTCTTTCTTCTGTAATGTTTACCAGAACGGCGTATACTTTACTTTTCAAGACGCTGTCAAAAGAAAAGTATCTAATGCATATGTGTTTATTGGATGTAATGATCACTTACACAAGCACACATATACTTAAAACCAAGCCCTTTCTTCAGTTGGATGTCACTCAGTGCAATACAGAGCATTTTGTAACCTAGAACATTTATTAACAGAAGGAAAATCTAAAAAGGAGAAGGAATAGGTCTTCCCTTCTCCTGGTAATCTAGGTCTAGGTCGAAACAGTACCAGGTAAAATCTGTTTTTAAAAAATAAATTTACATTATGCATGAATATGATTTTAATAGCTCCAAATAAGCTGTTTTCTAGAAAATTTAGAAACAGAAAGGATGAGTCAGTGTATAAAAATAGCAGATATTTAATACTTATTTCCACGGAGGAGGTCTTTTAAAAATCTTTTTTCGAAGCTGTCTGTTGGTTGGCTGGTTAGATAGTACTCTTTTGTAAAATTGATTTTATTACTGAGATTCTGTCTTTTTATTAAGATGATAATAGTCTACCAGGTCCACTGCAATGTAACATGAATCTTTCATAATCTGATTATATTTCCCCTCTGGAAGCATTTGGTGATGGAGGGCATAATCTTTAATGGCATTTGTGTGAAATGAAATTCTACAGCCATCGATAAACAGAGTCCTAAGGGGAGTCAGCCGTGTTGCGTGCCGCTCTCCCTTTGCCGTGCAAGCAGCAGGCGGGTGGGAGGCGAGCGCAGGGGAGAGGCAGTGCCAGCTGCTGAGCTGCACGAGCAAACCCTTCATTAGACAGCACTGTGACTTCACGGGCAGAGAAGTCACGGCTCGGTGGCTCTGCATGCCCCGTCCAAAAGCGAGAGCCTGGCTTTCTCAGGAGGGCCGTCACAAGTGGCCATGAAGGTAACCGAGGAGCCTCTGTGGTCCTGCTCCACCTCCCCCCGGGAGCGGGGGGGAATGGCCACTCCACTGACGGAGGCGAGCGCCCTCGAATGCAGCCTGGTGCAGGGGGAGCCAAATGGAGGGAGCGGGGAGTCACGTCTGGAGCGCAAGAGTCTGAAATAGGAGGTGAGGATCAGTTTTCGTCAGATGCCGGGGTTACTGTCATGCACAAAACTAGCTCTTAATACAGAGGCTGTGACAGGCTGGATTCCTTTATTGTATTAAAGGAAGATTCGTAAGTATTTTTTCCTGCTTTTAGCTTTAGTCCACTTCAGGTACAGCACTTTTTAACGAAACATGAAAGCAGTTAGGAGCATATGGCTCTGGTTTGCTCTTTAACTCACCCCATCTTTACAAGGAGAACAAACATGACTTATTACGGACTTAGCAAGCCAATGCTATGGATCAAGTGAATGTAGAAAAGGAAAACCCTCCGACTCTAAGTACTGCAACAGTTTGGTAGCCGTGCCGACCAGGAGACGCGAGTGCTTACGGCGCTAGCACGGACACGTCACGTGAGCGAGCCCGTTCCCTAAGAGCTGCGTGTCTCATCCCTCACTGATGCACTCATAAAAATCACACGTGCTGGTAACTCCAGTATCAACTACGTTGTCTCTTTAATTTTGTGACGTTCGTATTTTATCAGATGCAGTCTCAAGCTAGCGGGAATGCTACCAGTTCAACACCACCAAGAAAGGCCCAGTCCTCAGCTCCCAAAGTGAGAAAAAGTGTTAGCAGTCGAGTCCACGAAGCTGTGAAGGCCATTGCGCTGTGCCACAACGTGACCCCCGTGTATGAGCCTCGAGCCGGCGTGATCGCGGAGGCCGAGTACGCAGAGGCGGACCAGGACTTCAGCGACGGGAACCGCACCTACCAGGCCGCCAGCCCTGACAAGGTCAGTTGGGGCCTCTTAGAGGATCTCAGATACAAACCTGCCTCAGAGGCACAAGAATTCGTTCTTCCAGGGGCATGAATGCAAGGGGAGCTTTATTATCGTGTCTAATGGTGCCTTAGCTCCAGGCCTGAAGGCCACATGGCTCTCTGGGATTCGTGCATTTGGTCCTGGTGTGTCCACTTACCCCAGAAAGCCTAAGAGTTGAGTTACTGGAAAACACATGAGAAAAATCAGAGTTTTACTGATTTGTAAACTGATTTGTGACCGAGTCAGATCTTAATAAAGCTGCTGGCGCCTAGACTGTTCCTCCCTCATCATCCCATCTTCTTACTTCCACATGAATTGTCAGGCTTACGTGTTAAATTTCCAGGTTTGTTCGTTTGTTTGGGCAGAATTTAGCTATAGCATATCTATTTCAAAAGAGAATTGGGCTATAAATCATTTCAAAAATCTTCAGAAGACAGAAACAGTAAAATCTTCAATGTGGCAAATTAGTCATTTCTGACCTTACATCATTTTTTTACTTTTTTTTTTAAAAGATTTTATTTATTTGTTTTTGTCAGAGAGAGACAGAGCACAAGCAGGGGGAGCAGCAGAGAGGAGAAGCAGACTCCCTGCTGAGCGGAGAGCTCGATCCCAGGACCCTGGGATCATGATCTGAGCCAAAGTCAGACACTTAACCGACTGAGCCACCCAGACGCCCCCATTTTTTTTATTTTTAGATTGATAAAAGTCATTGTTAAATTAATTTGCCCAATTCCTGTTCAGCCAGTATATTTTAAATAACGTTTTCTTATGCCCTCCCTTTTAGTCAAGGTTCTTGAGATGATTCTGTAATCAAACCAACCATGGAAGCAATATAAGCAAACAACCTTCTTTTTTTTTTTTTTAAATACTGTAGGAAATTGGATCGTGTAATAACTCCCAAAAAGTACCATCCATCACAGTTTAAAAAAGAAAAATCTGATCTAATGTTTTTTTTTTTTTAAAGATTTTATTTATTTATTTGAGAGAATGAGAGAGAGAGAGAGCATATGAGAGGAGGGAGGGTCAGAGGGAGAAGCAGACTCCCTGCTGAGCAGGGAGCCCGATGCGGGACTCGATCCCGGGACTCCAGGATCATGACCTGAGCCGAAGGCAGTCACTTAACCAACTGAGCCACCCAGGCGCCCCTGATCTAATGTTTTAAAGAGAGGAGCCCAGTGATTCTCGTAAACGAGTATTTCAGAAGAGCGAGGTCCTTCTGTAATGACATCACAGCAAGGAACTTGCGCGCCGCTTTCCCCTGAGATATCTGTGTTGGGGAGGCTGAAGGGCTGGGGCCTTAGGCTGCCGCTGGGAACCACAGCATGAAACCAAGAGCGCCAAGGTGCTGGGGTGTAACGTGTACTGCAGAGTCTGCAGCGCTGACAAGAGCGTCCCTGTTGTGCTGAATAAAATTAATTAAGAGGTCAGAAGATAAATCTGTGAGTTTCCCGTGTTAGGAAAGGCGTTCTGTGAGTCATAGCTAGAGCCGGCTTGGGACCTGGGCCAGAGAGGACTGTGTAGTTGTGTGTTGTGGGTGCCGGCTTGCAGGGGCTCGTGTCCTGCTTCCCTGCAGCTGGGAGCAGCCAGTCCTGCCTGTTTATTCCTCGAAAGCTGCTTGCGACCATCCTGATGGGTTTCGTTCCCAGAGGCGCCCTCAGTCCATGTCTGCCGTCTCCTGGGAGCCACAGGGGACACACCGGCACCCTTCATCCTGTCTGCGTGGCACGGGGACTGACAATTTTGTTTTCTTCAGTCTTTTTTGTGTATCTGCCTTTTTCTGTACCTGTGCATGGTTCCAGAAGTGCTGATTGCTGGGCCTGGTGTGGAGCCAGTGCTTCTCCATTCTAGGGACGCACTAAGTGGCCCCCATAGCTGAGAACCACTGAGTCTCGTGAGTCTTCCTGGGCGCTCCCTATGGTGTGCGGGAAGCACCTCGGCGGAGCAGGTGGGGAGTGCCGGTGTGCGTGGTCCCTCCACAGTGCCCCCCACAGGCCGCACGGTGGAGACAGACACTTGGGACCCCTTTACCTTGTTCTGACTTCATAATGACGAAGAACAGTAGCAAGAAACCCGAAGTGCACCAGCAAACGCTTGGTGTTTTACTAAGCTTTATGCACCGCTGTATGATTTGAAAACCAAATTTATTTTTGAAGAGGTAGTTACATAGGCACTGCCTTATTTATTTAGTCAGGAAATTATCCCACGGTAACCAAAACAAGCTACTTTAGAAATTATGACATGTCATTACTCAGGGGAAAAACAGCCAAAAAGATGAAAGTTCAGTTTTTCTTTAAACGTGGAAAGCTGAGACCGGTTTCACTAGCTCCAGCCTCCCCTCAGTGCTCGCTCACATGGAGACACCTCCCTGTCTCCCCCCCCCCAGCCCCCGCAGCTGCCTGCCACACCCCTGCGGCCCTGGGCCCCCTCCACTGCGGAGGGTCAGCTCAGGGGTGATTTAGCTGGAGCAGACCTGCTGATGCACCCCCAGTGTCCCAGGCACACTGCGGGTCACACAGCTTGCGTGGGGCTCAGAGTGCCTCCCAGACATGAAGCGTTCAGGGAGCTGTGCTCAAATCATTCCCATGCACCCCAACTTCTCCCCATGCCTCTGCCTGCACCCCACCCAGGATGCTCTTGTTGGTTCACAACCAGCTGACAGTGGGCTCGTCAGGGCTGGGGTAAAGGGAACTTCCACTCTTAAACACTGTTGTATTCCTATTAGACATTTTTACAGTAACTTTATTATTCCTATAATTAGTTTTTAAATTAAACTGAAAAGAATGAAAGAGGCTGAAGACAAAGAAGGATCTCAAAGCCTGTTTGATCCTGAACCATCACCTTCATAGCAGCTTGTGTGGGTCGACCTGGCACGTTTTGGGTGTGGTGTGGTGCCACAGGTGTTTGAGGGGAGGGGTAGTGCTCTTTCTCAACCTCCTCAGACTCTTGTCTTCTTTTGTGCCCTGTGAGGGTCTCACCCGGACCGCCCCCCACACGGTGTGCAGGTCTCAGCCACCGCCCCCCCCTCCCCGCAGGTGAGCTGGTCTCACCCGGACCACCCCCCACACGGGTGTCCGGGTCTCAGCCACCGCCCTCCGCCACCCCACCCCCCCACCCCCCGGCGCGTGTGTGCAGGTCTCAGCGGGACCCTTGAGGCCCAGGCTGCAGGGAGGTGCTGGGACTGCCCTGCCTAGGGTAGAAAGGAGGGAGCTGTCCGTGGTATTTATCTAGAAACCAGTTTCCTGGGAGTATCAGGCCTTGATGTTCAAGCAGGAGCCAGAGCCCTGGAGTCCATAGCCAGGCCGAGTCTCAAGTCTCGCAGTAAAAGGTCTTTCCCCGTTCTGCTGCCTGATGACCTTGTGATGGCGAACCCCCATCACTGTGGAGTGCCAGCGTCACCCAGCTCTTCTCAGGATCACCGGCACGGCCTGTGAACACGGGGACTGGCCGCGGTGTGGCAGGTGGTTGAGGAACTGCGCAGCGCAGCCGGCTCATCACGGGGAGGCGGGCTTGGGGCACGTGGGGAGGCCCAGTTCCGCCATCTCTCCCGCTCTCCTCCTCGGTGTGCTTGGTCTGGAGTCTGCTGGTCAGGGGATGGGACTTCATTAGCACCACTGGTACACTCTGTAGATTGTGTTGACCACTAAATATGGAGACATCTGTTGTGGCCAAACTGCATGCGGCTTTGGGAATCGTGTATATAGCACATATGTTTATTTGGTAATAGGAAATCTAGGAGAAACTGCTAAGAGGAAGAGCTAAGATTCAGATGATGTATAAATTGCCATCTTAGCATTCCATTATATGCTTTGAAACAGATGTGGGCCCCTGGTCACGGCCCTTTAAAGGAAAGGGGCCATGTTCCTTTTCATACAAAGAAAGGATTGAACACATTTTTTTCTGTATTATATAACAGTCTAGAAATTCTCAAAAATTGCATGTGATTATATATTGAAAAAGGACTATTTCCCAGTCTTAAGCATAGGAAACTGAGACCACAGATGTTTCTCAAGAAAAATCTTATTAGAAGTTGTAAAAATACTATATTCCATGTTTACCTTGTTACCTGCCAAAAGTAAATATAAATTTTATTGAAAATACATGGAATTTTTCATCTTTAGGTTTTTATATAATTGATAACACTTTTTAAATCTTAGGTATGCACAATAGAGAGGGGTCTCATCAATTCCAAGATTACCGGAATCAAATAGAAACTGCCAATCTTATAATTGAATTTGTTCCTTGTTTAAAAATTCTTTCTACTTTGGAGATTGGACAATGATTAAAAGTAGCAGCCCTTTTAAATAACCTTAAAAAAAATCCCTAACACATAGTCTAAATCTGAAAATGAAGAAAATAGAGTTCATCATAATTTTTAAAGAGCTCTATTGATGCAACGTTTGCAAATCCCTAAGGCCCAAGGAAAATAATCTAAATGGTTCATTATTTAGCTTATTGAACTTTGCTGCAGTTAGGTTGACGGATGATGGCAATGCTTCCCCATCACCAAAGCACCGTTTTAAAAGCATTTTTTATTGAATAAAGTGCTTAGAATATTGCACCCTGGAGCTTTATTCAGGGAAATGGCTCAGTTGATGTTTTCTGTTTGACCTCAGCTTTGACCTATCACAACATGGATGGTTAATAAGCAACATTATCATTTCAGAGATGTCACTGGTTTTGTCCATTCTGCATCAACACTCTGCTCTTACAATCCCTACGTGTTTATGGCTCTTGTGTTCTCTTCGTCTTTAGAAAGAATGTAATTTAAGTAGAATGTTCTTGTTTCTGAGTCCCTGGTATCACAGTTGCAATTCTTCACAACATAAGTGGCCTTCATTTTCATTTTCCTGAAAACAGAAAGGATCTCTTACCTTACCTACAGATGTGCACAAAGGAATGTTTTATACAAATAATGAAATTCTGGGGGAGTTAATGTTAAATCCTTAAAGGCTCTGTGAGGTACAGTCATGAAATACTTGCTGGGACGTGTCATCGGGGAACAGCGGTGATACTTTAAGGTGTAGCAAGCGGTGGTAATAGTCGAGTGTCAGTAACTCATCTTGTATTCACCACGTGGAGCCCACTGATGCCCTGTCCCTGTTTCTTATGATAAGTGATCAATATTTCATTTTCTCTGAGAGAGTAGAAAGTTTCACTTGCCTGTCGCTTTATCTCTAGAGCCTGAGCATAGCAAACTGCAGCTTAGTAAACATTAGATGTTCCCTGGAAATTCCTAGACAGAATTAAGACCCATCCTCCTTCAGTTGTGGTGTGTCCCGTGCGAGACCCCGAATGTTGTGAGCCGTCAGAGCGGATATGCGCTCCGTGGGCAGAGCCTTGGTGCTCACAGTCCCTAGCTCCAGGGATCAGGGCACACGGTGACACAAACCCTAAAGGCCTCTGGCCTCTTTGGGCCCAAAAAGACTGATTGGCCATGATTTTTAATGACCGCTTCCTTCTGAAAACTAGCTGTTTACTGGTAATATTCTTCTCCGCACTGTGGCAAGAACATTCTGTGTTTACATGTTATTTTCAGGTATAGATATCAGCTCCTCACTTGGACATTTATTTGCAAGAATCAGCTAAAATTTATGCCAAACCGCAAGTGGATTATTTAAGTATGGAAGTCTATACCGTCCTTAATGGCCTTGCTTTGGGGTTTCCCAAAGCAAGCTGTCGTGCGTGGGGTGTGTCCCGTTGTATACTCGCTGTATTGTGCACACTCAGTGGCGTGGGGCTAACTGTGGTGTTGCATTAGTGCATGTGGGGGCGGGCCCCCGGCTGACGGATGCCCCCTCCCAGGAGCAGCGGACAGTGTGTGCACAGCCGACCGTGACTGCTGATCGGAAAGTTTTCCAGGTGATCAGACTGCATTTCATGTTCATAATCTGCCAAGTTATAACAATGATGGTAATACCACACTCAAGAATGAAGACAAGTCTGTGATCAGGTTATGATCTATCAAATGCCTGGTGAGACAGGCATCCCTGGCTTATACCTGGCAGGTATGTGTATGTCATTGCTAATATGATCAAAGAAAGTTCTCCCAAGCTTTTCAGTAATGGCACAGAAGCTTCTGAATAATGGAATTGTAGAGAAAGACTAACGTTAAGATCTTGCCTCATATTTTCTCTCCTACGGAAGGACCCTTGGGAACACCTTCCTATACTGGTTACTTAGCGTGGAAAAGTGTGATGTGTACATAAGTTGCCTGTGACAAAGATTGTGTGTTACTAAGTGGCCTGTGGATGAGATTTAGCCCAGGCTCCCTCTTACATATATTTTTCATATTCACATTTTAACTAATTTTACCTCTGTGTTATTGTCAGTAGTTACATTGTTAGAAATTTCTAAAAGCTCAGTAGTCATGGAAATAGTCATTTTGAAATGTATTAAGCCTTTAAGTTTAGAGTTATCTTTACATTTCAGAGAATGATCTCTCAGCATTACATGCTGTTAGAACGTCAGGCAGCAGCTTCCGGAGGAACATGGCAGCACACAAGGAGGATTTGATAAACCACTTTCCCCACGTTTTATTCCAGTACTGACAAAACTGCCAAAACAGATCAAATCAAGCAGTAGCACTGGAAACTTCCTTACTAAAGAACCCATACCTGAGCACCAGGACAATTTTGTGTTCTGTGGGCCACGGATACAGGGCGAGGGGTGCTAGATGGCCCACCATCACAGAGAGCATCCCCCGGGAGCAAGAAAAGACGTGCACCCCACCTCTGCCCTCTGCCTGAGTTAGAGGGCCTCACTGATGGAGAAGGCAGGTGGCTGTGTGTTCCCTGCTCCTGAGATAATTCTGAGCCAAAGACCTGACCGTTTCTACCCAGCCCTCAGCAGCTTTGTATGTATGTCCTGTTAGTACAGAGAAGACAACCAAAGAGAAGCCCTGGTCAGGAGAGGCCAGAGATCCAAAGCGACGTCCGTGCAAACACTGAACAACTCCCGCTCGCGCTCCAGCTCCCAGGGCACGGCCAGCAGCATGGTGGGGGGCACGGCAGACGGACCTGCGTTCCCCTTGGAGGACGTACCCGGGAGCACCTTGCAGACCAGACGAGAATGCTCCCCAATAAGAAGAACAGTAAGTGAAGTCGCATCAACTAAAACATTCAGAAGGATAAAACAAAACCAGAGGAAAGTAGGAGAAAGAAAAGGTAAGGAGAACAAAAAGTCATGATTGAGAAGCCAATAAATTCAGAAATTGTTGGCAAAAATCAAAACAAAACTAATACAAACCAGTGAGTGCAAACTAAGTGCAAAATTAACCCAACACAAAACTTTTCTGGAACAAGGAAGGATATTCCAAAGGTTTCGAAATCATTTCATGAAGCCAACTTAATTCTAAATTCTAAAATCTGATCAAGATAACATAAATATACACACAGTAAGAAAGAGATTTACAGATGAATCTTATGACCATAGAGACAGAAATCCTGTAGTACCCACAAACCTACAGTATGTTGAAAGACCATGACCCAGGAGCATTTTTCCTAGGAATATGAGAATGATACAGGACATACATTAGCATGGCTCTGTCGGAGTCAGAAATCACTTGATAATCTCACTTCCATTAGTGAGTGCCTTAAAAAAGGCATTTAAGTTAAAATTCAGTACCCATTCCTGGATCAAAACAAACAAACTAGGCCCCTCTCCACATCTAGTAATAGTCAATGCAAAATAGAGAGGTCCTTTCCTAGCATGATTCATGATACCAGTCTTAAATCAATACTCACCATCACACCAGATAAACTCTACAACCGTCCCAAGTGAAGAATAAAACAAGGATGTCTGCTAACTGCAGTACCATTTCATACTGTCCCGGATGTTCTATCCAGACAGTGTGTCAGAAAAAAATCATTATCGTTATTACAAGGAAATAAAATTACCGCTTAGACATGACATGACTGTATATCTAGGCAACCGAAGAATCATCATTCAGGAGACCCCAATAAAAATACACAAACTCATAGTTTCTTATATATCAACAACCACCTGCTGCATTGAAGATGATGGCCCATTCACAAAGCTACAACAATAAAAATATTTAATCATGAACTTAAGTAGAAATACGTCCTATGGGGAAAAAAAACCAGCTAATTTTAAAGCTGTGCTTCAAAGCACTGTTATTAATGCTTTACCTACATCAGTCTTCTAACAGATTCTGAAAGAGGTGTCCTCATTGATTGTTCAGGTAATTGTCAGCCCTGGCTCCCGTT
The DNA here is from genome assembly GCF_037043125.1 of Eumetopias jubatus. Classification (NCBI taxonomy): domain Eukaryota; kingdom Metazoa; phylum Chordata; class Mammalia; order Carnivora; family Otariidae; genus Eumetopias; species Eumetopias jubatus. Next base: position 16,290 of record NW_028274905.1, on the reverse strand, counting down.
CAGAAACACCTGAGGAGTTTTAAACCCTCCAATGTCTAGATTTCTTCCAAACCTACTGAAACTAAATCTGCAGAATGAAACATTCTTCAGCAGTTCCTTATATTATTCCTGATTGATGTGTTTTAAAAACAGTTAATTTCAGTAAATGTGAGGGTTGCGGTGTACGTTGCTTAATTAGTTAAGTAGGTACACATGTTCATATTAGACTGTTCCGCAAATCTACGTTTTACCAGCATGGAAGAACCTCCTGTGAAAAGCACTGTGCCGGGAGTCTGTAGTCTTGAGTCCTAGAAACCCCTCACCCCTGTTAGGCCTCCGTTACCCATCAAAGGAGAGCAGGGCTGTCTATTTATGCCTGTACCGGTGATACCCCACCTCTCCCTCCCCCCAGCTCCCTCACAGTTACTGGAATACCCAAAGCAGTCTCGGGCCTTATATCTAATTGAATGTGATTGCAATTGCATACCTTCCCACATCCAGGCCCAAGTGGCTTCAGGTGAATTCAACCAAACATTTAAGGGGAAATAATACCAATTCTATAGAAACTCTTCCCAAATACAGTAGGGAAGAAACACTTGTCTGTGCTAAACTGACACCAGTATCAGACAAAGGCATCACGGGAGAGCTACAAACCAAATCACTATGAGCATAGGTGCAGAAATCCCACAGAGTGGGGGCAGGTAAAGCCCAACAGGAGGTGAAAAAGATAACACATCCCGATTAAGTGACGCTTACCCCAGGAATGGAAGGTTGGTTTGACAGTTGTAAATCGATCGATGTAATTTCCTGCAGACTATAGGGGGAAATCCCTATGATCATTGCAGGAGCTTCATGGGGAAAAACACTTGGCAAAAATCCAGCGTCTGTTTCTGATAAAATCTCTCAGTAAACTAGGAGTAAAAGAGTTTGTGCAGCCTAGTAAGGACATCTTTGAAAAATCCTGCTGTTAACATGATACTTCATAGGAAACAATGAGTAAGTTCCTTCTAATGTTTGGAGCAGGCAGAGGAGGTGTCCTCTCTTTCCACGCAGAACTAGCCAGGGCACTAACACAAGAAAAGAGAAATAAAAGGCATACAAGCTGGAGAAGAAGAAATAAAACTGTCTTTTTTGGTGGAGGATATGAGTATCTTCATAGAAAATCCCAAAGGCTCTACTAAAAAAAAAAAATAGTAATGTTTAAGAAGTGAATTTACCAAGATAGCACATCATAACGCCCATATACAAAAATTACTTGTATTTTTATATACTAGCAGTGAGCAATTACAAATTGAGATTTTTTTAATGTACCATTTAAAATGCACCAAAAGCACATGAAATACTTAAGGATGGATCTAACCAAACATGCATAGATCTGTGTACTGTCAGCACCGAGACAGTGGAGAGTTGAAGAGGGCCTGTGTGTGAGGGCGCATCGTGCTCACGGACCGGAAGACCTGTTGCCGAGGTGCCGACTGATTTCCTGCCAAGGAGGTGCAGTGCAGAGGGGGTGATGCTTGAAGAAGTGGTGCCCAGAACAACGGGACTGTCATACGCAAAGCCTCAACTAGTATCTCTCCCCATGTACAAAAATTAAGTCAAGGGGCACCTGGCTGGCGCAGTCAGTTGAGCGTCTGCCTTCGGCTCAGGTCATCATCCTGGGGTCCTGGGATCGAACCCCGAGTCAGGCTCCCTGCTCAGAGGGGAGCCTGCTTCTCCCTCTCCTCCCGCTCGTGCTCACTCTCTCTGTCACTCTCTCTCAAATAAAATCTTTAAAAGAATTAACTCAAATTGGTCACAGACATATGAAAAACCTAAAAGTATAAAATTTCTCGAAAAAAAGTCTATAGGCTTGAGTCAGACAGTGATTTCACGGGACACAAACAGCACAGTTTGTAAAAGAAGTTGATGAATTGGACTTGATGGTAAACATCACATTGTTCAGAGACACCATTAAGACAAGGACAAGCCACAGATCTGCAGAATATGTTTGTGAAATACATACCTGATCAATGAGTGGAAACCAAGATACATGAAGACTTCTCAGAACCCGCTAATGAGAGAACTCCCCCCACACAATTCAAGCGTTGGCAAGAGATCGAACGGCACCGCCAAAAAGAGATATTGACCATATAAAACCATAGGAATAGTGAGGCTTCGTGCATCTGTCAAGTGACTGGCGTTTTGTGGGCAAGAATTGGCTGAAAGGTAGACTGGCAACTTGAGGGGAAGAGAGACATTGCTTAGACCCCAGGCCAGTGACACTGGGCACCCGGGGGCATGCCGCTCACGAGCAGGTGCTCAGGACTGTCCCGTTTACGCTTAGGCGTGTGTCATAGGCGCCCGTCAGCCCTCCATTCCAGATAAGAGGTTGTTAGTTCTCTCTTATTGAAGGAATGTTTGTGCTGGCCCCGACCAGTGAGCTGGGGGAGAGTGAGCCCGGTAGAGCTCGGGGGCCTCAGGCATGGAGGTCCTCAAACCACTGCGGGTTTGGGTGTGGAAGGTGACACGCAAGCAGACCCGTCGACGTGTGTGTGTTGTAGTGAGTGCCACAGCGGAGGGAACAGGTGGATGAAGGGGAGAGTGGGAGGGGGCCAGGACAGGAGCCCCCCCAGGCTGGACTAGGGATGCTGGACTCATATCTGACCCAGCCGCTCAGCTCAGGAGCAAGACAGCCCCCACGTGTTACTGTTCCTGCAAACCAACCACCCAGCATGGATCCTGGGGGGTGGCCGGTGGGGAGGAGTAGAAAAGAGCCACTTGAGAGCACTCCTGGTGCGTGGGTCTGGAGTCGGGGGCTCACCCAGCCTGCGGAGCGTGTGCACCCTGGGAGGCCGCCACGGATGCCCCACCCCAGGCAGTACAGTCAGCCACGGAGACCACCCTTCGCTCAGCAGCCTGCGGGGGGCGTGTCCACCCCTGCGGGGCTGTCCCATCGTCTGGTGCTGAGTGGGGACCTGAGAACATGTGAACACTCAGGCCCCTACGTCCTCACTGCCGTGGGAAGACCTGCCTGCCTTCAGTTCTGCCACATCTAACGCACAGTCTCCACTTGTGGCCCTGGTCACCCCGATTCAGACACGCAGATCCTTTCTAGGACCAGAGATGTTGCCTTTCTGGATGGCTTTCCTTAATTTTAAAAAGCAGTGAAAAATCCTGGCATCTCCATGCGGCTTTTCAGTTCTCTGCCCAACCTGGGAGTTCCCTCTCCTGACCCGGTCGGGTGGTCCTGGGGAGGCTCAGCTGGCGGGGGGGTGGGGGGGGCGCGTCGCTGGTGCTCGGTACACACGTATTCTGCTTGTGGTCAGACACGCGCTGCAGTTTGGGGTCCGCGAGACCTTCTGCCGGCCTGGGTTCCCCAGCAGGACTGCGCAGCCGTCAGACTCACTTCCTGGCGGTGACCAGAAGAGGACGAGTGGGAGCAGTGTAAGGGGTGCCCAGGCCGGGGGTCCCTCCCCGGGGCTCCTGTGGACAGCGCTCACTCATCAAAGCAACGATGCGTGACACCATGCACGGAGCGCTGCCCACCCAGGAAGCCCACCTGAGCCTTGGCGTCCAGGGTTTTCACTGGGGGTCATTCGTGTAGGTGCGGGTGACCCCCACATGGCTGACCTTCGTTTCCAGCCCCTGCAGGTCAAGGGGACACCACGAGACTGGCGCCCCTCCATAAAGCACAAGGATGGTGCCGACCACGTGTAGCTGGCCCCCCGTTCCCAGGGCTCGTTCCCGCGGCGTGGAGGTCACCCCCAGAAACACAGGCCCAGCAGGCCATAGAGTCAGGCAGTCACCCCTACGCAGGGGAGCGTTCTGACCTTGCATTCGCTCCCCGGCAGAGGTCAGGGGTCACAGCGTGCTCTCCTGACTCTGTGACCCCATCTGAGGCAGCTTTGGGCCTTCACTGTTTTCCGGCAAAACATTTCTAGACAGCAGTTTCTCACAGTATTTGACAAACATAAACATTCAAGTTGTTACTAGTTGTCTAATTTATCTAATGGAAAAAGGAGAACAGAGATCTTACTGAAACAGTTAATTAAAATAGATAAAAGTAAAAGTTTGCTCATTTCCTTTATTTCCCAGAAATAGGGGAGAGGCATCAATTACACATTGAGAGTGGGGCTTCACATTTATAAAGGTAAGGTGCTGGGTGTTCCTAGAACAGCGGGCTCCCGAAATGCAGCAGAGGAAATCCAGCATGTCAGACATGGTCTGACCATCCCGAATATTGTACAGATTCAGGGCTTTGGGCTTATTCTTGTTTCGAGTTTTGCCTTAGCTCTTTAAACTCAGTCTTCCAGCCTTTTGAGCACATTGTCTCTGGTCAGTGGTTTTGGGTACTAGGCAGGTACCTCCTATCTAAGGACACCTGGTAGTGTCCAGGCTGCTCCAGGCACACAGAAGGTCAAGGTGGACACAGCAGAAAAGGCCCAATGTCAGAATTTTCCCTTCAGTGAGACCGTGGGAACACCCCCTGACTGGGGGTGTCTGTGCAGATGCCCTCGTGGGCGGACCTGGCCCAGCGCGTGTGGACGGCACTCTCCTAGATGCCAGAGCTGATTGCATGGCGTTGCTCACAGCAAAATGAGAATTCTGCACCATTAGATCTTACTGGTTGGCAATCTAATATGTAACATTTTGCTGTCTTGAATTTATAGTTCAGCTAATAGTATGATTTTATTAACTTAAATGAAACTTGTATCTTTAAAGGGAAAATTGGGGAGCAGAAATTGGCACACTGCACATAGCTGTTCCTACCTCACCAAGCAGACTTGTGCCCAGCAACAGGCGGGGGGCCAGGCGTGGGCAGTCGGGCCAGACACCGTTTCCGGTGTCCCGTGATAGTATTTGCCAGCAGGGCCCAGAATGATGTAGGGTCCAGAGAGGAAATCTCTGGGTGCCTGAGGACCCCGCCGGGTGGAGAGACGGGGTTTCCAGGACCTGCCTGTGAGCACCAGCCTGGGTCCCCAGTCCTGCGCCCCAAGCCGGGTCCCCTGCTCGGCCAGCCCAACGTCCGGACGGAACCCGGGCCCGGACAGATCCGCGCGCCCCGCCCGGAGCAGCAGGAGGCCCTGGCAGCCTGGCCATCCCGCCCAAGGTGGAACACCTCATTCACCGCCTTGGCCCCGGGGTCCCTTCGCCCCCTGCTGGAAGCTGGCTGAGCGCTCCTTGGTGCCACCAGGGCTGTGCCCTAGGATGGCTGGGCCGCCACACTGCGTCCCCGCCAGGGCGGCTGGAAGGGACATTCTGAGGGCCGGCGGGATGCCCGCGATAGCCCCCTCCTCTCCAGCTAGTACATGGCCGGCCACGTTGCAGAGGTTTCTTTCTAGTCAGCAGGGCACCTGCGGTAGGTGCTAGGGTGCTCCTCCTTCCACGGGTGAGGAAGCTGAGACTCAGGGAGGGAAGCACCCCTGAGGGTGGACTCACCTGCCCTCCTGCCTCGCTCAGTCCTGGAATTCCTATTCCTTACTCCCCCCCCCCCCCCACTCAGTTCACCCAGGTTCTTTCCGCTCAGAATGTCACCTCCCCTCCGCTCCATCAGGGAGCAGTGTCCCCCAGAAGCCCAGTATCCTCGGCTCGATGCTCCTCTTGCTCACTCTTAGGGTCCTCCATCAGCCCCTCACCCCTTCCCGTCTCCAGGCAGATGATGACATTTCCCCTGGCTTTGGCCCCGCTGACCTCAGGGTGGCACATCACTAAAGCGCTCAGATTCTGTAGAGACACCTGCACACAGCCTCAGCTGATCTGCGCTGTGTCCTCAGCCCCACCCCACCTTCCCAGGCTCCGAGGTGAGAAGGGGAAATACAAATGCAGCCCTCCAGCGCTGGCTCACGGGGGAAGCTGGGACACCAACATGACTCAGACACAGTGGGACAGGGTCGCTGGTCATCTGCAGGGTGTGGTGGCAAGCAGAAGCTGAGGACACTGTGCTCCAAGACGGATGGCCGCCTTGCACACACCAGCCCAGGCTCGAGAAGACTGCTGAAGAGCTCGCTCAGCGTGGACACCTCAGAGGGAATTAAAGGGCATTCCGCACCCGTGTCTCCGACGAGGATTTAAGAAGAGTCCACTACAATGAGGGATCCTAGACGAGACGCTAAAATATCTGGACGACACCCAAGAGTGATCCCAGACCTGGAAAAAAAGGCCCCAAAGTCTCATTGCACGAGGAATAAACAATGGAGTTTTCATCAGAATTGTGCTGAGCTGAACAGCGGTGCCCAGTGGCTGCCGGAGGCGGCCACAGGAGTGCCGCTCCCGTCCACCCGAAGGCTCACGAGCCAGGGCTGGTTCTTCTGAGGCTGGGATGGAGACTGCCGCTTCCTCTGCCCCAGCACCTGGGGGTTTGCTGGTGGCCATGGGTGCTCCTCGAGGGCTGGTGCGTCCCCCAAAACTGCCCCCATCTCTGCAGGCCATCCTCCCTGTGTGCCCGTCTGGCCCTTCCTGAGCAGGTGAGAGATCCCAGAACACAACACACAAGATCGGGGAAGAGTGTCTGGAGAGAGTGCAAAACGACGGCAGGTCTGACTCACGCCGGGTGGAGCAGGAGGGGTCAGGGAGGGCTTCTCGGAGGAAGGGACATTCGGAAGAGAGCTGAAGCACAGAGGTAGTTAGGGAAGTTGGGTGGGCTTCCGCGGAAGAGGAGACCACTTGTGAAAAACCCCAGAGTGCTGGAAGCAGAGGGAAGGGTGAGGGGGGGAGAGCACAGGCCGTGGAGGGAGGTTCAGTCCGAGGACAGGGAGCCCCGGGCAGGCTCGGGGCCTGAGCTTGGAGCCCAGGACCCCCAAACGGAGATGCCACGTGGGGGGCTGGAGTTCAGAGGACAGAGAGATGTGGGAGCCGGACTCGTGGAGTCACCAGTATGTAGTTGGCGATGCAATTCGCTGGTGCGGTTAGGGCCACCTGAGGAGAACCCAGTAGAATGGCATCAGTCAGCTACTGCCACGTAAGGACCACCCACAGGATCTCTGTGCTATGAACCGACACGAATGTACTTAGCTTTCCCGTCTGGGCGGCGTGGGGTCAGGTGGCGCAGGCCGGCCCTGCTGGGCGGCGGGGGTCTCCGCAGCTTGCGCCCGCCTTGGGGGGTGGCTGTCCGTGACTGGTTCGCGCCGGCTCTGCTGCCATTGTCCCCCTCCCACCGAGGGCGGCCACGTCCTGCTCGTCTCACGGCCACGCCGAGGCCACAGCAGGCGAGGACACAGCAGGCTGGGAGGAAGGGCTCAGCACAGGACTGCATTTCTGCCTCAGCGGCTAAGTGAAGCATGTCAAGGGGCCGAACCCCAAGTGCAGAAGGGCCTGCACAGGGTCTGTCGAGGGTCACAGCCCTGGGCACGCGCAGGAGCCCAGGCTGCACCCAGCTCTGTGTCCTCACACAAGGGCTGCACCCAGGCCTTGCGTGGGGTGTGGGTGGGGTGGGGTGGGAGGGTGTCACTGTATAGATGGGTCATGGGGGGGGTCAGCATTGAACAGCTGGGGGAGGGGCCCTCGCGGCTGGGGCTCTTGCCTGAGGAGGAAGTTGGGTGAGGGGACCCCGGCCATGGTGACCTCACTTCCCTGACAACAGAGCCCATCAGAATTTGGAACCCAGGTAACCAGGAACCCACATTCCAGAGACAGCCCCCGGCCCAGCTCATTACTTTAGAGATAGTCAAACCAACATGTTCGCGTGCTGTGTTCCCAGATCCGGAGGTTGCCGACGGAAGAAAGCGCGCCCAGCAAATGCTGTCTCAAGATGTCCTTTCAGGGCTCCCCACCGCCTCTGGCCGTTTGGTCGGAAAGACCACAAGGTGACACCAGGAGCCCCAGAGCCGGCCACCCAGCCCCACAGGGTCTAATCCACCTGTGCAGCCCCAGGTCCCCACCCGTGTGTGTGTGTGTGTGTGTGTGTGTGTGTGTGTGTGTGTGTGTGTGTGTGTGTGTGTGAAGAGGGGTCATGTAGGGTGGGCCAACCCCATTCAAGAGCAGGCTGATGAGGGGTCAGATACCCAGTGGGCAGGTCTTGTTCAAGGTCAAGTGTGGCTGGGTGGGATGGGCTGTGTGCGGATGCGAGCTTCTGCCCTGGGTTTATCCCAATTGCCCTGGAGCGGGGGTCACTGTACCGCGTGCAGGGCTGGGCACGCACAGGTGTGTCTGATCTGGGAGCAGGAGGGGGACAGGGCAGGGGGACAGGGAGGCTGGCTGGGCAGGGCTGTGATGCCTCTGGGCCGGCTACCCGTCCCTGTCTTTGCAGACCACGGATGAAATCGGGAGGAGGCTGGTGGACAGCCGTGACGTTTCCGCGACCTGGGGCGTGACCCCACAGGGGTCCCCAGGAGCAGGTGCTGGGGATTGCGGGGGAAGGCCTCCGACACCACCCAGACCACTGTCCCTGGTGGTCATTGACTGGATTGTGCTCCAGGAATGGAGCCCACGGAGACCGAGCTCGAGGCTGAGAAGCCTGGGGCGGGGTGCCTGTGGGTGTGTGGGCACGGGTCGGGGCCGGCCCCACAGGGAGGAGCCCCGAGAGGCTGGTGTGGGGCCAGGAGCAAAGACTGTGTGCAGAGCACCCAGCGGGTGGACTGCAGTCGGGGAGACGTCCCGGGGAGGGCACCTTCCTGGCTGCGGCTTCTCTGGGAGGCTCTGGGCTGGGCTCTGTCTTGCAAATACCCACGGAGAGCAGGCACGGGGGTGAGCTTTCCTCCTCTCACAGATGTTCCACGACCTAAGGAGCTAGAGCCGGCTCCAACTCCATCAGCAGCTCTGCAGGGAGGGGTGGTGCCTGCAGAGACTTCAGCAGGAGCCCAGGAGCCGGCAGTTGACCCAGCACCTGCCCACGGAGAGCCTGACACCGACCAGGAAGGGCCTGCTCGAGAACCTGTGCCCGGAGAGCCTGCCCCTGTTCCTGCCACTGATCCTGCCGGAGCCAGGGCCCCTGTGCCTGCCCCGAACTGTGGCCCTGCTCCTTGCCCAGACCCCGCTCCTGCCCTGGATCCTGACCCGTCCCTACCCCTGCCAGTGCCCCTGTCCCTGCCCCTGACCCAGATACTGCCTTGGTTCCTCTATGTGCCATTGCTGCAGACCCTGTCCCTCCCCTTGCACCTGCCCCTTCCCCTTCCCCTGCTTGTGCTCCTGTTCTGGCCCCTGACCCAAGTCCTGCCCCTTCCCCTGCCCATGCCTGTGTCCCTGTTTTCGCCTCTGACCCAAATCTTGCTCCCACTCATGTCCCTGCCCCTGCCCGTGCCCCTGCAGCTGCCACTTCCCCAGCACCTGCCTGTGCACCTGTTCTTGCCCCTGCTCCGGATCCTGACCCAGCCCCTGGCCTGGATCCTGCCCCTTCCCCTGCCCCTGGCTCTATTCCTGTTCTTGCCCCTGTCCCGGCTTCTGCCCCTGCAACTGTCCATTGCCCTGCCCCTCCCTCTGCTCCGGTGCTTGCCTCTGACCCAGCTCCTTCCCCTTTCCCTACCCGTTTCCCTGCCCCTGCATGTGCACCCATTCCTGCCCATGACCCACCTCCTGCCCCTGCACCTGTCCGTTCCTCTACCTGTGTCCCTGTCCGTGCCCCTGCCAGAGCCAATGCCCTTTCCCCTGCCTGGGTCCCTGCTCCTGCCCCTGCCCCTGCCAGAGCCGATGCCCCTTCCCCTGCCTGGGTCCCTGTTCCTGCCGATGCCCCTTCCCCTGCTTTCCAGGGCCGCGGGCCCTTCCCTTGGCCCTGCCTGTGCTCCTGTACTTGCCCATGACCCAGCTCCTACTGTGCATCCGGCCCCTGTCCCTGCTCTTGCATCTGGCCCTGCCCCTCCTCCTGTTCCTGCAGGGCTCCCAGAACCACAGCCAGAGCCCACATCCTCGTGGGGAGAGCCCCTTGTACAATTCCCCTTATTTCCATCACCCGACCCTGATGCCCCGCCAGATTGTTTCATCCCCTCCCCCTGTGTTCTTTCTCTCTGGTACATATTAACTGTTATATTATCTTTCCTTATCCTCTACGCTGTTTATTATTTATTTTAAATAAAATTAATTGTTTTCTGTTGGACAAGTCTGGAGCATTAATTATATTCCCAATGCTGTGCCACCGCACCCCAGAACATTGCTGCACAATATCTGCTTCCGCAAAGGACACCCTGAACCAGAAGGCCTCCCTGCCCATTTCTCCCCGAGCCCAGCCCCTGGCGACCCCTAAGCTGCTTTCTCTCTCTGTTCCTTTCCTGGGTGTTTCCTGTACGTGGAATCACGCAATAGGGGCTTTTGCGTCTGCCCCCCTATTTTCAAAGGGAACTCGTTTCCTTCTGTATTTATTGGACACAGAATTTCCCTTATTCGATATTGAAATGCCTGGGGGTTACAGATCAGACGTAATCAGAGAGGCCACTTTAGGAATTATGGGCACAATCTTGGGGCCGAGACCCCTGTTCCTGCTGGGACACCTCAGCCTGACCCCACACAGGACAGGGCTGGTTCCTCCTGTGGCCCACACAGAAACCAGGGAAATGCAGAAAGCTGGAAGACACACCCCAAAGGGCAATGCATTGCTCACAACCCAAGGCCAGAGAAAGGTTTCAGCGGACTCTGGTCCAAACCACGCTCCAAGTCACTGGGTTCCACAGGGAGAGACCACACGCATGCAAGTCCAAGTGGGGACAGGCACGGGGGGAGTCAGAGAAGCGGAGCTACCAGGGAAGGACTCTGGCAAAAAAAAAAAACTCTATGGAGGCAGCGCTGGTCACCCTCAGACCGGCAGGTGTCTGGTCTGGGGACCAGCAGCCCTGGGGAGAACGTGAGGAAGCGGAGGTCCCCTGGAGGAAAGGGTGACGGCACCCCTGTCTGGGAGGACAGTGCGCAGCACCCATCCCAGCCTGCAGGTGCACCCATCACCTACTGCGGGCAGCTCAATCCCAGCTTGTTGAAGGGAAGACCCGTGTCCATAATCCCCTATTTGCAACAGAATCCATAAAGGGGAGTTTGTGGGTCAACACGTATACAGTGTTTAAGGTACAAGTCTCGAATTCCAACATCCATGGTCTGCTTGTCCACCTTGAGCCTTGTTTGGGAAGCAGGGGTGGGGACGCCCGGGGCTGTGACCTGTGGGAGGGGTGGGGAGGGGGAGCTCTGAATGGAGTGACCAAAGCACACGGGGTGACCTGCCCAGGAGGGACCCTCTCGGTCCCCAGCCCCTCTCCTGACCTCGCGCACGATGGCGAGGGTGTGATGATGAAGGTGCTGGCCCTTGGCTGGCGAGTTCCGTAGCTGGTGTCGGAGCTGCTCAGGCTGCACACCGGGCTCTGATCCCAGAGCTGGCGCGAGAGCTGAAGCTGCAGCTGCCCCAGTCTCGGGAGCTGCGGCTCGCATCGCTGTTGGACCTGCCTCGAGCTCTGGGGCAGGTGCTAGAGCTGAATCCCCCTCCAGAGATGATCTAGATCCGGTTCCGCACTTGGATAAGGCTCTTGAACCCACGAACGGCTTTCCTCCCCTGCCCATTTCATGGATGACAAAACTCGGGGCGGTGACGGGACCGGCTACCTGGGGGTAATGGCTACGGGGGGATTCAGCCCAAGGATCCTGCATGACCTTCACCTCGTGCCTCATACAGGTCGGTCCTGAGCTGCCCGAAAGGGGGAAGGGCCTGAACCGCTGCTCCCGGCACCTGATCCCACCTGATCAGAGACTCTCGCCAGGGACGTGAAGTCGTCGTTTGACCTCTGCTCCGGCCAGCCCCACGCGAGCAGGGACCGTGCTTCCTCACCGCTGGGTCCCCAACCCCAGAACAGTGCCTGGTAGTGGTATCAGTTCACATTGTAGTGAATCACAGGGATCCCCCAGCAGCCCCTTGATGTGGGGGATGTTGCTTACAGAAGAGAGATCTGGGCCACAGACTTGTGTTCACTCTTTCATCCACTCGTGCAGCATCCCCACCTGTGTCTGTTTGCTGGAATTCAGAGGGGACCCCCAGACACCCTCCCTGCCCTCGGAGCTCCCAGCCCAACCCGTAGGTCAGCATCTCACCTACAGTCCGCAAGGGGGCGATACAGAGCTAGAGCATCTCTAGCACCAGACCTTGCAGGAGGCATGGGGCTGGGCCCGCCCTGGTGGCAGCTAAGATCTAGAACCATCTGACGCACTAGAACCTGCCCCAGTGCTGACTCGAGCCAGCCGTGGAAGCAGCTCGAGAGCCTGAGCCAGTGCCCCCACAGACTAGAGCCCGTCCAGCTCCGACCCGATAATACTGGTATTATCAAAATCATTCTGTAGACAGAACCCGAGAGAAATATTATGCTTGTATATACCCCACCCACTACCATACCGTACAACACTAGTAAAAAACAAGAACCACTAATCAATCACCAATTACATAGGATATGATCTGCACTATCTTCAGAACTGATAAAGGCTAAAATATGTTTAATTCTAGCTTTGTTAACATAGGTATCCTTCTTGAAATGATCCTAAATATCTTCCTAGCTCTGGGGAAAATCTGAAAGAAGCCCAGAGCTGATATATTTAATGTCATTCAAACCCAAACTACTTATTCCCAACAAAACAATCAATTGTGAGAAGTTGATGGACAAAGCAAAAGGGTAGAAACCCTATATATGTATATCCTTTCAGCTCCCTGATGAGGTACATTCATAAAAAGCAGTCTCAAAGCATGTAACTCCTATCAGGTATCAAATCTGCCTAATTTCTATAAAATTTATTTAGAGCAATCCAATAATTCCCAGTATTTCAACAAATATTGATAATCCCTTATTATCAACAGGTTTAACACTCACAGCAAAATAAAATAGTAAAATAAGAATAAATACCAACACACAAATAAATAAGTACAAAAGCTGACCGACCTAGGAGAAAAGGGTGGGGTGACCCACTTCAGCAGGCCACCACTGAGGGCCTCCCCCAGGAGATGACCCTTGAGTCCTAAATGGGAAAGACTGGGCAGATGGACAGCACCGGTACAGGCAGCGGACTGGGCTAAATTAATCCAAGACAGGCTCTGAGCCTACAGTAGGCAGGGGCCCTATCTTTGTGGGTCATGATATCAAGCTTCTTTCCCATCAATATTCTCACCATTTCTACCATTTGGATCACAATCCAGTTTTTACTTTTCTTAAGGTCTAGCCCATACAAAAAGATTTCCTCTTACGATGCAAACTATCCATCAGTGACTTACCACCATGGGTCTGTCTTCATGTGAGTGAGTGACAATGAATGGCACACCGATATTTATGTTAAATGCTTGTGTGCCTCATCCCCTTGATTCTACAACAATCCAATGAAAAACAGACTGTTATCACCCCCATCTTATACTATGCCAAGAAACAAGGGTTTGGCAAAGAAAAGTTATCTTCCTTTTAAAGCCTATACTCTTAAACACTCTGAGCTGATGGGGACCTAAATATGAGTCAAACACAGTCCCTGACCTCAAACAGCTTACGTTCTAGTGTCCAGGAAAAACAGAATGAACTCAAAAAAGTAATTATAGGGTGAAAATAACTGTCATAACTGAAGCAAAAATAAAATGTTACAAAAGTTCAGAGGAAGAAAGACCCCCAAATTCTAGGTGGGAAGAAAAAAGTTTTGGCGAGTGTTTTTGATAATAGTAGCCTCTTAGCTGATAGCTTAGCTTACTAAAAAGGGGAAAGGCATTTGGATCAGAAAACACTGTAAGCAAAACACAGAGATGAAGAGGTATGAAGTACACTCAGCAATAAAGCGGTTCGAGTATTCTGGAGCTTATGGCAGAACAAAACAGTGGTCCAGAGCCCAGGGTCTGTAACCAGTCTCTGGGTTCAAATCCCACCCCATCATGACTGATCTGTAATCTCATACAAGTGACTTAATCTCCCTGAACTACAGTTAATTCAGCCATAAAATAAGACCACCACCTAACTTATGGGTTTGTTAACACAATTAAATGAAATGTGTGTAAAATATAGTACTTATCACAAACATAGAGCCTACACTGAATTGAGTATCATTAATATTGGATGTTAGGAACAAGAAAAGAGGTGAAGATAATTAAAGTTTCGAGAATAATGTTAATAAAGAGACAAGTTTAGGACAAAAATCAGCTTTGGGAAGGGCACTAAATAAGTAGTTTGGTTTTCTATAAGCTGAGCTTTCAGCTCCGTTGAGTATTCGGGTATAGCATTTACAATGTGGTGTAGTTTGTTTTCGGTGCCTTTTGCTCCCTAGAGCTACACATTTAGAAGTGTCATGAAAGTGGCAGAGGTGGTAAGGAGAACAGAGCAGAGCAACTTTAGACCAAGGACAGAACTTGGAACATCTGCCTATCTTAGGGGGCTAGGAAATAAAAACGGAAAAGGAGACCAAAAAACAAAAAGAAAAGCTCTGCCAGAGAATCAGGAAAAAATTAAGAATGCAGTGTCATGAAACCTCTTCAAGAGGGAAGTGAATTTCAAGATTTGATAGCATGTTTTGAGTGTGTATACATTTATGTAGCAAGTTAAATAATCCAATTTTATTTTTTTAAAAGACAGGAAAAAATTATTTGTCACTTATTTTTTTAAATCTTTCAAAATTAAGCAAGCATTACTAAAGGAATGTCTACTACAATATTTCCTCAAATTTTTTCTGATTAATCACCTCAATAGGAAAGACAAACATATAACCAAAATAATTTAATAGGTACTAACAAAGGGGAATATGAAAAGTGCAGAGAAAGGAGCTTGATTATCTCAACTTAAAGAAGAGGTGAGGCAAGGTTCAAGAGTAGGCAGTGGGTGCAGCAACATCAGAGCCAGGCCTTGAGGAGGCGGTCAGGCGGCTGGAGCAGTCAGGGGGCACTGATAGGAGAAAGCCCCGGACACGCCTGCTAAGTGAAAGCACGCGGCCCGTTGGGAGCACAGCCCATTAGCAGCGACCGTGCAGTCCGAGCCGCGGGGGCAGGAGCACAGGCTGGAGGTCAGCGGACGAGGGAAGAGGCTGTGAGTCATTCAGACCTGAGTCTGTAGGCAGTGAGGACCCATGAAAAGAATGTAAATGGCAAGTTCCTTAAATGCAGCTAAGAATTACTACCAACTGAAAATCAAAAATGAATATATGGCAACTCTGAGATTCAAGTGAAAAGTATAATCAAAATGTAACATGCAGACAACTTCTCAGAGACATAACTGCTCTGTAAATCAAGGAATGTATGTGGTAAATTTTGAAACATAACAGAGTTACTACTGATACAACAGACACCTAAAATACCTGTAAGTATTTGTAAATTTTGTCTTAAAATTTGCTAGAAGAATTTCTACCTGAGTGTCTATAGTTAGTATTTTAAAAGCAAAAACAAATTTGTTTCCAGAGATGAAAAAGATTAAAATAAAAGCAACAATAACAAGGAGGTCACAAGCCCACAGAAATACACTAATGTTTCTGATTGCTAATTCACAACCTAAAAGATGTTCAAATGTAAACACATTTAACAAACAAGATGACACCCTTACTGTTCGCTTCACCAGCAACTGACCCATCACTGTGAACATGCGGGAAAGGCCAACAGGGGTACACACTGCAGGAGAGGTCACAGAGAGGAGGCTGATAAATGGCTAGTGCAAAATACAGAACAGACTCCAAGACGATCGTTGTAAGAAAAGTCTTGCCTCAAATTTAGATTCTCTCAGTGTTTTATCAGAGGAGTCTTCATCAATAAAGAAGCTAGAGAGGATGACAGGTGAAAGATGAAAGATACCCAAAGACTGAAGAAGGCTTAGCACGTGCAAGACTCTAGCATTGAATAATAGTATTTTCACTTAAGAAATTAAAAAAAAAAACTAAAGAACAGATTAAAATTTCAAGTACTGAAGGAGTTGAGAACCAAACAACTATTATCTTAACTCCTTTTAACTACATTTATCTGCTTATAATATCCCTGAGATATGCTGTAATGCCTCAGGTAAAACTGAGTACATTTTAACTAAATTAAACCACAAATTCACCACACAGGGTCTATGTTACTACTCAAAAGTAGAATCTAATGCTTCAGTGAGTGTGGGCCTGTGTGTGTGTCTCTCCACAAGAGAGGCTTTCCTTACAGAACAGCACATGAGTATTATTTCATGGCTTCAGTTTATCAAAATTTATCTTAACATAAAAAAAGTTAAGGGCCAATTTTAAAAACATCTCCAAGCTGTTAAGTAATTTCATCAGGAAACCTTAGTATAATTTTCTAGAACAAAGAACTCCATTTTCCCATCAACATTAAGCCAGAAAAATACTTACAGAGAAGTAACAAACATCCCGTCCGAGATATACAGGAATATAAATAGGGTAGGTAGAACTCCCAGAGATCTGTAAAGAAACACAAATATATTTTAGTAAATCCAAAATATT